>NC_079200.1:64918118-65580618 GCF_029499605.1 Hyla sarda
AACCCCTCCTGCTAGATTGAGGGCACATTCAACTAGAGCCATGGCATCATCCTGGCCAGAGTTTAGGGGAGCCTCTATTCAGCAAATATACCAGACAAAAATGAAGAGATTCCCACTCCAGAAGCTGCATATCACCATCCTCACTTATGACACCTTGTTGATGAGATTCCTGCAATCGACACGAGTGCTGAAATTTTGGTCCTGCTAGGAAGAGGCATTCTCAGAGTACATAAAGTACGTGAGCAGTGTGATGGATCTTATGACAACCCTTATGCACAAAGACTTGATCTAGGCTGGGTAATAGTGGGCGATGTATGCTTGGGCAGAAAGAGTGTCATCTGAGATCCGCTCCTTCAAAACTTACGTGTTGGGGAATGGACGCGCCTCCCACTTCAAACAATGCCCTCACCATTATGAAGTAAAGGAGAAACCTCTTGACATCATCCAAGTACAGCATGCTACTCCTGTCCTTTGTTACCTTTATGAAAAGGATTTTTGACAATGATCACGCTGAACCAGCGCCACCACTTCAAAGACACGATGAATGCTGGTACCTGCCTTTCTTCGGAGTGTATCACCCACGCAAGCCTATAAAAATCAGGGTAGTATTTGACTCCAGTGCCAAGCATCAAGGGGTATCCCTTAAAGACGTTCTACTTACAGGAACTTCCTAAGGTCTCTGTGGCACTGTAACAACAACATGGACAATGATATCATGGAATACCGCATGAAAGTGCATGTATTGGGAAATAGTCCCTCACCCCTGTTGCAACATATGGTTTAAGAAGGACTGCCCTTGTTGGAGAAAAGGAGTATGGCGTGAACCCTCGACACTTTGATGTTGACAATGGGTTTAAGTCGTTACCTATAGATTAAGAAGCCATAAATCTGTTCCAAAGGACACAAGGACTACACAAGATAACCTCAAATCGTGTTGCCGTTATAAAAGCCTTTCAACCGGACGATCATGCCAGTTTAAAGACCTAAACCTTGGGATGGACATTTCCACCTGAACAGAGAAGTCTGGCCTACGATGGGACTTCTCAAAAGGACACTTTAGTCTTTCAAGTCAGTTCTGCAGACAAGCCATTTACCAAGGTTGGTGTTCTGTCAGTAGTGAACAGCCTATATGATCCAATGGGATTTGTGGCTCCCACCACCATACAAGGCAAATCCTTGCTTAGACAGTTCTCAGAGACTATTAATCTCTTAAGGACACAGCTCATTTTCACCTTAAGGACGCAGCCCTTTTTCGCACTTCTGACCACTGTCACTTTATGTATGCATTAATAACTCTGAGATGCTTTTCCCGATTATTCTGATTTTGAGATAGTTTTTTCGTGACATTCTACTTTGTGTTAGTGGTAAATTTTTGTCCTTACTTGCATCCTTTCTTGGTGAAAAATCCCCAAATTTTCATGAAAATTTCGCATTTTCCTAACTTTGAAGCTCTTTGCTTGTAAGGAAAATTGATATTCCAAATAAATGTTATATTGATTTACAAATACAATATGTCTACTTTATGTTGGCATCATAAAATGGACATATTTGTACTTTTTGAAAAAATTAGAGGGCTTCAAAAGTATAGCAGCAATTTTCAAAATTTTCATGAAAATTGCAAAATCTGAAGGGACAGATGTTACAGAACTACAACTCCCAGCATGCCTGAGCAGTCTAGGCATGTTGAGAATTTGTAGTTTGGCAACATCTGGAGGGCTACCGTTTGGAGACCACTACTACAGTGGTGCCCAAACTGTGACCCTCCAGATGTTGCAAAACTACAACTCCCAGCATGCCCAGCCCAGTAGTTTGGCAACCACTAGAAGGGCATCAGTAAAGATCGCTTTACTGCCACCTTCCTTCCCCCCCCCCCCCCCACTTCCCTACCTGTGCCACTGATCTCCGCTGTCTCCAGCGATGATCGGCGGCCCCCACGGCATCTTCTCCCCCCGTTCTGCCCGACATCCAGGGGTGGGTAGGGCGTGGGGGGTGGGTTTCCATGGCAACCCCGTCGTGCACTGCCATTGGTCAGAACTAATTTCTGACTAATGGCAGGGGATAGGAGGAGATCGCAGCGCCGCAACCTCGCTCCTATCCCTCAGGATGATCGGGGCTGTCACTGACAGCTCCGATCATCCCTATTTTCCAGGTGATCGGGTCACCATAGACCAATCAGCCCGGAATAGGAGAAAATTGCATGTCTGAATTGACATGCAATTTTCTCCGATCGCCGACATGGGGGGGGGGGGGGTCTCAGGATCCCCCTCGGTGATGTGCCGGGATGCCTGCTGAATTGAATGATTCAGCAGGCATCCCGGTCCAGTCCCCAACAGTCTAGCGGCGGGGACCGGAATTCCCATGGGCGTATCCATACGCCCTACGTCCTTAAGGACTCGGGATGCAGGGCGTATGCATATGCCCTACGTCCTGAACAGGTTAAAGACTGGGACACTCCACTGCCAACAGACAAGCTTTCCAAGGAAGTCCTTGGAATAATCTCTGTGCCTTAGATGGAATCTGTATACCACGCTGATACACTTCAGCTTCCCTTGCTACAAGCTAGAAAAAAAAAGAGCTTCACATCTTCTCATCTACTGAGGCCATAGCAGCGGTTTCTTATCTCAAGGTAAGATACTCATTTAAAATCAAACCCACATAGGGTTTCTGTTTGTGAAAGCTAAGTTAGCACCTAAGCCAGAGCAAACAATCCCTAGGCGTGAACTTTGTGGGATTGTTCCATCTGTAGAAATTGCAGATTTCATACTACACGAGCTGGACATTCTGATAGATGACACCATATTCTACACAGACAGCAAAGTTCTTACAACCAGACTAAACGTTTATATGTGTATGTCAGCAACAGTGTTGAAAGAATCAGGCAATCATCTAAACCTGAACAGTGGCATTATGTCCAATCTGAAATGAATCCTGCAAATCATGTCACCAGGCCAGTGTCTGCAAGTGCCTTCTCTAGATAACAGGTCCTGAATTCCTGCTGAATCATTCAGAAGAAACCACAGCTGATGTTTTCAGTATTCTAGAACCTGTCAAAGATCCAGAGAACCCAACTATCCTTACCCCAGTTACTCTGCTTACCCAGAAGCTTGGGTCCATTCCTGTTCCACCTGGAAACGTTAAATCAGGAAACCTGTGCTATGACCAGAGAGTACAACACCTCACCAACTGCTTCTTGAACCATTGGAAGATGGAGTATATTTTTACTCTGCAAGGACGCAGGAAATGTCAACGCCTGAACCCTAACATAACAATTGGAGATCTCGTTCTGCTCAAGGATCAACAAGCCGAAAGAATCGAGTGGCCTATGGGACTTATTGTAAAGAGTGTTCCTAATGATGACGGTAAAAGTACGCAAGATGGAGGTGAAAGTTGTAAGACAAGCGACCGTAAAAACTTTTATCAGACCTATCACGGAACTTATTTTGTTCTTGCTCTTTGGAGAATGAACTTGCCTGCGTATGCTGTTGACTTCAAGAAGAGAGCCCTGAACCTTATATTGTTATAAAACTTTTAGCACGTTAACGACCATGGACATGTTTACACGTCCAGGCAGGATGCACATCCCGGCACCAGGAAGAGTATACACGTCCATGATTCTCATGGGTGCTGCCCAGTGCACCCACGAGATCGCGGCAGGGACTCAGCTGTAACACACAGCCGGGACCCTGCCACACTGGCAGGACCAAAGTAAACTTCAGTTGCGGCAGTTTAACCCTTACAGCAGTGGTCGAAAGTGACTGCGGACTGAGAGTGTTTTGACAGAGGGAGGGGGCTCCCTCTGTCTCTTTCCTGTAGTGCCCCACAATGATTGCGGGGTGCTGCTAGTTACCTGGGCAGCCGAGGGTCTTTACAATACATTTATTAAATATAATGAATAGTGTTGCTCGCGAATATTCGCAATTCGAATATTATTCGCGAATATCGCATATTCGCGAATTTCGCGAATATAGCGCTATATATTCGTAATTACGAATATTCGTTTTTTTTTTCTTCACAGTACACATCACAGTGATCACCCCTCTCTGCTTCCAGCTCGTGTGGTGTAAAGAAGACTTCAACAATACTGTGTGAGACTGGCGTGCGAAAATTCGCATATGCGAATATTAGCATATGCTAATTTTCGCATATGCGAATTTTCACATATGTTAATTTTCGCATGCGCGAAAATAAAACGAGAATATAACGAATATGCGAATATTCGCGAATATATGACGAATATTCATCCGTATATTCGCGAATTCGAATATGGCCTATGCCGCTCAACACTAATAATGAATAAAAAAAATGCATAATGTGTAAGATCACGGCGTGCACATTCGCAGCATATTACATGCTGCGGATGCCCGCCAGCAGTCACAGTAATGAGCTCCCTGCTGCAACTGGGTAGCTTTGTGTGTCCACTCATAGCGGCGGATTTCCCGCCGGCAGTCATGAGCGGACACACTGAGCTACCCTCTGTGTGATCCTACACTGCATCCCGTTCATAATGCAGTATGTTAGAGGTATCAGTCAGCATCATGTAAAAAAAAAAAAAAGGTGATGCTGACGTATACTGTAGCAGCTCCATTCATTTTTGAATGAGACTGCTACAGTATACATCGGCATCCTTTTTTGACATGACAACAGACACATACAGTGGGGATCAAAAAGTTTGGGCACCCCAGGTAAATATTTGTATTAATGTGCATAAAGAAGCCAAGGAAATATGGAAACATCTCCAAAATGCATCAAATTACAGATTAGACATTCATATATGTCAACAAAAGTTAGATTTTATTTCCATAATTTACACTTTCAAAATAACAGAAAACAAAAAAATGGCATCTGCAAATGTTTGGGCACCCTGCAGAATTTATAGCATGCACTGCCCCCTTTGCAAAGCTGAGACCGGCCAGTGTCATGGATTGTTCTCAATCGTCATCTATGAAGACCAGGTGATGTCAATCTCAAAGGTTTTACATGCCCAGACTCATCTGACCTTGCCCCGACAATCAGCACCATGGGTTCTTCTAAGCAGTTGTCTAGCAATCTGAAACTGAAAATAGTCGACGCTCAGAAAGCTGGAGAAGGCTATAAGAAGATAGCAAAACGTCTTCAGATGTCAATATCCTCTGTTCAGAATGTAATTAAGAAATGGCAGTCATCAGGAACAGTGGAAGTTAAAGCAAGATCTGGAAGACCAATTAAAATATCAGACAGAAAAGCTCACAGGATTGTGAGAAAAACAATTCAAAACACACGTTTGAATGCACAATCCCTCCAGAAAGATCTGGCAGACACTGGAGTTGTGGTACACTATTCCACTATAAATAGATACTTGTACAAATATGGTCTTCATGGAAGAGTCATCAGAAGAAAACCTCTTCTACGTTCTCACCACAAAAATCAGCGTTTGAACTTTGCAAACTAACATATAGACAAGGCTGATGCATTTTGGAAACAAGTTCTGTGGACCAATGAGGTTAAAATTGAACTTTTTGGCCGGAATGAGCAAAGGTACGTATGGAGAAGGGGAACAGAATTTAATGAAAAGAACCTCTGTCCAACTGTTAAGCATGGGGGTGGATCAATCATGCTTTGGGGTTGTATTGCAGCAAGTGGCCCAGGGAACAGCTCACGAGGTAAAATGGATTCAATAAAATTTCAGCAAATTTTGGATGCTAACTTGATGCCATCTGTGAAAAAGCTGAAGTTAAAAAGAGGTTGGTTTCTACAAATGGATAATGATCCTAAACACACCTCGAAATCCACAGGGAATTACATCAAGAGGCGTAAACTGAAGGTTTTGCCATGGCCTTCACAATCTCCTGACCGCAACATAATTGAAAATCTATGGATAGACCTTAAAAGAGCAGTGCATGACAGACAGCCAAAAAATCTCAAAGAACTAGAAGACTTTTGTTAGGAAGAATGGTCAAAGATACCTCAAACAAGAATTGAAAGACTCTTGGCTGGCTACAAAAAAAAAACGTTTACAAGCTGTGATACTTGCCAAAGGGGGCAGTACAAGATATTAACTCTGCTGGGTGCCCAAACTTTTGCAATTCTTTTGTTTTCTGTTATTTTGAAAGTGTAAATGATGGAAATAAAAATCAAACTTTTGTTGACATATTATAAGAATATCTAATCTGTAATTTGATGCCTTTTGGAGAAATAATTCCTGCCAAAAAACGATTTCTGCAAACCTTACATAGCACATAAAAAAAAAAAAAAAAAAAAAAATTTACTTTTCAAACTTTCAAAATTTAAAGTAAAAAATTGTTAGGCTTCTAATTCATTTAAAATGTTAATTAAAAACAAAATAAATGCTTTCAAAATAAAGTAGACATCTGAAAGTATAAGTTTCATAAACTATTTGGTCAGAAAGTATAAATATATGCAATCTATTAGTGTTAAAATAGCAAAAAAAATTTTTTTAAATGTCATGATTTTTTGCATTGTATTTTTTATTTTTTTTTTACAAAATGATATCGGCTTATTTTACTATGTACATGAAGAACAACTTGTGGACAAAAAAAAAAAAAAAGAAAAAGTGTCAGAATTATTGTGATTGGCAAAACGTTACGAGTTATACTCTAATAAAGTCAGACATCCCCAATTTGAAAAAACAGGCGTGGTATTTCAGCGGCGTACAGGTTTACTTGTATTGGTCCTTAAGGTTCTCAAGCCATCAAGCAAATTGCACTGTTTATTTGCAATTGTATAACTACATTATGGTATAAAATAGTGATATTTACAATGCCAGACAAGAAGTGTGCTGTTACACAGTTAATATTCTCATTATTGTAGATGGAATTTATAGTTTATTCTTTGATCCATTTCCTATGGATTTTTCTATGGTTAGTTATTTGCTGCTCATATTTTTCTCTCCTGAAATGACTAATTTCCTTTGTATGTAACCACACCCCTGCTTAGTGCATCACTTCCTGTGTCATGGATGCCTGTATCTGCCACATGTAACAGGGACTCACATATTTTGCATGCTAAGCTAAGGAAATAATCATCTTTTGACCGCATAATGCTGAGATCACTAAAGGGTATTGGACAAATTTTGTCCAGTGCCACTTTCTGCACAATTTGGCCTGGGGCCTTTCTCAGGCTGGAACCATTTTTTCCACGAGATGGATTAGGGAATTAATTTGTTACCTTGGTGGCAAAGTCAAAAAGCCCAGGTATGCATCCAGCTTTTCACACTCTAACTCTCTCAAAAATGATCAGATAGGCCTCCATAGTATCTGTGGCTGCCATCTTTTGGGGTGAAGCTTGCTTTGTGGCTGAGCCAACATTGTCTCATTCATCTTTTCCTTAAAAAAGCCTATTGACTTCATTATGCTGCTGTTGAAGCCTGTCTTGGGTTTCTCGCTGCTGTAGATGTATTGCACAGGTTTTTTTTTACTGCTGTAGTAGGGCCTGGGTATACAATTGCTGCTGTTTTTAGCCAGAATCATCATTTGCTTCACCAGGTCCTACTTTGCTGCAGCCTCTTCGTGCTGCCCCATGCAGCTTTTACCCAAGATATAAACTGGTATAAAATAGCTTTTCAGTGTGTCTCCAAGATTGTGTTGAAATCAGAGACTCTTCCTGTCTCTTATTTTTCAGTAACAAAAGTAAATGCAGCTTTCACATTCAGACAAACACAAAAATAAAATTCAGCTTGCCCTGTCTATATAGGTGGCTTACTACCAGCCAAACACCACAATAGTCAACAAATGTGTTACACACACAGGTTACAATTTCGAGATTGACGAGATAAGCGCTTCCTGAAACATGGTATCCACAGACGACAGGGAGCTTGGGGAAATATAGCGATCTCTAACCACCATTCCTGTCACTGTTTTAGAGAATGCATAGTCAAACCCTTTCATACACAGTGTTCATATCCCAGGTTGGTACTAAGTTGACGATTGTTGGTTTAACGGAAAAAACTCTAATACAAACCTCTGGATGCATCTGTGTCCTGCAAAGTCAAATATGGCTGCTAAGGAAATCTGTACTGGGCCTTAGGCATTTATTCAGACCTAATTGAAATAGAGGATCACCAGCACAGCATTGCTCAACTTCCTCACAAACACTGTTCAGACATGTATGGCTACACACAAGACCTTCTTTTAGATTGCAAAACAATGTTGCTTCCTGGGAGATAGGCACAGAAAGCTTAACACATTGCGTAAGAGCAAAACAAAACAAAAAAAAAAAAAAACACAACTAAAAAACTGCACTCGCCCTGGTAGCTTCTTCAACCACTTTTTTTTTCACTGCAAAATTAGATAAGCCACAGGGACAGGTTTGCACAATGTAGCAGGATGGAACAGCATCAGAGGAGTAAATGACACCCCCCCCCCCCACTGTTTCATGCAGCACCCCTGCGCAGATGATTTTAGTACTTAACTGCCAGACAGTTATAGACAAGCTTAGGAAGGGTCCATGCTTGTTTTGGGGCTAAATGGCTGTGTGGGGCTCTTTTTGAGGGATGTCTATTTCTTGTTGATGTTCCCTCCTTTCAACTACAAGTCCCAGGATCCCTTGTTTGCGAGTTCACTTTTCTTCCTACCACACATCAGCCACCCCACCTGGGACAATTCTCTACAGAAATGGAGAATGATCTCCCTTCAACTCAGCAGTCACCTCACCCATTGAATCAGACAGGCTCCCTTCCAACACCTGACTAGTGATGTAATGTCTCGTGTCACACTGCAACCAGGGAAAAACTCATTTTGTATGAGCACAGGTACAGATACTATATAATCAACTACACTAACTTTACAGCCCCTGTAGCATAGTCAAATAAAAAAAAAAATCTGGAATACCCCTTTAAAGCATTATCTGGCTATGGGCTATTCCTTGTAAGCTATGCATGCAGTGTTAAAAGGGAAACTGACAGGCTCTCCACCCGCACTTAGAGTATTTGTTAGGATTGATTATCTTGTTCCTGCCCTTTTTTTTTTTTTTTTTTTTTTTTTTACCTCAGAGCTCTGCAGGGAAGGGCAGTCTTCATAGTTGGTAAAACTACATAAAAAGGAGTTGGATACCAGCAAAAGGCAGCAACATAATGGTGGTGGTATAATAGCTGGTCACTTACATCTCCCCCCCCCATATTAGATGGCAAGGTTATGTGGATGCCTTCATTAAGCTGTGAGAGCTCTCTTTTTATGGGGGGGTATTACTCATGCATGGATGGATGGATGAAATAAAAAGGTAAAGTTAGGCTTCTTTTTCCCCTGACCGTGATTGGCCAGATTCTATTGACCATCATGGGTAGTATTGGAGACCTAGCACACTGCAGCAGAAATTCTACCATGTGCACAGTGCAGCAACATCCCACTGAAAATAATGTTACTCCGCTGCAGCCGAATGTGCGCAGTTGCCCATAGCAACCAATCAGAACAACTTAATTTTTGAAAAGGCCTCTGAAAAATGAAAGTGATCTGATTGGTTGCTATGGGCAACTCAGCAACTTTTCCTCTGGACAGGTTTTCATAAATCTCCCAAATGGTCTTTAAGGTTACACAATACACCTACCAAAAGTGCACCTGCCACCACTAGAGCCATACAGAAGACACCCCCCCCCCCCCATGACATCATGCAATATCACCAGAGAGCTCATAAAGTAGAGTACAGAACAGCATCGCAGCCTGTATACTATGACAGCACCTATATGGACACTGGCTTGACACTGTGGGTATTTAAGATCAACGACCCGCAGTGGTGCTAGGAAGAGTAGTAAATAGCAAATTAAGAATCAATAGTAGCAGAGCATGAAAGCAATCCTGCACTTACCGCAAAAGTATAGGTCATCTGGCTCCTACCCAAGGTTTCCAACAGACGGCAGACAAGGCTGGCATGGGGCGCTCAGGGGAGATTGACGGCTGTTTAATGCAGCGTGGTGCGCTTCGTCTTCCAACTCTGGAGGCCGGAAGAAGCGCACCACGCTGCGCAAAACCGCCGGCAGTTGCCTCTGAGTGCCCCATGCCAGCCTTGCCTGCCTGTCTGTCTGTTGGCAGCCCTGGGAAGGAGCCAGATGACCTATACTACTGCGATGAGTGCAGGATTGCTTTCATGCCAATATCACCAGAGTCCAACTTTTTTTTATCCCCTCAAAGTGCCAGCACAGAAATTAAATCAGAATACTGGAGGTTTAAGTTTAGAAAAAAACAACTTCGGTAGGCAGTATGTTCCCCCACATTAGGTGCAGTATAGCTCCCCCACAGCCATACAGCCTTCAGTCATATACAGTGTATGGCTGGAGGCTGTATGTCTGTGTACTGCCTATCAGTGCTCCATCCACCGCTCCTCCAGTCAGGGGTCACGACCTACTGCTATGGCCTATAGGCCATAGCAGTAGGTGCTGGGACCGGAGGAGCAGTGGTCAGAGCACCGAAGCTGAAGTTTAGCTGGTAACTTACCATGCCAGCCAGCGCACATCCTCCTCTATGCTCCGTTCCTACGGGCGCATGCACATAGTGATGTCCCTGTGTCCGCTGCCTCCCCGCAGCCCCTGAGTTTTTAAAGTTAATGCAGGGCCGCAGAAAGGTAACCGGGATATTCATGTGTCCTGAAGAGATCTTTCGGGACACAGGGATGTCCCAGATTGCCTAGCCTGGCGAACTATGGCTGCGTGCCCACAGAGGGGGCTCGGCGTGCCATAGGTTCACCATCACTGCTCTAAAACGACCAAGTCAACACTAAAAGGAACCGTACAAAACCTGACACTGTCACAGGAAGAGGACTCAGAGCCACCAACAAAAGCCTATCAAGGAGAGGAGAATTTCATTTCTTATGGCAGTTCTTTAAAAAAATAAAAAATAAAAAATAAATAAATAAAATAAAAACACACCCACACCCCACTGGTTATGAATTAAAGGGGAGGAGCTTATAACTTCATGCGTTTTGTCCTATCCCTTATAGGGCCAATGTGCATACTCCTATGGTACGGTCATGGAGAGAAAGTGAGGAAAAATTTCATATTTCTTCTGCAGCTTTCATGTATTACAATACCCTGCAAGCTTCTTAATTCTGTGTAGACTCAGTCCTGACCGCTAGTTCGTTTTTAGTTTCCAGCCCCACTTTTTTTTTTTTTTTAATTTAAATTTAATACATACAAAATCCATTATTGCTTACATCATTATAAAAAAAAACAAAACAAAACAAAACACCCCCCTCCCTTTTCCCTCCCTCCCCTTAAGACAGCCTACCCGAAATCCATTAACTTCCTTCCTTTCCCTACTCCTCTCTTACTCTTTTCTCCTTTTCACTATCTCCTTTCTCCCAGGGTATCCATTTATTCTCGATTTTTTTATATTTCTTTCACTGTCCTTGAACCGCAACAACTCATAAGTTCTAACCTTATTTGTACCTTCTAACCATTCTTCCCTTGATGGAACCGCTAGGGGCCAACCATTTCCTAAGAATCAAATTCTTTGCCACTCCTAGTACTCCAAGTATAAGATCAGTATGCTTAGTTCCCAGTATCTCTAGTCCATAAATTGCAACCTTAGAATAGGGGTGGTATTGCTCTTTGAACCTAACTTTAGTAGTTTCAAACACTACACTCCAACATTTTAGCAACTTTGTGCAATTCCATATCATATGTAACCAATTACTTCCCTCAAACCCACACTTGGGGCATTGTGCATTCTCCCTAGCATTAATTTTGTACAAAAATTGCGGTGAGTACTGTGCCCGATATACTAACATAAAAAAAGACACCCTATTATTTGCATTGATCGTCGTTCTAATATTCTTTAACACCAGTTTCCACTCTTCTTCTGAAATTCCACCTCTATCACGTGCCTGTCCTAACCGTTTGACCACGTCCTCCCAACCCTTCTGACCTAACATTTTATATAAAATACTCTCTTTTTTCCCCCCTGTGCATTTTAAATATATTCTGTAATGTGATAACACCCAACCTTTAATTTTCCTTTCGGTTCTTCTTGTCCCAAGGAGTCTTTTAACTGTACATAAACGAAATAGTGTTTTTTAAATTAAAACGTTCACTCAAACACTCCCAATCTATTATTTTCCCATTTGTACAAACCTGCTCTAACAACCTAATTCCTTTCTCTTCCCAATTCACATATTCTGCAATTTTCTTTATTTCCGGTAAGTTCTCATTTTCCCATAAGGGGGTACACCACACACACTACTTATTATCCCTGTTGCTGACTTCATGCTATCCCACACTTGTACCAAATAATTCTTTAGCCATGTTCTCCTCTTCTACACCCTTCTTCAAACTCCCACTCTCCAATCACTCTCATATGGACCCGTATTTTTAGGCCCCCTTTCCAAATAATCCAACAATGTTTGTTGCTCTTGAATAACCAATGTTAATTGGGATGCTATGAAGTATTGATGAAAATCAGGGAGACCCAGTCCTCCTTCCTCTAAGGGATGGTACAGATATTGACTCTTGATCCTGACTCTTTTTCCACCCCATATAAGATTGTTTAATATACTTTCCAATTTTTTAAACCAAGTATTTTTAATCCATATGGGAGAAGCTCTCAAATAATGTGTTATCATGGGGAGTAATACCATTCTCAGCAGTCCTATTCTGCCATTCCCAATTACATTTTCCTCCACATATTTATCTTTCCCCTTACCTTCGCCATCAGAGGTACCAAGTTTAATCTCCTAAAATCCAAGACAGCGCTAGAGATCTTAATACCCAGATATTCCAAACTATCATTGAGTCTTAATACTTTTACCGGGCCAATAGGGACCTAAATTTCTACATCCAAAAGGCATAAGACCGGACTTCTGCCAATTGATTTTCATTCCTGAGAAGTATCCAAATTTTTCCACTAACCTAATCACTTCCTGTACTTTCTCTACCGGATTCCTAACAAACAAGAGCACATCATCATCATCATATAATTACATTCTTTATCCCCTTGTACCCCAAACCCTTGAAAGACTTCTGTGCTCCTAACCATAGCTGCTAGTGGCTCTATAAAGAGTTCAAATAATAAAGGTGATAACGGACATCCCTGTCTTGAACCTCTTTTTAAAAATATTGTGTTAGAGAATTTCCCATTAATACTAATTTTTGCTATAGGAGCTGAATAAACCGTTTATAGCTTTTAAGAATAAAGTGCCCAAACTAAATCTTTCCACCACCCCAAAGAGGAAGCCCCACTCCACCCTGTCAAACACTTTGTTTGCGTCCAACGACAGGATGGAGCGGGGATCCCCTCCACGTGTTTAAATATTAAGGAATGTCCTGTGTATATTAGAAAACATATTCCTACCTACCATAAAACCCCTTTGTTCTTCCCCTAGCATCTCACCCAAAACCTTTTTTAATCTTCCTGCCCATAACTTTGCAAAAATGTTGTAATCCGTATTCAATAGTGATATAGGTCGATAATTCTCCATCTTTTCCGTCGCCCCCCTTCTTGGGGATCAATATCACTGCTTCAGACATTGAAGGGGTCATAGCCCCTCTTTCCAAGGATTCATTAATAATCTCCAACAAGCCGGGTAACAGAGACCCATGAAATCTCTTAGAAAAATCAAATGAGAACCCATCAGACCCTGGGGCGGAATTCCCCGCGCATGTTCTCAATGCTTCTTGGACTTCCCCCAAGCTAATCCCCTCATTCATTTTCCTCTTCCCCTCCTCATTTAAACTTGGCAGAGCTAAGTTTTGTAAGAATGTTTTAATCTCAGATTCTGATTTTACCCCCTCAGATCCATATAATGTTTGATAATACTCCATCCCTATCTTCCTTATCTCCTCTGGATCTGTTACTATTATTCCCTGCTTATTTTCTAAATTTGTAATTTCCCTATTTTCCCTTTGATTTTTTATTATACAAGAGAGCCACTTATTGGATTTCCCTCCTTCCACATACCATTTTTGTCCCCAGAAAAAAAAATCCTATGTTGTGCCTTCTCAAGCATTAACTCTTTATATTCTTTTTGAGCTTGTTCCAGTTTTTCCCAGTTCTCATCTTGGGCATCGTTTGCGTAAACTTCCAATTTTTTAATCTGATCTACCAAGTTATCTTCTTTCCTCCTTACTTTCCTCCTAAACTGGGTTATATTTCGGATCAAAATCCCCCTCAAATATGCTTTCATAGCATCCCAAACCATAAATATAATCGGCAGAACCTTTATTAGTAGCCCAAAACCATTTAATCTCCTCCTCTATACCCTTTGTCACGTCTTCCACCTCAAACCAATGCGGATTAATATTTCTATTCTTGTTCTGGGGGGGGACCCGATCTCCACAACCAAAACTACAGACCACCATGGAGTGATCAGACAGGCCCTTAGGTTCGTAAACAATATTTTTTTTAATACCTCTTGCTCCACTATCATTGGTCAGAATCATATCGATGCGTGATGCGGTTTTATGGCTCAGATTAAAACAGGAAAAATTCTCGCAAAGGATTCAGGTTTCTCCATACATCTCTCCATCCTGCTTCTTTACAAAAATCTGCCAGGATATTCCTCCCCTCCCTCAATACTCCTCCTCTCCGGTCCCTTTTGTTATCCATTACCGAGTTAAAATCTCCCATAACATATAAGTCTTTGTAATTTTTATCACTTAGAAAATTCACCAGATTAACCAATACCTCTGTTTTGAAAGGGGGAGGAATATAAACAAATGCAAGAATAACTTGTACCATATTCCACACTACGTGGAGAAAAACAAATCTCCCTCTATCACAGCAAGCATTTTTGACCTGCATATTCATTTTACCATGAATCAATACCGAGACCCCCACTGAGTAGTTTGTTCCAAACGAGTGGAATTCTTGGGCAGCCCATTTCTTTTTAATTAAATGGACCGATTCTTTTGTTAAATGTGTTTCTAACAAACATACCACTGCAGGTAGATAATTTTTAACCCTATCCATAATAGCTACTCTTCTTCCTCTCCTTAATACCTCTAATATTCCATACTAACACTACCTCCTTGACTACCCTGGGTCCCCATACTCTTTTACTCCACCATCTACTTCTAACCGATTTCCGGGCTGTCTTCCCACCCCCCTCCCCCCCTATCCCCCACATCAATCCGCTTCTATCCATGGATCCCTTCACTTTTCATTTAACTCTTCTACTCCTCCCTCACCCCTCCCCCCCCCCCTTTTTAAATATAATTAATAATCTTTACAGAACTTTTACAACCCCTGACTTTCCATCCATCTTCCCGCCTCTACTGCGGACAGGAAAATTAGTGTTTTTCCCTCATGAACCACCCTTAAAAACTGGCTGGGAATAACAGTGAGAAAGCAATATTCAAATTATGGAGTCTTCTTAATGTCTCTATACTCCATTCGTTTCCTTTGAGTCTCTTTTGAAAAGTCCGGATAAAAGGACACCCGCACTCCCAACTTCAATTTTTCCCCTCTCCCTTGATATTTTCAATAGGGTGTCTATCTTTAGCGCACATAAATTTTAGCAGTAAAGTCCTGGGCAGAGCTCCGGGCGGTGGTTTGATATATGGTATCCTGTGGGCTCTTTCTAACACATAACAGGTTGAAAAAGTCCGTTCTCCAAAAGTGTCAGCTAGCCATTTTGTGCAGAAGGCAACAGGGTCCGCTCCTTTTTCCCCTTCCGGAAGGCCAATAACTCTTACATTAGCCCTCCTTGATCTATCCTCTAAATCTTCTATCTTCCTTTTTAAAAACCTAATTTTCCTTTGTGAGTTCTTCCTGCGCTTTCTCGATGCTTTGTAGTTTACCGTCCATCTGGGGCACCATGTTCTCTATTTTCCCCACTCTCTTTCACCTTTTTTATATATTCACAGATAAAACTCACATCTGAGCTGAGACTACCCACTTGTAGTGTCAAGACTTCTAATGCTTTATTACTTTTTTCCACACCACTTAATATGGAAGTTAGCATAGAGTTATTAACATCTTCACTCTCTCCCTCCTCTGTTACTCCTTCCTCCTGGAGGGAGAGAGCCCTGGAGCGGACGGAGCTGACTAGATCACATCCTCTCGTCACGTGACCCACGGAAAGAGTCTCGGGTCTCCAGCCCCATTACTTCTCCACTAAAACACTAATCTAAAAGAAAGTCAAATTTCATATAGCCGACAGCCAAACACTGAAAGTCTTCTCTTTATTCCCACATACCAGCTTGATTGTGCATGCATTCTAGAAGAAAGCGGTGGGTAGAGGGGACACTCCTCGTGACTTATCTCCCTGAGAACACAAGGATAGGACATGTTGAAACTCAAAATACCAGACTTTTTTGCTCAATCCAGCCCCCACCCACCGACAACTACCACCATACTCATGCAGTCAGCGGATCCTGACAAATTCAGCCAACGTATACAAGTGTGGCCACATTAGAGGGGCTCTACTGGATTAGAAAAACAGTGCAACACCTGCCCAAAGGTTATATACTGCATTGAGCTACACGCAACAACTTATAAAAAATATTTATTATTTAAAGACCAATATAAAGACAGAAAAAAAAACTATTTTAAACAGAATACACAAGAATGCATCAGTTGTAACATTAGTTTTAACCAACAGCACACAGATACAATACAAAAATAATAATGATAATAATAATTGCCATTTGGCTTTTAGGCAAATCTTGTAATAAACTCAATGCAAAGCAGAAGAGATACCAGAACCTACATCCATCCTGTCTTCATACACTGCCCACTATTACTGTAATAACGTGGTTCACCATAGGAGTCCTGTGTTATGACACTAGAGAGAGAGAGATATATCATAACCAGTGACAATTTAAACAGCATTATACTAGTGTTATATTTTGACACTAACATTTTTATCAACAAATTTTGCAGTATCATAATATATTTCTCCACACTTAAAGCTATGTTTTTCAGTTGAATGTGGCTTCAATATGCAAAATGTTGAAGACTTCTTATGTTGAGTTTATCCTCAAAAAAAAAAAAAATAAAAAAAAAAATACAAATATCAATATTGACTTGCAATAAAGAGTGTCCCTTCATTAAGTTTTTTTTGGCAGAAATATGTCAAAATGTTTTGATTGGTCGGTGTCCAAGTGATCAGACCCCAATAATTTGTTACCTTTTTTCTAAGGACATGGACACAACGTTGCAAAGATATTAAGAGGAAAGCACCTTCTCAGATTTAGATAGATCCCTTTAACACAAAATCACATATTACATACCGCCCACTGCACTTTGATGCTTTATTTATACATACCTTAGCAATGACCTGTGAACCACACAAAACCTAGTCACCCATAGTTTAACCTAGGATCCTATAAAACATAGAAAATAGCCTTACTGCTGACTTGTGGCTCAGTTCCATCGTCTCCTCCACCGTATTAAGCCGTGTACCCTAGCTCCACCTCATGGTTACATTGAAGTACAGCATATAGCATTCCCATCAATTACACATTATTCAGGTTTAACTATCCTGCCACTGGAGCTTTTATTGATTTTTTTTTAGCAATGATTACCAAAAAAATATAAATTTATAAAACAGACTTCTACAAGTGACTCAGGATAAGATGGGACACTTGCACATTTAATTTGGTCGAACAAACAGTTGACCTAGGATCAGTTTTAACCATCGAAGTAACTAAACTCCCATCATGTCCTGATAGTCTATGGCCATCACTATATCAGTTTTCTCCCAACCTATAGCTCTGCAACAACAGCTAGAATGCTACATGTTGGCAATAACTGCTCTTGAGGAAACATGACCGATGCCAGAGGTTTGGCATGGCATTTAAAAGGGCATGTGAGTTTGCTGAATGATAGTTTGGTCTGTTCAGTATTATCAGAAGGTACAGCAGAGAGTGGTTATAACATGGAAGCTGTATGTTATCCAGTGATAGATCTAGGCCTGTACTTGCAGATCAGATCGGTCGAGTATAGAGCAAGATCTCACGTGCAAAATGTTGCATAGTTTGCATGGAGTCAGCCCAGTAAATTTGCAACCAAGAAACTCAATTCTGCATACCCTGAATTACAAGTTACTCAGTTTTTTTTTTTTATCCAAAAAGCTGCAACACATAAAAGGAAGCTCCAATACTGTAAGCCTACGTATCAGTCTACGGCTCCATCTATGCAGAATGCAATATGAATTCGATGTCTTCTAGTATTACCTGGAAGAGTAGATCATGAAGTAGCACAATAATCATCAAGTTGGTCAAAACATTTTCGATGCTGGAGAAAAACCACCACAGATGAAAAAAAGTTACTCTAATGCTACACCAAGCGGAGGATAGATGGTTGAAGCAAGGCTTATAAAAGGGCTCCTCTGCTGGATGAAGCACCAGAAGAGTTTTTTAGAGAAATACAGGCAATTCCTTATAAAAAAAGAATTCAGAATGGAAGAGACAGGAGACCATTTGGTCACAGAGCTGGAGAAACAATGGTGAAAAAAAGGCAAAAATTGCATGGTCAGAAGGCTGCAAGGTTGTCCTGGGGTTTACTTCTCTCGGTAGTAGAGTAGATAGTATTTAAGAGGATCTGGAAGAGGCAGACTCAGGATCTTCTCTCGGAGAAAGTTAACAGGAGGGTCTGGCTTTGTCTCACTGACCACCTGCTCCTCCTCCTCTCTTGGATCTTCCTCCGTGTCTTCGCAGTTGTTGTTGTCATCAAAGGGGTTTGGGATGCGGCTAGCAAACACTTCTTTGTCCAGAAAGACTATGGTCTCCATCCGACGTCTGTGCAGGCGCCTACGTTTCAGGCAGAGTGGGTGCTTTAGTGCTCTTACCCTTCCTCTGCAGGAGGCCTCCTGTTTGATGGCCTTCTTAATACATCTCCTGATGGTGATTCGAGACAAATCTTGCAATGAGCGCACCTTTGGAAGAGCTGAAGGAGAAAACAAAATGGGATTGATTTCAGATTTAAAAAATAAATAAAATAAAAAACAAAGGGAAGTTGCTAGAATGAAAATTTTAAACTATGAAATTTTTCCTGTAAGGGGGAAGGTGTCATCTTCCTCACCATTAAGTAGCCTGAAGGCTCTATGAAGACATTCACTAAGGGTGTATTCACACGTACAGTATCCTGCACATATTTGATGCACAGGATTTGAAGCTGAAGATTTATGCTGCAGAGTTCAAATGTAAAAAAAATTCTAAAAAATAAAATGGGAGCTCAACATAGAACATGAATTACCAAGCCGAGGATACTGTGTTGCACATAAACCCAATGTGCCAAAAGGAACCAACAATAAATATAGGAAAACAGTCCTACTAGGCAAGGGATGAAGGTAAAAATATAAGAATGTAAAAGAATAAGAGGAATAAAAGAGTAAAAATGAAGTAGTGTCCAATGATTAAATTATATTTAATAGGTACATGCACAGTCTTCAGCAGGGTCCTTGCCTCAGACTGTTTATAAATAAAAAACAACACCGAATTCACAATTTGTAATTCTTCGGAACCTTGCTAGTGCCCGGAGGCACAGGGACAAGTGCGCGGGGTTCCCAATGAGCTGTGATGTGGCACTCTGTGCCTCTTACCGGCTTCTTCGCTGTAGCTAGCCAGCAGAGCGGGGTATGGTTCCTGATGAATTTTGGAATCCGTGTCCAAGACATTCAGTTCTCATTGCTATTGAAAAAAGGGACAAGGCTCCCTGAAACGCGTCTAGCCCGAGAACACTCTTACCCTCACCCCTACTTGTGGGCACAAAGGAGGACTTTGAACCTAGGAATCTTCTGCACAGATTCCAAAATTCATCAGGAACCATCCCCCGCTCCACTGGCTAGCTACAGCTAAGAAGCCGGTAAGAGGCACATAGTGCCACATCACAGCTCATTCGGAACCCCGCGCACTTGTCCCTGTGCCGCCAGGCACTAGCGAGGTTCCGAAGGATTACAAATTGTGAACTCTCTGTTATTGTGTCTAACATCATTGCGCTCAGATCCCCACACATTGGTACATTGGTCCCTACGCCGTCGGTGGTAGCGAGGTTCTGAGGCTATTGAACAGAGCCTCCGATTACACAAACAGTAAACCCCCAGCTTTAAGACAGCTTACACCTAGCCCTGTGCCGACTGGGTAAAGTGGGCTTCCAGCGCTGCATAAATTCTGCCACCAAATACTTTCAACTGATATTATTACAATCCAGACACATATAGTCATTGTTTTATCTGCAAAGACAGCTATCAAGTGAATTTTAATTGTGGAAAGATTATACTAACTCCAGCACTTTAAGTGCCTAAATTGCCGAATGTCCTATATTCCCTGACCTGTCCCAAGGGTTAGCATCTAGTATTGCATGAACATTCTTATATATTTTTACATTAATCTTTTAGCTTATTTTATAGCATTCTTATTTATAGACTGTCTGAGGCAAGGGCCCTGCTGAAGACTGTACATGTACCGATTAAATATTTTATCATTGGACACCATCTCTTCTTTACTTCATTCTTACTCTTATTCTCTTTTACATTCTTATATTTTTATCTTCATACCTAGCCTAGTAGGACTGAGTTCAAATGTAGACAAAATGACTGAACACAGCATCAAATCTGTAGATTTAAATCCTGTACATCAGATATGTGCAGGATACTGTACATGTGAATACACCCCAAGAGGTCATGAAGAGAAAATAGTGACCCCCCCCCAACCTACGATGGCCCCGACATTCGATCATTTCAACATAGGATGGCCTCTCAGAGGCCATCACATGTTGAAGGCAGCATCAACGTACGATGCTTTTGTATGTTGGGGCCATCGCATAAACTGCCATCCGGCAGCGCAGACTGCTTCAGCTGCCACCGGATAGCCGTTTACGGTGCCCCGTGTGGTTCGCCGACGATCACTTACCTGTCCTCGGGGCTCCAGGCCTCCTCTTCGGGATCACCTGCATAGTCTGCGCTCTCCATCATGGTCATAACGTCGCTGCGCACGCCGTCCAGTCATTCAATAGGAGCGGCAGCAACGTGAAGACGACGACAGAGAGCGAGGATGCCAGGGAAGCAGAGGCCTTGCCGGAGAGTCGGGGACACCATGGAGACGCGGCAACAGCGATGGAGGGCGACATCCAGGGCAGCAGTGACGGTTCGGAGCGGCGGGGACAGGCGAGTACAACTTCCTCTACCAGTGGTCTTCAACCTGCGGACCTCCAGATGTAGCAAAACTATGACTCCCAGCATGCCCGGACAGCCTTTGGCTGCCCGGGCATGCTGGGTGTTGTAGTTTTGCAACATCTGGAGGTCAGCAGGTTGAAGACCACTGTCCTATACTTTACATTACACGGATCCCTCGACATACGATGGTTTCAACAAACGATGGTCCATTTGGAACGGATTACCATCGTATGTTGAGGGACCACTGTACTGTATATGGAAGACAGGGGGTGGGGCAGATGCAACTACAGCCTCCTTTTGTGCAGGATAGAAGGCTTTAACAAGGGAGGAACAGCACGAGGATCATGACATATGATTAGCAAGGACATTGAGGGAGATTTATTAAGGGATTTAAGCAGCTTTTTTTGCTTACAAAAGTCGCACAAAAAAAAAAAATCGTACAGGCGCCTAAGCAACTTTGTGCGACTTATGTGGGTAAGCAAAAAATACCAATCTGCCCTACTTAAAGTGTATCTGTCAACAAAAACTTTTTATATAATGTAGATAATACCATTATATGTAGGTTTGTAATATACATTGGTTAAAAATTATGTATATTTTTTGTCCCTGCAGCTATTGCATGTGTGTCTCTATGAGGAGTCCAAATACAGGAAGTGAGGATGGACAAGCAGGGGCTCTGTGCAGTAAGAAAATACAGAACAGTGAGCACTGAGGCTCTAACACATGTTCCTGGCTTATACATCAGGATGATTGACAGGCCAGGAGTCTGCACAGAGCCCTGCTTGTCCTACCCTCATTTCCTGTTTTTGGACTCATCATAGAGACACACAGACAATAGCTGCAGGGACAGCATTTTTTTCACACCAAAAGATACACAATTTTTAATCAATGTATATTACAAATATACATATAATGTTATTATCTACATTATATAAAAAGTTTTTGTTGACGACGGGTACACTTTAAGCAATTTTCAGTTTTTACTTTGCAGTGGTCCAGGATTTATCATTGCGAAAGTTGCATGTAAGCAAATAAAAGTTGCAAACCCCCTTCAAAAAGTAGCAAGTGTAAGCAAGGTTAGACCTGGCTTACAAACTTGCCTATGACAGCATTTTCAAAAGGTTGCACAAAAAAAATCGCGTGTGTGTGTAAGATGGGCGGATGGCAAGCTGGTCACCCGCCCACACAACTACAACTCCCAGCATGTCCTTACTGTAAGGTGCAGGTGACAAGCTTGTCATCCGCTTGCACATCTCTCCCCTCGCACTGCTGCACGACTACAACTCCCATTATTTACTAAGGTCATGCTGGGAGTTGTAGTCATGCGGTGCGGTGCTGGTGGGTTACAATAAATGTACTAACTTATTTTCCTTTTTCCCCCCTTCTCATTTAAGATCCATGTATCCTGTGGACTACGACGACGACCAGTGTTTTTTTCTTTTCTTTGTTTAATGTAAAATAAAATGGTTAACGAGGGCTTGTGAGGGAGTGTTTTTTGGAATAAAAGTTTAGAATTTTTTTGCTTTTGTTTAACCCCTTAACGACGCAGGACGTATATTTACGTCCTGCGCCGGCTTCCACGATATGAAGCGGGGTCGCATCACATCGTGTCGCATCGGTCCCGGCACTCATCAACGGCCGGGACCCGCAGCTAATACCACACAGCGCCGATCGCGATCCAAAGTCCAAAAAAGCGTATTTTGGTCACTTTATACCATTAAAAATTGAATAAAAAGTGATCAAAAAGTCCGATCAAAACAAAAATCGTACCGATAAAGACTTCAGATCACGGCGCAAAAAAATGAGTCCTCATACCGTACCGTACATTGAAAAATAAAAAAGTTATAGGGGTCAGAAGACGACATTTTTAAACTTATACATTTTCCTGCATGTAGTTATGATTTTTTCCAGAAGTGCGACAAAATCAAACCTATATAAAGTAGTAGGGATCGACCGATTATCGGTATGGCCGATATTATCGGCCGATAATCACGATTTTGGGCATTATCGGTATCGGCAATTATCTTGCCGATAAGCCGATAATGCCCCGCCCCCACCACACCGCGACCGCCACCCCCTCGACCCGCCACACCGCACCCCCGACCCACCGCACCGTGTCGCACCCCCCACCGTGATGCTAGGCGGTATACCGGTATGGATTTTTGCCCATATCGCTATACCGGTCGGGCCCCTCCCCACCCTCCGAGTCAATAAAAAAATTAAACTTACCTGTAATGGGGGTGGTCCGGGCCATCCATCCTTCCTGTAGTGTCCGGGGGCGTTCCGGGTGAAGGGTGAACCGGTCCGGGCTGTCCTTCTCCCACGGTCTTCTTCTCCACTCCGGGCAGGCTGCGGCCTAGTACGCTGCATAGACGCCGCTACGTCAGGTGCGTCTATGCAGCGTACTAGGCCGGAGCCTGCCCGGAGTGGAGAAGATGACCGCCGGAGGACAGCCCGGACCACCCTCCACCCGGAACGCCCCCGGACACTACAGGAACGATGGATGGCCCGGACCACCCTGACAGGTAGGGGAGAGAAGCGGGTGGCGGCGGCCTATGGCCCCGCAAAATCCACTGCAGATCATTGATTTAAAGCGCCCGCTTTATCGGCTATCGGCCCTAACCTGCCCCGATTATCGGTATCGGCCCTAAAAAAACGATATCGGTCGATCCCTAATAAGTAGGGTATCATTTTAACCGTATGGACCTACAGAATAATGATAAGGTGTCATTTTTACCGAAATATGCACTGCGAAGAAACGGAAGCCCCCAAAAGTTACAAAATGGCGTTTTTTCTTCGATTTTGTTGCACAATGATTTTTTTTTTCCGTTTCGCCGTGAATTTTTGGGTACAATGCTGCAAAGTCACTGCAAAGTAGAATTGGTGACGCAAAAAATAAGCCATAATATGGATTTTTAGGTGGAAAATTGAAAGGGTTATGATTTTTAAAAGGTAAGGAGGAAAAAACAAAAGTGCAAAAACGGAAAAACCCTGTTTAAATACTTTACAGGCTTAGTAGTGGAAGTTGTCTTATAGACTGAATCCATTACTAAGCTGGGACTTGGCGTTAGTACCAAAAACAGCTAGCACTAACCCCCAATTATTACCCAGGTACCCACCGCACCAGGGGTGCCAGGAATAGCAGCTACCAACAGGCCCAGAGCGTCAAATATGGCGCTCCTGGGCCTAGGCGGTAACAGGCTGGCATTAAGCTGGGGACAGCCAGTAACAATGGTCCTTGCCCCCCCCCCCTGGTAATGTCAGGCTGTTACAAAATGGCGTTTTTTCTTCGATTTTGTCAAACAATGATTTTTTTTCCGTTTCGTCGTGAATTTTTGGGTAAAATGACTGATGTCACTGCAAAGTAGAATTGGTGACACAAAAAATAAGCCATAATATGAATTTTTAGGTGGAAAATTGAAAGGGTTATGATTTTTAAAAAGGTAAGGAGGAAAAAGTGAAAGTGCAAAAACGGAAAAACCCTGAGTCCTTAAGGGGTTAATGACATCCCTCATTTTACTACCAAATCTACAGTCAAACAAAAAAATGTAAGTTAAAAAATAAATAAAAAAAATGTGTTTCTACGGAAGGTTTTATGCAGTGCACTTTTCAGTAACCATGACACATCTATATTCTGTATGTCCATACAATTACATGATACCACACATTTTTCTGTTTTAATTTACTACCTAAAAATTCTGGGGGAGATTTATCAAAACCTGTGCAGAGAAAAAGTGGTGCAGTTGCTTCTAGCAACCAGATTGTTTAGTTTTTAAAAGACCTCTGAAAAACTTAAAGAAGCAATCTGATTGATTGCTATGGGCAACTACTCTATTTTTCCTCGGCATGTTTTGATAACTCAGACGGGACCTGACCGGAGGAGGGTGGAACACGCTGCAGCACAGGTAGTACTGCAGTCTCCCCATGCTTCCTTCAGCAGCCAGGGACACGAGGGAGGAGGAGGCAGTGTCGTGCCGTAGAGAGCCGGCAATACTAAATAATTCAATATTCCCATCACACCCTGTACCCTTTATACACATATCGTGTTCCCGCTGGTACTTGGCGCTTACTGCACGTCTTCAGCCGGACTTGTCTATATAAGTTCCAAACCACGCACAAGATTGATGTAATTGCTATGGATAACTGCATTTAACTATTCAAACAACAAACATCAGATCTCAGATGTCAATCATACCTGGCAGACGTCAGCAGGCATCTGCCGGTTATGATGCGGACCTGCGCCATATTCCCCTCACCCAACCCATGACAGTGGTATGTCAAGGGTCGGGAAGGGGTTAAAAAAAAATAAAAATATTTACATACAGAAGCAAAGCAGAGCTATGTAAAAGATCTTCAATATGCAAGTTAGACAATATCTGGCTGCACATAATCTACAGATGCCCAGGGTGCAATTGTTAAAAGAAATCATACAACTGCACTTACGCAGGTGGAGTGGATGTCTTTTTCCATTTTCTGATTTACTTGGTTGCACTAGAGGAGCGAACGATACAGCCAGGATCTTCTTGGTTTCCCAGGTTGTTGGGCCTGTACGGGTTATCTTTGTAAGCTGAATCAGAGAAGAGGAGACTAAACAAATGAAAAACCTTAGACATCAGTACTTACAACAAATATTATAAATAGAAGAAGAGGTCATGGTACCTCAGATATAATCTACCAGACAAAATGGAATAGCAGTGCCCTCTGACTATATGGTGGGAAACTACTGCAAAGCAGCAACCCACACAATACTTGTGCAAGTGCTGCAGCATTTTTTAAATTTCACTTGCAGTCACTTTACATGTAGCAATGATGCAAGGTACTGCAGAGCCGTTAACTGAATGGCTCGGGCTCCTGAGCCCGTGCCCTTCTGGGTGACCCTCAGACGATTCCAGTAGCTAAGGGTCGCCGCTAATAGCCGGCATGTGGTGAATGCTGCAGCTGGCTATTATCACTTTTAAAAGGACCCTGGTAGTCTAGTAGGGTGATTCACCCTCCCCCCCATCCAGCACGATCGCTGAGGTTACAGTGCTGGCTGTGGCTCTGTGATTGATAAAGCCCGGTCCAGCCAGGCTATCAATCGAGTACACAGATCAACATAGTTCTATGGAACTGCATTGATCTGTAGGAGGAATCTAATGATTTATAAAGTAAGGGGACTTATAAAGTAAATAAAAGTTGACTAAAAAGTTTAACACCCATTAAACCCTTCCATATTTAAAGTTTAAATCACCCCTTTTTCTCCCATTTTACATTTGGTATTGCCGAGTGCGTAATTGTCTAAACTAATATAATATTTATCTCGTACGGTGATCCGTGTAAAAATAAGAATTCCAAACCCCACAATTTTTAATAAAAAAAAAAATTATCATATTATACCACAGGAAAAGTAAAAAGCGATCAAAAAGTCCGATCAGTAGTAAAATGGTACCGATTCAAACAACAGATTAAGGCGCAAAAATGAACCCTCAAACAGCCCAGCATACGGAAAATAAATAAAAAATTATAGGGGTCAGAAAATGGAAATTAGAAAAAAGAATTCTAAAAAGTTAGAATTTTTTAAGATTAGTAAAACCTGATGCAAACTATACAAATCGGATATTTTAAATCGTGCCCACCGAAAGTATCAAAATAACATGCTAGTATGACTGCACAGTGAATGGTGTAAATAGGAAACCACAAATTTGCTAAAAATTGCCCCCCCCCCCCCCCATTTTAGAGTATATGCTTTTGAAAAATGTATAAATACATTACAAAGTACAATTGGTCCCACACAAAAAATAAAAAATAAAAAAAAACACACAAGCCCTTATATGGGTGTGTAGATGAAGAAATAAAGGAGATATGGCTATAAAAGGGCGAGGAGGAAAAACGAAAGGGCAACAATGAAAATTGGCCTGGCCCTTAAGGGGCTAAGTGAATAGGGTAAACAGAGGAGGTTGCAGCGTTGAGATAAGCATCTTGGCCAATTTAAACAGCTCATCAGTGGAGATGCTGGAGTCAGACCGTTGCAATGTAATTAGTAGTTAGCTAATCCCTTTAAGAAGTTAAAGGGGTACTCCGGTGGAAAAAAAAAAAATGTATTCATATGAACTGGCTTCAGAAAGTAAACAGATCTGTAAATTATTTCTATAAAAAAAAAAAAAAATCTTAATCCTTCCAGTACTTATCAGCTGATGTCTAGTACAGAGGAAGTGGAGTTGTAATTTTCTGTCTGACCACAGTGCTTTCTACTGACACCTCTGTCCATGTCAGGAATTGTCCTGAGTAGGAGAAAATCCCCATAGCGAACCTATCCTGCTCTGGACAGTTCCTGACATGGACAGAGGTGTCAGAGCACTGTGGTCAGACTGAAAAGAAAACCACAACTTCCTCTGTAGTAGACAGCAGCTGATAAGTACTGGAAGGATTAAGATTTTTTAATGGAAGTAATTTACTAATCTGTTTAACTTTCTGGCACCAGTTGATAAAAAAAAAAAGTTTTCAAAACTCCTTTAAAAGTAGTCCTATGTAAGAAAATGTATCCCCTGCTCTGTGCGCCATGAGAGCTGGAGTGCCTTGCGATCAAACCGTTATCTTGGATAAAGGATACATTGGTTTCTACATGGGACTATTAAGCAGCACAGAAATTATAAGCATATTAAAGTGAAACTGTCAGTGTCCTAAGCACTAACCTGTTGGTACTGGGAGGTAGTGCGGGTGACACGCATTATAAACAATACTTTTTGTTATTATAAACCACCTGATCTGTGGTCCTGCTTGTTATCTTCTTCAATACAGATCCTGCTTGCAGCAGACCACTTATCGGGGGTAGGCAAGTATCGTAATAATCAGAGTAACCAGAAATACCTGCTTGTACCAACAGGTTAGTGCAGGTGACACTGATGACAGCTTCACCTTCAACCTTTAAGACACCGGCTTTATAGGGGTACCTTCTCTTCGAGGGGCATCACGAGAATCCCACCCACTTTAAGCAGGTTCTTCATGTATTCCTCATGCTCTTTCTGTACTCCAGCTCCACAGTACACACGGTCATAAGACGAAGATTCCATAGAGATCTCCAGGCAGTTTCCAGCCACAAAGCATGGTTCACAAAAGTCAAATCTTGGGGAGGAATTTGTTAAATGAAAAAAAATAAAAGTTAGAATGAATTTCCACAAGGGGAAAATGTATGTCTGGTTCTAAAGTTGGTGGCAAGGAAACTCATGCAGAGGTTTATGCTGAACCACTAGTTAAACTTAAAGGGGCCTTTTCCTCTTATACAGCAATGGCACATTGCCAGAATATGCCATCATTTTATGAATGGTGGAAGTCCAACCTCTGGAAATGCCATTGATATGGAGAATAAAGGGGCTCTTGCACTGCTTTAGTGCTATGGCTCTTGCACAGTCTTTCCCTGCACAGTGGCACTTGGTCACCTGCTATGCCAGTCCCATTCTAGGGAAGGAGCTGGATGACCTGGAACACCACTGTGCAAGAAAAAGCAGCACTCCAGTCCTTTCTCAGAATGGGTGGTCCCAGAGGTTGGACCACAGGAAATCATAAAGTGGATGACAAATCCTAGCCATATAGCTTCACTTTATGTGATGGGAGTACTCTTAACCCTTTCCCGATGTACTGGTACATCCCCATGAGTGAGGGGAATATGACGCGGGCCCAGAGATGGCTCCGATGTCAGTCACTGAAATGGTTAAATTCCATGATCAATAGCGATCAGGGCATTTAAACATTAAACGCCAGTAATCCCTGTGGTCTAGAGGACCCATCTGCAGCTCCACAATGTAATTGCAGTCTGCAGATGGGTTGCCGGGGAAGAACGGGGACTTACCTGTCCTTCATGGACCAATGATTGCTTAAGGCTGCCTTTGGCAGCCCTTAGCAATCAGGTGTCGATAACACAGATCAATGTAATGCAATAGCATTACATTGATTATGTAAGCCATTTAATGATGGTTTATGATAAGCTACTAAGGAAGCTGTAAATAAAATGTATATATGATAGATCTACACAAAGTGAGACCACAGAAACTTAGTCATTGTATCTATGGAATAAAGCTGCAACTTTTTTACTGAATACTCTGGTGTGCTGCAGTCAACCTCATATATATATATATATATATATATATATATATATATATATATATATATATATATATATATATATATATATATATATATATATATATATTATAGTTAATGAACGTCCATTAGTGGCAGGGGGTAAGTGTGTGGGTAGATTAGATGTGTGTGTAAGTATGTATGTGTATAATATACACACACATTCTGCAAATGGACGTTCATTAACGTCCATCTACGGCTCCCGCTTTAAAAAACAAAAACAAAAACAGAAAAAAAATCAGATCAAAGAAATGGTACCGATAACTTCAAATCACGGTGCAAAAAATGAGCCCTCATATTGAAAAAAGTTTTAGGGGTCAGAAGGACATTTTTTCAACATATTAATTTTGGTGCATGTAGTTATAATTTTTTTTTGTAGTACAATAAAATCAAACCTATATAAAATGGGGTATCCTTGCGACTGTATGGACCTACAGAATAAAATTTTCTGGTTTCACTGTAGATTTTGTATTGAAATTATTAATGGTATTACAAAGTAAAATTGTTGGCACAAAGAACAAGCCTTCATATGGATTTTTAGGTGGAAAATTAAAAGTGTTAAGAAAAAAAAAAAAGTGCAAAAATTTCACACACACACACACACACACACACACACACACATAATTTTGCATATACATGCGCGCACATATATACATACACAAATATAATATATACACACATACACTCACACCAAACAAAAAATGGGCTGGTCAAAATTATTGGCACCCTTTTAATATTGTGGAAATATAAGATTTTTCTCAAACATGTGATGCTCCTTTAACCACAGACGCAAGTGTACGTCCTGGTTTGGCGGTACTTCGTGCACCAGGAAGTACATTTATGTCCGGTGTATGCCCACGAGCATAGGATGTCCGCCATTAACCCCTCAGATGCCGTGATCTGTACAAATCACGGCATCTGCGGCAATGCGCATGTAAAAAAATAGATGATCGGATCGCCCGCAGCGATCCGATCTGTAATGGCGGACGGAAGTCCCCTCACCCTGCCTCCGTCCTTTTTCCGGTGTCTCCTTCTCTGGTCTGAGCAGGAGACAGACCAGAGAAGGAGATAGCCGATAATACTGATCAGTGCTAAGTCCTATGCATAGCACTGAACAGCATTAATCAAATGATTGCTATAGATATAGTCCCCAATGGGAACATCAAAAAGTTGAAAAATGTAATAAAAAAGTGAAAAATTCCCTCCCCCCCATAAAAATTGGCAGTGTTTCCCATTTTACTCCCAAAAAGCGCAAACTTTTTTATTAACATGTTTGGTATCGCCGCGTGCGTAAATGTCTGAACTATCAAAATATAATGCTAATGATGCCCTACGGTGGACGGCGCAAAAAATGAGCGCTCATACCACCCTATATACGGAAAAATGAAAAGTTATAGGTGGTCAAAATAGGCCAATTTTAGATTACTGATTTTGTACAAAACGTTTGATTTTTTTTTTTAAGCGGTACAAAAATATACAAAGTATCTAGCCATAGGTGGTATTTTAATCGTATTGACCCACAGAATAAAGAACACGTCATTTTTATCGTAAATTGTACAGTGTGAAAACTAAACCCTCCAAAATGTGCAAAATTGTGGTTTTCATTTAAATTCCATCGCAAATTTTTTTTTTTTGGGGGGTGCGCTGCACATTTTATGGTAAAATGAGAGGTTTCATTACAAAGTACAATTGGTCACGTAAAAAACAAGCCCTAATATGGGTCTGTAGATGGAAATATAAGAGTTTAGAAGGCAAGGGGGAAAAAACGAAAATGCAAGAATAAAATTGGCCTGGTCATTAAGGTGAAAATGGTCTTGGTCCTTAAGGGGTTAAACACACCTGGGGCAAGCAACAGGTGTGAGCATTATTAAAAATCACACCTGAAAGCAGATAAAAAGGAGAGAAGTTCACTTAGTATTTGCATTGTGTGTGTACCACACTAAGCATGGCCAACAGAAAGAGGAGAAGAGAACTGTGAGGATTTGAGAACCAAAATTGTTTAAATTAAAAAAAAATAAATAAATAAAAAACAAACACACACACACACAATCTCAAGGTTAAAAGTCCATCTCCAGAGATCTAGATTTGCCTTTGTCCACAGTGCGCAACATCAAGAAGTTTGCAACCCATGGCACTGTAGCTAATCTCCCTGGGTGTGGACAGAAGAGAAAAATGTATGAAAGGTGTCAACGCAGGATAGACCGGATGGTGGATAAGCAGCCCCAAACAAGTTCCAAAGATACTCAAGCTGTCCTGCAGGCTCAGGGAGCAGTGTCAGAGTGAACTATCAGTCGACATTTAAATGAAATTAAACGCTATGGCAGGAGACCCAGAAGGACCCCACTGCTGACACAGACACAAAAAAAAACAAAAAAAAACGCAAGACTACATTTTGCCAAAATGAACTTGAGTAAGCCAAAATCCTTCTGGGATAAAGTCTCGTGGACAGATGGGACCAAGATAGAGCTTTTTGGTAAAGCACATCATTCTACTGTTTACCAAAAACAGAATGAGGCCTACAAAGAAAAGAACACAGTACCTACAGTGAAATATGGGGGAGGTTCAATTATGTTTTGGGGCAGTTTTGCTGCCTCTGGCACTGGGTTCCTTGAATGTGTGCAAGGCATCATGAAATCTGAGGATTAACAATAGATTTTGGGTCACCCTGTACAGCCCAGTGTCAGAAAGCTGGGTTTGCGTCTGAGATCTTGGGTCTTCCTGCAGGACAATGACCCCAAACATACGTCAAAAAGCACCCAGAAATGGATGGCAACAAAGCGCTGGAGAGTTCTGAAGTGGCCAGTAATGAGTCCAGATCTAAATCCCATTGAACACCCGTTGAGAGATCTTAAAATTGCTGTTGGGAAATGGAGCCCTTCGAATAAGAGACCTGGAGCAGTTTGCAAAGGAAGAGTGGTCCCACATTCCGGCTGAGAGGTGTAAGAAGCTTATAGAAAGCGACAGATCTCTTATTTTTCCCAAAGGGTTTGCAACCAAATATTAAGTTAAAAAAAAGGTGCCAATAATTTTGTCCAGCCCATTTTTGGAGTTTGGTGTGACATTATGCCCAATTTGTCCCCCCCCCTCCCCCCTTTTTTGTTTTAGTTCCAGTATAGACAAAGGGAATATACATGTGTATAGCAAAACGTATTACTGCAAATCCTTCATTCTCTTGAAAAATTTCAACATTTACGGCCATGACTATCTCTCTCTCTCTCTCATCACAGTGTATGTAATTGTCCGAACTATTGAGTTATGATGTTTCCGATGCTGCAAAATGTTTCTGATGTAGGAAAAAGGCGTAAACGCAAAATTGTGCCAAATGCCAAAATTGCTCATTTTTGGTCATACCAGAAAAAAAAAAAAAGGGGAGCAAAAATACATTATACACAAATGTGGTATCATTAAAAACTACAGCTCACAATGCAAAAAATAAACCCCAACATAGCTCTATAAGTGGAAAAATAAAGTTATAGGGGTCAGAACATGGCATTGAACACACACTCTCTCCTTTTCAAGTTCAGTTTTTTTTTTTTCTACCTTAAAACAAAACAAAAATGACCCATGTTTGGTTTCATTTTAATCGTACTGACCAATAGAATAAAGATGGCATGTCAGATTGTGAACCCTAATAAAATTATTTCCCCACAAAGGGTCATGAAGGGGTTAAAGGGGTAATCCGCCGAAAAACATCCAAAAGGATAGGGGATAAGATCGGCGGGATCTCCAGCGCGGCACCCAAGTCATCCGTGCACAGAGTGAACTCCGCTCCATGCCGGATGACTGGCGACGTTCCATGCCGGATGACTGGCGACGTTCCATGCCGGATGACTGGCGACTACAGCAGCCATGCCCCTCCATTCACGTATATGGGAGGAAGCTTGACAGCTATGTAGACATGAATGGAGGGTGCACAGCGTGAAGTCACGAACACGGAAGCTCCAAGCTTCCATGTTCCGGACACCGCCGTTGCCAGCCCGGAGATTGCGGGACACCTGCGATCAGACATTTTATCCCCTATCCTTTAGATAGGGGATAAGATGTTTTTCTGCAGAGTATCCCTTTCAGCATTGATCCAGTAGCATCACAGCATAGCTCTGACCTTCCAGCAGATGACACAGTTTGTTTATAAATATAACAGGTCACAGATACCCCTATTAAAAGTGCTAACTCCTGTAAATCTGCACCATGCCAGTACCCCTGTAGGCCAAGACAGCAGTCTTACTTGTCGAAGTAGTCGCTTGTGCGAACAAACTGATCCAACTTTTGCTTTGCATATTCAATGACATCTGGGTGAAGCTCAACACCATGGTTCACTCCAAAAGGCCCTGATGACAGAGATAAAGCTTAGTGCAAGCACCAAGATTACAACAGCATAGGTGCTTGTTTCAGAATAAGTGCCACACTTGTCCATAGGTAGTGTCCGGTATTGCAGCCCTGTCAAAATGTGAATGGGGTTGAGCTGCAATCCCACACACGACCTGTGGATATTGGTGTCGCTGTAAAAAACAAGATAGTGGCCTTTATAGTCAGACAGGGGGGGGGGGGTCACATTCCTGTATAGAATGGTAATATACCCCCCATGTTGTGGAGATATAGGGCTTGTTAGCACATAGGATAGTCTAGCTACGCCATCAGATAGGCAGGGGTAGCATTATACAGTGCACTGTACTAGGATTTGGGGGGGGGGGGGGGGGGATATATTCTTCCCCAGCCAGCACTCAGTGAACAGCATCTCATAAGTAGGGAATCGACCGATTATTGGTTTGGCCGATATTCACGATTTTGGACATTATCGGTATCGGCAATTACCTTGCCGATAATGCCCCGCCACTGCCCCATTGTCTGCCCCATCCCCGGTTTTATAATTACCTGTTCCCGGGGTCCGCGCTACTTCAGTCTCCTGCGACATTTGGATAGGTGACGTCCTCAACGCGAGCCAGAAGTAGCGCAGACCCCGGGAACAGGTAATTATAAAAGCTGGGATGGGGAAGGCAATCGGGCAGCGGCAATGGTTGGACTCAGAACTTGTAGGGGGACGGAAGCCGGCGGCAGCGGCGGTCTATGGCCCCACAAAAGCTGCTGCAGTTCATTGATTTAAAGCGCCCGCTTTAAACCACTGATCTGCAGCGGCTTCTGCGGGGCCGGGTGGGGGGACGGGAAATAGACGATAACTTATACCGTTATCGGCTATGGGCCTGAAAGGTCACAGATTATCGGTATCGGCCCAAAAAAAATAAAAAATAAATAAAATTTAAAAATTGGATATCGGTCGATCCCTACTCATAAGCACTAGCTAGTGTTTCATACATGCATCTGCCATAGAGTATGCATGCCCAATGTCCTAGTACTGCACCCATACACTGGCCATATCATACTACAGTAGTGTAGTATAACCATAATGTAGTATAGCCATACTACAAACAAGTATTTGTCAGCCCCAATCTATAGATGCCACTGTCAAGTTTTTATTTTTTCTTTACAAAGACCACATAGACCTGCTTTAACCTTTGTTAGACAACTTTCTAGTAGATTTTTTTGCTTAAATTCTTCACTGTTTTCAACATATCTGCTTGCTTTCCAACCAATGCTTCTATCCCAATTGCAAAACCAAAACAGCCATCAGATCATGCTGGAAATTGTACTTTTGCAAGAGCTGAAGAGCCACCGGTTGGAGAGCACATTCCAAGTGGCTCATCTTAGAGTGTTTGCACATTTTAAATGGGTGCCGTCATAAAAAAAAAAAAAAAAAAAAAAACTTGTGAATGTCAGATTAATCAAACATTTTGAGTGAGTGTTCAAACCCAGACCAGTCACAAGAACAACCCAGGATAAAAGTGTGGGCTTGACAAGTTCTCTCCAGGATCTGTTATGTGACCGTCACGGGAGAAAATAAAGCTTGTTGTAATGATAAGTCAGGGTTTTATCAAAACTTATGAAGAGGAAAAGTCGACAAGTTGCCTATAGCAACCAGATTGCTACTTTTATTTTTGTAAATGCCTCTGAAAAATAAAAGCAGCAATCTGGTTGGGTTGCTATGGGCAACTTTTACTCAGCACTGGTCTTGATTAGTCTCTGACCCAAGCGATGTCTCTAGGAAATGGCAAGTTTTTATGCCCCCCCAACATGTTGCTCTCAAGCTGTTACCAAACTACAACTTCCAGCTGAAGGCTGCCAGAGCATGTCAGAAACTGTAGTTTTAAGGCCCATTCACACATTGTTTGCAATGGATTCTGCTCCATCATTCACACTATGAAATTTCCACAACGTTCCACTAAGTAAATTCTGGATGCTAGACTCCTAAAATGATGAACATTTTTATTCTTTCTGCAGATTCCGCTTAAAAATGCATTGTTACTAAGGGTGGAATCTCAGTCCAAAGTGTCTCTGGGCAGAGATTCTGTAGTGTGAGTGGGCCCTTACAACAGCAGAAGAGCCACAGGTTGGGGATTAAAGGGGTATTCCAGGCAAAACCTTTTTTTATATACACATCAACTGGCTCCGGAAAGTTAAACAGATTTGTAAATTACTTCTATTAAAAAATCTTAATCCTTCCAATAGTTATTAGCTTCTGAAGTTTTCTGTCTAACTGCTCAATGATGATGTCACGTCCCGGGAGCTGTGCATGATGGGAGAATATCCCCATAGGAACTGCACAGCTCCCGGGACGCGAGTCATCAGAGAGCAGTTAGACAGAAAACAACAACTCAACTTCAAAAGCTAATAACTATTGGAAGGATTAATATTTTTTAATAGAAGGAATTTACAAATCTGTTTAACTTTCCGGGGCCAGTTGATATATGAATAAAAGTTTTGGCCTGGAATACCCCTTTAATTCTTTGACTGAATGGAAGGATCTATATAGTTTTGACAATTCTCTAAAAGATAAACCCAGCAGCACCAAGATCCCTCATGTCCTGGAATTGTAACTGATAGCTTTGACTTACACATATATTGTGACAAACCCTAAGCAGAGCAAGAAGGCAGATCTTGAAAACATTGTTAAAAGGGGTACACCCCTGGAATAGATTTTTTTTTTTTTTTTTTTAAATCAACTGGTGCCAGAGTTACAGATTTGTAGCTTACTTCTATTTAAAAATCTTAACCCTTCCAAAAATGGACAGTTCCTAAAATGGACAGAAGTGTCAGCAGAGAGCACTGATCAGGCAGAAAGGAAGTTAAAAAAGAAAAGAACTTCCTTTGGAAAATACAGCAGCTGATAAATACTGGAAGGGTTAAGATTTTTAAATAGAAGTAATTTACAAATCTGTTCAACTTTCCGGCACCAGTTGATTAAAAAAAGGTTTCCAAGTGGAGTACCCCTTTAAAGAACAAAACAGAAACATTTGTATTACTCACCCAAGATGAGTCCCACCATAGTGCTTAGATATCCAGTTCCGCTGCCCAAGTTCAAGAAGGACAGGCCCGGCTGTAACTCCAAAGCCTCCATCACCTCAGAATATATGCAGGGGGCAGACAAATGGATATTTCCATGCTTCCAGGCTAAGTCTTTATACGCAATTCCTTTAAATTCATCCAGGTAGTAATCTGCACGGTCAATAGCGCGAAAAGCCTGCTCCACCTCTTCGGTTCGGATGTACTGAGCCTCCTTTAAGTTGTCAATCAGGTCGTCATTGTCCTCTCCCGCACTCACTGCCCCTCCCATTTTGGATAGAACCCCTTTTCAGCTGTTCAAGAAGGGTAAAAGCAAAACAGATTATGTAAGCATTTACAATACACAAATCTCATCTGCTTTACATCACTAAACATCACAGCCAGTTGCAAAATTATAACTCCCATCATGCTTTAACAGCATGAAGCCTCACTTTGATTTATCAAGACCGTCTCACTTGAGAGACCGCCACCACCACCACTAGCTTGTGACAGGGAAGCTGCTATGTCTAAATGCTCACTGTAGTCCCTGGATCACTTAATCCATACAGCAGCTGTGACATCAGGAAGTTCCGCCCATGCCCCAAGTCCACTACCAGAACGCAAGATATGGAGCAAGATAGCGGGACAGCAGAACCATGGAACAGGGACAAGTATAGTTGTCATCAGTGTCGCCTGCACTTTACACCCACATCAACAGGGTAGTGGGATAACACTGATGACAGTTCTCCGCAGCGCGCACAGCATTCGGAGCTAAAAGTTTCAAATGCAGCCGGAAGGAGTACCCCTTCAATTTTCATTGTTGTGTTTTTGTTTTTCTTTTTTCTCACCTACAGACCCATATGAGGGCTTTATTTTTGGGCGACTGATTGTACTTTTGTAATGACCTCATTTTACCATAAGATGTACCATGAAACCAAAAAAATTATTTGCGGGCAGAAATTTATAAGAAAACTGCAATTTAGCAACTTTTGGGTGGTTTGGTTTTTACGCAGTGCACTTTATGGCAAAAAGGATATTGTATTTATTCTGTAGGTCAATGCGACTAATACAACACACAATTTATATACACTGCTTTAAAAAAAAAAAAAAAAAAAAAAAAAAAAAAAAAAACACTTAAAGGGGTTCTCCGGTGCTTAGACATCTTCTCCCCTATCCAAAGGATAGGGGATAAGATGCCTGATCGCGGGAGTCCTGTCGCTGGGGACCCCCGGGATCTTGCACGCACGGCACCCCGTTTTTAACCCCTTAAGGGTTTTTCCGTTTTCTCATTTTCAATTTTCCCTCCTTAACTTTCAAAAATCATAACTAAAATTTTCACCTAAAATTCTATATGATGGCTTTTGCGTCACTAATTCTACTTTGTAATGACAGTCGTTTTACCCAAAAATCTAAGGTGAAACGGGAAAAAAAATAAAAAAATCAATGTGCGACAAAATTGATGAAAAAAAAAAAAAAAAAAAACACAATTTTGTACGTTTTGGGGACTTCCGTTTTTACGCAGTACATTTTTTGGCAAAAATGATACCTTATCTTTATTCTGTAGGTCCATACGGTTAAAATGATACCCTACTTATATAGGTTTGATTTTGTATCCCTTCAGAAAAAAAAAAATCATGAATCCATGCAGGAAAATTTATACGTTTAAAATGGTCATCTTCTGACCCCTATAACTTTTTTATTTTTCTGTGTTCAGGGCGCTATGATGGCTCATTTTTTGCGTCATGATCTGAAGTTTTTAGCGGTACCATTTTTATTCTGATCAGACTTTTTGATCACTTTTTAGTGGTATAAAGTGATCAAAAATGCGCTATTTTGGACTTTGGAGTTTTTCTGCGCGTACGCCATTGAACGTGCGGTTTAAAAAGTGGTATATTTTTATAATTCGGACATTTTCGCACGCGGAGATACCACATTTTTTATTCTTCGAAATGCCGGGTGATTCAAACTTTTATTAGGGGAAGGGATAATTGAAAGGGTTAATGTTTTATTTTTTATTTTCACTTTTCTTATGCAATATTATAGCTCCTATAGGGGGCTATAACATTGCATTAACTGATCTTTTACACTGATTGATGCATCTCCATAGGAATGGATCAATCAGTGTTTTCGGCGATTGAATGCTCAAGCCTGGATCTCAAGCTTGAAGCATTCAATCGGCGATCGGACAGCGCAGGAGAAGGTAAGAAGACCTCCTCCTGTGCTACAGCTGTTCGGGATGCCGCGATTATACCGTGGCGATCCTGAACAGCTCCCTGAGCAAACCGGCAACTTTCACTTTCGTTTTTAGCCGCGATCAGTGCTGCGCGCTATTAGAGGCGGGTCCCGGCTTCACTATGACGCCAGGCCCGCCGCGATATGAAGCGGGGTCACCGTGTGACCCCGTGTTATATCGCAGGACCGGGACCCAGGACGTACCCATACGTCCTGGGTCCTTTAGAGGTTAATCGTCCCCGGAGCGTCCCGCCCCCATGTGACGTCACGCTCCGCCCCTCAATGCAAGCCTATGGGAGGGGGCGTGACAGCTATCACGCCCCCTCCTATAGGCTTGCATTGAGGGGCGGAGCGTGATCAGGCATCTTATCCCCTATCCTTTGGATAGGGGATAAGATGTCTAAGCACCGGAGAACCCCTTTAAACAACACAATGTAACTCCAAGTCAATCACACTTCTGTGAAATCACACTGTCCACTCTTGAAGCAACACTGATTGACAATCAATTTCACATGATGTTGTGCAAATGGAACAGACAACAGGTGGAAATTATAGGCAATTAGCAAGACACCCCCATTAAACGAGTGGTTCTGCAGGTGGTGACCACAGACCTCTTCTCAGTTCCTATGCTTCCTGGCTGATGTTTTGGTCACTTTTGAATGCTGGCGGTGCTTTCACTCTAGTGGTAGCACTAGAGGGCGTCTACAACCCACACAAGTGGCTCAGGTAGTGCAGCTCATCGAAGATGGCACATCAATGCGAGCTGTGGCAAGAAGGTTTGCTGTGTGTCAGCGTAGGGCTGGGCGGTATACTGGTTCATACCGAATACCAACATTTTTGTCCTGCACGATATGAATTTTTCCCCATACCGCAATAACGGTTTGTCCCCATCGGGTTAAATACTTACATATCACCCGCAAGCGCTGCCCTCCTCGTCCTCCTGTTTGTTGCGGGCCGCCGGCGCTGACTCTATACTGTACGCTGTATCCCTATGCCCGGGCTGCAAAAGGTAAACAAAATAAAACTTTAACTCACCTTCCCTCTCGGTCCAGACCCGCTTCCTAGGGAATGGTACGTCAGACAGCCGTCAGCCTATCACTGGCCGCAGCGATGTTCCACCTCGACTGGTGATAGGTAGAGCGCACTGTCATGTAAGAAGCCGGCTGGCTTCTTACATGACAGTGGGCTCAGCCCATCACCAGCCGATGGGGCCGGTGATAGGCTGACGGCTGTCCGACGTTCCATGTCCTAGGAATGTCAGCGGCCTACAACAAACAGGAGGACGAGGAGGGCAGCGCTTGCGGGTGATATATAAGTATTTACCCTGATGGGGCTGGGCTGATAATTTTTTTTTTTTGTGGGGGGGGGGGGGGGGGGTGCCATTATATACCGTGGAACCGCCTTAAGTTACAAAAATACCGTGATACACATATTTGGACATGCCGCCCAAACCTATGTAAGCGTAGTGTCCAGAGCATGGAGGTGCTACCAGGAGACAGGCCAGTACATCAGGAGACGTGAAGGAGGCCATAGGAGGGCAACAACTCAGCAGCAGGACCGCTACCTCCGACTTTGTGCAAGGAGGAGCACTGCCAGAGCCCTGCAAAATGACCTCCAGCAGGCCACAAATGTGCATGTGTCCACTCAAACGTTCAGAAACAGACTCCATGAGGGTGGGGGTTGTGCTTAAATCCCAACACCGTGCAGGACGTTTAGCACTTGCCAGAGAACACCAAGATTGGCAAATTTGCCACTGGTGTCCTGTGCTCTTCACAGATGAAAGTAGGTTCACACTGAGCACATGTGACAGTCTGGAGAAGCAGTGGAGAACGTTCTGCTGCCTGCAACATCCTCCAGCATGACCGGTTTGCAGGTGGGTCAGTAATGGTGTGGGGTGGCATTTCTTTGGGGGCCGCACAGCCCTCCATATGCTTGCCAGAGGTAGCCTGACTGCCATTAGGTACAGAGAGGAGATCCTCAGACCCCTTGTGAGACCATATGCTGGTGCGGGTGGCCCTGGGTTCCTCCTAATGCTAGACCTCATGTGGCTGGAGTGTGTCAGCAGTTCCTGCAAGAGGAAGGCATTGATGCTATGGACTGGCCCGCCCGTTCTCCAGACCTTAATCCGATTGGGCACATCTGGGACATCATGTCTCGCTCCCTCCACCAACCACAGACTGTCCAGGAGTTGGCAGATGCTTTAGTACAGGTCTGTGTGTGTGGGGGGGGGGGGAGGGGAACACATCCCTCAGGAGACCATCCACCTCATCAGGAGCATGCCCAGGCGTTGTAGGGAGGTCATACAGGCACGTGGAGGACGGGGACACACACACACACACTCATTTGACTTGATTTACGGACATTACATCAAAGTTAGATCAGCCTGTAGTGTGGTTTTCCACTTTGTTTTTGAGTGTGACTCCATAGCCAGACTTCCGCTGCCTGGATCACCACTGCCTGTCATTAGCAGTTAGAGTCCAAAACTTACTGTTCTGAAGCAAGCACAGCTCATGCACTCGCTTCAGAGCCCCTTAAAAGGGGAACTCCGGTGGAAACAAGTAGAAAACAAATGTTTTCAAATCAACTGGTGCCTGAAAGTTAAACAGATTTGTAATTTACGTCTATTAAAAAAATATTAGTACTTAGCTGCTATAGCTGCTAAATATTAGTACTTAACTGTATAAAAGATACATTTGTGAAATTTATTTTCTGTCTGACAACAGTGTTCTCTGCTGACACCCTTTTCCGTGTCAGGAACTGTCCAGATTAGAAGCATATGCCCATAGAAAACCTCTCCTGCTCTAGACAGTTCCTGACACTGACAGAGGTGTCAGTAGAGAGTACTGTGGTCAGAAAAAAAAAAAGCACAAATTTCTCTGTAGTATATCTGGAGCATACAGCAGCTGATAAGTACTAGAAGGGTTAAGAATTTTAACTAGAAGTGATTTACAAATCTGTTTAACTTTCTTCCACCAGTTAATTTGAAAACTTCAAAAACATTTTTCCCATAAAAATAGATTAAAAAAGTTTTATATGTGCATCAATAAAAAGTACAGAACACGGCGCAAAAAATTATCCCACATACCACCGCTTATATGGAAAAATTAAGTTATAGGTCTTTAAAATAGAGGGATTTTAAACGTACTAATCTGGTTAAAAAGTATTTTTGTTTTTTTAAGCACAACTGTAATGGAAAAGTATGTAATCATGGGTATCATTTTAATCGTATTGACCCAAAGAACAAACACGTCATTTTGTACAGTGTGAAAACGAAACCTTCCAAAATTACAGTTTTCTTTTTAATTTCTCCACAGAAATAGTATTTTATTGGTTGCACCATACATTTTATGGTAGAGTGATGGCATTACAAAGGACAACTGGTCGCGCAGAAATCAAGCCCTCATACTAGTCTGTGGATTAAAATATAAAATGATTTTTTTAAAGGTAAGGAGGAAAAAACAAAAGTGTGAAAAATTAGATTGTCAGTCCTTAAATCCAAAATGGGCTGAGTCCTTAAGGGGCCCAGGACACAAGGGCATACCTGTAAGCCCGTAATCCTTAACAGTGTTTTTTTTTTTTAACCCCTTCCCGCAGAATGGCATATATAAACGCGGGGTTGTGCAGTGCGTTCGCGCATCCTGGCGTTTTTATATGCCATTCAGTTAGCCCGGCGATGCGCAGCATCGCACGGGTTAACTGGCAGAAGTCCCGCTGTTTCCAGCAGGGGACAACTTCTGCTTCACCCCCCAGGACCATCCATTGATGGTCCTGGTCAGCGATCACTGTGATTGGTCCCTGTGGACCAATCACAGTGATCTGGGGTGAAAGTTCAGATCCCCCGCACTGCCCGCCCCTGGAAGTCGGGCAGAACGGGGGACGATGGCTGCAGGGGCTCGCAGGGACCTGCGGCATAGGGGGGGGGAACACCAGGGGACCGACGGCCTTACCTGGAGCAGCGGCGGGACCGAGGAGCAGCGCGGGACCGGCCAGGTGGACGAGCAGCGACGGGACCGGCAGGTAAGTATGTAGTCCTCAGAGGCAGCAGTGAAGATCTTCACTGCTGCTTCTAGAAGTCTGAAAACTACAACTCCCAGCATGCCTAGACAGCCTTTGGCTGTCTGGGCATGCTGGGAGTTGTAGTTTTGCAACATCTGGAGGGCCCCAGTTTGGAGACCATTGTATAATGGTCTCCAATCTGTGCTCTTCCTGATGTTGCCGAACTACAACTCCCAGCATGCCCTTCAGCTGTCTGGGCATGCTGGGAGTTGTAGTTTTGCAACAACTGGAGACACACTGGTTGGGAAACATTGTTTCTAACTCAGTGTTTCCTAACCTGTGTGCCTCCAGCTGTTGCAAAACTATAACTCCCAGCATGCACTAACAGACCATGCATGCTGGGAGTTGTGGTTTTGCAACAGCTGGTGCACCCCCCCCCCCCCCCCTGTGAATGTACAGGGTACATTCACATGGGCGAGGCTTTTACAGTGGGTTTCTCGCATCTTGAGATGGGAAACTCGCTGTAATCCCCCGCCCATGTGACTGTACCCTAAAAACACTACACTAACACAAAATAAAATGTTAAAAACCACTACATATACACATACCCCTACACAGCCCCCCTCCCCCAATAAGAACGTCCGGTACACCACTGTTTCCAAATCAGAGCTTCCAGCTGTTGAAAAACAACAACTCCCAGTATTGCCGGACAGCCGTTGACTGTCCACGCATGCTGGGAGTTTTGCAACAGCTGCAGGCACCCTGTTTGGGAATCACTGGCGTAGAATACCCCTATGTCCACCCCTATGCAAATCCCTAATTTAGGCCTCAAATGCACACAGCGCTCTCACTTTGGAGCCCTGTCGTATTTCAGGGCAACAGTTTAGGGCCACATATGGGGTATCGCTGTACTCGGGAGAAATTGCGTTACAAGGTTTGGGGGGCTTTTTCTTCTTTAACCCTTCATGAAAAGGAAAAGTTGGGGTCTACACCAGAATGTTAGTGTAAAAAAATTAAATTTTTTACACTAACATGCTGATGTTGCCCTATACTTTACATTTTCACAAGAGGTAAAAGGGAAAAAAGCCCCCCAAAATTTGTAACGCAATTTCTCCCGAGTACGGAGATACCCCATATGTGGGTGCAAAGTGCTCTGGGGGCGCACAACAAGGCCCAGAAGGGAGAGCGCACCATGTACATTTGAGGTGATTTGCAGTGTGGTGGTTGATTGTTACAGCGGTTTTGACAAATGCCAAAAAAACAAAACCCCACATGTGACCCCATTTCGGAAACGACACCCCTCACGGAATGTAATGAGGGGTGCAGTGAGAATTTACCCCCCACAGGTGTCTGACGGATCTTTGGAACAGTGGTCCGTGAAAATGAAAACTTGTACAGCCCACTGTTCCAAAGATCTGTCAGACACCAGTGGGGGGCAAATGCTCACTGTACCCCTTGTTACGTTCCTCAAGGGGTCTAGTTTCCAAAATGGTATGCCATGTGTTTTTTTTTTTGCTGTTCTGGCACCTTAGGTGCTTCCTAAATGCGACATTCTCCCGGAGCAAAATTTGCTCTCAAAAAGCCAAATATGACTCCTTCTCTTCTGAGCATTGTAGTTCACCCATAGTGCACTTCAGGTCAACTTATGGGGTACCTCCATACTCAGAAGTGATGGGATTACAAATTTTGGGGGGTATTTTCTGCTATTAACCCTTGCAAAAATGAAATTTGGGGGGAAACAAACATTTTAGTGGAAAATTTTTTTTTTTTTTTTTTTACATATGCAAAAGTCGTGAAACACCTGTGGGGTAATAAGGCTCACTTTGTTCCTTATTACATTCCTCAAGGGGTCTAGTTTCCAAAATGGTATGCCATGTGAGGGTTTTTTGCTGTTCTGGCACCATATGGGCTTCCTAAATGCAACATACCCCCCAAAAACCATTTCAGAAAAACGTACTCTCCAAAATCCCCTTATCGCTCTTTCCCTTCTGAGCCCTCTACTGCGCCCGCCGAACACTTTACATAGACATATGAGGTATGTGCTTACTCGAGAGAAATCGGGCTACAAATATAAGTATACATTTTCTCCTTTTACCCCTTGTAAAAATTCAAAAATTGGGTCTACAAGAGTGTAAAAAATGAAGATTGTGAATTTTCTCCTTCACTTTGCTTCTATTCCTGTGAAACACCTAAAGGGTTAAAATGATGACTGAATGTAATTTTGAATACTTTGGGGGGGTGCAGTTTTTATAATGGGGTCTTTTGAAGGGTCTTCATATTAGAAATATCCCACAAATCCACTTCAAACCTGAACTGGTCCCTGAAAAATAGTGAGTTTGAAAATTTTGTGAAAAATTGGAAAATTGCTGCTGAACTTTGAAGCCCTCTGGTGTCTTCCAAAAGTAAAAACTCGTCACTTTTATGATGCAGACATATTGTATATGTGAATAAAAAAATTTTTTTATTTGTAATATACATTTTCCTTACAAGCAGAGAGCTTCAAAGTTAGAAAAATGCTAAATTTTCAAATTTTTCATAAAATTTTAGGATTTTTCACAAGGAAAGGATGCAAGTTACCACAAAAATTGACCATGTTAAAGTAGAATATGTCACGAAAAAACAATCTCGGAATCAGAATGATAACTAAAAGCATCCCAGAGTTATTGTTTAAAGTGACAGTGGTCAGATGTGCAAAAAACGCTCTGGTCCTTAAGGCCAAAATGGGCTTGGTCCTGAAGGGGTTAAAGAGTTTATTTATAACTTTTCACAAAACTATACACATAAAACATGGAAGACAAGATAGTCCGCCAGAGGCAGCCCCACTGTAAGGGGAAGTCAGTACAATACAACGGTAAAAATCTGAGGTCAGCCCGCTACGGGACATCAACGCGTAGACATGACAGAAGGAGAAAAAAAAAAAAAAAAACTGTCACTCACCACACGCACACTCTCTGAAGCCCCCCCCCCCCACCTCCTTAAGTCACAGAACTCCCACTGGTAAACTATTCCGGAGAGGGGACCCGCTCCAGAGGAACCACCGATTCCTCAATCAGCAACCACGGCATCCATACCTGATCAAATTTCTTTGGGCATTTACGGCTAGTATATAGGGTCCTATATAAGGGGACATAGGTATTAATCATATTAAACCACCGAGCCAATGGGGAGGGGAAGACGTATCTTTCCAGGCCATGATTAGCACCTTACAGGCACAAAATAAGAGAAAACGAATAAAGCAGCCTCCGATGTGTACCCGAGACCAAATCATTAATTACTCCCAGCAGACACACAATAGGAGAGAACACAAAGTGAAAACCCAGATGATCTGCCAATAACTGCAACACCGACCGCCAAAAGGGCTCAACACAGGGGCATGCGTGTGGATTAGGGTACCCGTCTCCATCCCACATCTAAAACATAGGTCTGAAGAAGAGATGCCCATCCTGCACAATTTCACTGGAGTATAATAGAGGCGAAGTATCAGTCTAGCCTGAATCAGTACATCCCTTGCACTAACCCCCATAGGATAATAGGTAGTAGTGATTTCATGCCACTGTTCCTCCGACAGACCTGGAATATCCACCATCCACTTAACATAGGCTAACTCAAAAGGGATTAGGACCTACCGATTGCAACAATGTATATGCCCGAGTCAGGCCTGGCAAGGTCAGCAGTGCCCAGAAGCAGCTCCACCTCCAAAAATGCTGGAGCAACGTCAAGGGTGCCAAACTGCGCCATCACCGCGTGTCTCAGCCGGAAGTACTGGAAATGAGCACCCCGAGGGAGACTAAAGTGATCTCAGCTCAGTAAGTGTCGGGAAAGAAGGGAATTCCCCAAAAACATGCATGGCGAACTTGACCCCATAACCACTCCAGAACCCAGCAGACTCCAACCCCTGTAGGTGTTCCAAATGAGGATTACCCCACAGAGGTGCTCCAGGAGACACCGCCGGCACCGGAAAATGTCTGGAAACCACCGACCAGACCTCAGCCACCGTTTTAATAGGTAGTAGAATCCTAGTGGAAGGGACATATCGATATAAAACATTAGGCAACATTTCATACGAACCCATAAGAGCTCCCGCCAGAGCAGTTGCCGCATTCGCCAAATCCAAGTCGATCCACCAGGCCGCATAGACCAATTGGGAAGCAAAAAATAATTATGCATATTCGGAGCGGCTAAGCCTCCCTGCAATTTGGACGCCTGAAGAAGCCTGACTCAAGCGCGGCGGCTTATCCTGCCAGTAAAAGGATCTCAGTATACCATTCAGACTCAAAATATTTCTTAGGGGTGGGGAACTACAGGGGAGAGGTGGAAGAGATACAAAAACTTAGGTAAATAGATCATTTTAAAAACATTAATTCTACCCATTAGAGACAAGGGCAGGGAATTCCACGCCCGTAGCTTTGTATCAACTATGTCCAGAACTGGAGTCAGATTCAACCTCATGTAGTCTGATATACGGGCTGACACCTCCACCCCCAGGTACCTGAACTGGGACACCACCTGTAACCCCTGAAGGGAGGAAGGAACAGTCACCGATCCCCCCGCCAAAGGCATGAGTGAGGATTTGCTCCAGTTGACCCTCAACCCTGAGAGGGAACTGAACTTATCAAGGAGAACATACAGAGAATTGAGGGAGTCCCCAGTATCAGCTAGATAAACCAGAGTGTCGTCAGCATACAGAGACTCTCTTCAATAGACCCCCTAGGCAAGCCCCTAATTCCCACAGATTGGCGAATACCCGCCGCCAGCGGCTCTACCGCTAGTGCAAATAAGAACGGGGACAGCTGGCAACCCTGTCTTGTTCCCATGCCCAGTTGGAAGGACTCTGACACTTCCAAATTAGTGCGAACCCTAGCTCTCGGGTTATCATAAAGTATGCGGAAACCGGGGACCAAACCCATGAACTCCCAAGACCCCCCAAATATACATCCATTCTACTGAATCAAAGGCCTTGCATATATCTAGGCTAACCACATAACCCACAGAGTTGTCACCTTCTGCGTCCGCTATATTCAGATGTAAACGTTGCACATTAACGTCTGTAGCCCTACCCGGGATGAACGACAGCAGCTATAACCTTTCTGCCAGGAGTTTGATATCTACATTTAGGAGCGAGATGGGTCTATATGAGTCAGGCAAAGGATCCTTTCCTGGTTTGGGAAGGACCACAATCAGGGCCTCCCTCATGGAATCTGGAAGTCTCCCAGACTCCAAAATTACACTAAATAACTGTTGCAAAATAGGTATGAGCCGCTCCTCGTTCGCCCTATACCAGTCCCCAATCATTCCATCTAACCCTGGGGTTTTTCCGTTCTGAAGGGAAGAAATAGCCATAGCAATCTCCTCACCCGATATCGGGGCATCCAGAGCTTCAGCCTGGGCCAAGGTCAGTGGGGTAAGAGGCAAGCCCTTCAAAAAAAAGGTACTAAGCCTTCCGGTATACCTGACTGCTGAGAGGTGTAGAGATTGCTATAAAAGTCTTTAAACACAGTATTAATGACAATAGGATCTGACTCCAACACCCCAACAGGCCCTCGAATACATGGTATGGCAGCCATCGATCTACTCTCCCTCGCCAAGTACGCCAACAGTCTACCGTTTTTGTCCCCAAATTCAAATATAGCAGCTTCTCTATCCACCAATCTCTTTTGAATGCGTTTCTTCTGTAGTATCAGCAGTGTCCTTTGAGCTACCAACCATTTACGTTCATCATCAGGATTAGGATCGCTCACCACCTCTGCCTCCAGAATGCCAATCTCTGACTGTAGAGAGATTTCCCTAGCGGCACATAACCTCCTCTGCCCCGACACTCCCACCATAAAGGCTCCCCTGACATGCGCCTTATATGCACCCCACTGAACCAATTTATCCGCATGAGAAGAATTGTGCTCCCAGAAACAATTGTGAGCCTCTAACAGGGATGCCGACACCACCTCCTCCCGAAGCCAGCCAGGGTGCATCCGCCAGAGTCTGGAGGAGAGGTGTGGGCCTAGACACAAAGATATTAAGAGGGCCGAATGATCAGAGATCCCACTAGTGGTATATCTGACATCGCTCAACAACGGCAGAAGATCTGAGGAAGCGTAAGCGAGGTCAATTCTAGAAAATGTCTTATGGACCGCTGAAAAAAATTAAAAACACCCGGTCAGACGGATGCTTCCAGTGCCAAACCTCAGTAAATGATCATTTCAAACAGCAATCAATCAGTCTAGCGGATCCCGGGTCAGCTGCTCAAGTGCGATCGACCGTTGGATCTGGGACTGCGTCGAAATCTCCTACGAATAATACAGGGAGAGAAGGAAAAGTTAGTAATTTAGAAACCACACTATCCAAGACATCCAACTGAAAGGGAGGAGGAACATAGAAAAAAAAAAAAATAAAATAGAAAATGTGCCGCATGCAGGGAACACTGAATTATCACAAACCTGCCAAAATGATCACATGCTACTTGATCTATCACTATAGGAAGAGATTTAGTCACTAGAACAGAAACCCCCCTTGCCGAAGAAGAGTAGGAAGAATGAAACCCCCTCACTATCCAAGCCCGTTTCATCCTTAACAGGTTAAAGGGGTTATCCAGGAATATATATATCAACTGGCTCCAGAATGTTAAACAGATTAAACAGATTTGTAAATTACTTCTACTAAATCTAAATCCTTTCAGTACTTATGAGCTTCTGAAGTTAAGGTTGTTCTTTTCTGTCTAAATCCTCTCTGATGACGTGTTTCGGGAACCACCCAGTTTAGAAGAGGTTTGCTATGGGGATTTGCTTCTAAACTGGGCAGTTCCCGAGACACGTGTCATCAGAGAGGACTTAGACAGAAAAGAACAACCTTAACTTCAGAAGCTCATAAATACTGAAAGGATTTAGATTTTTTAATAGAAGTAATTTACAAATCTGTTTAGCTTTCTAGAGCCAGTTGATTTAAAAAAAATAAATAAAGTTTTCGTGGATAACCCCTTTAACGACGCAGGACGTATATTTACGTCCTGCGCTGGCTCCCCCCGATATGAAGCGACCCTGCATCACATTGCGTCGGTCCCGGCGCTCATCAACGGCCGGGACCCGCGGCTAATACCACACATCGCCGATTGCGGCGATGTGCGGTATTAACCCTTTAGAAGCGGCGGTCCCTATGGGACCTATAACACTGCAAAAAAAAAGTTTAGAAAAGTGTTAATAAAGGTCATTTAACCCCTTCCCTAATAAAAGTTTGAATCACCCCCCTTTTCCCCCCATTAAAAAGAAAAAAAAAAAAAAAAAAAAAAAACTGTAAATAAAAATAAACATGTGGTATCGCCGCGTGCCTAAATGTCCGAACTATAAAAATATATCATTAATTAAACCACACGGTCAATGGCGTACACGTAAAAAAATTCTAAAGTCCAAAAAAGCGTTTTTTGGTCACTTTTTATAAAATTAGAAAATAAAAGAAAATGAATAAAAAATGAATAAAAAGTGATCAAAACAAAAATCTTACCGATAAAAACTTCAGATCACGGCGCAAAAAATTAGCCCTCATACCGCCCTGTACGTGGAAAAATAAAAAAGTTATAGGGGTCAGAAGAGGACATTTTTAAACGTATACATTTTCCTGCATGTAGTTATGATTTCTTCAAGAAGTCCGACAATATCCAACCTATATAAGTAGGGTATCATTTTAACCGTATGGACCTACAGAATAATGATAAGGTATCATTTTTACCGAAATATGCACTGCGTAGAAACGGAAGCCCCCAAAAGTTACAAAATGGCGTTTTTTCTTTGATTTTGTCGCACAATGATTTTTTTTTTTCGTTTCGTCGTGAATTTTTGGGTAAAATGACTGATGTCACTGCAAAGTAGAATTGGCGACGCAAAAAATAAGCCATAATATGGATTTTTAGGTGGAAAATTGAAAGGGTTATGGTTTTTAAAAGGTAAGGAGGAAAAAACTAAAGTGCAAAAACGGAAAAACCCCGAGTCCTTAAGGGGTTAAGGCCCCTTTCACACTACAAAATTCCTTTGTTTTAACTCCTTGGGGACGAAGGGCGTATGCATACGCCCTCGCGTCCCGTCACTTAAGGATGGAGGGCGTATCCATACACCCTCCGTATTTCCGATCACTGCCGCTCGCCGGGCGGTGATCGGACCAGGATGCCTGCTGATATTTATCAGCAGGCATCCCGTGACAATGCCTAGGGGGGGTCCTGAGACCCCGCCCATATCGGCGATCACAGCAAATCGCAGGTCAATTCAGACCTGCCATTTGCCGCGATCCAGGCAAATCGGGTCACTGGTGACCCGATCTCCCGGAAAATAAGACTGCTCGGAGCTGTCAGAGACAGCTCCGACCAGCCTAAAGCATAGGAGCGGGGTGGCAATGTAGCCACCCCCTTCAATCCCCTGCCATTGGTCGGTCAGGCTGACCACCAATGGCAGGAGGGGGGCGGGGGGTTACAGTTCATTTCCGCCCGCTCTGCGCACCGATTAAAGTCGGTACAGAGCGGGGGGAACACGGGCGGCGAGTGGGGGGACATGACCCCGGCGGCGGCATCCAGGAGCAGCGGTGGCAGGCGGAAGAGCGACGGACGGAAAGTGCGGCAGAAAGGCTGCAGTGAAGATCGCGATAAGTGATCTTCACTGTGGCCTTCTAAAAGCAGCAAAACTACAACTCCCAGCATGCCCACACAGCCAAAGGCTGTCTGGGCATGCTGGGAGTTGTAGTTTTGCAACATCTGGAGGGTCACAGTTTGGAGACCACTGTAGTGGTCTCTAAATTGTGGTCCTCCAGATGTTGCAAAACTACAACTCCCAGCATGCACTGACTGTCTGGGCATGCTGGGAGTTGTAGTTTTGCAACATCTGAAGTGGCACAGTTTGGAGACCACTATATGGTGGTCTCCAAACTGTAGCCCTCCAGATGTTTCAAAACTACAACTCCCAGCATGCCCAGACAGTCAGGGATGCTGGGCGTGTTGTTCTGCAATATCTGGCTCTTCAGATGTTGCAGAACTACAACTCCCAGCATGCCTGGACAGTCTGGGCATGCTTGCAGTTGTAGTTTTGCAACATCTGGAGGGCTACAGTTTGGAGACCACTGTTCTTCCCCAGTTGTTGCATAACTACAACTCCTAGCATGCCCAGACTGTCCAGGCATGCTGGGAGTTGTAGTTCGGCAACATCTGAAGGGCCAGATATTGCAGAACTACACGCCCAGCATCCCTGACTGTACGGGCAACAGCTGTAGGCACACTGGTTGGGAAACACTGAGCTAGAGTCTGTTTCCTAACTCAGTGATTCCAACCCGTGTGCCTCCAGCTGTTGCAAAACTACAACTCCCAGAGTGCACTGACAGACCGTACATGCTGGGAGTTGTAGTCTTGCAACAGCTGGAGGCACATGGGTTGGAATCACTGAGCTAGAGTCTGTTTTCTAACTCAGTGGTTCCCCACCAGGGTGCCTACAGCTGTTGTAAAACTACAACTCCCAGCATGTACGGTCTGTCATTGCATTCTGGGAGTTGTCATTTTGCCCCAGCTGAAGGTTTGGGGTGCCCCCTCCCTTGGGGCGCCCCCCCATGTGAATGTACAGGGTACATTCACACGGGCGGGTTTACAGTGGGTTTCCTTCAAGGAAACTTACTGTGAACCCCCGCCTGTGTGAATGTACCCTAAAAACACTACACTACACTAACAAATAATAAAAAGTAAAACACTACACATACACCCCCTTACATGTCGCACCCCCCCCCCAATAAAAATGAAAGACGTCTCATACGGCAGTGTTTCCTAAACGGCGCCTCCAGCTGTGGCAAAACCACAACTCCCAGTGTTGCCGGACAGCCATAGACTGTCCTGGCAGGCTGGGAGTCTTGCAACAGCTGGAGGCACCCTGTGGGAGACACTGCTGTAGGGTTTTGGTGGAGACAAGCCCCATCCTTGTAATCGGGTCCATCCCTACTGCAAATTCCTTATTCAGGCCTCAAATGCGCATGGCGCTCTCTCACTTCAGAGCCCTGTCGTATTTCAAGGCATCTCCGTACTCGGGAGAAATTGCCTAACAAATTTTGGGGGGATTTTTCTCCCATTACCCTTTGTAGAAATGGTAAATTTGGGGAAAAAAACCTGCACTTTAGTGAAAACATTTGCTTCTTCATTTACACATCCGAAGAAAAAAATCGTCAAACACCTGTGGGGTGTTAAGGCTCACCTGACCCCTTGTTACGTGCCTTGAGGGGTGTAGTTTCCAAAATGGTATGCCATGTGTTTTGTTTTGTTTTTTTGCTGTTCTGGCACCATAGGGGCTTCCTAAATGCGACATGCCCCCAAAAACCATTTCAGCAAAATTCACTCTCCAAAATCCCATTGTCGCTCCTTCCCTTCTGAGCCCTCTACTGCGCCCGCCGAACACTTGACATACACATGAGGTATTTCCATACTCGAGAGAAATTGGGTTACAAATTTTGGGGGGCTTTTTCTCCTTTTACCCCTTGTAAAATTTCAAAAACTGGGTCTACAAGAACATGAGAGTGTAAAAAATTAAGATTTTGAATTTTCTCCTTCACTTTGCTGCTATTCCTGTGAAACACCTAAAGGGTTAACAAACTTACTGAATATCATTTTGAATACTTTGAGGGGTGCAGTTTTTATAATGGGGTCATTTATGGGATATTTCTAATATGAAGGCCCTTCAAATCCACTTCAAAACTGAACTGGCCCCTAAAAAATTCCGATTTTGAAAATTTTGTGAAAAATTTGAAAATTGCTTCTGAACTTTGAAGCCCTCTGGTGTTTTCCAAAAGTAAAAACATGTTAAGGCTGGGTTCACACTACGTTTTGTCCCATACGGGAGCGCATACGGCAGGAGGGAGCTAAAACCTCGCGCTCCCGTATGTGACCGTATGCGCTCCCGTATGCCATTCACTTCAATGAGCCGACCGGAGTGAAACGTTCGGTCTGGTCGGCTCATTTTTGCGCCGTATGCGCTTTGACAACCGGACCTAAAACCGTGGTCAACCACGGTTTTAGGTCCGGTTGTAAAAGCGCATACGGCGCTCCCTCCCTCCTGCCGTATGCGCTCCCGTATGGGACAAAACGTAGTGTGAACCCACCCTAACTTTATGATGCAAACATAAAGCAGACATATTGTATATGTGAATCAAAATATTATTTATTTAGAATGTTTATTTTCCTTACAAGCAGAGAGATTCAAAGTTAGAAAAATGCAAAATTTTCATCAAATTTTGGAATTTTTCACCAAGAAATGATGCAAGTATCGACAAAAATTTACCACTAAAATAAAGTAGAATATGTCACGAAAAAACAATCTCGGAATCAGAATGAAAAGTAAAAGCATTCCAGAGTTATTAATGCTTAAAGTGACAGTGGTCAGAATTGCAAAAAATGCTCCCGTCCTTAGGGTTATAATGGGCTCCGTCCCCAAGAGGTTAAAGATCTGTTTGAAGTTACGTCTGAAAATCTGCTGAAAACGTTAGTTACAAAATCTTATACGGCAGCTAGAAAATCCCATTATAGTCTATGGGATTTTTCTAATAGCCGTTTTAACCCGTTATTAATAACGGATGTTATTTTGTGACTTAAGATAGTAACGGGAGCACTATTTTTCCCGTTACTATCTTCCGTCACAATCGCTGCGGATGGCTATTAACCCTTTAGGATCACCGCTGTCAAAGATGACAGCAGTGTCTAAAGGGATCTTTTAACCATCCCTGGTGGTCTAGAGGGGTGGATCGCCCCCCGCAGCCAGAGGGCTTACCTCTGCATCCATGGCTGCCCCCATAGATCTGCATTTGATTGAGCCTGCCTTGGAGTTCCATAGAACTGCATTGATCTGTATGAGGAATCTAAATGATTCCTCCTAAATAAAATAAAAAAAATTATGTTAAAAACACCCATTAACCCCTTCCATATTAGAGGTACGTTCACACGGTCGGATTTGCGGGTTTCCCGCTGCTTATTTGAAAGGGGGCAGGCTCTTCTCGGCTGAATGAATACTCATAAGCGACGCTGACGTCAGTGCCAGTTAAGCGCCGAAGCCCCGCCCGTGCCAGTTACAGGAAGATTTCAACAGATAATAAAACTACAATTACGGGAGAACGGCGGCGCAGATCCGGACAAGGTAGGGCTCATTTTAATCAGAGTCTCCCGCACTATCCACCAGTACCTGTGGATAGTGCAGGAGAATTCAAGTGACAGTTTTCCTTTAAAAGAGGTACTCCAGGTACTCCAGTGGAAAACTTTTAATTTTTAAATCAACTGATGCTAGAAAGTTAAACAGATTTGTAAATGACTTCTATTAAAAAATCTTAATCCTTCTTGTACTTATTAGCTGCTGAATACTACAGAGGAAATTATTTTCTTTTTGGAACACAGAGCTCTCTGCTGACATCATGAGCACAGTGCTCTCTGCTGACATCTCTGTCCATTTTAGGAACTGTCCAGAGCAGCATATGTTTGCTATGGGGATTTTCTTCTACTCTGGAAAGTTCCTAAAATGGACAGAGACGTCAGCAGAGAGCACTGTGCTCATGATGTCAGCAGAGAGCTCTGTGTTCCAAAAAGAAAAGAATTTCCTCTGTAGTATTCAGCAGCTAATAAGTACTGGAAGGGTTACAATTTTTTAATAGAAGTAATTTTACAAATCTGTTTAACTTTCTGGCACCTGTTGATTAAAAAAAAAAAAATAAATACCCCTTTATGTGTGCATTAAGTGATACCTAAATAAGCAGATAAGCCATTCAGGAGCATGAAAAAGCTAGGTGAGATATCCCCACCTTGCTTTTCTATGCTTCTAAACAGCATAGCCACTTATAGCAGTATCACTTTTTTGCACAGGTAAACTTTAGAACTCATAATAGCCCCTGTAAATTACTAGCAACCATGTAGGTTTCTGTACTAAGCAGATGTGCCATTCAGGTACCTGGAAAAGCTGAAGAATAGTGTTCAGCTGTCTTCAGCTTTATCACTTTAGAACTAGACTATAGGCTGTGTGCTGGAGAAGGAAATGGTAAGAAATTCACAGGGAGCAGGAATAATAATATTAAAAATAAATAAATGTGTCCTGTGCAGGGCTCTAGTACAGGCTCAGACCTAAGTGCTGTACAATGCCCCATATGGCACTAAGAATAAGTCAACACATCAGAGTGGTGTATAGTCTCCCCCTGCAGGACACTTTAGGGTAAAACAAGCTCAGGTCTAAGAGCAGTATAGGGCAGCGTTTCCCAACCAGGGTGCCTCCAGCTGTTCCAAAACTACATCTCCCAGTATGCCCAGACAGCCTTCGGCTGTCTGGGCATACTGGGAGATGTAGTTTTGCAACAGCTGGGGGCACCCTGGTTGGGAAACCCTGGTATAGGGTCACCCAGCACTATGTATGTAGCATGTCCCTAAGGCACCCCTGGCAAGGATCTTCATAGAGAAGACAATACACATACTGGACAGCAGTATAGGCTCACCCTGCACTATGCAGCACTGTGTAGTGCCCCCTACTGGACACTAGGATAAAAAAAAATATAAAAATAAAAAAGAAGCAAGCCTTGCAGACTCTCCCTGCAGCATTGGTAATGCCTGGTATTTAATTCCCTGTAGGGGGCGTGTTAAGACAACACAAATAGCAGCGATGCAATAGCTCACACTGCAATGCCCCATAATACACAAATACAGGGAGCAAGACAAGGCACCTACTGGAGAGCTGTAGAGTCTCACAATACGCCCCCCGCAGGATGCAAGAGGCACTGCACACTATGACATACCTTCACACCCAGCACCACCAGAGATATGCGTCACAATATGCTGTACAGAGATAAAGCTCCCCCTGCAGGATACAAGAGGAATCACGTCGGCTGGTGGGTGATATAATGAACTACTATGAGTTAGTTACCCTAAAGCGCCCTCTGCAGGAGAGAAGCGGCATAGCTCCAAGCCCAGACTGAGTGGGGCGCTACATAGCGGGCCTGAGTCTAGAGTTTGCCCCTGTGCTGCTTCCACACACGCGGCGCTCCCGGGGTTGCAGGAGTGTACACGGCGTGTTACCTCAGTACGGCCCGGAGAGAGGCCGAGGCTGCAGTCGGTGCTCGGTAGTGACGCGCTTCCCACACTCGCTCACCTCCTGCTGTAAACACACAACCACCTGACCGCACCTTACGTCACCAGACAGGCTAATGAGCTGGGCGGGACTCCACCGAAACACCGCCCTCCTAACTGCTCATGCGCCGACATTTGCCTTGTGATGGCCATTTGATGCGGGCGCTCTGTGGGCGGGAAACTCTTCAGGGTCTGAGCGGAGTCCTGTCATGGAGATGGATTCGGAGATACACGAAGCCAAAACGACAGTGTCTACGAGAAACTACACATACCATATTATTCTGTTCACTTGTGACTGAAAGGTCGTGTTCAGCTCTGTAGTAGCCTATCTTAGGCTCTGTTAGAGGGATGCCACCCTAAAAGTATTAGTGCCATAGCTGCCATTGCGTTTTTGCATCTTAAGAAGACATTGAGGGGCATTTATCAATGGTTTTTGTGTAGGGGTTTGACAAAAAAAAAGCACATATTTAAAAAAAAATCTATTTATATTTTTGAAAAAGTTGGCAACTTTTTCACCTAAAATGAGAACACTGTGCAAACATTTGTAACTTTTTCACGTCAGTTATCTGGTATTGATAAATTCCCACTATTTGCCCTTATTTGCTTCCATTCAGAATGTCATACGTGCCTTGGCGTTTCTGTAACTGGTAATGTTCTCATGCAGCAGCCTTTCTCACTGATCTACAGCAGCCATAGGAATCTACGAGCCTGGCCCATACTTCAGCACGGCCTTAATGTTCTGTTTTTTTTATTCACAGATTTGCGTGAAATTTATGAGGAACAGTATTATATGTCCTAAGGCTTCTTTCACACTAGCAAATTACTCCGTTTAGCAAGTTCCATCGCTAGTTCCATCCTAAAATCGGCTGTCACCGGCAGTAACCAAATCCTATACGTCCGTTAGAAAATCCCATTATAGTCTATGGGATTTTTCTAATATCCGATTTAATCCATTATAGTCCGTTATTGATAATGGACGTTATTTTGTGACAGAAGATAGTACGGAAGAAAATAGTTCATGAAATGCAGCCGGAAGATCGGGTCATTTAATATGAAATACCTCATATGTGTATGTAAAGTGTTCGGCGGGCGCAGTAGAGGGCTCAGAAGGGAAGGAGCGACAATGGGATTTTGGAAAGTGAATTTAGCTGAAAAGGTTTTTGGGTGGCATGTCACATTTAGGAAGCCCCTATGGTGCCAGAACAGCAGAAAACACTACATGGCATACCATTTTGGAAACTACACCCCACAAGGCACGTAACAAGGGGTCCTGTGAGCCTTAACACCCCACAGGTGTTTGAAGATTTTTCGTTAAAGTCGAATGTGCAGTGCAGTTTTTTCCCTAAATTTACCATTTTTACAAAGGGTAATGGGAGAAAATGCCCCCCAAAATTTGTAACCCCATCTCTTCTGAGTATGGAAATACCCGATGTTAGGACGTAAAATGCTCTGCGGGCGAACTACAATGCTCAGAAGAGAAGGAGTCATATCTGGCTTTTGGAAAGCAAATTTTGCTGAAATGGTTTTTGGGGGGCATGTCGCATTTAGGAAGCCCCTGTGGTGCCAGAACAGCAAAAAAACAAAAACATATGGCATACTATTTTGGAAACTACACCCCTTAAGGAACGTAACAAGGGGTACAGCGAGCCTTAACACCTCACAGGTGTTTGATTTTTTGTTAAAGTTGGATGTGTAAATGAAAAAAAAAAATTTTCACTAAAATGCAGTTTTTCCCCCAAATTTTACATTTTTACAAGGGCAGTAGATAAGCAATTTGACCTTGTGGTAGGAGATGTCGGTGCTGGATGAAGGAACCAGGAGGAGTGCAGCATAAAATCAAGCTGGGTTTATTAGATGCAACGCGTTTCGCTGCGCATTTCGCTGATGAAGCTGCGCATGCGCAGCAAAACGCGTTGCATCTAATAAACCCAGCTTGATTTTATGCTGCACTCCTCCTGGTTCCTTCATCCAGCGCCGACATCTCCTACCACACGGTCAAATTGCTTATCTACTGCCTCTGAGGAGGGCTGCGGATGAGGACACAAGCATTTACAGGCGCTTCCCATTGTTGTGTGTGTGCACACAACCAACTCTGGTAAGCGGCGTGGGATAGATCATTTCCCTATGGACCTGACCTGCTGATCCCGCACATGGAGCACCTTCTGCTTTCCTTTTAGATTTTTACAAGGGGTAATAGGAGAAAATGACCCCGAAAATTTGTAACCCCTTTTCTTCTGAGCACTACAATGCTCAGAAGAGGAGAAGCGTCATTGAGCTTTTGAAAAGAGAATTTGTTTGGAATGGAAGTCAGGGGCCATGTGTGTTTACAAAGCCACCCGTGGTGCCAGAACAGTGGACCCCCCCACATGTGACCCCATTTTGGAAACTACACCCCTCACAGAATTTAATAAGGGGTGCAGTGAGTATTTACACCCAACTAGAGTTTTACAGATTTTTGGAACAGTTGGCTGTTAAGGGATCACTGTTCCAAAAATCTGCCAGACACCTGTGGGGCATAAATGCTCACTGCACCCCTTATTACATTATGTGAGGGGTGTAGTTTACAAAATGGGGTCACATGTGGGGGGGGGGTCCATTGTTCTGGCACTATGGGGGCTTTGTAAACACGTGGCCTTCAATTCCGGACAAATTCTATCTTCAAAAGCCCAATGGCGCTCCTTCTCTTCTGACCATTGTAGTGCGCCAGCAGAGCACTTTACATCCACATATGGGGTATTTTCTTACTCAGAAGAAATGGGGTTCCAAATTTTGGGGGGCTTTTTTCCTATTTTCCCTTGAGAAAATGAAAAATTTAGGGTAACATCAGCATTTTAGTGAAAAACATTTTTTTTTTTCATTTTCCCATCCAACTTTAATGAAAATTCGTCAAACACCTGTGGGGTGTTAAGGCTTACTATACCCCTTGTTATGTTCTTTGAGGGATGTAGTTTCCAAAATGGGGTCACATGTGGGTATTTATTTTTTTGCATATATATCAGATCCGCTTTAAAATCAGCCACCCCTGTGCAAATCACCAATTTAGGCCTCAAATGTACATGGTGTGTTCTCACTCCTGAGCCTTGTTGTGCGTCCGCAGAGCATTTTACGCCCACATATGGAGTATTTCCGTACACACGAGAAATTGCGTTACAAATTTGGGGGGTCTTTTTTTGCTTTTACCGCTTGTGAAAATAAAAATTATGGGGCAACACCAGCATGTTAGTGTAAAAATGTAAATTTTTTTACACTAACAGCCTGGTGTAGCCCCCAACTTTTTCTTTGCATAAGGGGTAAAAGGAGAAAAAGCCCCCCAAGATTTGTAGTGCAATTTCTCCCGAGTACGGAAATACCCTATATGTGACCCTAAACTGTTTCCTTGAAATACGACAGGGCTCCGAAGTGAGAGGGCGCCATGCGCATTTGAGGACTACATTAGGGATTGCATAGGGGTGGACATAGGAGTATTCTACGCCAGTGATTCCCAAACAGGGTGCCTCCAGCTGTTGCTAAACTATCAGCATGCCTGGACAGTCAGTGGCTGTCCGGAAATGCTGGGAGTTGTTGTTATGCAACAGCTGGTGGCTCTGTTTTGGAAACACTGCCGTACAATACGTTTTTCATCTTTATTGGGGGGGGACAGTGTAAGGGGGTGTATATGTAGTGTTTTACCCTTTATTGTGTGTTAGTGTAGTGTAGTGTTTTTAGGGTACATTTACACTGGCAGGTGTTACGTTGAGTTTCCCGCTATGAGTTTTCGCTGCGGCGAAAAATTTGCCACAGCCCAAACTTGAAGAAGGAAACTTACTGTAAACCTGCCCATGTGAATGTACCCTGTACATTCACATGGGGGGGGGGGGGGGCAAACCTCCAGCTGTTTCAAAACTTCAACTCCCAGCATGCACTGACAGACCGTGCATGCTGGGAGTTGTACTTTTGCAACAGCTGGAGGCACACTGATTGGAAAACCTTCAGTTAAGTTCTATTGCCTAACTCAGTATTTTCCAACCAGTGTGCCTCCAACTGTTGCAAAACTACAACTCCCAGCATATACTGATCGCCGTAGGGCATGCTGGGAAATGTAGTTATGCAACAGCTGGAGGTACGCAACTACAACTCCCAGCATGCCAAGACAGCTGTTTGCTGTTTGGATATGCTGGAATTTGCAGTTTTGCAACATCTGGAGGGCTACACTTTAGAGACCACTGCATTGCGGTATGAGGGCTCATTTTTTGCGCCCTGATCTGAAGTTTTTAGCGGTACCATTTTTGTATTGATCGGACGTTTTGATTGCTTTTTATTCATTTTTTCATGATATAAAAAGTGACCAAAAATACGTTATTTTGGACTTTGGAATTATTTTGCACGTACGCCATTCACCTTGCTGTTTAATTAATGATATGTTTTTATAGTTCGGACATTTACGCACGCGGCGATACCACATATGTTTATATTTATTTTTATTTACATGGTTTTTTTTATGGGAAAAGGGGGGCGATTTGGACTTTTATTAGGGAAAGGGTTAAATGACATTTATTAACTTTTTTTTTACACTTTTATTTTGCAGTGTTATAGCTCCCATAGGGGGCTATAACACTGCACACACTGATCTTATACACTGTTCACTACAAAGCCATAGCTTTGCATTGATCAGTGTTATCGGCAGTCGATTGCTCAAGCCTACATCTCAGGCTTGGAGCAATCAATTGCCAAAGGCACACAGGGAAGGTAAGAGGACCTCCGCTCGTGTCCCAGCTGATCGGGACACCGCATTTTCATTGCCCCACTGAGCAGCCGGGAAGCTTTCACTTTAGTTTTTGACCCGGCGTTCAACTTTGAATGCCCCGTCTAAAGGGTTAATAGCGTGCGGCACCGTGATCGCTGCCGCGTGCTATTAGCCCCGGGTCCTGGCTTCAGGTACATGCCGGGACCGACCCGATATGACACGGGGTCACCACGTGACCCTGCGTTATTTCGCCGGAGTCGGCCAAGGACGTAAATATACGTCCTTGGTCATTAAAGGGTTAATATTTTTATTAGTGATATTGCAGAAGGTCTTCATGGTAAGGTGTATCGTTTGGCTGATGACATAAAGATTTGTAACAAGATAATGTACCTTGGGCAGACCTAAGGTAGTTGCTACATTATGCACTCCGACCGCACAAGCTGGCCATGAGCGCATGATCCCGTTGCCTGCTGCTGCCGGCGGGGCAGGGACTCGCATTGCGGGACGCGCCTGCATGCGAGCCCCAGTCCCGTCACTCACCTGGTGCTTCTCCTGCCCCCGCCTCTGCCTCTCTGCTCAGACACGCGTGTCCCCATCCCATAGGGTGCTCGTGCACTGGAGCTTTAAGATTTGGTTATATACCAAGCCATGAGTAAAAGAAAGGCATGAGCGTATGAACAGTATGAATGCTGAGAGCGTATGGACAGTGTAAATGCCGTGAGCGTATGGACGGTATGACAAGCCATGACCATATGAACAGCCTAAATGCCATGAATGTATGAACAGAATAAATGTCATGTGCGTGTTAACCAATATGACACCATGCCACATGCTTGTAAACGGTAATTCAATGAATTTGATTAGTTTAATACCTCTGTTTGTGGTATGCGTCAGGAAGTGTTGTAATGGATTGTTTTTTTTTTAGAGTACAGTAGAAATGCGTGAATGCAGAATAGATGCTAAACACTTGTGTGCAGAATAAACGCTAAGAGTGCATGTACCGTGTAAAGCTATGAACCGTGTGTACCATATTGAATGCTGCACAGGTTTTTTTTTTTTTTGCATGAGTGCTATGTAAGTACCGTGTAATTCTATGAGCGTAATTCCTGAATATATGCTATTAACGTAAGTCCCGTGACATGCAATGAGCGCGAGTCCAGCATGCTAAGAGCGTAAGTCTCCCTTATTGAATATGCTACAACCGTCCCAATTACCGTGTATAGAGTATAGATGTACATCACTAATGCTATGACACTGTCTTTCTCCCTTCTAACGGCTCCCCTTCCCCCCTCAGTAATTAACGGAGGCTCCGCTTCCTGTTCACCTGCAGAGCAGGGGACAGCTGTGGACACATAGCCCCGAACCCGCATCGTAACAACAGGCACACATGCCGGCCTATAAGCGGAACATGCAGTAACACATATAAGCCCCAGGGACGCTCTCCTGTGACGAAGGAAGCATATGGCGCACATAGAGGCCCCGCTGCTAATGGAGGGTATTCTGATATAATATACATTGCTTACCCAAAGCTGAAAACAACCTGCTGGCTGCCGAGACTGCCAGCACCGCGGGCCGAACCGGTCCGCAGCGCTACCACCCCCGATACCTTACCATGCTGGTGGTGGGCAGCGTGTTATCAACGGATGCCAAGACTGCGCCACCTGACCTGGACTCGAAAACCGCGAGCTCCGATAGTTTGAGCGGCCATCCGAGCTACAAAAGTAGCGGGAGATTCAAACGCCAGCTGCTCCCTGCCAGATACCGTGACGTCCGCAAAACGTCACATATGCCCCTCCCGTAGGAGCAGGGGCGTTATATACTCCCTACCCACAACTACTTGATGCCCTGCCTGAACCTTTGGGGGGTGGAAAACTCCCGCCCCTCACACAAATTCAGGCAATAGGCTTCCCACATACAATTTTTTATCCCCTAAAAACACACAGAGAAACAACATTGACTTATTGTTGATCCCTACGGCCTAATCTCCCCCTTTTTTTTCCATGACTTCCAAACTTCAATTGGTGTGAGAGGTTGCCTTGCACCCCAGGGAATCGATTGCTCCAAAGCAAAGGCCAAAGGCTGGGTTTCTGCCATTTGTCCTGTACATCAAATCAAAGAACAAGCTGCAAAAAGGTTTGTCTGCTACAGGGAAGATCAGTTTCCCATGAAAATCCTTCTCATTTCCCATATGTCACCTCTCCTGCCCTCTCCTGCCTGGTGAATACATTAGCACCAAGTTATTACCAATTGCTGTCACAAAGGTTAAATTTCCTCTTTGTGTCTGAGTCCCTAACTGGGCTTGGTTAATCCTTGGTGCATAGTTTATTGCTTTGTAAAAAAAAACAAAAAAAACTTGACTGATAACAAAGACAATTTGCTGAATCTGTGGTGCCGAGGACTTTTGTGGTCTGTTTTCTTTTGAGTAGAGTATTTTTCTGTGCTAAAAACATTTGTATTTGCAGTTATTGCATTATTTTCAGCAGTTTGAAGAGCATTTCATACTAAAAGAAAGTGAGCTGAGTTGTTCCCTTCTTTGACATAGAATTTGGAGTTGCCATTGGAATAATCAGTGACAGTGAACGAAGAGTAGTTATTATTCTACATGATTTTACAATCTTAACTGGATCCCTTTCTTGCAGCCTCTTAAAAGGAAACATTACTCTCTTTCTAGCTTAACCACAAGTTATAAATCGATACAGCTCTTCTCCCATGGACCTTCATTGGCTTTATTTCTCCTGAAAAAAAAAAAAAAAACACTTACGGTATGTAAATGTTTGTATTCTTTGTGATACAATTTTGTGGCATTTTTTACATGCTTGAAGAAAAATCCACAAATCATATGATTTTAATAGAAAAACACTACATAAACAAAAGCAATAAAACTACACATTATTAGTGTAAACTCACAGTCTTCAAATGCACCAGATTTATGACAAAGCATCACTTGGTTGATAAAACTGGCATATCTGCTGACAGATCTAAGTTCTTGCTAACTATTACTTCCCTTTCAACCTAAACAGCAGCACAAGTGGTAAGTTTCTCCCCTGTGAAGCTGGCAGGGCAAATAGAATATTTATTAATTTCTAGCCCCAAGTATTTAATAAAATTATTAACAGTCCCCAATAAATGACTCCCCTCCCACAGGCAAGGTGCTTTTTTCTGCCCTGTGCAGACAGCAGGACGGATGCAGGTTTCTATATAGGAGCCTGCTTATACTTTCTTTCCAACTATGTTTCCAAACAACATTTTTTATTGAGTTTAAAAAACACAAGCTGTGTAACAGTAATTTATGAAAAGCATAATATGGTACTTATGTAATGTACTAACAGTAACAGGTGCAATACTCATAATAATGGAACCCTGCTATAAACACAGAACAGCTGGGGTAAAGACTAGGGGCACGAATAACCAGGAAAAAAGAAAGAAAGAAAGGTGGGGTAATAAGAAACAGAAGAGGTGGAGGGTGTGTATAGGAGGTAAAAAGGGGAAGGGAGAAGATCAACAAATACACAACATGTACATGTGGTACGGTAACCCCCTTTAGATTTTATCTCACCATTTTTTTAATCTCTTTTAAGATCCTCCTTTTAGTGATCCGCATACCAAACCTTGTAAGTCTGCTTCCAAGAGAAGACATCTTACTTGTGCGGATTCTGGGACACCTTTACCAGACTCCTATCCGTTCAATAGATGTCCGAGTTGTCGCCCACACCCAAATCCTGCAGATCCTACAGTCTAGGACATGATTATATGGGTAAGGAGTTTATGGGTAATATTTTAAGTTCCCCTGTGCCTGGGCTGCAAAAAGTAAAAAAACAAACTTTAACACACCTTCCTACGTTTCCCGATTGCTCCGGTATCAGTGTCCCGTTCCTCCGGTGCTGCTCGGCTTCATGCTTCTTAGGCTCGAAACCTAACACTGCGGTCAGCGTATCGCCGGCCGCACCGATGTCCTGCCCCAGCCGGTGATAGGCTGAGTGCACTGTCATATAAAGAGCTTGGGGATCGAGGGATCAGGATGTCAAGGGAAAGCTCCAGCATTCACTACTAGAGGGTGAAGGGCCTTCAAAGTGGAGGAGTCTCTAAGAAAACTTATGCAGGTGAAGTGGAAACATCCTGAAAAAGCACCAGTTCTCACAAAGAGATTGAAGTTGATGTTCCCTTTGACAGAGAAAGAGTCGGAACTATGAATTCCACCACTGAAGGTGGACATGGCTATTGCTAAATTGTCAAAAAGAACTCCAGCTCCTTCTGATGATGAGAGTAACCTCCAGGACCCCTTAGACATAAGAGCTGAATGTACCCTGAGGCTTCATTATTCTGCCACCTCCGCTTAGGCTTCTGTGGCCATTGCCTCATCAGTAGTGGCAAAGTTTGTTTGTGGCGGTCTTCTACATGTGCAATCTAACTTCGACAGTGGCGTTTCTGGAGATGATATCCTGGATCAATTTAAGACCCAGCAGACTATTTGTGCTATGGGGCTGAGCAACACCTTAAAGGAGTATTTGGCCCATAGACATCTTATCCCCTATCCAAAGGATGAGGGATAAGATGTCTGATCGCGTAATGTCGTGTCTCCAGTCCTGGAAACTCAGAAGTTTCTGAGATTGGAACAGCAGCCCAGCACTGAATTCCATCTCACAGAGATTGCGGGGGGCCTACCACTGGGACCCCCTGTGATCTCCATGCAGCACCTGGCCTTCCAGCACCCAACATTCCTTTGCATAGGGGATAAGATGTCCATGGGCGGAATACCCCTTTAAGTTATTGTCCAAAATTATGGCCCTTTCTTTAGCTAGCAGATGCCCTCTCTGGCTGTGTCCCTGGGTTGTTGACAATGGCCCTCATTTACTAAGAGTGGATTGTTTATTCTGGAGTGATTTCAATATCACTTATTGAAATCACTCAGCTTATTTACTATTCTGTCGCACATTTCGGCTTTTTTTTTTGTCGCACGGTTTTTTGTGTCGCACTAGTCAATTGTGTCGCACAAACTCCGAGCTAAAGAAAATAGTTGTGTGAGTCAAAATGGTTTAGACTTGTTTGTTTAAATATGTTTTCATGAATCAAAAGTATTCATGTGTTATACCTTTTCAAACATTAAGCAATCAAGGGGCAGTAGATCTCAAAGGCCTCTAGATTCCTGAGACATCAGTCGAATCAGAAAAGTGGAGTGGGACTCAAAGCAGACCTATGACTCTACTCTTCCCCCTCCCAGATCTTCAAGGCAAAGATCTTTTCTACAGTTTTCCTCCAGTGTTATTAGAAGTGAACAGGTCAGGTTACAAAATAGCGTTTATTTCTCACCTCCATAAAGTTTTTCCCTGCCAGCATTCATCCTCAGCCAAAACAGTCTGTTCTTGAGAACTCAGTTCTTCAATACATGCAAAAGCATGCATTAGAGGAAGTTCCCCCCTTGCAGACAGAGCTGGGAGTCTACTCCCTGATATTTCTGGTTCCAAAACCATCAGGCAACTGGCGCATGATCATAGATCTCCACTATTTAAACCGCTTAATAAAGAAAAGACAGTTCAGAATGGAAACCATTCAGTCTGTGGTCAGTATACTAATACCAGGGGATCACGATAGACCTGAAGGAAGCATACCTTCATGTTCCTATCTATCCTGCGCACAGAAAGTAGTTAAGGATTACTGTCTCCATAAAAGGTTTGGTAAAGAACCTCCAATTTGCAGTACTGCCCTTTGGTATCTCTTCTGCTCCAAACACCTTCACCAAAGCAGTGGCGCCGGTAATCACAGCCCTCAGACTTTGAGGCCTAGAGATCGTACCTTACTTAGACGAATAGCTTAAAAAAGACACCACTCAAGACATTTTAGAGTCTCTTCTTCATCTGGCTCTGGATATTTTTTTCCAGCATTTGGGCTTGGTGATGAATCAAGAAAAGTTCGAAATCCTTCCTTCCACGTCCATTAGATTTCTAGGGTTCATAATCAACTCTTCTTAGATTACCCTCTCTCCAGGAAGACGGGATCCAGTAGTAAGAGCTGCAGTGTTTCTCATGGTCCCTCGACAGATAAAGATGTTAGGCCATATGTCAGATGCATTCCCTTGGGCCTTGTGGCATCTTCGCCCTCTTCAAGAAGAAGTTCTGGCATTATGGAATCGCAGCCCCTAGGGGTTGGAAGGGAAATGCTCCTTGTCTCCTGAAGTCTGTTCCTTCCTCAGGTGGTGGAGGAATCTATAAGATGTGAAGTCCTAGATTCAACCTTGTTGGATCAAGTTGACTACAGACACCTCCCTTCTAGGTTGGGGAGCCTATCTGGAGGAAGATCCTATACAAGGTACTTAGAGAACAGATAAGACTTCTCTCTTCCAACATGAGGGAACTGAGAGCAGTTTGATTGGCTCTTAACAACATTGTGCCTCTTGTTCAGGGAAAAGCTATGAAAGTCCGCTCAGACAACACGACAATGGTGTCTTACATCAACAGACAGGGAGGTACAGCATCTCCTCAAGGAGGCAGGATTAATTCTTTCTTAGGCAGAAGACAATCAAACTCACCTATTAGTGGTTTACATAAAGGGAGATCTCAACATGGTTGCAGATCGTCTGAGCCATGATCTTCTAGTTCCAGAGACATCTTTATGACGATACACACTGGTGGGGCATGCCAGAGATCGATCTAATGGTGACTTGTCTGAATACCAACTTGGACAGATTTTTCTCCCTGTACAAGAAGGACAATCCAGTGGTGATAGATGCCCTGTCCATTCCATGGAGGTTCAGGCTGGCTTATATGTTCCCTCCAATTTCCATGATACCAGGGGTATTGGTGAAAATCAGACAAGACCAGACCTCAGTGATCGCCATCATACCTTTCTGGCCGAAGAGGTCATGGTTCATCCAGCTCATGCAGATGAGCCGAGGGTCTTATTAGAGACTTTCCCCTATTGCAGGACCTGGTGTATCAGGACACAGGTCCCTACCTAGATCTGAGGAAACTCACTCTGACAGCCTGGAGCGTTGTCTGTGGAGGTCTTGAGAACTATTGCGCACTACAGGGCAGAGTCCATATTTTTTTTGACATATTCATTCACCTATAGGTCACTAATTATAGTTTATTCTTTTTTTGCTTTAGTTATTCTTATTTTAAAGCATATCATTAAAGTATATATGTTTTAGAAAAAGGTTATTTTTAGTTGCTGTGATACATAGAGAGGAACCTTTAATCTGACAGTTCTTTGCTGCTGTGAATAGCTAATGCCAGAGTAAACCAAATTTTCCTTAGTGTGCTGTGAAAGAGGTTGTAGTCTCAGATCCTCCTCTTTCTGCAATTCTACAGTTTCTGCAAGATGGCCTAGACAAGAGTCTTAGCCCATCCCCTTTAAAGGTACAAATTGCTGCTCTTTTTTCCCGTTTGGGCAGATCTTTATCTCCAGAACCCCTAATCAGGAGGTTCCTTAAGAGAGCTGAGAGATTCAAACCTAGCATTCTGAGACCTATCCCTGTGTGGGATTTATCTATTGTTCTTAGGGGGTTATGGTCCCCTTTGAACCACTGGAAAATGTTGACCTTAGATTTTTATCTTTAAAGGTCACATTTTTTTTGCCCATTACTTCGGCCAAAAGGATTGGAGAAATTTAGGTCTTGTCGGCCTTTGAGCCTTACACTCTCCTTCTCCAGGACAGGGTTCTGTTAAGATTCTTACCAACCTTTGTTCCAAAAGTCTCATCTTTTTCAAATATTAACCAGATCATTTCTTACCGGTGTTATGTCCATCTCCTTCATCACCCAAAGAAAAGGCTATGCATTCTTTAGACATTTCTAGGCTTCTATAAATCTATACTGTATAAATAGGACCAGTAGCTTCAGAAGATCCTTTTCATTGTTTTCTCAGGTAAAAACAAAGGTCTTAAAGCCCCTAAACCTTCTCTGAATAGATGGGTCAAGGAGGCAATACATGAAGATTTTGTAGCTCAGGATTTGGCTCCTCCTCTCATTGCGGAGAAGAGGTCAATTCCTTTTGAGCAGATTTGCATTGCTGCATCTTGGAGCACTCAAATGGGGAGTTTCTCCCCTGTGAAGCAGGCAGAACTGCAGAACTGATGGAATATTTATTAACTTCCAGACACAAGTATTTAATAAACTTATTAAAGGGGTATTCCAGGAAAAAACTTATATATATATATATATATATATATATATATATATATATATATATCAACTGGCTCCAGAAAGTTAAACAGATTTGTAAATTACTTTTATTAACAAATCTTAATCCTTCTAATAATTATCAACTGCTGAAGTTGAGTTGTTCTTTTCTGTCTGGCAACAGTGCTCTCTGCTGACATCTCTGCTTGTCTAGGGAACTGCACAGAGTAGAAGAGGTTTGCTATGGGGATTTGCTTCTACTCTGGACAGTTCTCGAGACAGGTGTCATCAGAGAGCACTTAAACAGAAAAGAACTACTCAACTTCAGCAGCTCAAAAGTACTGAAAGGATTAAGATTTTTAAATAGAAGTAATTTACAAATCTGTTTAACTTTCTGAAGCCAGTTGATATATATATATATATATATATATATATATATATATATATAAAAGTTTTTTCCTGGATAACCCCTTTAACAGTCCCGTATAAAAGACCACCCCCCTACAGGAAAGGTGCTTTATAGCAAGAATAAACAAAAAGAGACAGGGTGGGAAATTTGTGTGCTGCTGTCAGGACTAAGGGGAAAAAATTACGTTAAAAATTAACGCTTGGCTTATTTAAAACGAAAATGCTGTAATGTTGGTGCATGAAGGCCACGCCACTTTTGTCTCTAAAGTGCTTAAAACTCGTCCACACAATAAAGCTATGTTCATACAATTGAATTTCTGTGTGGAATTCCACAGAAGAATCCCGCACAGACATACCGCAGCAGCAATTGATTTTGATGGGGTTCTGCTGCACTGTGCACACGACGGAAGTTCCTGTAAAATCCTGATTCCTGAGTCTGCAGAAAAAAATAGAGTCCACATCGAATTACATTGCCGTCTATGAGATAGCACATTTCCGAGCGGTCCTAGCACCAGCATGCTCTGTCTGTGCGGACATTCCACCATCTGAACATCGCCTATAGCCTCGTCCATAGTGCAGATATTCAGCCAATGGAATGTAGTCCCAGCAGAATTCCACTCAAAGAATTAAAGGGGTACTCCGGTGGAAAACTTTTTTTTTTTTTATCATCTGGTGCCAGAAAGTTAAACAGATTTGTAAATTACTTCTATTAAAAAATCTTAATCCTTCTTAATCCTTCCAGTAGGATTGTCAGGTACAAAGACGTCATCTTAATAATGAAACGTATCAGAACAATGTAAATATAGCAAACTAGGTTTATGGTAAGAATCAGTGACGCTCTAATGCATTATCATATTAGACATAAAAGAAATTAAACAAAATAATAAAGGGGTTGTATATATAAAGAAAATATAAAGAGATACAACAGATAGGTTAGAGAAGGAGGAGGGGACATAGAAGTCTAAAGAAAGAATATGAAAAGAAGGGAAAGAAAATTAGAAAATGGGAGAATGAGGATCACAGTCCGGGGTTGCCTGAGGAAGGGGACGACTAAGATGATTAAATAGCTTCCAATGAGTCCCATGGCAGTTAAATATTGTGGAATATAGGTAACTTGTTGGCTATAAGGGCAGAGAGGTACTCCATCCTTCTTATCTCCCGTATTCTATCCATCAGTGCTTGAAGAGAAGGGGTATCAGTTCTTCTCCATCATTTGGATAGTTTGGATAGTTTGATTTTGGTATTGGAAAGATTCTCAGGTGGAAGATTTAATAAGTAGATTTCCGGGAGGAAAGGGACTGCCCTACCCATAAAGCTTCCCAAGTAATGACTGTACTTCTAACCAGAAGGGGCGTAGTAATGCGCAGTCCCAGAATATATTGGTAATAGTACCCACCTCATTATTACATCTCCAACACATGGGAGACAGCCCAGGCATTAAGAGTTTATACTGACTTTCTCTATGGGATATACAAAGTGAGGATTTAGAAGCATGTAGCCATATAGAGTGCCATTGATGTCCTGAGAGTGGTCTGCCAAGGTATGTCTCCCATTTAGTCATGTATGGGTGCTAAACAAGGTTATCTTCTTTTGGTGTCATTAAGATATTATAAATATTTGAAATTAGTCCTTTTGTCCCAGTGTTGTTTCTGCATAATAATTAAAATTGGGTCGGTCGAGGAAAGATTGTGGTTATAGAATTTTGCAACAGAATGTGTGTTATGTCCTGATAAAAGACATACGTTGAGGCGGGGAGATCGAATTTCTTCTGTAACTCTGAAAATTGTAGAATAGTACGTGTGAGTGGGTCAACTATATCTGCTAGATGGAAAATTTTAGCCGTAATCCAGGGGATTATAGTCTCTGATACATAACTACTTGGAATAAGAGGGTTAAATATTAGAGGTGTAAGTAGAGAAAGAGGTGATTTTAAAGGGAATGTGGAAAGGGATTTTTCCCAAATGGAATTTGTCAGTCTTATAAGACCAAGAAGATTTCTGGGAGTTGGAAGTGAGGCATGAGTCCATATGAGAGAGGATGGGTGGCTGGGTGATATCCACATTTTCTCAATCTCGGTCCATTTATTATAGGCTAGAAAAGAAGTCCAAGAGGGGATCCTGCGAAGGTTGGAAGCTAAATAATATTTATATAGGTCTGGGAGCGCCAAGCCTCCATATTTCTTTAAAGAAGTCAGGACCGAGATCGACAATCTATGGGCTCCCCCCCCCCCCCCCCATATAAACCTCAGGACATGTGTTTGAATTTTTTTTTAACGCATCCTTTGAAATGGGAATGGGCAGGGTTTCGAAGATATATAATAATTTTGGCAGAATAGACATTTTTACTGCTGCAATTCTTCCCAAGAGTGATAATGGTAAAGAGGACCATTTATCCAAAAGGGATCTTATCTCCTGGGTAAGTGGAGGTATATTGTGTTTAAATAAGGATTTATAAGTGTACGTAAGTTGGACTACCAGGTATTTCAAAGATGTCTCACGCCATTTATACGGGTAGTTCCGTTTCAAATTTTTTAGATCAGTTGTGGGTATATTGAGAGGGAGTGCCTCGGTTTTACTAGGATTTATTTGTAGCCTGAGAGTGCGCTGTATTTGTCCAGAGTAGAATGTAGGTGTTACGCCGAGCGCTCCGGGTCCCCGCTCCTCCCCGGAGCGCTCGCTACACTTCCCTCACTGCAGCGCCCCGGTCGGTTCCACGGACCCGGGGCGCTGCGTTACCACCTCCGGCCGGGATGCGATTCGCGATGCGGGTAGCGCCCGCTCGCGATGCGCACCCCGGCTCCCGTACCTGACTCGCTCCCCGTCAGTTCTGTCCCGGCGCGCGCGGCCCCGCTCCCTAGGGCGCGCGCGCGCCGGGTCTTTGCGATTTAAAGGGCCACTGCACCGCTGATTGGTGCAGTGGTTCCAATTAGTGTTTACACCTGTGCACTTCCCTATATCACCTCACTTCCCCTTCACTCCCTCGCCGGATCTTGTTGCCCTAGTGCCAGTGAAAGCGTTCCTTGTGTGTTCCTTGCCTGTGATTCCAGACCTTCTGCCGTTGCCCCTGACTACGATCCTTGCTGCCTGCCCCGACCTTCTGCTACGTCCGACCTTGCTTCTGTCTACTCCCTTGTACCGCGCCTATCTTCAGCAGCCAGAGAGGTTGAGCCGTTGCTAGGGGATACGACCTGGTCACTACCGCCGCAGCAAGACCATCCCGCTTTGCGGCGGGCTCTGGTGAAAACCAGTAGTGACTTAGAACCGATCCTCTAGCACGGTCCACGCCAATCCCTCTCTGGCACAGAGGATCCACCACCTGCCAGCCGGCATCGTGACAGTAGATCCGGCCATGGATCCCGCTGAAGTTCCTCTGCCAGTTGTCGCTGACCTCACCACGGTGGTCGCCCAGCAGTCACAACAGATTGCGCAACAAGGCCAACAGCTGTCTCAACTGACTGTTATGCTACAACAGTTACTACCACAGCTCCAGCAATCATCTCCTCCGCCAGCTCCTGTACCTCCTCCGCAGCGAGTGGCCGCTTCTGGAATACGACTATCCTTGCCGGATAAATTTGATGGGGACTCTAAGTTTTGCCGTGGCTTTCTTTCCCAATGTTCATTACACTTGGAGATGATGTCGGACCAGTTCCCCACTGAAAGGTCTAAGGTGGCTTTCGTAGTCAGCCTGCTGTCTGGAAAAGCCCTGGCTTGGGCCACACCGCTCTGGGACCGCAATGACCCCGTCACTGCCTCTGTACACTCCTTCTTCTCGGAAATTCGAAGTGTCTTTGAGGAACCTGCCCGAGCCTCTTCTGCTGAGACTGCCCTGTTGAACCTGGTCCAGGGTAATTCTTCCGTTGGCGAGTATGCCGTACAGTTCCGTACCCTTGCTTCAGAATTATCCTGGAATAATGAGGCACTCTGCGCGACCTTTAAAAAAGGCCTATCCAGCAACATTAAAGATGTTCTGGCCGCACGAGAAATCCCTGCTAACCTACATGAACTCATCCATCTTGCCACTCGCATTGACATGCGTTTTTCCGAACGGCGTCAGGAGCTCCGCCAGGATATGGACTCTGTTCGCACGAGGCGTTTCTTCTCCCCGGCTCCTCTCTCCTCTGGTCCCCTGCAACCTGTTCCTGTGCCTCCCGCCGTGGAGGCTATGCAGGTCGACCGGTCTCGCCTGACACCCCAAGAGAGGACACGACGCCGCATGGAGAATCTCTGCCTGTACTGTGCTAGTACCGAACACTTCCTGAAGGATTGTCCTATCCGTCCTCCCCGCCTGGAAAGACGTCCGCTGACTCCGCACAAAGGTGAGACAGTCCTTGATGTCTACTCTGCTTCTCCACGTCTTACTGTGCCTGTGCGGATGTCTGCCTCTGCCTTCTCCTTCTCTGCTGTGGCCTTCTTGGACTCTGGATCTGCAGGAAATTTTATCTTGGCCTCTCTCGTCAACAGGTTCAACATCCCGGTGACCAGTCTCGCCAGACCCCTCTACATCAATTGTGTAAACAATGAAAGATTGGACTGTACTATACGTTTCCGCACGGAGCCCCTTCTAATGCGCATCGGATCTCATCACGAGAGGATTGAACTGTTGGTCCTCCCCAATTGCACTTCTGAAATCCTTCTTGGACTTCCCTGGCTTCAACTCCATTCCCCAATCCTGGATTGGTCCACTGGGGAGATCAAGAGTTGGGGGCCCTCTTGTTCCAAGGACTGCTTAAAACCGGTTCCCAGTAAACCTTGCCGTGTCCCTGTGCTTCCTCATGTAACCGGTCTCCCTAAGGCCTATATGGACTTTGTGGACGTTTTTTGCAAAAAACAAGCTGAGACTCTACCTCCTCACAGGCCTTATGATTGTCCCATTGACCTCCTCCCGGGCACTACTCCACCCCGGGGCAGAATCTATCCTCTGTCCGTCCCAGAGACTCTTGCCATGTCTGAATACGTCCAAGAAAATTTAAAAAAGGGCTTTATCCGTAAATCCTCCTCTCCTGCCGGAGCCGGATTTTTCTTTGTGTCCAAAAAAGATGGCTCTCTACGTCCTTGCATTGACTACCGCGGTCTTAATAAAATCACGGTTAAGAACCGCTACCCCCTACCCCTCATCTCTGAACTCTTTGATCGTCTCCAAGGTGCCCATATTTTTACCAAACTGGACTTAAGAGGTGCTTATAATCTCATCCGCATCAGAGAGGGGGATGAATGGAAAACGGCATTTAACACCAGAGATGGACACTTTGAGTATCTGGTCATGCCCTTTGGTCTATGCAACGCCCCTGCCGTCTTCCAAGACTTTGTTAATGAAATTTTTCGTGATCTCCTATACTCCTGTGTTGTTGTATATCTGGACGATATCCTGATTTTTTCTGCCAATCTTGAAGAACACCGCCAGCATGTCCGTATGGTTCTTCAGAGACTTCGTGATAATCAACTCTATGCCAAAATAGAGAAATGTCTGTTTGAATGCCAATCTCTTCCTTTTCTAGGATACTTGGTCTCTGGCCAGGGACTACAAATGGACCCAGATAAACTCTCTGCCGTCTTAGATTGGCCACGCCCCTCCGGACTCCGTGCCATCCAACGTTTTTTGGGGTTCGCCAATTATTACAGGCAATTTATTCCACATTTTTCTACCATTGTGGCTCCTATTGTGGCTTTAACAAAAAAAAATGCCGATCCCAAGTCTTGGCCTCCTCAAGCGGAAGACGCCTTTAAACGACTCAAGTCTGCCTTTTCTTCGGCTCCCGTGCTCTCCAGACCTGACCCATCTAAACCCTTCCTATTGGAGGTTGATGCCTCCTCAGTGGGAGCTGGAGCTGTCCTTCTACAAAAAAACTCTTCCGGGCATGCTGTTACTTGTGGTTTTTTTTCCAGGACCTTCTCTCCGGCGGAGAGGAACTACTCCATCGGGGATCGAGAGCTTCTAGCCATTAAATTAGCACTTGAGGAATGGAGGCATCTGCTGGAGGGATCAAGATTTCCAGTTATTATTTACACCGATCACAAGAACCTCTCCTACCTCCAGTCTGCCCAACGGCTGAATCCTCGTCAGGCCAGGTGGTCTCTGTTCTTTGCCCGATTTAATTTTGAAATTCACTTTCGGCCTGCTGATAAGAACATTAGGGCCGATGCTCTCTCTCGTTCCTCAGATGCCTCTGAAATTGAACTCTCTCCTCAACACATCATTCCTCCTGACTGCCTGATTTCCACTTCTCCAGCCTCCATCAGACAAACTCCTCCAGGAAAGACCTTTGTTTCTCCACGCCAACGCCTTGGGATCCTCAAATGGGGTCACTCCTCCCATCTCGCAGGTCATGCGGGCATTAAGAAATCTGTGCAACTCATCTCTCGCTTCTATTGGTGGCCGACTCTAGAGACTGATGTGGTGGACTTTGTGCGAGCCTGCACTATCTGTGCCCGGGATAAGACTCCTCGCCAGAAGCCCGCTGGTTTTCTTCATCCTCTACCTGTCCCCGAACAACCTTGGTCTCTGATTGGTATGGATTTTATTACTGACTTACCCCCATCCCATGGCAACACTGTTATTTGGGTGGTCGTTGATCGATTCTCCAAAATGGCACATTTCATCCCTCTTCCTGGTCTTCCTTCAGCGCCTCAGTTGGCTAAACAATTTTTTGTACACATTTTTCGTCTTCACGGGTTGCCTACACAGATCGTCTCGGATAGAGGCGTCCAATTTGTGTCTAAATTCTGGAGGGCTCTCTGTAAACAACTCAAGATTAAATTAAATTTTTCTTCTGCATACCATCCTCAATCCAATGGACAAGTAGAGAGAATTAACCAGATCTTGGGTGACTATTTACGACATTTTGTTTCCTCCCGCCAGGATGACTGGGCAGATCTTCTACCTTGGGCCGAATTCTCGTATAATTTCAGAATCTCTGAATCTTCCTCCAAATCTCCGTTTTTCGTGGTGTACGGCCGTCACCCTCTTCCCCCCCTCCCTACCCCCTTGCCCTCTGGTCTGCCCGCTGTGGATGAAATTTCTCGTGATCTTTCCACCATATGGAAAGAGACCCAAAATTCTCTCTTACAGGCTTCTTCTCGCATGAAGAGATTCGCAGATAAGAAAAGAAGAGCTCCTCCCATTTTTTCCCCTGGAGACAAGGTATGGCTCTCCGCTAAATATGTCCGTTTCCGTGTCCCGAGCTATAAGTTGGGACCACGCTATCTTGGTCCTTTTAAAGTTTTGTCTCAAATTAATCCTGTCTCTTACAAACTTCTTCTTCCTCCTTCTCTTCGTATCCCTAATGCCTTTCACGTCTCTCTTCTTAAACCTCTCATCCTCAACCGTTTTTCTCCTAAATCTGTTCCTCCCACTCCTGTTTCCGGCTCCTCGGACATCTTCTCTGTCAAAGAAATCTTGGCCTCTAAAAAAGTCAGAGGAAAAACTTTTTTTTTAGTGGATTGGGAGGGTTGTGGTCCAGAAGAGAGGTCCTGGGAACCTGAGGACAATATCCTGGACAAAAGTCTGATCCTCAGGTTCTCAGGCCCCAAGAAGAGGGGGAGACCCAAGGGGGGGGGTACTGTTACGCCGAGCGCTCCGGGTCCCCGCTCCTCCCCGGAGCGCTCGCTACACTTCCCTCACTGCAGCGCCCCGGTCGGTTCCACGGACCCGGGGCGCTGCGTTACCACCTCCGGCCGGGATGCGATTCGCGATGCGGGTAGCGCCCGCTCGCGATGCGCACCCCGGCTCCCGTACCTGACTCGCTCCCCGTCAGTTCTGTCCCGGCGCGCGCGGCCCCGCTCCCTAGGGCGCGCGCGCGCCGGGTCTTTGCGATTTAAAGGGCCACTGCACCGCTGATTGGTGCAGTGGTTCCAATTAGTGTTTACACCTGTGCACTTCCCTATATCACCTCACTTCCCCTTCACTCCCTCGCCGGATCTTGTTGCCCTAGTGCCAGTGAAAGCGTTCCTTGTGTGTTCCTTGCCTGTGATTCCAGACCTTCTGCCGTTGCCCCTGACTACGATCCTTGCTGCCTGCCCCGACCTTCTGCTACGTCCGACCTTGCTTCTGTCTACTCCCTTGTACCGCGCCTATCTTCAGCAGCCAGAGAGGTTGAGCCGTTGCTAGGGGATACGACCTGGTCACTACCGCCGCAGCAAGACCATCCCGCTTTGCGGCGGGCTCTGGTGAAAACCAGTAGTGACTTAGAACCGATCCTCTAGCACGGTCCACGCCAATCCCTCTCTGGCACAGAGGATCCACCACCTGCCAGCCGGCATCGTGACAGTAGGTTAGGTAGGGAAATATGTGGGCATGACAGGGTAAGGAGGACATCATCTGCGAATAGTGATATTTTAAATTCTCTATCCCTTACTGTGTGATACCTTGAATAATAGGGTTGGAGCGGATCGTAGAAGCTAGGGGTTCTATACTAAAAATAAAAAGGAGGGGAGATAGGGGGCAACCCTGTCGAGTGCCATTGGGAATTTGGAATCTTCAGGATGTGGCATGGGGTAAACGAATTTGAGCTGACGGAGATGTGTACACGGCGGAGACAGCAGAGAAGAAAGGTCCAGATATTCCATATTCTGGCAAGACTGAGAACAAAAAGCACCAATTGAGTCTGTCGAAGGCTTTTTCCGCATCTAAACTTAAGAGTAGACCGGATGATTTAGTTTTATTAAGTATATCAATTAGATCTATGTTTCTTCTGTTGCTGTCCCCGGCCTGTCTGAATCGGGTGAAGCCCACTTGGTCTTTATGTATGAGGTTAGGGAGTAAGTCGCTTAATCTATTAGCTAAAATTTTGGTGAATATTTTCAAATCCGAATTCAATAGGGAGATTGGACGATAGCTGGCACAATATGCAGGGTCTTTATCTGGTTTTAATATCACTGTGATATAGGAATTCAACATTGACAAGGGGATCCGGGCATCTGATAAAAACGAATTAAATAAAATTTGAAGGTGAGGATTTATAATCTCAGGGTATGATTTATAATACAGATATGGTAGGCCATCAGAACCTGGTGTTTTTCCATTAGGAAGAGCTTTAATGGTATTTTGTATTTCTTCAATCATGATTTGAGTGTTCAATAGTTCTAAATCCGATCTCCCCACCTTAGGCAAGTTGCAAGATGCAAGGAAGTCTTTAATTAGTGACATTTTGGTTGCTTGACTCATGGAGGGGAAGGGGGGGAGGTTATACAATTGTCAGGATCCGGGCTGGTAGCGGAGGCTGGTGGTGGATCCGCTGTGCCAGAGAGGTGATGATGTGGGCCGTACCAGGGGAACGGAGTCTAAGGAGTTATTGGTTTTCACCAGAGCCTGCCGCAAAGCGGGATGGACTTGCTGCGGCAAGTAACCCCCAGGTTGTTCCACCCAGTAGCGACTCAACCACTCTGGCTGCTGAGATAAGGCAAGGTACAAGAGGATCAAGCAAAGGCGTAGTCAGACGAAGCAAACGGTTGACAGGTGGTAGTCAGTAGCAATGGGTACGGCAACAGGCAGGGTAACACAGGAACAAGGAATGCTTTCTCTCAGGCACAAAGGCAACAAAGATCAGGCAGGAGGCTGTGGGAGGAGACGGTACTTATAGGCAGTGCACAGGTGAGGCCTAATTAAGCCAAAACAGCACTCCCTCTCACAAAGCTTAACCCTTAATGAAGCACATTGGACCAGGCACCAATCACCTGTGCACTGGTCCTTTAGATCTAAGAGTCCTGGTGCACGCGTGCCCTAGAGAGCGGGGATGCACACGCTGTGACGCCGGAGCGCTGCCTGGGGACACACAATGTGAGCGCTCTGAGGCCAGCAGGGGGCCCGGAGCGCTCAGTGTAACAACAATAAGGAATAATAATCGTGAAAGGTCTCTGCAATTCTATTCGGATCATAGGAAAGTGAGCCTTTATTTGTTTTAATTGCAAATGGATTGACTTGGGCAGTTTGGAAATTTAGTTGAGATGCTAATTAGACATGGGGCTTATTAGCATTAGCGTAATACCTATATTTGGAGAATGAAATTTATTTTCCCGCTCCTTTAATGGCCAAATCTTTTAGTTGGTTGCGCAGATTTGCGATTTGTCTTAGTGTAGTAATAGTAGGATGGGAGGACATTGTACCTTCTAATTTTTCAAGTTTAGTTTCGAGGTCTCTGGATTTCCGTAAAGAATCTTTTTTAAGGTATGTGGACAATGTGATACAGTGGCCTCTAAATACGGTCTTGTGAGCTTCCCACACAGTAGAAAATGAGGGTACTGAACCAAGGATTTGGTCAAAGTATTCTCTAAGACATGCTCCAAGGTTCTCTCTATGTATTTTGGTTTTTAAAAGTGATTCATTTAATCTCCAGTGACAAGATCTACGTGGAGTATTAGGGTCCAGAAGATCTAGGGTTACTGGAGCATGGTTGGACCAAGTTATACAATGTATATTAGACATTTTCATCAATCTTAAAGCTGGGAGATTGCCCAGGAACATGTCTATTCTGGAGTGGGTGGTGTGGGGATGGGAATAAAATGTGTACTCTTTAATATTTTGATTAGAGATTTTCCATAGGTCAAATGAATGGAATTTGCTAATTAATTGTCTCAATTGGGATGACAAACGTGTCAAGGAGGAGGAAGGTTCAGGGTGTGTAATGGAAAATCTATCCATGGACATAGAGAACGGTAGATTAAAATCACCACCTAGAAATAATGTGGTAGAAACATGAATTCTAAATGCAACTCTGGAGTACAATACAAGATGTAACTTGGGATCAGTACAAGATAAATAATGTAATGCAATTACAAATTAATTCAAATCTATAAATGAACTAGCTAAGTACCCGACATTGCCCATTTTTTCTTTCCTAATCCTTGTTGGGGAGGAAAAGCAACAAAGGAGGAAACTTTTGACCTCATATCCAGTCCTCATATATTGTCCTCATATCCCGACCACATATCCTGTCCTCATATTCCATCCTCATATTTCTTTCTCATATCTCGACCTCATATCCCGTACTAATATTGTCCTCATATCCCGACCTTATATCCTGACCTCATATCCCGATCTTTTATTCCGTCCTTATATCCCGACCTCATATCCCATTCTCATATCTCGTCCTCATATCTCCTGACGGATTTTTCTGCGTATTTGCTGCTGTGTATTTTCCTACCCAATGAAGCCAATGGGTAGCAAAATATGCAGCTGATTTTTCTACCCTTTGACTTCAATGGGTATGAAAATACACAGAAAAATATAGCACATGTGACCCTATCCTAAGGGTACGATTACATGTGCATATTTTTGCTGCACATTCGCTGCTTCAGATTTTGCTGCTCATTGACTTCAATGGTTAGCAAAATCTGCTACAGCGAATCTGCAGCAGGTCTGCAGCACACATGTACTATATTTTTCTGCGTATTTTCATACCCATTAAGGTCAATTGGTAGCAAAATCAGCTGCATATTTTGCTAACCATTGACTTCAATTGGTAGGAAAATACACACCAGCAAATAAGAAGCAAAATACATGTGACCCTACCTTATAAGGGTGTATTCTTACATACCGTATTTATCGGGGTATACCACGCACCGACCTATAACACACACCCTCATTTTACCAAGGATATTTGGGTAAAAAAAGTTTTTACCCAAATATCCTTGGTAAAATGAGGGTGCATGTGTGTGCATGTGTATACCCTGATACACTGTTTCTGACCCCGCAGAAGCCCCCCAGGAAAGGCTGGGGGAGAGAGGTCATCGCTGCCCGCTTCTCTCCCCCTGCCTTTCCTGGGGTCTAGAGCCCTGCTGCTGCCGCTTCTCTCCCCCTGGCTATCGGCTCCGCTGCCCCATTGCCTCCCCCCATTCCCAATTTTATAATTACCTGTTGCCGGGGTCGGATACGTGCTGCTTCTGGCTCTGGTGCCGGTCTCCTGCGTCGTTGCTATGCGCTGCATGGCGCAATGACGAGTGAACTCTTCAATGCTACGTCACTCGTCCTTGCGCCTCGCAGCGCATAGGAACAACGCAATGTATTATAAAACTGGGGATGGGGGAGGCAATGGGGCAGCGGCGCCAATAGCCAGGGGGAGAGAAGCGGCAGCATCAGGGCTCTAGACCCCAGGAAAGGCAGGGGGAGAGAAGCAGGCAGTGACGGCCTCTCTCCCCCTGCCTTTCCTGTGGGCTTCTGCGGGGTCAGAAAAACCAGGGATGGGGGAGGCAATGGGGCAGCGGCGCCGGCAGTCTCTGGACCCCAGGATAGGCAGGGGCAGAGAAGCCGGCAGCAACGGCAGGTCTCTGGACCTGCAAAAGCCACTACAGTTCATTGATTTAAAGGGCCCGCTTTAAATAATTGAACTGCAGCGGCTTATCGGCGTATAACACGCAGATAGACTTTAGGCTAAAAATTTTAGCCTAATAAATGCGTGTTATACGCCAATAAATATGGTATATTGATGCAGGATTTTATGTGCAGGATTTTATGCTGCAGATTTCAATGTAAACTAAATGACCGAATACAGCTTCAAATCCTGTGCAGGATACTGTACGTTTGAATAGACCCTAAAGGGGATTTCCCAGAATCAATATTTCGTGGAGCTATCCACCCTTTAATTTAAATAGGCGGCCCAAATGGAATAAAATAAAATGAAAACTGTTTCATGCTATCTTAATCAATGGAGATACAGTGCAAAAACTCCTAAAGGGTATTGGCCTCTGTTTACAAGCTTTCACTTGTGACTGCTGCAGCCAATCAGTGGTCCAGCTGAAGCTGCTTTTCTGCTGCCTGAGGCAAACTGTTAGGATTCGGCTAGCTGGATGTGGATCCTCTGTGTCAGCAAGGGATTGGCGTGGACTGTGTCGGTGGACCGGTTCTAGGGTTGCTACTGGTTTTCACCAGAGCCCGCCGCAAAGCGGGATGGTCTTGCTGCGGCGGTAGCAACCAGGTCGTATCCACCGGCAACGGCTCAACCTCGCTGACTGCTGAGAAGGCGAGGGACAGAAGGACTAGGCAGAGGCAAGGTCAGACATAGCAGAAGGTCGGGGCAGGCGGCAAGGTTCGTAGTCAATGAGGATAGCAGGAGATCGGGAGCACAGGCTTTGGACAACACTAAACGCTTTCTCTGGCACAAGGCAACAAGATCCGGCAAGGAAGTGCAGGGGAAGTGAGGTAATATACACAGGGAGCAGGTAGAAGCTAATTAGACTGATCTGGCCAGGCACCAATCACTGGTGCACTGGCCCTTTAAATCTTAAAGAGCTGCGCGCGCGCGCGCGCTAGAGAGTGGAGTAGCGCGCGCCAGAACATGACAGCCGGGGACCGGGACGGGTAAGAGGCTTGGGATGCGATTCGCGAGCGGGCGTGTCCTGCTATGCGAATCGCATCCCCATCGTGAATGTCAGTGCAGCGCTCCCGGTCAGCGGGTCTGACCGGGGCGCTGCAGAGAGGAGAACGCCGCGAGCGCTCCGGAGAGGAGCAGGAACCCGGAGCGCTCGGCGTAACACAAACATTTAGATAGCAAACCCTTTCTGTCCCACATCTTTCATAAGAAGGTGTGTGTGCAGAAGGTCTACAGCATGAAACAGTACAAGCAAACAGGGCTACATATCTCTAATAGTCATAGTTACTAAAAAAAATACCACTATAAAAGGAACAAATACCACCATACATATCATACATCATACTGTTACTTAACAAATCCTGCTGTACCTTGACCAACATTATATTAAAGCTAAATAATGCAGTCACACCATGACCAGAAATTATCACCACCAGTACTAATAACTTTATATAAGAGACAAATACTACAACATCCTGACCAGATATTGTTACTACCTTAAGACTGAAAAATACCACTCGTAGAAATAAATACCACTATACACAGAATAACATTACCCCCACATAGTAAACATCTTGGCTAGCTGTGGTCACAATACATGCCCTTCTAATAAACACCTATATCAGCTCTGCTGCGTCTGACGCTTTTGTTAGAGTCAGTTTGCCTCATTTTGCCTGTCTGGCCAGCTGCCACTTGTGGCACAGTGGGTCCACACCAGTGGGGCGTTACACAGCCATTGACTCACAGTTAATGTCTTCTCTTATCAGGGCAATTTTTTGTCCCTTTTTCTTCTCCATCCAGTCCAGACAGTCTTCATGATTTCTTCCAGCCCAGCCATTACCCATCTCTATAAAATCTAATTTCCAATACCATCCTCACATTTTCTCTGTCGATAGTATCCTAAATGGTAATAATGTCCCCCTTGGTAGATAGGTTGCCCCCCCCCCCCCCAGTAAATAGAGAGTTTATTCCCTAGTAGTTAGTGAGCTGCCCCCAGTAGGTAGTTGTTTCCAGTAATTAGAGGTGTTCTGCTGTAATTAGAGCTGCTCCCCATTAGGTATTGATTTGCCTCCCAGTATCTAGAGCTGCCCCTAGTAGGTATAAAACTATCTAACCCACCCCTCCCCAGAAGGTATAGTTGGCTGGGGCTGCAGTATAGTAAGTACTGCAGCCCCATCCATAGTGTCCTAATATGTCTCCTTTGGTAGATAGGTGCCCCCCTCACAGTAACTAGAGAGTTTCTCCCCCTAGTAGTTAGTGAGCTTCTCCAGTAGGTAAAGGTGCCCTGTAGTAATTAGAGCTGCCCCCAGTAGGTATAGATTTATCTCTCAGTACATAGAGCTGTCCCTAGTAGATATAGATTTTTCACCCAGTAGGTATAATTCCCCTCCCAAAGAATAGATTTGCCCCAATCCTCCAGTTGGAGTAGTCTATCCCAGTAAGTAGAGATTCCTCTTGTTGAAGTTGATATAGTTACTCCCAGTAAGTAGAGCTGCCCCTAGTAGATATACATTTTTCCCCAGTAGGTATATTCCCCCTTTCAAAAATAAATAAGTATCCTCACCTCCATGGGTCCATTCCTCCTATGCTGTGCAGGCTATGCACAATGACTTACGTTATTTTACATGATTCACAATTTCCTGCTTTTGGGTCTATTCAGATGTACAGTATTCTGCGCAGATTTGATGCGCAGATTTGATGTGCAGGATTTCAAGCTGTGTTCAGTCATTCAGTTTACATTGAGATCTGCAGCAGAAAATCCTGCGCATCAAATCTGTGCATCAAATCTGCACAAAATACTGTACGTGTGAATAGACCCTTAAGGGAGAAGAGGAAAACTGTCTGACTGTCAGTAACTGATAGTGTCACAGTCTTCTTTGTTCGTCCACATACCCCTACCACCATCACCAATGGTTTTGTAACGCTCACAGCCGATAGTCTGTCAGCTGTGACTGTAAAAGTCAGTGTGGGCAGCGGGGATAAATGGTGCAGTGGCAGCACCTTGGGCCTTGCCCTTCAGGGACCCTGAAATCTGCTGCCTGAGGTGAGATGCTCTCTTGCCTCAGCGGTCACTTGCTTCACTATTGGCTCCCATTGCTGATCAGTGAGACCACTGATTGGCTGTAGCAGTCATATGTTGCCCACTAGTAAATAGAGTCCTGGATGGCTACTGGAGCTTCTGTGCTGGCTGGATCAGCAGAGTTGGACACAACATACAGTATGTTATAATATAAACTTTGGGCTGCTTATTTAAATTTATTGGAAGGATGGATAACTTATTTTAATGTCTGATTGCTTGGAGCCACATGACTGGAACTCCCATTGATCATGAAAACAGGGGTCTCATGGTCCCTGTTCTTTCTCACCATATGACGGCCGTGACAAGGAGTCTGAATGGAGTGGTGATCAAGAATGTGCGCTGCCCCTTCATTCAAAGTCTATGGGAATAATGATAGGGGAGTGCTGTACTTGGCTATTTCTGTCTATTCCATATACTTAAAATGCAATGGCACCATACATGCTTGACTGACACTCCAGTCAAACTCCTCTTTTTCACACATACACTATTAGATAGAATGGAACCCAGTTTTTGTGAATCATGCTCGTCACAACAGTGAGTTACCTAGCAATCACACACTAAAGCCTATGTTCACAGGTCCAGAATATGCCGGCACTGGAATGCGCTGTTTCATAGATGGCTATTCATTGCGTGCAGAGTGTGCAGAAAAGAATGAACAGGCTCATTCTTTCTGCGGACACAGAAAAACAGAATTTTCTGGCATGGAAATCCAGCTGTGTGCACAGCGCAGCAGAATCCCATTGAATTGCTGCTCCAGAATCTCCGTTGGAATTCCAATGTGGACGTGTGAACATGGCTTTATAGGTTATCCCATGGATAGATGATGAATGTTGATTCAAAGAAATTGCATAGATGTCAATTGTTCACCTTGAAGTAGCAGGTTCAGTTTATGCACATAAATGTAGATTCCATGAAAAACCATTTTGAAATAATATGGTAAACTGCAGTGAGAGAATTTAATTAATTTTATAAAGTTATTATAATAAAACAATGCTTGAATATTTTATTTTCTTAAAGTAAAATAAACAGTTTTGTGCCAGATTTTTCACACTTAATAAGGACTTGTTGTCATGAAAGGTTCTCATTAGTGCTCCTCCAAGTTTATAAGAACATGATAGAGCAGAATGTTCCTTATTCAAGGGTCCACATGCCTAGTTCTTGGGTATATTCATTCTGGGCTCCAAAAAATCAGAAAGATCCAATCTCTCGCTGCCTCCGTTATCAGGATGTTTTCCTTAGTGCTGGAAAGATTCACATTGTCCTCTCCTGCTGGTATCTGGCAGATGGGACTGTGTACAGAACAGATAGGTTCTTTTTTTTTTTTTGTTATTTAGTTGAACAAACATGACATTTACTGTACTAATATAAACAATAAAGTAACTGATTAATATTTTATTTGAAACAGAATGCTGTCAGCATTAGGTAATGTGCTGATATTATACGTGAGGTCTACACTGAAACATGTGATGTTAAAAAGACGTATTAATAATTTACGTACTCCATAGCATAAGTAATCTCCGGGTTTATATCCAATACCCACTATTGCAATGACAGCCAAATCTCTCATGTCTGGTAAAATGATCTTATTTGTCTAGCTATTGTTGGTAGCTGGTAATGCACTGAACCTAGCCAGTATTGTCAAGTGGTTTATAACATGAAACCTACTACAACTAAATATGGTGCAGAATGGTAATATACAATACCCCAATATTGTTGCCTTGGGGCATTCTAATGCATACAGTAGTAATATTTAGTTCCCATTCAAAGCCAGTAGTGTGATCACTCTGTCTGGCTCGGTGTCCATAGTCCCTTCAAAATCAGTGCATTAAGGTAAAGATTAAAGCTATTGTCATAACACTTCTAATATTGCCGATTCCAGCATTCACATCTGGCATTGTCACAATACTTGACATAAGGCAATTTTTCCTTTTACTATAAATTTATTCTGCTTAACAAACAGGGCAGACGGTAGTATACATAGAAAAAATGGGCTGAATATTCAACTCATTTTGTCCCAGGGTTAGCGACTCATGATAGAAGGTTCTGCTGTTTTTATTATGCCTTCCATACCTTTTTTTTATAGCCGGTGGACCAGTTTGCCCCCCTTTTGCTAACAGTGTATTTCCTTTGTTATTGGGAATCCCAAATAAGTTATTGCCACCCAATAGCAGGGTATTGGACCAACAGGGATGGGCTACATCTCTTTAAAGACTCATAATACAACATAGTATTTGCATTCCAATGATGTCCCTTTCCCATACAAACTGGTCTTTAATTGGCTGAGCAGGATGGCACAGGAAAATCTGACAGTGGGATCAATGAGGTTATGTATGTAATTGGGGTTAAGTATTTGATTGCTTTAATGCATGGGGTGCAGTTTTATATTTACCCAGGATGATGTGCAGGATTTAAAGCTGCAGATTTGAAGCCATGTATTTTACATTGGAATCTACCACATACAATCTGCAGCTTCAAATCCTGCGCATCAAATATAAAGGAGCCTTCTCAATCGTTCATGCAGCCCTTTACTTTCATCTTCATTGGCTGCTCATACATTGTTTACATGGGTGGCCAACCAACAATGATTTCTGGATAAATTATATGATCAGCCAATGCACAAGCATTTTCTAATTTGTTACTTGATCTTTGGTGCTTTTAGACAGGTCAGTTATCAGGAGCGTCCTAGGAACATTCACATGGCCGAAGATCGACTGTAAAAGCCCCCTAAGCCCTTGAATGGTGCTCAAAAATAATCTATTGTGGTTTTCCCAAGATTTGTATTTATCCTCTATCCACAGGGAATGTGGTGAAGATTCCTGGCATCCACACTGATGATAGGAGGTTAGTGAATGGGGTGGTAGCACGTATTCTTGGCTGATCCTCTCTATGGAATTTCCGAAGATAAATGAGTACTGAACTTGGATGTCCTTTAGAGAGTGAATGGATGGATGGCCGAGCATGCATGCTTCTGGTCTTTCAGGGCACAGATGACCGTTGGGATCGGTTGGGATCCAAGCAGTTGCCCCATCCCCCCCCCCCCCCCCCTAGAGATCAGTTACTTATCCCCTATCCTGTGAATAAAGCATACATTTTGGGGGAGATTTATTAAAACCTGTGCAGAAGAAAAGTTGTCTAGTTGCCCATAGCAACCAATCAGATTCCTTCTTATATTTTTGACAAAGACTCTGCAAAATGAAAGAAGCAATCTGATTGTTTGCTATGGGCAACTAGGCAACTTTTCCTCTGCACATGTTTTGATAAATCTCCCCATTTATTCTTTGAATAAATCCTTTAAGAGGACTGAAAGACTTTCAAACAAATGAGCACAACTCAAATATTTATTTCCCTCCATATAGACCATTAATCTGGTGACTCGCATTTCATAAATTTTTGACAAACTGCTTTATGTCCACACAGCTCAGTATGGACTTGTAACAACTCTATTTTGTAGTGTGATCATAAAGTATGTGTGTGTGTGTGCGGAGGCATATGGTGTTTGCACGGTATATCTAATTTCTATCAGTTAGATAGGTGTGTTATTTACTTCAGCTCAGGAAGGTCTTTGTAGGGTACTGAATGATGGTTTGCAGTTGAATTCAATCCCCCAAACTTTTTTTTTCTTTCAACAAAACAAAATAAAAGAATTGTTCGGTTGGTTTCCATCTGCCACCTTATTCCTGAGGGCCTTATTAGCATAATAACTACAAGAGCTTAAATCAAAGCATAAAACACCCAGCAACAACACAGCATTGTTGACTAGCAGATGACTGGTGGCATCAGATGCTTAAAAAGGGAAAAAAATTAAAATAAAACTCAAACAATTAGGGAAATGGGGAAAATTGTTTATGTTGAAGCATAAATTAAAAATACACATTTAAATTTTTTTTTGTCTGCTACATGAAAACAGATCATATTTGTCATTTGAGATTCAATAAGTATATAGAAAGTGCACAAAATATGTTTTATATGTAATACTTTACTACACAGAAGGGGTTTGACCCTTCTGTGTGCAGTCAGAATTTCTGAATTTTCCTATTTTTCCTCTGGCTAAATGTCTATAACAGGGGTCTCTAGCTGGCATTATGAAAACAGACAAAATTGCTGTTTTACACTGCTACTGTAACTCTTATTGAAGTGTATGGGAGTTACAGAAACAGCAGAGATTGTTGTACTATACCAGTAATGGCGAACCTATGGCACGTGTGCCACAGGTGGCACGCCGAGCCCCCTCTGTGGGCACGCGGACATAGTTCACCATGGATGCCTTATACAGTGGGTCGCACAATGAAGGGGCCGGCCGGGCCGCACGGGAGCAGACAATTAAACAAGCGAGCAGAGCCAGGCTCCGGCGGTAAGTTAGCTCCCTGCAGCGCGGTCCGGTCCCTTCACTGTGCGGCCGACTGTGACTGTCTCCTCCCAGCAGTGCGCAGCTCTGGGAGGGGAATTAACCCCACCACGGCTGGGAGCCATTAATAAACGGCACAGCCGTGCAGCGGGCGTATGAAGAGAGCTCAAGAGCTGAGCACTGTTCATGCTGGCTAATACCGGACATCACCAATTTGAGTGATGTCCAGCATTAACACTTTAGACGTGGCGATCAAAGCTGATCGCGGCATCTAAAATGCCGAAGTGACTGCTCAGTGGAGCTGATCCGAACACCGGCGGTATAATGCTGCCGGGTCCCGATCAGCTGAGAGGACAGGCGGAGGTTACTTACCTTCCTCCGTCCTGTCCCATCGGTGCTCCAATAATGCTGATAGCCTATGCAGGCTGTAGTAATGGAGCACCGATAACACTGATCAATGATGTGCCTATGGCACAACAATGATCACTGTCTGAAATGAATAGATTGCAGTGCAAGTAGTAGAACAGTCCCCATGACAGGTTTTTCCTAACAGGGCGCCTCCAGCTGTTGCAAAACTACAACTCCCAGCATGCCTGGACAGCCTTTGGCTGTCCGTGCATGCTGGGAGTTGTAGTATTGCAGCAACTGGAGACACACCGTTTGGAAAACACTGCCCTATGGGGACTAAAAAAATTTGCAAAAAAAAAAATGTTAAAAGAAAATGTTAAATAATGTTTAAAGCCCCCCCCCCCCCAATAAAAGGTTAAATCGACCCTCTTTTTCCCCATTTTTATATAAAATGTTACCAAAAATAAACATATTTGGAATCGCCACAAGTGTAAATGTCCAAACTATTAAAGGAAAACTGTCCGATTTCCCCCCCGTACTAATCAGAGGTACTGGCTGGTAGTGCGGGGGACACTGATCAGTTTGAGCCTTACCGTGCCCAGATCCGCCATGCCGTTCTGTCATAATCTTCTATTTTCAATATATGCAAATGAGGCGCTAAATGGCACTGACCGGGCTAATTGGCACTGTGACGTCAGCGTTTCTGGCCGCAGCGCCGCCCAGTTCATCAATATTCCTCTCCTCCCTTTGCCTCTCCCTCTTCTCCCCGCTCTGTAATGAAGAGAGAGGGGAGGAATATTGATGAGCTGGGCGGCGCTGCGGATAGAAACGCTGACGTCACAGTGCCAGTTAGCCTGGTCGGTGCAAGTTAGCACCTCATTTGCATATAGCGAAAATAGAAGATTACAGCAGAAACAGCGGCGGATCCGGGCACGGTAAGGCTCAAACTGATCAGCGTCCCCCACACCACCAGCCAGTACCACTGGTTAGTGCGCGGGGAGAAAACTGACAGTTTTCCTTTAAAATATAACATTAACGAAAACAAAAGCTTATCTAGGTGATGCACCACCAGTGTGTTTTCTTTACTAGAATTTATGTTTTTTCAATAAAATAAAAAAAGTTTGGATCATTGAACTCTGTTTTTGTGTTCTTTTAAAACAAAAGATGTTAATTAGTTATGGCAACTGTATGAGTTGTTTTTTCTAAACTTAAAGGACAACTGTAGTGGAGCACTTTTATATATACCCATGCATGGGCCTCAAAAATAAACAAAATAAACTCATACATACCTTCCTACGAGCCCCCGTTGATATGGCACAGGCCTCACGGTCCGGCAGTGCTGACCGTATTCCACTTCCTGGGGACGGGGACGCCGCAGAGCCGTCGGCGTATCACCGGCCGCAGCGATGTCCCGCCCCGGCCTGTGATAGGCTGAGTCCACTGTCATGTAAGGAGCTCTGGCCAGCTTCTTACATGACAGTGGGCTCAGCCTGTCACAGGCCGGGGCGGGACATCGCTGCGCCCGGTGATACGCCGACGGCTCTGCAGCATCCCTGTCCTCAGGAAATGGAATGAGGTCAGCACTGCCGGACCGTGAGGCCTGTGCCGGACCAACGGGGGCTCGTAGGAAGGTATGTATGAGTTTATTTTGTTTATTTTTGAGGCCCGGGCATGGGGATATATAAAAGTGTTCCACTACAGTTGCCCTTTAAACCTCAGTGTTCTGATTTATATTTCTGTGCTGGCACTTTGAGGGAAAAAAAGTTGGCGTGCATTACGGTTTGGGCACTCAGGCTCAAAAAGGTTCGCCATCACTGTACTATACTGTTTCTGTTAATTCTATTATTTACTATAATATGGACACAGAAGAACACAGCAATGTCGACTGTGTGTGTAATAACTGTGATGTATCAATTTATCCACCTGGATGTGGCAGCTAGTGGCCATCACACTAGGTGAAATGGGGCTGGCAGATCCCTGTTCTAAACATGAGTGCATAATACCAAGGTGGGATCACATCTATCCGACACTTATGGCAAATCCTGTGAATACACCATAAATGTCTAGGATGGAAATAAACTTTTTGGGTACATTTACGCAATCGTAATTCGCAGCTGGTTACCCACTGCGGGAAATCTACTATGACTTAAGCTACCATTAACTTCAATAGGTCCGCCGACAATCTTCAAATTTGTCACTATTGCTAACTTTCGGGGACACATTTAAGTATAGGGTAGCTTAACTGGCAGTGGTTACGATCACATGAACTACCCCTTAGGGTTATCCAGAATTATAAAAACAGCACCACTTATGTCCTCAGGTTGTGTGTGGTTGCAGCTCAGTTTCATTTAACTCCTTAAAGGGGTTATCCACCATAAGCTGATTTTAGTACATACCTGGCAGACAGTAATGGACATGCTTAGGAAGGATCTGCGCTTGTCTTGGGGCTAAATGACTGTGCTGTGAGATTATCATAATACTGTGGCTAGCTTTTTGTGAACTGGTATTTCCTGTTTGAATTTTCCTTTTTTGACTACAAATCCCATAATTCCATTTTTCTCCCTACCCCATTGAAACATAGATGAGCTGCATCCATTCAAAAGACCTGTGGTTTTCAATCAGGGTGCCTACATCTGTTGCATTAGTTGCAGTTTGATCTCTCTCCCACCAAGCGATCACTCCACCCATTGAAGCAGACAGCCTCTCTGTCATCAGCTGACTAGTGAGTCAGGTCTCGGCTGCATTGCAACCTGGGAAAAATCTGAGACAACAGTCATTTTGTATGCAGTTAAAAATAAATAGACAGGAACACCGGTGATGTGGATCCGCTGAACCTGTGTGGCAGATGACTCGGACCATACCAGGAGTCTAAGGTGCTGCTGGTTTTTCCCAGAGCCTGCCGCAAAGCGGGATGGACTTGCTGTGGCAGGCGGCACCCAGGTTGCTTCCCCTGGCACCGCTCAAGAGATGCGAGGCACAGGAGGGATAAGGCAGCTCATAGTCAGGATAGCAGAAGGTCCGAGTAGGTGGCACAGTAGCGTAGACAGGACGTAGCAGGAGGTCAGTAGGCAGGCTGCAGAGGAGCAAGGTCAGGTCACAGAGCAAAGGATCAGATACACCGCAAGGCAACTTTCAGGAATGCTTTCTCTCAGGCACAAGGCAACAAAGATCCGGCAGGGAAGTGTGGGAGGAGGAATTTATCAATGAGCCACAGGTGTACTACACTAATGGGCACACTGGCCCTTTAAATCTTAAAACTCTGTTGTGCGTGCACCCTAGGGAATAGGGACACGTGTGCCGGAGCAGAGAGGCAGAGGCGGGGGCAGAAGAACCACCCAATGAGTGACGGACTGGGATTCGCATGCAGGCGTGTCCCGCGATGCGAATCCCAGCTCCGCCAGCAGCAGCAGGTAACAGGACCATGCCCTCACGGCCATCATGTGTGGCCGGAACACATAACGTAACAAACAGCTTTTTTTGGGGGGCCCACCAATTTTAATTTGTAATGACATAAATTATTTCACCACAAAATCTATGGTGAAACAAACGAAAAAGATATATGTGGGGCGAAATTGAAAAAAAGCTATTTTTTTGTAAATTTTGGGGGCTTCCATTTCTATGTAGTGCACTTTTCGGTAAAAATGCCACTTTATATTTATTCTGTAGGTCCATACGATTACATTGATACCTAAATTATACTGGTTTTATTTTGTTTTACTTCTTTTAAGAAATGATAACTTTTTTTTAATAAAAATGAACATGTTCAAAATTGTCCTCTTCTAACCCCTATAACTACCGTACTTATTTTTTTTGTATGCGGGGATGTGTGAGGGCTAATTTTTTGGACTGTGATCTATAGTTTTTATTAGTACTGTTTTCATTGTGATGGGACTTTTTGATCGCTTTCTCTACATTCTTTTATATTATAGGAAATAACCAAAAGTGCGAAATTCCGGACTTTGGTAGTATTTTATTTATATATATATATATATATATATATATATATATATATATATACGCCATTGATTTAATTAACCCCTTCCCTCTTTGGCGATTTTTCATTTTTACACTTTAGTTTTTTCCTCCTCACCTTCTAAAAATCATAACACTTTTAATTTTCCACCTAAAAATCCATATTATGGCTTGTTCTTTCTGCTAACAATTTTACTTTGTAATACCATTAATAATTTCACCTTAAAATCTACAGCAAAACCAGAAAAAAATGATTTGTGGGGCAAAATTGAAAAAAAAAAAAAAGCCATTATGTAACTTTTAGCAGCTTCCTTTTCTACGCATTACCGTTGTCCCAAAAAATTGCACCTTATATTTATTTTGTAGGTCCATACGCGGTTGCAAGGATACCCAATTTATATAGGTTTGATTTTATTTTACTACACAAAAATGACAACTACATGCACCAAAATTAATACGTTGAAATATGTCCTCTTCTTACCTCTTTAACTTTTTTATTTTTCCCTATAAGGGGTAGTATGAGGGTTCATTTTTTGTGACGTGATGTGAAGTTTGTATTGGTACAATTTTTGTTTTGATCAGACTTTTTGATCACTTTTTATTCTTTTTTTATGGTATAAAAAGTGACCAAAATAAGCTATTTGGGACTTAGGAATTTTTTTTACGTGTACGCCATTGACCGTGCGGTTTAATTAACAATATATTTTTAGAGTTCAGACATTTACGCATGCGGCAGTACCAGATATGTTTATTTTATTTACACAGTTTTTTTTATGTGAAAAGGGGGGTGATTCAAACTTTTATTAGGGGATGGGTTAAATCACATTTATTAACACTTTATTTAAACTTTTCCAATGTTATAGTTCCCATAGGGGACTTTAACATTGCACACACTGATTTCCTACACTGATCACTGCCATGGCATTGATCAGTGTTATAGCCGCTCGACTGCTCTTGCCTGGATCTCAGGTACAGAGCAGTCATTCGTCGACCGGACAGTGAGGAGGCAGGTAGGGATCCTCTTTGCGTCCTGCAAGCTGTTCGGGACGCCGTGATTTCACCACAGCTGTCCTGAACAGCACCGCTGAGCTAGCCGGCAATGTTTGCTTTAGTTTTATACGCGGTGATCATGTTTGATTGCCGCATCTAAAGGGTTAATACCGGACATCAGCCCAATCGGCGATGTCCGGCATTAGCCGTTGGTCCTGGTTGCCTATAGCAACTGGGACCCGCCGGGTATGATGTGCACTAACCTGCTGAGCGCGCATTATACCTCGGGAGCCGCAAATGGACGTTAATAAATGTCCGTTTGCAGCAAGGGGTTAACATTATATTTTTATAGTTCAGACATTAATGCACGTGGCAATACCACATATGTTTACTTTTGTTTACAGATTTTTAATTTATTTTTTTATTGGAAAAGGGGGTTGATTCAAACTTTTATTAGGCAAAGGGTTAACTTACATTAATTAAAAAAAAATGTAAAATTTTTTTTTACAATTTTTAAGTCACCACAGGGGACTATTACTTGCAATCTTTAGATTACATACTGCATTGATCAGTGTTATTGGCGCTCCATTGCTTCAGCCTGCCATGGCAGGTAAGGGCCCTCCCGCCATCCTCTCAGCTGATCAGGACACCGAGATTTTCCACAGTGGTTACCGATCAGCCTGACTGAGCAGCCAGGATTCATTTCTTTTACATTTTAGATGCCACAATTTACTTTGATTGTGGCATCTAAAGAGTTAATGCTGGGCATCACCCCAATCAGTGATGTATGGCATCAGCCATGGGTTCATCCTGCTATGATGCATGCTCAGCTCCTGAGTGCGCATCATAGAAGGGGACGTTCTGTGTCCTTAAGGGGTTAAGGGAATTAAGCCAAGTTGTAATGCCACACACAACCTGAGGACAGGTGGGGGCTGTTTTTGGAAGACATTAGCTGTGTTTTTCTATTCTTGAATAATCCGTTCATTCATTGCTTGAAGAAAAGTACTTTTCATCTATAGCTTTAAATTTTTGTGTGTCTTTTGTGTTTTTGTTAAAACTATGTCTAAACCCCCAAATGTTCCAAATTACAGCACCATGTGCTTTTGTTGAGCTCAAAAATTCCTTCTCCAAGTGTTAACAATAAAATAAAATAGCACATTTAAAAAAAATGCATTCACAAATATGTAGCCTATGACCTAATTTTGCAGATGCGCACAAACAACCACTGTGCACTATATAGAGCTCATAATTGCTGGTGCAAAAAGTTTGCAATTTACTAATGTTCCTGTGGCAAAATGGAAGAGACTCCCCACAGTGATATGGTCATGAATAATAATGCCCATCATTTTAGAATTAGATGCCCAAGCACATATAGATGGATCGTTCATACCATGTTTTTATTTGCATAAAAAATACAATCTCCATTACTGCCCACCAGATGTCCCCATTGATGTGATTTCATATTAGATTTTAATGCTTTAAAACAATAAGATATGAAGCAGTGTCATCTCTACACACATTTTAGATTTGAGTTACACATGCCTTTTTGTTGCAGTTTATAATGCAGTTCCTAATGTATTTATTTAACCAAAGCCAGGAGTAAATCCTTAATATAGAATAAGCTTATAGGAAAGACTTAGGCTCTGTTCAGAATTTTGTCTTGCCATTTTCTGCATGGGTATCTATATTCTTACAGAAATAGTACAGTATGATGAATTATTTTTTCCTGTCAAAGACATTGGATCCATAATGGATCCTATTAAAAGTTAATAGGATCTGTCAGAATATATTCTGACTTCAGTCTTAAGGGTGTATTCACACAAACAGTATCCTGCACATATTTGATGTGCTGGATTTGAAGCTGCAAATTTGAAGCAGTGTCAAGTCATGAAGGTTATATATTGAAATCTGTAACATTAAATCTGCAGCTTCAAATAATGTGCAACAAATTTGTACAGTATACTGTAGAGTGAATACACCCCAAGAAATATAACTTACTAGTACAGTGATCCCTCAACTTACAATGGCCTCAACAAACAATAGTTTCAACATACAATGCTATGGACAGTCCAGATCGCTGAAACATGTCAATGACTGGAAGAACTGACTAATTAGAATGGGCACTTTACTGGTAAAACCCCATGTATTACTTAAGTGCATGCACTGACTGGCTGTCTGGTAGCGCCTCCTACAGTACAGGGGGGTATTAAATGTTCTGTACTTCTCTTAAAGGGGTACTCCACTGTAAAAAAAAAATGTTTTAAATCAACTGGTGCGAAAAAGTTAAACAGATTTCTAAATTACTTCTATTTAAAAATGTTAACCCTTCCAGTACTGATCAGCTGCTGCCTGTCTGACTGTCCAGAGTAGGAGCAAATCCCCATAGCAAACCTATCCTGCTCCAGACAGTTCCTAATATGGACAGAGGTGCCAGCAGAGAGCATTGTGGTCAGACATAAAGGAAATTAAAAAACAAAAGAACTGCCTGTGGAGCATACAGCAGCTGATAAGTACTGGGAGGATTAAGATTTTTAAATAGAAGTAATTTACAAATCTGTTTAACTTTCTGGCACCAGTTGTTTTAAAAAAAAATAATGTTTTCCAGGGGAGTACCCCTTTAACCTATGCAACAGTCAGCTTCTCCTTTGGACACCAAGTAAGGGCGGCTCCATTTTACTTTTTTAGGACATTGTGTGTACTGTACAGGACCCTGAAGAAGCTCCCGTAGACAGTGATTTACAGCTCCCAGCAGCTTTCTTTTACTCTTATATGTAAGGACTTGTTTTATCTATATTAGTTATCTACTTATTTTTGTTTAATTCTGACTTTATCCTATTTTTGGATGACATTTTGGTGGCTTCAGAACCAATTACCAGGTTTCCATAGAGTTATGTCTGAACATACAATGGTTTCAACATACAATGGTCATCCTGGAACCAATTATTATTGTAACTTGAGGGACCACTGTATAATGTTATCACCAATGTAATGGCCTTAGCATGTTTTTCATGATTTAATCCTGGCAAGATGTTGTGTAGTCCTTTCATTAGTGTGGTGTTGTCACCAGCTCCCGGACTTCTCCCCATCTCTGAAGACATCATCTGTTGTCTCAAGAGACTTGGCTTTATCTTGTTTTTGAGCTCTAGCCCCGCCTCTTGTGTGAAGTCAGCACTTGTGACCAGCTACATCACCATGTTTCAGTCATATACACATATATCTTCTGCTTCACATAAAGCTTCTCCAGCATTTTTTTCTTATCTGATGTCGCCCCTTTACCCCTTTAGGGTGTATACATGCGTACAGTATCCTGCGCATATTCAATTTGAAGTTGCACAATTGAAGCTGGATACTTTATTTGACAACATATGTGTTATACCTAGCGCTCTGGCCTGACAAGCTGGCTATGAGCACTCCCCTGCTCCGTCTGCTTCTGCTGGCAGGCCCGGGATTCGCATCGTAGGATGCGCCCGTATGCGAATCTCAGGCCGCCACTCACCTTCCCTATCTGCTGTTCCTCCTGTAGTCTCGCATTGCCGGCGCTCGTGTCCCTGCCTTCTTCGGCGCGCGCACCGGGGCTTTAAGATGTAAAGGGCCAGTGCGCCCTTGATTGTAGCTTTCATCTGTCCCTTGTCTATAAGTATGTTCACCTCCCACACCCCCTTGTTGGATCTCTGAGCCTAGTGTCTCAGAGAAAGCAGTCTTTGTGTTTACCTTTCTGTGTTCTTGACTACTCCACTTGTGACCTGACTACGCTCCTGTGCTGCCAGCCTAATGACCTTGCTACGTCCTGACTACGCTTCTGTATTGCCTGTTCTGCCTTCCTCTCTACATGTCATCACTCCTGAGTCTAGGTAAACCTAGCAGCCTGTGTGGTGGAGTCATGCCAGGGGTAGCAACCTGCCGCAGTAAGACCATCCCGCTTTGCAGCGGGCTCTGGTGAGAAACAGTGGCACCTTAGACTCCACTCCCTAGTACGGCTCACGTCATCTTCCACACAGGTCCAGAGGATCCACTACCACCTGCCTTAACAGTTAGATCCGGCCATGGATCTGGGGTGCCTCTGCCAAATGTTATGGATCTTTCTACCATCGTGGCTCAACAGTCGCAGCAGTTTTCTCATGAGGCGCAACAACTGAATAAATTGTCTGCCATGATGCAACAGCTTCTTGCCGCCCAGCAGCAACAACAACAACTGCAGTCACAACCTGCTCCTCTGTCTCCTCCTGTACCAGCAGCTCCTTCCGGATCCATGTTTTGTTTATCCTTGCTCACAAAGTATGAAGGGCATCCTAAGTTGTGTAGAGGCTTCGTGACTCAGTGCTCCATACATTTGGAGCTCATGGCGGATCAGTTTCCTACGGAGAGAGCTAAAGTACCCGTGGTCAGTTTATTGTCTGGTAAAGCCCTGGCCTGGGCTACTCCCCTCTGGGATCGTAATCATCTGGTGTCTTCAAACCTGCAGGCCTTTCTCTCAGAATTCGGCAATGTCTTTGAAGAACCTGCACGGGCCTCCTCGTCTGAGACGGCACTTCTGAACCTCAGCCAAGGGAATTCCTCTGTTGGTAACTAAAAGGTTCAATTCCGCACTCTTGCCTCTGAACTGGCTTGGAATGATGAGGCCTTGTGTGCTACTTTTAAAAAAAGGACTGTCTAGTAGAATCAAGGATGCTCTCGCTGCTCGTGATCCTCCGTCTACCCTGAGTGAGCTTATCAATTTGTCCACTCAAATTGATGTGCATTTTGCCGAGAGTCAGGAGGAACTTCGCCTGGAATGAGAACCTGTCCAAACACGGCGATTTCCTCGTCTGGCACACATGCTCCAACGTCCACCTCTACCGTCTCCTTTGCCTCCTGCCGAAGAGGCAATGCAGGTGGATCAAAGACTGTTCTATACGTCCTCAGCATCCGTGAAACGCTCGCACCTAGGACACGTGGGAAAGGCGTCCCTGGGTGTGCATACTACTTCTCCTCGTTTGACCATACTGGTTCTAGTTTATACTCCTGCCAAGATATCTTTCTATGCTTTTGCCTTTTTGGACTCTGGTTCCGCTGGAGATTTTATTGAAGCTTCCCTGGTCCATAAACATCATCTCCCAATGACTCGGCTTCCTAAGCCTTTGTACATTTCTTCTGTCAATGGAGAAATCCTGAACTTTAAGGTGCTACAGTATTCCGCACTGAACCTCTCATTATGCAAGTGGGTGTGTTACATAAGGAAAAGATTGAGTTCTATGTGCTTCCTGATTGTACTTCGGAGATTCTTCTTGGTATTCCTTGGCTTCAACGTCACACTCCACTTCTCGACTCGAAATCTGGTGAGGTCACCCGCTTGGGAACTTTTTGCCAAAAATCACTGTCTTGTGTCTATCCAGGCTAAGTCTGTCTCTTCGCCTTCTTCTCTGCCAGGTCTGCCTCTTCTTTATCAACTAAAACAAAGGAAAGCGTTCCATAGTGTGATATTGTAAATAAATAAATAGGGGAATTGAACACAAGTTCAGGTGCTCACCCTCGTGGTTGTACTGAACCATGTACAATGAATGTATAAGTAGTGGAGATAAATGAATCTCAGATCCAGCAGCCGCTCCTGGGATGATACAGCAAACACACAAAGACTTCCGAGGAAACCACAGGATCAAGCAAGGCACGTGGATCTCGAGTAAAAATGTTTATTACCCACAATGCAATGTGTTTCACGGAAGACCGCTTTATCAGGATTTGACACTGTGGTGAACAAACTTCCCCCTCCCCTATGGTGGTAGCAAGGTGTGTAATCTATATATTGTGTTGGGTTTCTACACACATCTTGCTTGCTTCATACGAGAGGGGGAAGTTTGTACGCCTCGGTGTCTCAGTTTGACACTGTGGCGAACAAACTTCCCCCTCCCCTATGGTGGTAGCAAGGTGTGTAATCTATATAATGTGTTGGGTTTCTACACACACCTTACTTGCTTCATACAAGAGGGGGAAATTTGTACGCCTCGGTGTCTCAGTTTGACACTGTGGCGAACAAACTTCCCCCTCCCCTATGGTGGTAGCAATATGCCATATGCCATAGGCAACAACAGGATAAAATGCCATAAATATTGGCAACACCATGAGCTTCAAAGCTCGCAGGAAACATAGTAATGGAAGTGCACCTATAAGTCAGTAAAAGAAGGCTGGGGGGGGGACTTGGGAAGGGTCTTGGGAACTGGGGTCCTCCGGGGGCCGCAGGGAGTCCATTTGACCTTGTGGGTAGAACATTATGCAGTAATGGTGCGGTAACTGACTGCATGACTCCTATCTCAGAGGATCTAACAATAGGGGATAAACATATATTTGAATATTGAGACGGTATGGCTGATGTGATATCAGCTGAAACAATATTTTCGACTCGTGTAGATACATTTATTGCTGGTTGCAAAGTGGAAATGGAAGCAGGACCTTTGGGATAGGTTACTAGTTTATTGGATATAGTGGAACTATCACGCTCCTTTGAATTCTTATTATTATGAAATCTGGAATTATAAATCATTCGACTACCATTCGATTTAGCGGTTGTATTGAAACTTGTTATTGTTTTCATGTTTTATGTAATTATCATTTTTGGGAATGGCTCCCAATGATTGTGGTCTTAAATTAACTTCAACAGGTGTAGTAACACTATTCAGTTTATTCACACCTGAATCAGATAGACTGGTTTTAAGTTGATGTGAACTCACATTAGAAACAGAGGAAATGGATTTTCGAAAATTGTTAGTATCCTCTAACATAACGTTATGATCTATATTGGTGGAAATATTCAATCCCATTTTATGTTGGTTATATTTAGGCCATTTACGAACCTGACCACACGCATAATCATTAAGGTCCCTGTTAAATTTATGAGCTTTTTTATTGATAGTATCAAGCTCAAGTTTTTTCAAGCGATTTAAAATCATTGGTATATTTTTTTTTAAAAACCTTACACTGACTAAATTTCAAAAGAGAATCTCTAATATTGCGAGCTGTATGTTTGTACTGTACTGAAAGAGCACTCCTCTTTTTACGGAGGTGCTCGATCATGCCTTGTGAACAGAACTCAAGATAATCCCCTTGGTGAGATATGATACTCAAAATACTTGGTTAAAAATAGCACATCAATGCTATTCTGAATCCCAAGTTTGCAGGTATCTTCATATTGTTTAAACAGTTCATTCAATTGTTTTAAATCCAGTTCAGACAAGGGACTCTGCTTAGTATCCACAGCCATGGGTAGATCAGATGTAGTGCTACCAATTAGTTGGGAAATAATATTGTCCCGAGTAGATTCACGGTCTAGTACAAATTCCATGGTAGTAAATAAGATAAAATACCATCAATAAATTATACAGTAAAGAAAAGAAAAATGAATACAATAAAAACCGCAGTGGTCTCAAGATGTAAAAGCTTTCACATTAAAGGGGTACTCCCATGAAAAACTTTTTTTTTTTTTAATCAACTGGTGCCAGAAAGTTAAACAGGTTTGTAAATCACTTCTATTAAAAAATCTTAATCTTCCAGTACTTTTTAGGGGCTGTATACTAAAGAGAAATCCAAAAAAGAAATGCATTTCCTCTGATGTCATGACCACAGTGCTCTCTGCTGACCTCTGCTGTCCATTTTAGGGACTGTCCAGAGCAGCATATGTTTGCTATGGGGATTTTCTCCTGCTCTGGACAGTTCCTAAAATGGACAGCAGAGGTCAGCAGACAGCACTGTGGTCATGACATCTGAGGAAATGCATTTCTTTTTTTGATTTCTCTTTAGTATAGAGCCCCTAAAAAGTACTGGAAGGATTAAGATTTTTTAATAGAAGTGATTTGCAAATCTGTTTAACTTTCTGGAACCAGTTTATTTAAAAAAAGGTTTTCCACAGGAGTACCCCTTTAAGCATTAATTATAAAAATCACATCGGCTGTGCAGCTTGATCCAAACGATTCCTATGGAATCAAGGGGAGGACCTTGTGACAACAGCTAAAACAAAGGAAAGCGCTCCATAGTGTGATATTGTAAATTAATAAATAATATTTAAATATTATCAAGACTATTCTGATGTATTCAGTGAAAAGCAGGTTGAGACTCTTCCACCACATCGTCCCTATAACTGTCCTAATGACCTACAGTCTGGAACTACTCCTTCTCGGGGAAGAATTTATCTTTGTCTGTTCCAGAGACACAAGCTATGGCAAAATACATTCAAGAGAATCTCCGAAAGGGCTTTATTTGTAAGTCCACCTCTCCTACTGGAGCTGTTTTCTTCTTTGTCGGGAAGGAGAATGGTTCTCTTCGTCCTTGTATTCACTACCAGGAATTAAACAAGATCACGATCATCAAGAATTGCTATACTCTTCCTTTAATTTCTGAACTTTCTGATCGCCTACGTGGTTCCAAGGTCTTCTCCAAGCTGGATATACGGGGAGCATATAACTGTTACGCCGAGCGCTCCGGGTCCCTGCTCCTCCCCGGAGCGCTCGCGGCATTCTCCTCTCTGCAGCGCCCCGGTCAGACCCGCTGACCGGGAGCGCTGCACTGTCACTGCCGGCGGGGATGCGATTCGCATAGCGGGACGTGCCCGCTCGCGGGTCGCATCCCAATCTACTTACCTGTCCCGTTCCCCGGCTGTCACGTCCTGGCGTGCGCGCCTCCGCTCTCTAGGGCGCGCGAGCGCCGGCTCTCTAAGATTTAAAGGGCCAGTGCACCACTAATTGGTGCCTGGCCCAATCAGTGTAATTAGCTCCCATCTGCTCCATGCCTATAAAACCTCACTTCCCCTTCCCAGCATTGCCGGATCTTGTTGCCTCAGTGCCTAGTGAAAGCATTTCTGTGTTTGCCTTACCAGTGTTACCAGACCTTCTGCCGTTGCCCTTGACTACGAACCTTGCCGCCTGCCCTGACCTTCTGCTACGTCTGACCTCGCCTCTGTCTAGTCCTCCTGTCCCACACCACTCTCAGCAGTCAGTGAGGTTGAGCCGTTACTGGTGGACACGACCTGGTTGCTACCACCGCAGCAAGACCATCCCGCTTTGCAGCAGGCTCTGGTGAATACCAGTAGCAACTTAGAACCGTTCCACCGGTACAGTCCACGCCAATCCCTCTCTGACACAGAGGATCCACCTCCAGCCTGCCGAATCCTGACAATAACCTAATTCGTGAGGGAGATGAATGGAAGACAGCCTTTAATAGCGGGGATGGACACTTTGAGTACCTCGTGATGCCTTTTGGTCTCTGTAATGCCCCGGCTGTCGTCCAAGAATTTGTCAACTACATCTTGCGAGATCTGCTTTATACGTGTGTAGTGGTGTCTTGGTCTTCTTGCCCAATTTGGGGGTTCATCGCTCTCATGTCCGCCAAGTTCTACGGCACCTCCGAAATAACCATCTTTATGCCAAACTCGAAAAATAAATAATAAGTAAATAGCACAGTACCTAATCGGTCCTAACAAGAGTAGTAAAAATTAAAAAGAGAAAACGAAAAAAAAAAATGTATGTAATACTCAGAAAATGAGGAACCTGGTATCTAAGGGCTTCATGTATGAACTCCTTACATGAATGTAATCAAAAATAGGGAAATGGAGTCATTTAAGATTAATAAAAAATATTTTTATTGATTACAATTTAAAAGCAATAGATGGGGGAAGCCAACACAGCAGGGGAATAGGACAAACAAATGGCGTCACTGCTGCCAGCACATGTGAACATAATTAGCAGATACAATAAAAGACAATGGGTAAACTGTGCATAGTAGTATGAAGACATAAGTCTTTAAAGTGCATAAGATACAGTGCCGGCCTCAGAATAATGAAGAAACAGTGCAGCAGGAGTGACGCAACCCCAACGTACGTTTCGGCGATGTCCTTCATCCCCATTTGGCAAGAAACCCGGCACGCTTTGGAGCACGCCTCTTCCCGTACGAAGTCTCAGGCGGCGGATAAGAAGACAAGGTATCCTCCGATTTTTTTCCCTGGTAACAGGGTCTGGCTTTCTTCTAAGTATATTCGTTTCAGGATCCCCAGTTAAAAGTTGGGTCCTCGCTACCTTGGATTGTTCGAGTTCTTGCAGAAAATTAATCCAGTCTCCTATAAGCTCCGTTTGCCATCTTCTTTACGCATCCCTAATTCTTTCCATGTCTCCCTCCTCAAGCCATTTATCATCAACAGGTTTTCACAAAAGCATATTGAGGGACATTTATCAATGTTTGCTTATGTATTCTTTTTTTTAGTAATTGTTTCCTTACTTTTTTTTTTGCTTATGTGTGACTTATTTATCAACTGGTTTCAGCCTGTTGATAATTTTCTTTCACGTAAGCAATTTTTTCTTTTTTACTTTGGTAGTAGCTTTTTCTGCTCCATGTTTGAGCTGCAGTACATTTAGTCAATTTTTAACCCTGTTGCAACTTTTTCTTGTGCAGTTGCGACTGTCGCAGTTAATAAATACCTGACTACCCGTAGTCCATTTTAAAATTATTACTACGTAGTTAATTTTTGGAAAACTTGCTTTTCTCGCTTTCCAGTCAAAATGTAGCACGAAAAATCACGTAGTCGCAGTTGCGACAATTTTGCCACAATTATAGCAAAGAAAACCTGACTAAACCCATTAATAAATGTCCATAATTGTCTCTACTCCTGTGTCTGGGGCTTTTGACATCTTTGTGGTCAAAGAGATCCTGGTGACTAAGATGTTATTTTTTGGTTATTTGGAAAGGTTTTGGTCCTGAAGAAAGATCCTGGGAGCCAGAGGAGAATATCCTAGACCACAATTTGGTTAAAAAAAATTTAAGACCCAAAAAGAGGGGGAAAACCAATGTCTCCCCTGCTCAGTACACTTCTTCTGGCGGGCCCGCTTGCAAATTTTGGGCCATCACTCACCTTCCCTGCTATTCCTCCTGTAGTCTTGCATCGCTGGCGCGCGTGTCCCCACCTCCTAGGGCACATGCGCCCCTGTGCTTTAAGATTTAATGCGTCCTTGATTGTTGCTTTCACCTGCCCCTTGTCTATAAGTGTGTTCACCTCCCACACCCCCTTGCCGGATCTTTGTGCCTAATGCCTCAGAGAAAGGAGTCTTTATGTTTGCCTTTCTGTGTTCCTGACTACTCCGCTTGTGACCTTGTTGGGTTTATAATATATTGATATGTTGATCGCTATATCTATACCCATATGCCTTTGCTAAAATGCTATATGCTATTGCTAAATATTACAGAAGAACTTTGCTTTCCTTAATTCAAAACATTTCAGCTGCTCTTTACACGTAATCAAACCTTGAACCTTGAGATGGAGATTATGGAGGCAAGAAGTCTAAACATTGGGTTTGGGGAAAAATGCAGAAATCTCAAGCTAGAGGGCTTGCAAAATAAAGACTTATGCTACGCCGTGCTCAAATGACTAATCAGCATATAGAATGATGCATAGTTTTACCCTTCAACCCATCAGAATGCTATCTGCTCCTGACTCCGAATAGAGGCCTTGAGACGACTCCATGCACGAGTAGAAAGACTAAACATCTGACGAACAGAGAACTTTTGCCAAGAAATTAATGGACACTAGATATGCTAATATATACGGACACAATATTTGAACAACCAATCAAACTGTAACATATTAATTGTAATGTCATAACTAACCCTCCCTAAACCTCCTTCTTTGCACAATGTAAAAACCAATTATTTTTCCTGAATTAAAAGAGAACTCCCTGAGATACCGAGGAGGAAACTCATATCAACCTGGCCTGGTGTGAATTTTCTTAAGTCGACACTCGGCAAAAATAGTACAGCGGTAGTCATACACAGATTAAGGCCGAACATTAACCAATCCTTAACAACCTGACTACACTCCTGTGCCACCAGCCTACTGACCTTGCTATGTCCTGACTACGCTTCTGTACTATCTGTCCTGCCTTCCTGCCAGCCTCTCTACGTGTCATCCCTCCTGAGTATGGATACACCTAGTAGCCTGTGTGGTCTAGTCGTGCCAGGGGTAGTGACCTGGGTGTTGCCTGCCGCAGCAAGACCATCCCGCTTTGCAGTGGGCTCTGGTGAAAACCAGCGGCGCCTTAGACTCCGCTCCCTGGTACGGCTCACATCATCTTCCACACAGGTCCAGAGCATCCACTACCACCTGCAGTAACAATACGCAATATTAGACAGACAGATATGGTAGAGCTGTAGAATTGATGTTGCAGAGCGATGGGATAGATATGAGAGTTTCTATAAAATGAATAGATAGCTAGAAGAGAGTTTCTATGGGATAGATAGAAAGACAGACATGAAAGAGAGAAACCTAGACATTATACATAGATGGATGGATATAACATATAGATGTATAAATATGAGATATGTGATACAGTGTGTATATATCTCAAATTCTAACCAGGTGAGTCACATAACAGAGGTTCTCTCCTCCCCATCCAGTATGCAGTGTAAATATCAAATGGACACATCTATTCTCCCTGACACATCCTCTGCCAACAGAACTCTCTCCATCAGCCGTCCTAGTTTCCATAGTTACTCTGCATTTGTAGCAGAACAAGCATGTATTGTTGCAGAATCATTCATTTCACTCATCACTCAACCTGCGCAAGATTAAAGATATGTACGGCCATAAAAAAAAAGTACAGAGAGCTAAGTGCTTGTAATATCAGTAGGAAAAGGCAGCTCTAGAATTCACAGTAGGATAGAGCAGATCTGCGATAAACAATGTAGGGGCTTGTTCACACAAAACTATCTCCCATTGATATTAATAAAATTGTTAAAACAAAAGCAAAAAACAAACATACAAACATTGTTCTGCATGAAAAAGGAGATACCATTTTTAGTGCAAATCTGCATAAAAATATCCTATTGAAATTAATGGGAGCTAGAAAAAAAAAAAAAAAAAAAAAGAATGTCTGATTTTTAGGTATTATTTTCAGAGCAGTTTTTTCCCCCAATGTTAATATACCCTTAGGCTAAGTTTCTACTTGTTTTTTTGTCCTGCATTTTTTGTGTTGAAAAAAATGTCTGAAAAAACGCCAGTGCAATTCCCTGCATCTGGCGTTTTTTTCTGCCGTTTTTTCATTTGTGTGGAGATGGCATTTTTGGCACCCTTTGGCGCTTTTTTTTTTTTTTTTTGTTACCCAGCAATTTGTTGGGTACCAAAAAAAAAAAAAAAAAAAAGGTGCAGTAGTGTTGTTAAAAATTTTATTTAACGAAATGTATATATTTTATTACAACAATTTTTATATTTTTTAATAAAGTGTGTGTATTTCACTTTTTTCTCAATTTTTTACATTGTTTAGGTAGTAATACTACTCTCAGCATGGAACAGACTGATCCATGATTGGAGTAGTAGTACTTGTACTAATAGACATATCGTCCATAATATAGCAGAGATGCAAGCGCTCACATCTCTGCACTATACTCCAGCCAGTGATGTGAATAGAACGTCACTCATTCATATCTTCTGCCCAAAGCTGTGATTGGCAGGATGGTTGCAGCCAATCATAGCTCTTAGGAAAGTATGAATGAGTGAGTGGCCGGCCGGAGAATAGTGCAGAGATGCGAGCGCTGTATACAGCCGCTCCATCTCTGCAACAGACAGGACGATCGCATTGGGTGTCAGTAGTGATACCGGCTGCGATCTGCCTATTAATGCAGGTACTACAGCTCCCAGCATGGAGCAGAGTGTGCTCCATGTTGTGAGTAGTAGTACCTGCAGTTAAGGAAAGATCACAGCGAATGTCACTCCTGACACCCGCTGTGATCCTCCTGTATAATGTATAGATGCGGCCGGCCACTCTTCTATGGTCCCCTGCACTGACGTATATATACACATATTCCTATTTCCCACAGAGAGTTGTGATTGGCTGGAACCATCTGGCCAATCACAGCTCTTTGCAGGAAATATGAATATGTGTATATGTACGTCAGTGCAGGGGACCATAGAAGAGCGGCCGCCGCATCTATACATTATACAGGAGGATCGCAACGGGCGATCTGTCAATTAGTACAGGTACTACTACTCCCATCATGGAACAGTGTGTTACATGCTGGGAGTAGTAGTACTACCTAAAAAAATGTAAAAGAATAAAGAAAAAAAGTGGAAAACACACACACACACTACATTTTTATTATTGTTGGCTACATTTTTAGGTCCCTGCCCGCCCACATAATTTGACCCCTGTTTAAAAATTAATAAAAATGTTGTTATAAAAAAGATACATTTCGTTAGATAAAATGTTTTCCTTCACTAAAGTATCTTATTTTTTTTTTAATGGTACCCTATGAAATACTATTAAAAAAGGTATCTCCATCACTTTTTTTGGATCACTAAAGTCCAAAAAAGAATAAAAACACCTGAAAAAACGCCACAATTTTGACAAAAAAATCGCCAGTGGTTCAACATGCTGCGATTTTGGAAAACCACCAAGGAGCTGAAAAACACCAAAATAGAGTAAAAAAAATGCCAAAAGGATAAAAAAAAAAAAAAAAACGCCAAAGTGAAAAACGCCAAATGAAATAAGAATTTTGCAATTTTTCATTGATTTACAGCTAACATCTGGCCGCAGCGTTGGCATTTTGGCATTTTTCTTGGCATTTAAAAAAAATAAAAACAAGTAGAAACTTAGTCTTATGGTGAATCTACACCATTTAGTATCATTTTTTTTAAATTTTAAAATAATTTTTTTTTTTTAATTTTTTTTTTTTTTAAATTTTAAAATAATCCTGAAATCTTGCGGTTTCCAATCTAGTCATTGGCCCTCATTTATAATTGCAAACCTGATATGTTTTGTCGGGTTGTGCGCCAGATTCTGTCGCATTGCAACAGAAATTCTGTCTCAGATTTTGCGCCAGAATTGAAAAAACCCTGACTAACTCTCCATTTTACGAACAAAACCCGAAAAAGGGGCGTGACTGCCTGGAAAAGGGGGCGTGGTCTCTGAAAAATTGCGTGTTCCCGGCATTTTCACAAAAACCCAACATATTTACTAAGGTTTCCACATAAAATGTGGTGGATTTGAGCTGAGGTAAACCCTAAAGATCAGAGCATGGGTAAAAAAAAAGCAAAGTGTAGGGAAAGTGGAAAATGTAGGGCCTATTTACTAATTCTTTTAACCCCCTTAAGGACTCAGACAATTACATTTTTACGTTTTAATTTTTTCCTCCTCGCCTTCTAAAAATTATAACTCTTTTATATTTCCATCCACAGACTAGTATGAGGGCTTGTTTTTTGCGCGACCAGTTGTCCTTTGTAATGACATCATTCATTATATCATAAAATGTATGGCACAACCAAAAAACACTATTTTTGTGGGGAAATTAAAAGAAAAACGCAATTTTGCTAATTTTGGAAGGTTTTGTTTTCACGCCGTACAATTTATGGTAAAAATGACATGTGTTCTTTATTCTGAGGGTCAATACGATTAAAATGATACCCATTATTATATACTTTTATATTATTGTTGCGCTTAAAAAAAATCACAAACTTTTTAACCAAATTAGTACGTTTATAATCCCTTTATTTTGATGACCTCTAACTTTTTTATTTTTCCGTATAAGTGGCGCTATGGGGGCTCATTTTTTGCGCCATGATCTGTACTTTTTTTTGATACCACATTTGCATATAAAAAACTTTTAATACATTTTTTATAATTTTTTTTAAATAAAATGTATTAAAAAAGTAGGAATTTTGGACTTTTTTTTTTTCGTTCACGCCGTTCACCGTACGGGATCATTAACATTTTATTTTAATAGTTCGGACATTTACGCACGCGGCGATACCAAATATGTCTATAACGCTTTTTACGCTTTTTGGGGGTAAAATAGGAAAAAACGGACGTTTTACTTTTTTACATTTTTTTTTTACACTTGAATAGTCCCCATAGGGGACTATTCATAGCAATACCATGATTGCTAATACTGATCTGTTCTATGTATAGGACATAGAACAGATCAGTATTATCGGTCATCTCCTGCTCTGGTCTGCTCGATCACAGACCAGAGCAGGAGACGCCGGGAGCCGGACGGAGGAAGGAGAGGGGACCTCCGTCCGGCGTTCTGAATGATCGGATCCCCGCAGCAGCACTGCGGGAGATCCGATCGTTCATTTAAATCGCGAACTGCCGCAGATGCCGGGATCTGTATTGATCCCGGCACCTGAGGGGTTAATGGCGGACACTCGCGAGATCGCGGGCGTCGCCCATTGCCGGCGGGTCCCTGGCTGCGATCAGCAGCCGGGATCAGCCGCGCATGACACGGGCATCGCTCCGATGCCCGCGGTTATGCACAGGACGTAAATGTACGTCCTGGTGCGTTAAGTACCACCTCACCAGGACGTACATTTACGTCCTGCGTCCTTAAGGGGTTAAAGGGGTACTCCGGTGGCAAGCCATTTTTTTTCATATGAACAGGCCCCAGAAACAGATTTGTAAATTACTTCTAATTAAAAAATCTTAATCCTTCCAGGATTTATCAGCTGCTGCTGTTGTGTTGTTCTTTTTTGTCTGACCACAGTGCTCTCTGCTGACACCTCTGTCTATGTAAAGAACTGTCCAGAGTAGGAGCAAATCCCCATAGCAAACCTCTACTGCTCTGGACAGTTCCTGACATTGACAGAGATGTCAGCAGAGAGCACTGTGGTCAAACTGAAAAGAACTATACAACTTCATCTGGAGCATACAGCAGCTGATAAGTACTGGAAGGATTAATATTTTTTAATAGAAGAAATTTACAAATATGTTTAACTTTCCGGCACCAGTTGAAGAATTTATTAGCAAATTATGGTGGAAAATAAAAATGTGGTCAATAAATAGAGATTTTCCTAGCTAACGTGACGGAAAATATAAGTTATATGAAGACAGGAGGCGAGTATCTTGCATTAATCTTTCTTTAATTAATGCCCATAGCAGAAAAATCTTTATACAAACGTATTTAATAAAATCTTTTTTTAAAAACTACATATCCCAGCAGTCCCCTGTGAACTCCTCCTCCTATCCCAGCATGCTGGCTGCTATATAAGGGACTGCTTGAAGATCCTCTTCCTCTTTCTTTATGCGAATTGCATGACCGTCACCAGAACCACGGAACGCCGGAATCCGGGACAGCTCCTCCTCGGTATCTCCGAACCTCCGGCCAACAGGACCGAAAACCGGGAACGAAACTGTTAAGGAACAATTGCAACAGAACATATCAGGCTGCACCGAAACACCGCTGTCTTCGTCTTCTCCTTTCAATACCCTGGAAGGAAAACAAAAACACCATAACAGGGAGGGTAGGGAGGGAAGATACTCGCCTCCTGTCTTCATATAACTTATATTTTCCGTCACGTTAGCTAGGAAAATCTCTATTTATATATCAGACAGGAGGCTCATATCTTGCAAGTTTAAAGCTAACAGTGCTTACATACAGAAATAATAACAAATATGTCATAGAACAGACACAGAGACGTGTGTTTGAGGTCTAAAATAAAATTGCCGAAAAGTCGTCTCGGACGACCAATCAGCGGCCAATAGAAGATCCGAAAGTGAACCTCCTGAAGTGACCACCTTGGTGGCCATAGCCCCTCTAGAAGAGTGGGCCCCAAAAAGAGAGATATCGATCCCAGCCATTTCCATGGCCGACCTCACCCACCTGGCCAAAGTGGCCGAGGATACCGGAAGATGAGGTTTGACATATGATATCAACAACTGATTGTAAGATTCAGGTCTCAAAGTCGCGGTCCGCGACTCATACGATTGTAGACAGCGTACTACACACAGACGTGGGTGATCAGGAAAAAAGGGGATAGAAGACGGATTGAAGTCCCGTCTTAGTCCTACGAACCACCGAAAACCGTACCCCTTCCGGCGAAAATTGTCGCCTGGAAATATCCAGCGCCTTTATATCCGACACCCGTTTTATGGATACTAAACATAACAGTGTAGTAAGCTTGATGGATAGCAACTTTAAAGCGAGTGTGTCATTATCCTCCCAGGAGGAAAATAAATCCAACACAAGGGAGACATCCCAAGTAGACTGGTACCTAGGACGGGGAGGACGTTTAAATCTTACGCCTCGTAAGAGTCTACATACCAAAGGATGTTTGCCCACCGGTAACGCGTCCACCGGGCAATGATACGCCGATATAGCGGATCTGTAAACGTTTAGTGAACTGTAGGATTTCCCAGACTCAAAAGAGTCTGCTAAATAATTCACTATCACTGAAACAGGTGCATGAACGGCATCAACTTGCCGTCTATCACACCAACGAACCCACAATGCCCAGGCTGATCGATATGCCGATCTAGTCCCTGGGGCCCAGGCCAAGGCAAGGAGGTCTCTAGCCGATTGCGAAAGGTCACCACCGGCATCCGGGACCCCGAAACCAACCACGCGAGGAGTGGAAGGTTGCCCTCCAATATCAGGGGATGAGGACCCTTGGTTGGGTTCGTGAGAAGGTGAGGCGAGTGAGGAATCAAACGAGGATAGTCGATCGCCATCCCTAAAAGAAGGGGGAACCATGGTTGCGTTGGCCACCAAGGGGTGACCAACACCACAGTCGCCTTCTGACTCAGTACTTGGAGAAGAACTCTGGTTATCATATTGAATGGGGGAAACGCATAGTGCGTCCCCAATTCCCATATCTGACGGAATGCGTCCACTGCGGATGCTTCCGGATCCGGCCTCCAGCTGTAAAAGCGAGGCAGTTGTCGATTGAGCCGGGATGCGAAGAGGTCCGTGTGTAACGGACCCCAAAGAGACCTCAAAGTCTGAAAAATAGATCGTTCCAACGTCCAATCGCTGGAATCCTTCAAATAGCGAGAATTCCAATCTGCTACGATGTTGGACACACCAGGAAGGTATTCTGCAATCGGGATGATGTCCCGGGATAAACAGAAATGCCAGAACGTGGACGCGATGTCCGCCAGCACTCTGGACCTCGTACCTCCCAGGCGGTTGACATATTGAACCGCCGCCACATTGTCCATGCGTACAAGTACGCAACAATTGGAATGGTGAGGGAGAAAGCTCCTGATAGCGAAGAATGCTGCCAAGAGTTCCAAGGCATTGATGTGGAGAGAAGACTCCTCTGCGGACCATCTCCCTCCTGTGGTGTCTTGCCCGCAGCGAGCTCCCCAACCGTGGCGGCTCGCATCGGACTCTATTATGACGTCCGGGCAGGCATTGAAGATAGTCCTGCCGTTCCATTCGACAGCGTGTCGAAGCCACCACTGCAATTCCTCTACAACTTCCGGACCGATGGTAACTTCGTCCGCATAGCGAAGACCCCGGCGAAGGTGAAGAGCTTTGAGCCGCTGAAGGGCCCGATAGTGAAGAGGGGCCGGAAAAATCGCTTGAATAGAGGCCGATAATAGGCCCACAATGCGTGCAATCACCCTCAGTGATACTCGACCTTTGCGCAAAGTCGCTCTGATTTCCTTGCGAATCAAAGCCAACTTGGATGTTGGTAACATCAAGATGGCTCGTTGGGTATCCACTAGGAAACCCAGGAACTCCATCTCCTGCGCGGGAGACAGAACCGATTTTTTGTGATTGATGAGGAATCCCAATTCCTCCATCAACGAAAGGGCCCATTGGCTGTGAGTCACAGCCTGTGCCCTGGACCGGGCCATGATTAGTAGATCGTCCAAGTAAATAATAAGTCGTACCCCCCTGCTCCGAAGAGCCGCTATCACCGGTTTCAGTAACTTGGTGAAACACCAGGGGGCCGATGACAATCCGAATGGAAGGCAGGTGAACTGCCACATTCGGTCCCTCCATAGAAATCGTAGGAATCTTTGAGAGGTGTGATGAATGGGGACGGTAAGATATGCGTCCTTCAGATCGATTTTTACTAACCAGTCTCCTGGCCAGAGGAGGTCGCGTAACAGATGGATCCCTTCCATCTTGAAGTGACGGTAAGTCACGTGTTGATTCAAACCTCTCAGATTTATCACCGGGCGGTAACCGCCATCTTTCTTCTTGACCAAGAAGATGTTGCTGACAAATCCGGGGGAGAATGGGTCTACTTCTTGTACTGCTTGTTTTGACAAGAGCTCCTGGAGCTCGTTGTCTATGAGCGCTACGTTCTGCGCGGAGAATCGTATGGGTTGAGGTATAACATTCAACTCGGGAAGAGATTGGAATTCTATCCGGTAGCCAGCTACCGTATTGAGGATCCAAACGTCTGCTGTAATCGTGGACCAGACGTGGAAAAAATATCTTAGCCTGCCCCCCACCAATGTGTATGGAATTGAAAAAGTACTCACCGGTCGGTGGGCGAGATCTGGGGAATCCGCGACCTCCACGTCCTCTCCATGGTCGCCCTCGAGGGGGAAAGAAAGGGGCCGGTTGGACCACGGGCAGAGCATATTGTGGTTGAGCAGGAGCAAATTGTTGCTGTGCCGGTCTAATGTAGGGCCTATATGGGGCATTGCGGCCGGCAGATCGGCCTCTGCTTCTACCGGCCTTGCCGAAAACCTTACCAGGTTGGCCCGTCTTTTTTAGAGAATTTTGCGCCTTATCTAGGCTGGAAAACAGGCTGACAAATTTGTTAATATTTTTAATGAGGTCATCTCCAAATAAGAGACCTTCAGCGGAGGGACCCGGCTCATTCTCCGCTAAGTGGGAGAGCTGCGGCTCCAGTTTCATCAGGATGGACCATCTCCGTTCAGTAGAACAGGCCGTGTTCGCACTGCCCAGCATGCATATAGCACGTTGGGCCCAGCCTCTCAGTTGCTCTAGGTCTACTGGTTGGGCGGTGGATGCCGCTTGCTCTGAAAGATTTAATATCTTTGTGAGCGGGCCGAGAAGATCAAGAATGCGGTCTTGGATCAACTTAAATGATCTCTCAATCCCCTTCTTTGAATACTTTCCTGATCGTGTCAGGTACTTGAGGAGAACCGGATCTATCTCCGGCGTGACCGCAATCTTCTTGGTTACACAGGGTCTGGGGCACTCAGCCCTCAATTTGTTACGGTTCGTGCGGTCCAAAGCCCGTCTAGTCCAATATTCTACATATTGTGCTACGTGTGGTAGCGGTGCCCAGTCTCCGGAGCGTGGGTGTGTGATCGCATCCGGGCTGAAAAGAGGTTGGCCCAGAGAATCTAGGATCGCCTCATTTGGCGTCTCTGGTTCGGCATCAGGATAATCAGCCGTAAACCCCGCATCTTCCTCATCAGAATCAGAGCCTGTGGCCTCAGCCACATCAGACTCGCCGGACGACTCGTCGGTAGACGTGACATATGAGTCCGGTTTCGTCCGCCGGGCGGACTTCTGCCCCTTACAAGTTTCCTCCTTGGGGCCCAAGGGTCGAGAATGTACATTAGGATGCGGGGTGCGACAGACCGGTTCAGGTTCTGTCTGGGGCACATTGTAAGCTTCCCCTGCCGGGGAGTCGGAATGTCCAGAGACATGTTTTCTTTTATGTGAGACCTTACCCCTCACGGGCACCTCTCTAGAGGTAGAGGCTAAAGGATTATCACAACTCATATTTGCAGCCAGAGCTGCCTGAATGGACTTGTTAATCAAGTCCTGTATTTGGGTCGCAGACATGATCTGAGAAGCCTCAATCTCTATGCCCTCATTAGTCTGGCCAGGCAGAGTAGAGAAAGGGACTGAGGGTTTTTCACCATCCATGATAGACAGAGTGACTGTAAAATAATAGTAGTTCTGTTTATAGGAGCTAATGCTACTAGCTATTATTAATAATAAACTACCTGAAGGTACTAAAACTGGGACCGGACCTATAATGCTGGCGCTCCTCTCACCGCTCGCACAACACTGGCGACTGGGAGAGGAGGAGGGATCCAGCAACCAGCGCTTACAGCCGTAATCTCGCGAGACTACGGCTGTAAGACCTGTGATAGGTCGCACGGAATCCCGAAAGGCGTGTCGCAGGGTGCGCGTCACCCGGACACGCCCCCTGAAATCGCGAAGCCCGCGAAGGTGTCGAGCGGCGGGAAGAAGGTAAGAAGACGGCGCGAATAGAAAGTAAGATGGCGCCTATAGAGGGACAATACTATAGAGGCAAATACAGAGATATGACAGGAATCGCTGTTAGAGGTAGCGAAAGCTTAGAAAATACAGAGTATGAAGAAAAACTAGGTATCAAGAGAAAAATAGGTATATATATAAATATATATACCCCGAAAAATTAGTAATATTAGAACAACAGAGAAAATAACAGCCGGAGTATACAGGGCATAATCCTAGATACCCTGAATACACCCGGAATCACAATTAATACACATTAATATACAATGAATACACAGAGAATATACTTAACTTGCTGCCATGAGCAGAAAGAAAGAGGAAGAGGATCTTCAAGCAGTCCCTTATATAGCAGCCAGCATGCTGGGATAGGAGGAGGAGTTCACAGGGGACTGCTGGGATATGTAGTTTTAAAAAAAAGATTTTATTAAATACGTTTGTATAAAGATTTTTCTGCTATGGGCATTAATTAAAGAAAGATTAATGCAAGATATGAGCCTCCTGTCTGATATATAACTAAAGTTTATCTCAATACTTTGTTATATACCCTTTGGTACATACTTCACACACTGGCTCTGATTTACTAAGAATGGAGTGTAGGTTTCTTTGTGGGTTTTAATTTCCTAAAAATTTTTTTCCATGGTATTTACTAAGGTTTCCCTACATTTGCTTTTTTTTTTTTTTTTTTTACAGATGCTCTGATCTGTCGGGTTTTCCTCAGATCAAATCCACCACATTTTTGGTGGAAACCTTAGTAAATATGTTAGGACCACGCCCCTTTTGTGGTGACCACACAACCTTTTCCAGACGGCCACGCCCTTAGTTGTTTTTTTTTTTTCAATTCTTGCGCAGATTTTCTGGCACAATGTGCCAGAATCTGGTGCACAACCCGACAAAACATGTTGGGTTTGCAATAGAAGATGAGGGCCACTGTTGCTGGTATTTTGGCCCATTCCTCCATGCAGATCTCCTCTAGATCAGTGATGTTTTGGGGCTGTCGCTGGGCAACACGGACTTTCAACTCCCTTCAAAGGTTTTCTATAGGGTTGAGATCTGGAGACTGGCTAGGCCACTCCAGGACCTTGAAATGCTTCTTACGAAGCCACTCCTTCTTTGCCCGGGTGGTGTGTTTGGGATCATTGTCATGCTGAAAGACCCAGCCACGTTTCATCTTCAATGCCCTTGCTGATGGACAGAGGTTTTCACTCAAAATCTCACGATAGAGGGCCCCATTCATTCTTTCCTTTACACGGACCAGACGTCCTGGTCCCATAGCAGAAAAACAGCCCCAAACCATGATGTTTCCACCCCCATGCTTCACAGCAGGTATGGTGTTCTTTGGATGCAACTAAGCATTCTTTTTCCTCCAAACACGATTAGTTGAGTTTTTACGAAAAAGTTCTACTTTGGTTTCATCTGACCATATGACATTCTCCGAATACTCTCCTGGATCATCCAAATGCTCTCTAGCAAACTTCAGATGGGCCTGAACATGTACTGGCTTAACCAGGGGACACGTCTGGCACTGCATGATTTGAGTCCCTGGCAGTGTAGTGTGTTACTGATGGTAGACTTTGTTACTTTGGTCCCAGCTCTTCACAGGTCATTCACTAGGTCTCCCTGTGTGCTTCTTGGATTTTTGCTCACTGTTCTAATGATCATTTTGACACCACGGGGTCAGATCTTGTGTGGAGCCCCAGATCGAGGGAGATTATCAGTGGTCTTGTATGTCTTCCATTTTCTAATAATTGCTCCCACAGTTGATTTCTTCACACTAAGCAGCTTGCCTATTGCAGATTTGGTCTTCCCAGCCTGGTGCAGGTCTACAATTTTGTTTCTGGTGTACTTCGACAGCTCTTTGGTCTTGGCCATAGCGGAGATTAGAGTGTGACTGTTTGAAGTTGTGGACAGGGGTCTTTTATACTGATAACAAGTTCAACCAGGTGCCATTAATACAGGTAACAAGTAGAGGACAGAGGAGACTCTTAAAGAAGAAGTTACAGGTCTTTGAGAGCCAGAAATCTTGCTTGTTTGTAGGTGACCAAATACTTATTTTCCACCATAATTTGCAAACAAATTCTTTAAAAATCAGACAATGTTATTTTATGGATTTTGTTTCCTCATTATGCCTCTCATAGTTGAGGTATACCTATGATGAAAATTACAGGCCTCTCATCTTTTTATGTGGGAGAACTTGCACAATTGGTGGCTGACTAAATACTTTTTTTGCCCCACTGTACCTTGATGTAGCGCACATTCATATCACTTGAGTATTTTGATACATGGGAGGTTTCTGTCCTCCCTGAACTAGTGACTCCGGTCGGCTCATTTTTGTCCCGTGGTATGCTATGGTTTTCAGTCCGGCCACAAAACTGGATACTATGCAGAAATGTTCAAATGAATCAGATATGGGAACGGTTTTGACATCCCCCAGCCAGATCCGGTGGAGTGAATGCACCCTAACACACCTTTTCTATTACTGATTCCAGTTTTATAGGAACGGCATATACTGAGAGTCACAGTATTTTGATGTGAATGAGCCCTAACATAACACCTGGACTCCCCTAGATCTACAGAACCTCACTTATATTACTGTCTACACCTTTGTTGATCTAGCTGGGATTCTGTAGAACTGTGGGTTGACCAGATATTGTAGTCAGAATCTGTAAAAATTCAGCTGTATTATGACCATCTGAAACTGTCCATATTCTGTGCATTGGTAGACACTGTAAGCCCATATTCAGTGTTTTGTGATATGAAAGTATAAACACAGGTAAGGCTTTGATACATAATATGTACCGTATATTGTTTACAGAAAGAACAATAAAAAGACAGATATCCACAAGTAGAACGTGAGTTTTATTTGTGAAGTGAAGTCAGGTTGGTTTTTGAAAGTTCCCTGAGGCCGGATTCACAGTATTTGAAAGATTATCACAGAACAACAGCTAGTCTGCATCAGCCTTCAATGCAACCTTTTATTATTCTTATTATTCTTATTATTATTAATATTATTTTTTGTTATTTTACTTTAAATATTAACAGGAATTTCTTCACATAAACAATCACATAACAGACTCACAAACATGACAAAATAAATATACAACAAGTTCACATGTTCATTTTCTTATTTTTTTACTTAATAAATAAATACAGCATTTTATATACTGTCATCAGTGCCTGCAATATTGTGGCCTTTTGTGGTAGAGAAGACTGCAAGCAACTAATCGATGAAGTCTTCCCGAGCACAAAAGGGGTTACATAAATTAAAAAAAGCAATTACAACAAAACAAAAAAAATCTTTTTTTTACCCCTTTGCCCAATAAAATTAAAATAAACAAAAATATCAAAACTCCTGTTTATAAAATATTTTTTAAAAAATTCCCATTGTTTAAAAGAATAAATAACAAAATATATAAAAAATAACTAAGTTTCATCAAAACTAGTAGCTGTAGATAGCGATTTTATTTCTTATTATTTTCCCATGGAATATAATTTTTCAAAAGTTTTTATTTTTCACATTTTTCTATTTTTTTTCCTTTTTATTTTTATTTTTTTTGCTCTTTCCCCTTATTACCATGTGGTGTCCAGTTACAAAAGAAAAAACAATAATAATAATAAATTAACAGAAACTTTAAATAAATATCAAATGTTAACATGAATGAATGAATAAATTACAACAGAACTTGCCAAAATTAAATAATTTACATAATAATTAAACCTATATCTATAGTGTTTCCGTGGAAGTGCAGCTGTTCTACAGGTAATGTACTAAACTAGTTTGCATTCTCAAACAGGATAGGGTTTATTTACAAAAGCAGGGCTGTGGTATGAATTTCCACAATACATCTAATCTTTAACACCATGTAATCCAGAAAGGGTTTTTCTAGAATTTAAGTCCTATGCACCCAGTGCTATGTATTTAAAGTATTCCCTGCTAGTATTCTGCTCTAAAATCAATTACGTACAGAATTTCCACGGAAAGCCTCAGTGCACAAGTTGATTTCTTTTAAAGGCTATTGGAATCCACAAAGGTCTTAAAGTGCACAATGAGAAATTGAATAGTATTCCGAACCCTTTTAGTGCTTTATGTCAAGCAACCGATTACTCAGAAAAATTCCAGAAATGATAAAAAAGGGTAAGACATATGGTCAAAAGCATTGAACTTATTATTCCACAATGATACTTTGAAACTTTGTGGTTTGGGATAGTGCAATCTGGGAAAATAGGTACGTTTTCTGCCTATATCGTGGTCTTGTTTATTGATTTCTGAAGCACAAATATATAAATTAATTAATAAATAAATTTAAAAAATTCTATGTTAAAAATGATTGAGTCCAGTTCAGAACTTTGATCCACCATAACTAATAACATAATGTCATAACTTTGATCTATGTCATGACGTAGGGTGCCTGAATATATCTGCTTTGTATATTTTTTTTGTGTTGGGGCTTTTTATGCTTGGATTATAACTCTACTATGGGACTTTAAAAAATAGTCTGTATTGTTTTTTTTTTTTTTTCAATTGATAAATTAATAAATACATAAAATATTCCCTGTGTTCACAATAAAAATGTTCCCAAAAATAAATGTATATTTCAGCACGTGAGACTTCAGCATGTCAATTGCAGTTAAAAGTATACAGCCTCACATTGAAGGTGGTCACGAATCATGGTCATGCCAAATTTTGGATAGGATCGGCCAATTGCCAACCCAAGAAGGCACACCACCATTCCTGAAGGGCGTATAAATCTTTCTGCTTTACATTTCTTGCACTGCAGCACACCAGGGACGAAGACATAACACAATTGCAAAAAATTCTAGACACTGTAACATGACACAAGCTGGCCATCTCACATTTACTGCCAGAGTGGTCAGCAACCACTTTCATAGCAAATTTTTTACGCGTTTTACAGCAAGTTTCTGACCTTCAACTGCTTACACTAGGGTTAAGACACAAAAAAAAAAAAAAAATTTGGACTATGCAGTTGGTAACTCCAAAAGCTTTCCCTGAGATCCTTTAATCCTTTGCGCTTCTGTTGGAATTAAAGAACTGCTCTTTGAATGTTTCTTGTGAAAAACAAAAGAAGAAAATAAAAATAGTTACGGCTCTTTTCATAATACTTGTCTTTTGTCTTCCCCCGCCAGGTGATTTTTAAAAGACACAAGGAGTGAAATGGCCCAGACAGAGAGTCAGCAGAGATAAAGCTTCCATTTTGGCTTCTGGTTTAGTTTGGTCCATGTACAAACCTCAGGGATATGCTGCAGAGAATTGATTCCTTTGTGTCTTTACAGAGCATAGTTGGACAACTTGGGTCAATTCACAGTCATTTTCTGCTGCCAATTACAGGTAGGTAAAACCTCTTTATTTTTGGATGCATCCAAACTTCCTGTCTGGCTTCCATATACATTTGTATGTTCAGTCTTTGTCCAGCTATTTTTTGGGCTATATTTACTCAATTCATTTTGGTCCATAAAGTTTGTGATTCAATGCACAGAGCACAAGGCTTGTGAACCTGAATACTAGATGGGAGTGTCCTCATACCCCTTCTTTACACCTGGATACCTTTGACTGCCTGTTTGATACTTTCTAGCAAAGCTTTGTTCTCTGGGTTTTGGTAACACTCTTGGTTACTGTACATATCAGTCAGGGTAGTCACATAGGCATCAAAATTCTGTTCACTGATTGGTTCCTGGAACAAAATAAAAATTGCATGTAAAGAAATATATATTAAAACTGCAAGACAAAACTGTACTAATGTGGGTCTTTTTTCTGCACATCTGATAAGGATAAAAATCTAAATATTTTTTTACATAAAAGGAAATTTTTGAGGAGGCAGGGTTATGAATACCTCATGGTTCAATAGTCCCCCGATTGTTTAGGAAATTGTGAAATTGTGTGATTTTAAAAAAAATCACCAAAAAAAAAAAAAATAATTGCTCTTGCCCAGGGTTGTTTGCAGTATTGGAACTTAGATATAACTAAGCTGCAATACCACACCCAGCTATTGACAAGAGTGACACTCTTTTTGAAAAAACCCTACATGTTTTTCTAATCTTAACCTCCTTTAACAACAAATATCCCCAGACTATAATGTTAAAGCCACATGTTTTAGCAGCCACATGCACACGCTTGCATACGGTGGCCAAGGGGTGCATGATTTATCGGCAAATGCCTGCGCATGCCCTGAGATATTACCACACAGCAACCATGCAGACAGATGTTATAATCTAAAACTTACCATGTGTGGAAGGCGGATATTGGTAAGACTTCGTATGAGTGCTTGGCTTAGCCCAGAGAGTTCTACAAACAGAGCCTCATTCTGTTCTTCTATGACCTTATTCTCCTCTTCAATGTTCTTTAGGTTCTTCTCCATTGTTGTTATCTGGTTTTACGGAAAATGTATTCAGCATTAAGAAATTGATCACAGGTATAGTATTATAGATAATGGTACTCTTAGGAGGCTAGGGCTACATGATGCAATGTCACGTGACAGCTAATCACATCTAATCTAAGTAGTTCGACCAAACATTTTTGAGCAACTTGTAAAATTGTAGACAATTTGCAGAGAAGTTGCACATAGAGCACATTTTTAGGGTGCATTCACACGGGCGTATTTGTCAGCAGATCCGCAACTGCGGATCCGCTGACAAAGGCCCCTGAAATGCTGCCCTCTTTGTGCCTGCTAATAGCGGCAATCCGCCGCTACCAACAGACACACTGTGAAGTGCGAGTCGCAGTGTATCCGCACATTGCAGCCGCTCCCCCGGCTCCCTGAGCTACACAGAGAGCGGCCGAGATGTGTGCGAGTACACTGCAGGGTAACTCGCACATCGCAGTGTGTCTGCTGGTAGCGGCGGATTGCCAATATTAGCAGGCATAAAGAGGGCAGCATTTTAGGGGCCTTTGTCAGTGGATCCGCTGACAAATACGCCCGTGTGAACGCACCCTTATGCGACTTAAATTAGGATTCAAGCTGGCAAAATTATGCACGACTTGTGACATGCGACCAAAATTCTATCATATCTGGACTTTGAGTGACTGTTGTGTCATGTGTTATGTTGTTTGCAACAACACAGCCACATTGACAATAATATTGACACTGGACACTACAATCTACATGTTGCATATTTCCAGCCTAAGGGTAGGGTCACACATGCCGTATTTTGCTGCGTATTTGCTGCTGCATACTTTCTTACCCACTGCTACTCAATGGGTAGCAAAATCATCTACGTATTTTGCTACCCATTGTTTCCAATGGGTAGGAAAACACGCAGCAGCAAATACATAGCAAAATACGATACGTGTGATCCTTCATAACTTAAAGCCTTTTCTGCTTTAAAGATAATATCATGCTTGTTCAAAGAAAATGGCCCTGGAGAGATCTCTCACAAAGGACCCCACCAGACAGTATATTTGATTCCTGGTCTAATGTAATACAGTATATAGGTATCATCATACAAACCCTAATACAGTAAAGTTTGGTGTACCTATAGCACATTACTGTGGAGAGATTAATAGGAAGATTTATCAAAACTTATCCAGAGGAAAAGTCACTGAGTTGCCCATAGCAACCAATCAGATTGCTTCTCTGAAAAATGAAAGAAGCAATCTGATTGGTTGCTATAGGCAAGTTAGCAACTTTTTCTCTGAACAGGTTTTGACAAATCTCCATCTAAATATTTTGTCAAAAAATATGAAAGCACTGACCTGAGATTGTAGGTTCACCATGTCTGCCTCCATCTCTGAGTTGGATTCTGTGAGCTCATTGATTTCCTTATTGAGCTGTTTGATTTCCTCATCATTTTCTAACACTGCAGAAACACAGATGATACCTATAAGCAGTGTAACTTTCTGCAGTGACATGCCTATTGGACTAACAGTACTGCCCTTTCATTCTAATGAACAATGTACTCATAGTCACTTACCATCACTGGTCTTAAATTTTGTTCCAAGAAGCTCATCCCCTGAGAGTTTTCCCTTTTTACCAGCAAAAGAGGCCCGTGGACAACCTGACAGACTAAAGAAAAGTTCTTATTATAGGTTAAAGATATTATAGATTAAAATACATTATTTAAGTAACAGTCTATAGGCAGACCAGATTCAGAAAGCTTTAATAAACCATGATAGATGTTTTATAAATAAAGGTGGATGATTAAAGAAAAAAAAAAAAAGCTATGTTTTTACCTCCTGTGAGTTAAGAAGCTTCCGTTGGCATGACCCGATCCATCACAGCCTGGGGTTGGGCATGTTGGACCTTCATTTTTCAGAGATTTCCAGGAGAATGCAGATCCATTCAAAGTGCCTTCTTTTTGTCTCCGAGCAGCCAGAGGACAGCCGGACGCACTGCGGTGAGATGCGTATTTACCACTTATGTGTCCAAGTCCATCGCAGCCTGGAACTGGGCACCTAAGCAAAAAACAGAAAGTTTGGCTATATTTCTAACAGCATATTATTGTGTATATTTAGAATTAAATTGTAACTTAATGATTTATAGTTTTTTGCATTTTGAGTGATTTTACGAATACTTTGCATAACTTGATCTTGAGTTACATCACATATACATCACTCTCCAAGCTGAACTAATTTATGCAGGCTAAAGTCAGCAACCTCCGAGCTGAGAAGTTTGTGACGAATCAAATCACTGTAAATTCGCTCATCTCTAGAAGCAAACACTATTGCCCAGATTTACTATTGTAGCTGCAAAAGAATTGTAGAGTATTATGCATTGGGTACAAAAAATTTGCAAAATGTGCCTGGTTTATTAAATTAGTGTGGTATTGAGAAATGGGCATTTGGGTCGGCGTCCAATGTGATGCTGTGCGCAGTCAATCAGTGCTCTTTTGATGGACTTCAGAGATTAATATACTGATATACTTCTCAAATAGGATTGTAAGGGTGGTGGTGGATTCACACATGGCAGATTTAGTTGTAGAAATCATTAATGACGATGTTTCAGTGGCAGGAACATGGATTTCTGTGAATTCTAATTGAATGAATGGAACCATTATGGTTGTATGGGACATAAATACACACATTGAGTTATATATATATATATATATATATATATATATATATATATATATATATATATATATTAATTAAGAGGGATGGTGGGGTCTCGGCTAACAGATTTGTTTTTTACCATTGACTTTTGCCATGTCAGTTGTTTGAAAAAACCAATGATGTCTTCTAAGTGATGGTTCCACTTTGCATCTCGTCTTACATGCTGAACATGGTTGTATTATTTACTGTATAAAAATTCTTCTCTGAAGCTAAAGAACAGACCTGATGTAATTTCTGTCTAGCAGAAACGCTGATCTTGATTTTAATTGTCTGTAAATGCAGCACAATTTTCTCCTAATATCCTCACCAGCAGGAACCACCAAAAATTCATAAGAAAACCGTGTGTTTCTACATCAAGAAGCAAATTAGTGAATCCTCTTGAGAGAAGGCCTGCTTCTCTATCACACCTTTATGGCCCTTATGCTACCTGCCTTATGTGGTTAATACAGCTTTCATTACGTCTTTGCAATAGTATTAAACAGTGTCAAACATCTGTCTGCTCTACATTAACCCCTTAGAGGATGAGCATGCCAATAAAAGTGGAAAGGCCGCTTGTCGTTGGTTTCTGCCATTTGCAATAATTGTAAAGAGTGGGATTTGGTTTAACATCTGCCGTAGTTTATTTGAAGAATGATTAACACAGTGATGGATCCTGAATTGCTCTTCTCTCAGTGGGTGGCAGCAGAGCTCAGCCTTGTTCCAAGCAGACGGTAATACCCTGACAGAGCTACAGAATAGCTTCCATTCCAGAATGCTTAGCTCAGCTGCTGGGGGTAACTATTGATAGAAGACCAGTTGCCTACCACCCAGTGACAATATGCACTTTGCAGCCACGGGAGATTATAAATATTTCGCTGTTGCGCAACACTTTTTACCATAGTTACTGTCGCTCGATGCCGATGGGAGATGCCATTTAAGTGCATTTTATTTTTCATTTTCGTCTCTGATCGCCCTTGGTGTACACAGTTTGCCGTACTTTTCAAGGTAACACCCCCCCTTGAAGGTTCGGAGAATAGGTTACGAATAAACTGAATACTCTACAGGACTTGCTATATTGTTAGGTATCACTTGTAGGAATAAGATAAATATATTCATGATTATATCGATCAATCTATTTCATATCCCTCTTAATATATATATATATATATATATATATATATATATATATATATAAAACTCAATGTGTGTATTTATGTATGTGAAGGATGGGTTTTTGTTTCAAGTCCCATAAAACCATATGGGACTTCCGGTACCATACTCCACAAGCTCCGTTCTACATCTCCTGGTGAATGCATCAGTCTGGCTGGCAAGCCACACCGTCCACGCATTCCATGCCCCATCTTGCAAAGACACCCCAACCCTTTAAGCCGCACCCTTTTATTTTCAGTTTACAATATCTTCATCACAACTCAGCCCCACCTGAGGGCGGGATATGAGGATTAGAAATGGGGATTAGATATGAGAACAGGATATTGGGACGAAATATGAGTTTGGGATATGAGGTTGGGATATGAAGTCGGAATATCAGGACAGGATATGGGGACAGGATATAGGGATGGGATATGAGGACAGAATATGAGGAGGGGATTTGGGGTTAGGATATGAGGAGGAGATATGGGGTCAGGATTTGCTTTTCCTCCCCCACAAGGATAAGTAGGAAAAACTGGGCAGCGCTGGGTACTCAGCTAGTACAAAAATAAACACTCATAGAGATTCTTTTTTCTTTCTATAATGCTTTAATATTAATTTTACTGACTAAGTAACCCTGGCACTTTTCAAAGGCCCATCCACTTTCCGCCAACAATGGAAGATGATGTTTTATCATCTCACATCTAGAGAACTATTTGTAATAATATAATGGTAGTTTTGACTTCAAGCTCCAAGGCCAGGCAGTATTAAATGTTTAAATGTTAGTATGATGAAGACTTCAAGAGGTGTCATTTATGTGGACCATGTAAGTCCTCTCTTTGTCAGCTTGCGTTTCCTCTTCCCACACTCATGAAAAATACTTTACCTGGCTAACTGGCTATTGTCAGCTTAAAGTGTAAAATATCTGTTATCAACAACAACTTTTTATATAATGTAGATAATACCATTATATGTATGTTGGTACTATACATTGGTTAAAAAATGAGTATACTTTTGTCCCTGCAGCTATTGTCTGTGTGTCTCTGTGAGGCGTCCAAATGCAGGAAGTGTGGGTGGACAAGCAGGGCTCTGTGCAGTGAGGACAAGCAGGGCTCTGTGCAGTGAGGACAAGCAGGGCTCTGTGCACTGAGGACAAGCAGGGCTCTGTACACTGAGGACAAACAGGGCTCTGTACACTGAGGACAAGCAGGGCTCTATGCACTGAGGACAAGCAGGGCTCTGTACACTGAGGAGAAGCAGGGTACTGTGCAGTGAGGACAAGCAGATCTCTGTACACTGAGGACAAGCAGGGCTCTATCCACTGAGGACAAGCAGGGCTCTGTACAGTGAGGACAAGCAGGGCTCTGTGCACTGAGGACAAGCAGGGCTCTGTACACTGAGGACAAGCAGGGCTCTATGCATGGAGGACAAGCAGGGCTCTGTACACTGAGGACAAGCAGGGATCTGTACAGTGAGGACAAGCAGGGCACTATGTACTGAGGAAAAGCAGGGCTCTGTGCAGTGAGGACAAGCAGGGTTCTCTACACTGAAGACAAGCAGGGCTCTGTGCACTGAGGACAAGCAGGGCTCTGTGCAGTGAGGACAAGCAGGGCTCTGTATAGTGAGGACAAGCAGGGCACTATGCACTGAGGACAAGCAGGGCTCTGTACACTGAGGACAAGCAGGGCTCTATGCATGGAGGACAAGCAGGGCTCTGTACACTGAGGACAAGCAGGGCTCTGTGCAGTGAGGACAAGCAGGGTGCTGTGCACTGAGGACAAGCAGGGCTTTGTACAGTGAGGACAAGCAGGGCTCTATGCACTGAGGACAAGCAGGGCTCTATCCACTGAGGACAAGCAGGGCTCTGTACAGTGAGGACAAGCAGGGCTCTGTGCACTGAGGACAAGCAGGGCTCTGTACACTGAGGACAAGCAGGGCTCTATGCATGGAGGACAAGCAGGGCTCTGTACACTGAGGACAAGCAGGGATCTGTACAGTGAGGACAAGCAGGGCACTATGTACTGAGGAAAAGCAGGGCTCTGTGCAGTGAGGACAAGCAGGGTTCTCTACACTGAAGACAAGCAGGGCTCTGTGCACTGAGGACAAGCAGGGCTCTGTGCAGTGAGGACAAGCAGGGCTCTGTATAGTGAGGACAAGCAGGGCACTATGCACTGAGGACAAGCAGGGCTCTGTACACTGAGGACATGCAGGGCTCTATGCATGGAGGACAAGCAGGGCTCTGTACACTGAGGACAAGCAGGGCTCTGTGCAGTGAGGACAAGCAGGGTGCTGTGCACTGAGGACAAGCAGGGCTTTGTACAGTGAGGACAAGCAGGGCTCTATGCACTGAGGACAAGCAGGGCTCTGTACACTGAGGACAAGCAGGGCTCTGTGCAGTGAGGACAAGCAGGGTACTGCGCAGTGAGGACAAGCAGGGTTCTGTGCAGTGAGGATAAGCAGGGCTCTGTGCACTGAGGACAAGCAGAGCTCTGTGCACTGAGGACAAGCAGGGCTCTATGCACTGAGTACAAGCAGGGCTCTGTACACTGAGGACAAGCAGGGCTCTATCCATTGAGGACAAGCAGGGCTCTGTACAGTGAGGACAAGCAGGGCTCTGTGCACTGAGGACAAGCAGGGCTCTGTACACTGAGGACAAGCAGGACTCTATGCACTGAGGACAAGCAGGGCTCTGTACACTGGTGACAAGCAGGGCTCTGTGCAGTGAGGACAAGCAGTGCTCTGTGCAGTGAGGACAAGCAGGGCTCTGTACAGTGAGGACAAGCAGGGCACTATGCACTGAGGACAAGCAGGGCTCTGTACACTGAGGACAAGCAGGGCTCTATGCATGGAGGACAATCAGGGCTCTGTACACTGAGGACAAGCAGGGCTCTGTACAGTGAGGACAAGCAGGGCTCTGTACAGTGAGGACAAGCAGGGCACTATGCACTGAGGAAAAGCAGGGCTCTGTGCAGTGAGGACAAGCAGGGCTCTGTACACTGAGGACAAGCAGGGCTCTGTGCACTGAGGACAAGCAGGGCTCTGTACAGTGAGGACAAGCAGGGCACTATGCACTGAGGACAAGCAGGGCTCTGTACACTGAGGACAAGCAGGGCTCTATGCATGGAGGACAAGCAGGGTGCTGTACACTGAGGACAAGCAGGGCTCTGTGCAGTGAGGACAAGCAGGGTGCTGTGCACTGAGGACAAGCAGGGCTCTGTATATGTAGGACAAGCAGGGCTCTGTGCACTGAGGACAAGCAGGGCTCCGTGCACTGAGGTCAAGCAGGGCTCCATGCACTGAAGACAAGCAGGGCTCTGTACACTGAGGACAAGCAGGGCTCTGTGCACTGAGGACAAGCAAGGTTCTGTGCAGTGAGGACAAGCAGGGTTCTGTGCAGTGAGGACAAGCAGGGCTCTGTGCACTGAGGACAAGCAGGGCTCTGTACACTGAGGACAAGCAGGGCTCTGTACACTGAGGACAATCAGGGCTCTGTACACTGAGGACAAGCAGGGCTCTGTACATTGAGGATAAGCAGGGCTCTGTACTCAGGACAAGCAGGGCTCTGTGCACTGACACAAACAGGGCTCTGTGCAGTGAGGACAAGCAGGGTTCTATGCACTGAGGACAAGCAGGGCTCTGTACACTGAGGACAAGCAGGGCTCTATGCACTGAGGACAAGCAAGGTTCTGTGCAGTGAGGACAAGCAGGGCTCTGTGCAGTAAGGACAAGCAGGGTTCTGTGCACTGAGGACAAGCAGGGTTCTGTGCAGTGAGGACAAGCAGGGCTCTGTGCACTGAGGACAAGCAGGGCTCTGTACACTGAGGACAAGCAGGGCTCTGTACACTGAGGACAAGCAGGGCTCTGTACACTGAAGACAAGCAGGGCTCTGTACTCAGGACAAGCAGGGCTCTGTGCACTGAGGACAAGCAGGGCTCTGTGGAGTGAGGACAAGCAGGGTTCTGTGCACTGAGGACAAGCAGGGCTCTGTACACTGAAGACAAGCAGGGCTCTGTGCACTGAGGACAAGCAGGGCTCTGTGCAGTGAGGACAAGCAGGGCTCTGTACACTGAGGACAAGCAGGGCTCTGTACATTGAGGACAAGCAGGGCTCTGTACACTGAGGACAAGCAGGGCTCTATACACTGAAGACAAGCAGGGCTCTGTGCACTGAGGACAAGCAGGGCTCTGTGCAGTGGGGACAAGCAGGACTCTGTGCAGTGAGGAGAAGCAGGGCTCTGTGTACTGAGGACAAGCAGGGCTCTGTGTACTGAGGCTCTATGACACACTCCAGGCTCACACAGCAAGATGCTTGACAAACCAGGAGTCTGCACAGAGCCCCTGCTTGTCCTGCCCTCACTTCCTGTATTTGGACTCCTCATAGAGACACACATTCAATAGCTGCAGGGACAGCATTTTTTCACCCAAAAATATACACATTTTTGTAAGCTAATGTATATTACAAATATACATATACTGGTATTATCTACATTATATAAAAAGTTTTTGTTGATGACAGGTACACTTTCATGAGACTTGCAGCAAGTACAGGTTAAGCATTTGATTTTTATATACTTGTCAAAAAAAAACACAACAACTCAACCTGTGGCCACAACATGTGACGCATGCGTACATAGTTATCTCTTTGAAAATATTGTAGCACATATAGGGGCACTAATAGTAAAGTATATTGGCACCATTGGGGTGGTTTAGTAGGCAGGCCTAGTAACATCTGCTTTTAGTTTGCTAACATTCAGTTTTATTTCCTATAAAATCTTTTTTCAATGATTTCATTGATTCGTTCTGATGTGTTCGATGCAGCTCTCACAATGGCTGCCTCAAGGGCTTCTCATTAATATGCGCATAAGCCATTACAAACACTTTTCACTTGCAATCATTGTACACATTTTTATTTTTTTGCTCAAATAGATTCTTATATTCTTTCCATCACGTGTTCAGGTTCTACTCACTTCATTAGCTCCGGGTCGTCCTTGTCATCCTTAGTGGGTGTAACTTTCATTCCGCTTTTCTTGGCACGAGGACAGCCTGACAAGCTATAAATTTATAGAAGAGGATGTAATTACTGCCATATGTTCAGTTCGAATACACCGTACAACCTATTCCCAGACTGTTCACCTGATTGGCCTCTGTGACGCTATATAGAGAGTGTGATGGCAAACAAACCCAGAGAATGAGGCACTGCCATGTCCCCTGGGGCAATTATACACATTCCTCTATGGAAAACAATTATGCCCAGAATTATGCTATTTCTAGGAACAACATACATTTATAAAGATGTTACTTGGAAGGATTTGATCTCTTCGGCTTTTATAACCCGCACTAATAAACTGCAGCATCTTAGCTCACGTGGGTAAAACCTGCATTGTTTCTGATTCAGAAGCCGCACTGAATTCTACATTAAAAATAGCATGGTTTTACCATGAAAACCATCTCCAGTGGCGCACGTGGAAACAAATGTGGGATTTCCCAAAACTACATAATGGTTTCTTCTACACAGAAAAAAATAAATGGCATGTTACTTCTGCCACGTGATTCCACTTTCACTGAACTCCCATTGAAATCAATGACAGCTTTAATAAAGGTCACACTGGGAAAGCCGCATCAAAAATAGCAGCAAAGTCTTCATGAGAATTCTGTACTATTATTTGCATATGTTTGGTCAGTCACAGACACATATACCATAAAACCTATTGATTACATTTGTTATCTGTAATTTCATTTTATTTCCTGTTGTAAGATTATTATTATTAATAATAAGTTAGCTTCCAGATAATAATAATAAATTAGCTTCCAGATACCACTTTTAAATTCATTGTTTATTCTGCACTTCTTTCTGTAATATTTTCTAAACTTATAGTCTGATTCATTACGGGGAGAATTAAAGGAGTATTGTGGTATATAAAATCTTATCCCCCAGCCTTAGGATAGGGGATAAGTGTTAGATCGCAGGAGGTCCACCTGCTGGGACCCCCCCCCCCCCCAAATCTCCTGTACGGGGCCCTGGCAGTTCACAGGAAGGGGGCGTGTTTGACCACCGCACAAAGTGACGGCTGACATGCCCCCTCAATTCAACTTTATGGGAGAGCCAGAGCGCTTCATTCGGCATTCTCTGGCTGTGCCATAGAGCTGCTTTGAGAGGGTCTGTCAGTCGCCGCATTGTGCGGTGGTCGACACACGCTATTTGGCCGGAGAGCAGGGGCCCCATACGGGAGATCCTTATGGGTCCTAGGGAATTGGACCCCCCGAACTGAAACTTATCCCCTAGTACTCAGTGGAGCAATGGTCTTTTGCACAAGCATTGATTAATATTCCGCGTCTAAAAATTTCTGACAAATAAACACTTTCCCTTTAACATCTTTACCTTGGCATTTCTAGTACACGGTTCATGATGCAAGTCACAGAAAGACCTTGTCCTGTGTGATTTAGCATCAGGATGGGCCTTAAAAACACAATGGAAGCTATAAAAATAAACGGAATAATTAATTCCCTGGGGCTCTCACCTCCGATGAGACGCATAATTCCCTGTAATGTGTCCGGAGCCATCGCATCCTGGGGTAGGGCACCTGGAGAAAAAAGGAAGAAAGAAAATATGAAAATTGGAGAAGAAATTATAGAGATATTCTAATATTACTGCTGTCCTTTATGAGCATCCAAAAGAAAATAGTGTTAGACATGTATAACTGGCATTGTGTCATGTATTCACTTAATGATTAATCATTGTATAAGGAAAAAGTTCTGCAACTTTATAATAGACATTTCTATTCAACTTGAAAATGTATATTGACCTTATACATCTCACAGCTTAGTGTTTGCTACAATTGGTCTAGATCAGTGGTCTCCAAACTGCGGCCCTCTAGATGTTTCAAAACAACAACTCCCAATAAGCGAGTTGTAGTTTAGCAACATATGAAGGGCCGCAGTTTGGAGAATACTGGTGTAGACGATCCCCTGTGAGCTAAACACATCAGTAATACATAGCTCTTTTCTGTCCTGATGTATCAGCATATAACATTGTTTAGCTCGAATGTTTAGCTCGAAGAGCATTATCTTGACAACTGTATATACAGCATAATTGTAGCAAGCCATCAGCTATGAGAAGCACTAGGTCTGTATAGGTCCGGTTTTGGCGCCGGTGAGGAAATTAAACACAACATCAGAAAGATGTAGAACATTTCATCGTAGAATGGTTAAGCTGACATCTGTTTTAAGGTATATCTGTTTTATGTTCATAGTGGAAGTGGATATTTTGTTGACCGTTCTCCATATACATGAGAACGCTATCTATCTATCTATCTATGTATCTATCTATCTATCTTATATATATCAGGAGTGATGGTGAGCACTTTCAAGGTGCCAATACAGTCTATATCACACAAGTTGATAATCTCCATTATGCGACAGGTTTACTTTAATACAAATGTCAGCTTTGCAATGCTGATAGCAGCCAGCAGGAGGCAGTCAGATAGGCATGCTCTAAATTGGCTTGCCATTGTTTACAAAATTGTTAAATATTTGACATCCATTCTGTTGCAAATAAGAATAAGCAAGGGGGGCAAGGGGTGTAAAGATTAGCCCTAAAGATGCAAAATCTGCTTAGAGCTCAAATGACAGACACTGTTGGTAGTCAATACGCGACATATCTATGTTTTTTTTCCCCACCCTTTTTAAATGACCCACTGCAGCATTTGGTAAGCCTCAGCAGATTTTGACAAGCAGGAGGCAGAGAAGAGGGGTTAAGTGGAAAAAGGCAGGAGTAGCAGTTCATCTCAGCGCAAACATACTTGAGATCAGCAGAGTGTGCAGCCATGAGGTTTCTGAGACTCTTGTCAGCAAGAGGGCAACCAGAAAGACTGAAAGAGAACAGATAGATAACTGGATAAGCCAAAATAAAAAAAAGGGGTGTGCGGGAAAGTACTAAACAGCCTGCAAGCCAAAGCACAAAGGAGCAGTGAAGAGAGGTCTAACCTGCGGTGAGAGGCATAATTTCCAGTAATGTGTCCGCTTCCATCACATCCTGGCGTTGGGCAGCTGCATGCAGAGAAAATGCAAAGTCAATAGAAGGCACTAGAGGTTTCAACAAGAAAAATGTATATTCTTAATTCTGCATGCCAAGCATATGTATATCAGAGACCTATCTATCTATCTTTGGCTATACATAGGAAAATGTCTTACCGACACCTATCTTTGGCTACCATTGGTAGCAATACCATTGTTATTATTCTATGGGAACTAGAATGCAGAAACCACAACAAACATTTTTCAATATGTTGAATATATCCTCGGTGGGATGTCAGGCTTTTAATGTCACTGTATATTCCAGCTTTACAAGTGCTTGTTCTTTGTAGTTCAAAGCATTTTGCACACATCTATTATACCTTTGCAGTTTCTGAGACAGACATATGATGTGTGTAATGAGAAAGTATTGGCTATGATTGTTTGTCTCAGATCTTCCATGTATATCCTGCTTTAGTGAGCAGGTTTACAATATCAAGAGATCTTTAAAGGCAAATAGTAAGAGTGAAGGGTAATACAAGCAATTTGGAATAACTCATTCATTCTTCAGTTGCAACCAAAACTACTTCTATGCATCTATCTAGGTCAAACAGCCGACCAGGGCCATTGACTGTCATTGACCGTTTTCCAGGTGTAGAATGAGAGCGTTAATCGGTACTCTATAGCTCTGTCTTGTTTGCTTTGCTGACATGCTTTTATAAAGCAATAAATTAAGACACCATCACTGCAAAAGTAGACAAGGGCCATATAATTAAAGCCACTTAGTCATTAGGGGTTCATCTCCACACACACCAAAAAGTGACAAATTACACAATAAAAAACATACACAACACTAGAGATCAAGACAACAAACACATAAGGATGTTTGTAATCTACTCATGGGGGGAGGGCAAGGCAGGTGGCGTTCATGAACTGAAATTACTATTTCAAAAGGCATAATGTTCTTAGATTTCTTAGGTCCTTAAAAGGAACAATTCCAGAGAGTACCAAGACCAGAAACTGTAAAATGTCTACGATCATACATACAGATTCTTTATATTAAAGTTCTAGAAAGAACTACATTTCATTGACAAAAAGGCAGATGGAGAAGGAAACATCAGTAATCCACTGAGCAACCTATAAATATTTCCTTAAACAATGGCTAAAAGGCAGTTATTTTGGGTGGTATTTCAGTTGTTATTTTGATGAACCTTATACTGGTTTGACAATATAGAAAAAAGGAGAGGTCATGATAAAGACTAGTTGGGTGAATAGACATTGCATATGTGTATTTTTTCTGTCATAACATGCATACATTGAGTCCTCTAGCATTCAGAGGGTTAAACTAATTGCACATTGCACATTTTCTTGTACAGCTGAAACCAGAACCAGAAGCTATGTCAAGCATACCTCCATCTAATAGGCCACATAGTAACTAGACCAGTATTTAATCAAGTCAAGCCTGGGCCTAGCTGTGAGGACTGTTCTGCTCTTTGTAACTTTCTTAAAGGTATTCGCAAGGTGTACAAGGGCCTTATCACCCTCACAATCTTGTATTTGCCTCTGGTCGGACAACTGCTCACCCGTTAAGATGGGGAACTCTACCTGAATACACTTCCTAAAGTGTTGTGTCACAGTGTACCACCAGTGACTGACGTGGGGTTCTACAGCCCCTTTTACCACAGTCATCCCCATAAGATTCTAATTCAGTTTGCTCCAGTAATTAGGACAATAATCTAGGGTATTAGAGAGTTGTCTATATCAGCGTTAGACACATTCATATTCATGTGCGAAAGCACCAAAGTCATATTCCTACTAAAATACCTGGCCCTTCTGTTTTGTATACATGTATAAGGCCCAACTTGATGTTTGACTTTTTTTCCCTGGCAATGCTTCACCTAAATCTACTAGTCCTGTAATAGTTGAGTCCTAACAAACAAGAAACTTCTACTCTGGTAAATACCTCTGTTTTCAAGGTGCACTGCAATTTATACATTTCTGGGGAATGTACCATAAAACCAAAAGTTTTCACTTGCTTTTAGAAAAGCTCTAAAACTACAGTTATCTTATCTTAGCTCAGCTTTCCAAAATCAGTGATTCTCTTGGTCTCAAGATACATCCCCAAAGTTGCTACTTTATTTTGGTATGCTAAGCGAAGGCTTAATATAGAACTTACTCATTCAGGAGGGTTCCTGCTTTTTTTCCTCCATCGCCCCCTTTTGGACTTGCGCACCCCCCATCACGTATTGGCCGAATATCCCGTTGTGCAGCAAAATATCTGGGAAAATATTGGTTTCAAGTAAGTCCAACGGGAGGGCCATGCTCTGACAGACTTAAGGTTTACCCATTGTCTGCACACAGTTGAAGTGGCAACTTTGTAGACTGAACTAATATGCATGGGATTGCGAGAGTACTTAGTATTGATTGACTGCACAAAATGGCTGCCTACACAGTGTGGAGACAATGAGTACACTTAAATGCAGGGGTACATCTGAGCAAAATGGGGACACAAAGATACTGACTTACCTCTAAAGTGTTCTACGCTGGAGAAGGGGTCTGAGAAAATAGAATATTTTCTCAGCTCCGCTCTCCAGCCTAGAGCTTATGTATGTATTCTAAGAAACAAAAAAACATTATACTGTAGCCCCAGTGACTGTATGTTAACTGTGCAGTGAACTACAAAAACTTGTTTGCCTCTAGATGTCACCTCTACTGATACACAACTATTAAACAAAAGCAGCATAGACAATGAGTGGAACGCCAGTGTTGCCTGTACACCCACTTACCTGCCCTCCCAACAAGAGTATGTCATGTAAAAACTGGGTTCTTCAGTAACGTTGAACAGATTCCCCTACCTGTCGAAATGTGTCTGGGGCTCAAGCTAAGCTATTGTGTCTCACGTACGTTAATAATTTACATTATATTCCATTTTACTTACGTCAGCAGCTCTTTCTTGCTGTCCTTGGAGAGAAATTTCAGTTTGAAATTGCTGAGCGTCACGTCTCCGGGGTATTTACGGTCTTCAAAGTTCTCTTCTTGCATCTCTTGGTCGTCAGCTTCTGATGAAGCAAACGAAGCTCCAGCAGGTTCAGACTTTGAAAAAAAATAAAAGTAGAGTTCAGGTTTTAATTCTTTAAATATATATTACTTAACTTACTTAAGACTGTCCAATCTTAGGACCTCTCTTTAACTGCAGTCATAGATCATAAATTAGGAATACAATTGTGCTTGGTGCATCATTCTCTGCAGCAGTGATCCTTAATCTGTGACTCCCTGGTTGTTGTAAAATTCATGATGGGAGTTGTAGCTTTGCAACAGCTGGAGAGCCACAGGTTGAGACGACTCTACAGAAGACTCTACTCCAAGTTACTAGTATACATTGCTTAAAGTTAAACATTGTAAATTAAACAAGTGGAGGGAGTGCCATCCACCAGTAACTTACTTCTTCAGGCTCCTCTTCACGTTGGCGATTTGGTTTGGTATAGTCAATAGGCCCATCCCAATCATCTTGCCGAGAAGTTTGGCTGGACTGGGGTGAGGTCATAGTGCTACTTGTGGCACTGGTGCAGTTTTGGCGTTGGGACTGGTCTGGAGACTTCACGCTAGGACTACTGCTGCAACTGCTGCTGCTAGGAAACGTGTTCTCCCTTTTACGATGCTTGTTCATACTCAAGTCCAAAGTGCCATTTTCATCTACTTCAATGTCCATAGACTGCAACCACAGACAAGGACAGAAGATGTTGGATAAGATCATTTGTAAAGGAGTTACACATTCAACAGTTAAGAATGAGGAAAACAAGCAGGATGGAAGAATGGTTTATATAGATGAACCTATGATTGGACATGTGACTTTGATCTCTTTAGACCGTTTTGTGGACTTTAGAAAACCTTAATGGATGTGCACAACAACTTATAAGGTGAAAAGAACATAATGGCTTCCAACAGGATCATGATTCTGTGCAATAAATTACAGCATATGATAACACTGTTAGCACCATGGGTTTATCAGATGAAGAAGAAGATACTTACTTTACTTGGCAGGTCCTGCTGCTTTGTACTGAGATTCTCCGGCATCTCCCAGCATCGCGTGGAAAGATTCAAGATGGCCGTTGCTGCCATGTGGGCAGCCTCTGCGTCATGGGTGTAATCAAAACCAGAGGAGGAAGAGGAAGTGCTTTTAACATAACTGCTGGATGGGCTGTGATTAGGAGATGAGGCCTTTGGAAATGGTTTAGCTGTAGAAGGATAAACAGGTAACCATGTTAGGAAGCAGGTGTGTAGAATGAGCATGTGCCAACAGAAGGGATTGTCCAAACTCTTTAAGCATTTAACTGTTTTATATTGCCTCATATGGTCCTTATGGTATATTATATAGGTACATTTATTATACCTGATACTCAGAAAAGTGACAATTTTATTGTTGCATTACATTTTACACCTAAAAATAGTTCACTAAATACAATATATCCTCAAGAAGAAACTCTGACAAAAACCTAATGAATGGCATTATGAGCTACCTTGGCTGCTATGTGACTACTTTAAATCTCCTCCTGTGGGAAATTTAAACAGTGGGAAGATTCATCTTCAATTTGCTTCTACCTCCTCCATGAAGTTTTACATTTAATCTTTCCAGCTCAGATGGATTTTCAGTCAGTGAATTAGAGGAGAAGAGCAGTGCTGGGATGGTTCGTCACCCTCGCTGCTTTGCAGGAATTTATTTTGTCACTACAATTACCCAGAAAAATGCTCTGCAAATATTGCAAATGAGGCGATCTTATTCAGCGGGAGAATTATTTTTGCTGTGAAACAAATGACTTTTCCGTCAGTCCTAACGCAGGCTGTCAGCGCTACTTCTCCAATTTGGCCTGTAGCCAACGTCATCATTCTGTGTACTGTGTGGGTTCAGCAATAAAGGAGTAAGTCCCATTGTGCTGCAATAGCTGAGTCGTCTCTGAAGCATGAACGCTTTTTACTGAGCAGCTGTGTCAGGATTACATAAGGATCTTGGAAAGTAGGATTAGTTATGAGGGAAAGCCCTCTCGAGGCTACTGAGATCTACAAGCAGTTTTCCTAAACCTCCTCATATTTTTGCAGTACTCTAGAAAGAGATTCTGGCTGCAGATTACAATGCATTACCTTATCCTTTTAAAATGCACCTTTTTTCTTCTCAAATGTTATCTTATTTGTAAATTCTCCTATTATTAAACAGCAAACGTCCTTGAGTTGTCCTATAGTGCCTAGTTGCCATAAATTGCGCTTTTTCTACAACATATTTTTCTAGAGACAACTAATATGACCACCATAACAGCCCCAACATACAGTTGGTCACGGCTCATTTCCAAAGTCTTGAATTACAAATCTACATAGTCAACACTTCAAAAAGCAGCTCTAATAGCATTTTGAAAATTCTGTTGACTATCTCTTGGTATCCTAGTTAATAAGTGGACCAATGCATGACATGGTGACCCATACTTACATTTAAAGGCTTTGGGTGAGGTTTCGCTTGTCTGAATCTTTGGGGCAAGCAAGCGTTTGCCGAAAACCTGAGCATCAAAACTTGCATAATCAAATGTAACCTTGGAGTATTTCTCCAGCTCCTTGGCTAAGTTGGCTCGTGGCGTTGCAGGAACCATGTTGGGCCTATAGCTGCCATACTGCGGAATCTCCAGCTGCTTCACGAAGCACATGGGCCTGTGAGTATAATTAAGTATTATCAATATATTAGAGCTAAGTATGTTAGAGAAATATTTCTTATGTACACAGTGATAAAAAAAAAATAAGGCAAAATGGTCAGACATATTTACTCATACTGTATGGAAACAAAGTCTCGTTAAATGGGCAGACTCAGGCCTGATATATGCATCAATCTAGCAGCACGGCGCTTGTTTATTGAGCCTTTTATACAGCTAAATAATTATGTGGCCTGGGTTGCCCACAATTGCTGTATGGTTTTTTGTTACCTCAGTTTTGATCAAAGATGCCATTAACACAGGTAGGTGTGCAGCCAACCAACAAGAATTTGTAGGTAGCATAGTCCTAGCAATCAGATGATGTAGAGGCTCATTCGTTGGCCGATCTCTGTTTTTTTTTTTTTTTACACAGTACACTAATTCAGCTCATAGTCATCCTGTGTAAAACGTCCTTAGACTGGATAGTCTAAAAATGTGGCAGATTTATTACAAAGGCTCAGGCTGTTTGATGCAATTGGCGCATCTTTAGACTAGCTACATGTCTAGTCTAAGTGTAGACCAATTATTAGATGGCTTACTGTCACATTTAGACCATACCCATAACCTACTAAGTTAGACCATACCCATAACCTACTAAGTTGGGTATCTTTGTCGATCAAGGCATTGCAATGCATGTATGCCAGATTTGGGTACCCATGCTATAGAGATGCCAGCTCATTCTATCTCCAATGGGTAACCCCTCTCCCTTAAAACTTTGTCATGTCTTCTTTTCACTGTATGGTGCTTAGTGTACATAACAAGGTCAAGGTCTTCTATAGTTACAGTCACATCTAAATAAGTGTGCTGCACTTGAGATGAAAATACAAGGAGTTTCTTGTATTCACAAGGTAACAGACAGGGTGACAGCTGTTTTACACAACCTTCTGCACTTTCTTTGGTCCTCTGCAACATAGGAGCCAGAAGAAGTGCAGAACATTGCATGAAACGGCTGTCACCCTGTTGACGTCCATTACTTTGTGTATACAATAAAACTCCATGCATTTCATCTCCGGTGAGTGCTGTATACTATTAGGATTGCACCACTGTTTGGCTACCTGACATGCAATTCAGGATGCATCAGGTGTACTACACCCAGTGAAGTCATATGCTCGATCATACCTGAGTATCCTGTCTGAGTTTGTATTATTTTTGGTGAGATCTCCAGGCTGTTGCTGTTTCTCGTGGGATCTGGCCAATTTTTCAGCTGCAGCAATGGGGCATCCAGATAAACTAGAAACCAATGCAAAAACTTAGATCATATCTTATCTAATGGAAATGAATTACTGAGCCGCTGTTAACGGTCCAGTACCTCCTGTGTGTGTTCCTATTGCTGTTAACATGGCCCTGTCCTGTGCAGCCGGGGGTTGGACACTTGAGTACATTCTCGTGCATGGCCAGAACTGTAAAAAATAGAAATGATGACATTAGCTATTTCAATATGGTATATTGGCTGGGGTTAACCAATTGTAAACATAGTAGAATATTCCTGCTATGTTATCATTCATAATGGCTGCTGTAGTGAAGATTCTATGTTGCATCATTGGCTTAATGTGCCTGTGAAGTGACAACCTTTTTTTTTATTAAAAAAAAAAGGCGAAAATGAGTTCACAGAGCTGTCACTCTTCTTCCCCAACCCTTGATAACGGTGCATAGAAATAACATTTCTTCAAAGGGGATGGCAGTAAGCCATGGGGAATGTGGATCACCAAATAGACAGCCTTGGGCTTCAGGATATGATGATGTGTCTTACTCTCTGGAGGGATCCTGTCCTTGTGTGGGCATCCTGAGAGGCTCCTGTGATGAGGATAAAGTCCAGTTACATGTCCGGTACCATCACAGCCAGGGGTTGGACATTTGATCTCTCTTTTTTCAGGTCTTGCTGCATCTTATAATAGAAAATACAACAAATATATGATTAATTGAGCATTTCAATTCAGTATTTTCTTTCTTATTGCAATATTTCCTAGTTTTGGCACTTAACATGCATTATGGGTCCTGCCCTTGACTGTTGGGTCAGGATCGAACAGCTTGGCAGGTGAAAGATTATAGGGTCTTTGTTTATACATTAGCAAATAAACCGACTGTTTGTATGAATCAGCCATCTGTCACCACAATGTCTCTGTGACGAGAATTGTACAAAATGCCTATTCCCCTTGTGACAAGATAATTAGTCCATGAAAAAGTTTTTCTTATTTTTTTCCCTAGTTAATCTGTTCACCTGTTTATGTTTTATCAGGTTTCTAAATATCCACACAAATATCACATTGTACTGCAGTAACCTGTCTTAAGCCTTGTGCATTAGCCACAATACAACGCCAGGCACGTTTTGCAATTACATTTTTTTTTTTATTACTGTTTTCAGTTTTTGTCCCCCCCCCCAGCTCTTTTTGAAAAACATCAGAAGAAATGACATACCTAAAAAGAAAGCAAAAAAAAAAAAAAAAAAAAAAAACGCCCAGAACACAAAAAATGCACAAATGCAATGCAAAAAAGTTACTGTGAAAAATATTTTACATGCAGTGCATTAAAAAAATGCGTGGTTAAAACTGCCAAAAATAGTCAAAAAACTGTGTGCAAGACTGGTCTCAGGCGTTATTTGGAAAACTGTCACTGCAGTTTTTGAGCTAAAGCCAGCAGTGGATCAAGTATGGAGGAGAAGTATTAGTCCTTCCTTTTATATTTTCTATTCCTTTTGAATCTCCTTCTGGCTTTGACACAAAAACTGTAGTGACAGTTTTCCAAAAAACGCCAGAAAAAAATGTGTGTGGAAACCTAGCCTTAGCAGTTTTTTTTAATGCAGTTTAAAGGGGTACTCCGCTGCCCTGCTTCCGGAGCTCCGCTCCCCAGCGTCCGGAAGTGTATTGTTCCGAACGCTGTGTGCGGGCTTCCGAGTTCAGGGCCGCCCCTCGTGACGTCACGCCCGCCCCCTCAACGAAAGTCTATGGGAAGGGGGCGCGACGGCTGTCGCGCCCCCTTCCCATAGACTTTCGTTGAGGGGGCGGGCGTGGTGTCACGAGGGGATCGGCGTGACGTCACGAGGGGAGGCCCTGAACACAGAAGCCCGCACAAAGTGTTCGGAACAATACTGCTGAAGAAACAATTAAAAATCTTTAACACGCTCCGGGACTGATTACCGGCGACTACAGGGCGGGCGGCGTGTGACGTCACGCCCCCTCCCGTAGGCTTGCATTGCGGGGTGGAGTGTGATGTCACACGCCGGCGCAGGCGTGACAGTCGCGACAGTCGCCCTGTAGTCGCCGGTAATCAGTCCCGGAGCGAACACGCTCCGGGGACTGATTACAAACTGGGTGCTGCGTGCATGATCCCGGGGGTCCCCAGCGGCGGAACTCCCGCGAACAGGCATCTTATCCCCTATCCTTTGGATAGGGGATAAGATGTTTAAGCACCGGAGAACCCCTTTAAAAAAAAAGTTATGTTTATTCTGTTTCAGCAATATTGCCGCCCTCCCATCTTTCCGACAATGAGTCAAATAGTAAATTTTCTGTACCGAGACATAGCAAAATTTCAGGACAAAGCTGAAAATGACAGAGAGAATCAATGGGTGAGATCGTTTTCTCTTTCACGTTCGGCTTATCTGTTTCCGGTAAACCAGCAGACAGCCACAAAGAGATTATTTTACACTGTCGCAACACTGCTGGGAGAGTCATATTCTTAAAGCTTTCAGATGGATAAAGGAGAGGAAGCGGGGAGGGAGAACTAGCTTGTAAATTGCTTATGAAGCAGAAAATTTTGCTTATCACCCTTGGCAACAGCATAATGAACTTCAATCTGCAGAAATACGCAATGTACTTTTTTTTTTTTACTATTTGCAAAATATGTTAACATCTACAGATAGGAAACATGATTTTCTAGGACATATTTTTGCAATTTTGGTTTCAAGCTGTTCCAATTGAAGTACAGCATTCAATTATAATTGTACTTACTTTTTAGACTGCACTAGATATTCATTGCCAGATTTATGTAACATATCCAAAAATACATAACTTCTACCACAGCTGTCTTTGTTCATCCTAGAAGCAGTTTTACATTTTGCTGAACTTTTCAATATTTCTACCACATAGGGATTTTAATGTTTTTTTTTTTTTTCTTAATGGCAAGTACTCTCTTTTAAATGGAAAAAAGCTGAGTGAATCTCCGAGTAGTCATGGAATGCATGAAGTCTAAATCTGCCTAGGGACCTCCTTCTAATAAAATAGTTTAAACCAGATGACCCCTTAAAAACAACTCCAAAAGTTTGGAGACTGACATAAATTAAAATTTTTCCCAAAGTTTTCTGCTTCAGTGTTTTTACATCTTTAGTCAGATGTTTCTATGTTATACTAAAGTACAACTTCTCCCAATAATCCAGAAGTGGGTTGGCGAGGAACAATGTTTTTTCCAGCATGGTGGAGTACCATGTCACAAGGCAAAAGATGAATAATTGGCTCAGTGACCAAAACATTAAAACAATTTGGGCCAGAAAACTCCCAAGATCTCCATTCCATTTAGAACCTGTTGTCAATTCTCAAAAAGCGAGTGGACAAACATAAACTTTGCCCCAGAAATGTATATCCAGTATGCCAGAGCAAAGTCTTGAAAAAAAGAAGGGTCAACACTGTTAATATTGAGGTTTTGCATAAAGTTAAAGGAATACTTTAGTAGAATATGCGAAGTATAGGGGATAAGTTATGGATTGCAGAGGGTGGGGGGGTGTCCGACCTCTGGGACCCCCCCGCGGTCTCCTGAACGGGGCTGCAGCAGTCCGAAGAAAGAGCTGTGCCAACCCCGGCAGGAAGCCGCAGCAGACACACCCCCTCTAAGAACCTTTATGGGATACATGGAGGGGGCATGTTGGCTCATGCGGACTGCCGGGACCCATTCAGGAGATCCCGGGGGTCCCAGAGGATAAGTTATATTCCACTACAGTATTCCTTTAATATATTTCTTGATAAAAGAAATGCTTATAATTGTACTTCAATATACCAAATAAACATCTGACTAAAAGATCTAAAAACACTGAAACACTGAACTTTTGGCCACAACTGTACATGTAATAGACCTGTGTAGGACGTTCTTCATAGCTACAGATCTAAATATCAGGCCTTACAAATTTTGTATGTGGCTACAAATATTTATGAGAGGAGGCAACATAAGACAAGAAAACACATTTACCGTAAAAGCTTTTTCTCATTGTGTCTATTGACCGATTTTGCTTCTCTTCAGTTTGGTAATTTTTGATGTTGTCTGTTGTCGTCCTGCTTTGTTCCCGAACAACTTTCACCTGTTCAGCCTTCAGAGCTATCGCTTGTTCTAAAAGCCCAAGGTTGCCCCGTGTCATCATGTCATACATTTCAGATTCATCTGTTACAGCTGATTTTTGAGAATGATTATCATCATCTTTATCATCATCTGACCTGACCTCCACAATGACAGAATATTCAGGTTTGGGGCTAAATTGTCCTTCACAGTGGATTTTAGGGGAGTCCTGAGAAGCATGGGGGGCATTGTGCCTCATCATTTCAGAGGAGTGTTCTTCTGCTTCCTCATCATCATCCAGATCATCATCGTCTTCATCATCCTCATCAACATCATCATCATCATCATCATCTTCGTCATCATCTTCATCCTCCATGTTCTTCTTGCAAGCCTCCTCACAGTGTATGTCATCTCTGGGTTCAAGACATGACTCACTACTGGGCTCGCTGGTGACCTCAATTACTTCCTCAGCATCTTCTGTCTGTATGATGATCTCCTTGTCACACACCTCTTCCACTGCTGCTTCCTCTACTTCTGGTTGGACTATTTGCACAACCCCAGAGCTTGGTTTGGGAGTCTCCAGTTCACTTTCTGGCAAATGTCCCTCTGAGACCAATGTTTCTTTTGCTATTTGGCCCAAATTTAAAAGAGAATTGGCAATGATTTCTTGATAACTGCTGTAAGTGGCTTTTGTGGGAGTCTCGTCACTTGTTGGAAGTTCTTCATAGGTTGTTTTATTAGGAGAGCTTTCAGCTATGATTAAGAGGGAAAAAAGAGACAACAACATTTATTTTTGTTCCTTGGGTTCTGTGAAAAAAACATCTTGTAACATCTTGATGTTGTTGGAAAGCACAGACAGGAATTATTATAATTATATTGGTAAGATACTTTACCTACTTAAGGGCCTGTTGTACTATTTAAAGGACAAACCTTACAATGTATTGTACAACAGAAAAGTGACACCAATGGGTTATCTGGCATAAGGTTGTGTTTGGACTGGAAACCAAAGACCTGAATATCCTTTAGGCCCATGACAAATGTCAATTGCCACTTAGGTCAACTAACTCCAATTATGGAAACCAGCCTATAATATGTATTTTTATTCCTACCTTCTCTGGGCTCTGGGCTTGAAGACTCTTTAAGATCAGGGTTCTCAGATTCCTCTTCGGTCTCCACCAAGGTTTCTTCAGAGTCTTCAGTGCCAGACTCCTCATCTTTCAACTCTGTGTCTTCGCTACCATCACTATCCATATTGTAGCCCTCGTCTAAGGCCAGTTTGAGAGGGTGCGACTTCCTCTTTGATGCTGGCTGTTCCGTATCTGTATCTTGCACCTTGCGTTTACGGGCCAAGGGGCAGTTCAGTAAACTGGAGAAGGACAAAAGCAAACATTTAAAATACTCTACAATGTATTTGACTTGTCCACCTAATATGGCCATGTAAGAGAAGTGATGAAGACTAATGTCTAATGCAAGAACTTTACCAAGTTACCTTCTATGTCTTGCATACTTTCCACTGATGTGTCCTGAGCCAATACAGCCTGGGGTGGGACAGCTTTAAAGGGCATAAATGAGATACAAAAACACTATTATTTTATAGTGATATGCAATAGTTTACCAGTGTTTCTCTATTCCAACTCATTCCCTATCTCATTTGGATGATGAACCATATAACCTGGCCTCCAAGTGCTTCAATACTAATGAAACACTTCACCTCCCGTAATTAATTGAGCGCTTCATTATACTTTTATAGCGTATGCTTAATTAAAGATTTGTATGTGCGCAGCTACAGAGTACGACACCTTCACTTTTTACAATAACTCTGCGACTCAAAAAAAAAGGAAACCTTTAAAGAATGCTACTTGACATTGGTCAGAAAGGATTACAGCTAGAGCTCAGAGGTTCAAGTCATGCATATAGCTACCAGAATATCAAATTGTATAGAGAAAAACTAATTTATGTATAATAAAAACCATGGTTCGGATCTGCCGTAGTGAAGTCATGGTGTTGTGACATTGTAGCTAAGAGCATCAATGTTTCAGCATAATCAACTACCTTCAGTATTTGCAAGACCGCAGACATCAATCAAACCAAGCAGTTCATTACAATAGACTGTAAATGGAGCAAGATAATTGCTTGTGATGGTAGTATAGGTAATATGTGTTAGAAGCAGGGCATTATAGCTAAGAAAACAAAAAAAAAACCTCAGTGCTAATGTATAATTTTATCTTTAAGAGCATATGATGGCAACACAGTGGAAGCTGCCAATTATGGTCTGAACTTATATTTATGAGAATAGAACCTACCGATTCACTGGTTTCTAAAAGTAGCTGTATATAACAATTTATTAAAGGAAAATTGTCAGTTTTCTCCCCCTGCACTAACCAGCGGTACTGGCTGGTAGTGCGGGGGACGCTGATCAGTTTGATGCTTACCATGCCCAGATCCGCCACGCCGTTCGGCCCCAATCTTCTATTTTCAGGATATGCTAATGGGGTGCTAACTGGCATCGGCCGGTCTAACTGGCACTCTGACGTCAATGCCGCCGGCCGCAGAACCACCCAGCTCATCAATATTCCTCCCCTCCCTCCGCCTCCCCCTCTTCTCCCTGCTCTGTAATGAAGAGAGAGGGGAGAAATATTGATGAGCTGGGCGTCGCTGCGGCCAGCGGCACTGACGTCAGAATGCCAGTTAGCCCGGCCAATGCCAGTTAGCACCTCATTAGCATATCCCAAAAATAGACGATTAGGGCCGAACGGCGCGGCGGATCCGGGCATGGGAAGCATCAAACTGATCAGCGTTTAAAGCCTTCACAGCCTATAGAAAATTCATTACATTTGTGCTAAGAGTGGAAGAGTGGGTTACAGCCTGAAATGTTACAGGTGGCTTGTCCTGTTGCTGTGGCTGGGTAGTTATAGTAACTATAATCACACATGGGAAATGATAAAAAATGTATTTTATATGATCAGATTCTATGAACTTACCTCACTTCTTGTCCGATAAGCTCGACTGGGATACCTACAGAGAGACAAAGGAAATTGAAAATGAATGAATTGGTTACATACATGCAAAATTGGCGACATATTGAAGCATGTGGCACTCCTTGTTGCTAGCAAACAAAGAAAATCTATCTATCCAATCTTGTTGTCTTATCTATGAAATGAATACAGCCATAACTTGGGGGATCATAATGTGGGCACACTCTAGAGTACACGTGTAAAACTTGTGACCTTGTTATGTTGCTCTCAGGTGAATGGGCAACCACAATGCACAATACACAGTGCAAATGGCAACCTTGACAATTTCAGATTCACCATATATTACATACTGGTCATCCTCTCTGAGAAGATCAGCCCCCAGAAGTTCATTTTTTAGAGCCATTTTGTGTGGTCATCTCAAAGAGGTTTCACTATACGTCTATTCTGCCCTCTACAGGCTGCCTTGATGGATATCTAAAGAGAGTCTGTACAGCTAAATGAGGTATATTCACACAGATTCTCTTCTATGATAGCCAAAGGATACTAGGGTGTGCGTTAGTAACACCACCATGTAGCTCAAGCCTTGCTCAAAGCAAGTCTACATATAGTATACATTTGTAATATCAAGACTTATTAAGTGTGGCCCTGTATATGACAAGGTCCTTATTAGATGTTAAATCGTACCAGAGATAAATGGTAACAGGAAGGAAATAATCCATTTCTATGTGTCTTGATGAGATATAAAGACTACCTGGTGCTTTGATACCCTCTTAACATTGTAGTTGTCTTCCGACCTCCCTATGAGTTTCGCTAAGATTCCAGCGGATCTGATCTTTCTGTTCTCTTCACAGCGGCATCATGTGCGCGTCCCTGTACCTCATACTAGTTACACTGTTTGCTCCGGCCCCCAGAGACCCCTTTCCTACACTGCGCTCTCAGCTGCCTCGGCTCTGTACTATTGTAAGTAATTAAGAGCTTTCTAAGGTTCACATAGATAATATTAATTATACATCAGGGTTGGTACATTCTGTGAATGAACCTGCTGGAGTGTGATGTCATGGAGATAATGGAGCAAGGAAGGGCAATATCTCACCTCGGATTTTGGATCGTGTGCGCGCCCTTTTGTCGTCATTTTCTACATTCATCTGAAGCATAAGAAATTTCAAGGAAACGTTAAAAAACCATTGTAGCACTGTCTTTTATGTTCTCATTCCCCAGTGACTGAGTTTGCCTTGTTAACTGCATGAGTGAAGGGATGTATATGCATATGCAACTGCTAGGTGGGGGCAATGTACGAAGGGGTCCAAACTCAAGTCTAAATTATCTCTCTTCTTCAAATGTGGCGAGGCATTATAGGTCATTATAGGTTTCAATAGGCAATGCAATAATAGCAATTGGGAGGAAAAGGGCCTTGAGACCATGTCACCTTAGAGTGAAAGTATCCTGTCTAAGAATGGTAGTTTGGATTTTTGCTATGGCTTGGTACAGCCCTTGTTATATTCCTGCATTATTGAGATGGTCCGGAGAAGCTGTCCCTCAAAGGGGTACTCCGGTGCTTAGACATCATATCCCCTATCCAAAGGATAGGGGATAAGATGCCTGATCGCGGGTGTCCCGCCGCTGGGGACTCCCGTGAACTTGCACGCCGCACCCCGTTAGAATCAGTCCCCGAAGTGTGTTCGCTCCGGGTCTGATTACTGTCGATCACGGGGATGCAAGCCTCAATGCAAGCCTATGGGGGGGGGGGGGGGGGGGCGTGATAGCTGTCATGCCCCCACCCATAGGCTTGCATTGAGGGGCAGAACATGACATCACACGGGGGCGGAGCCATGACATCACAATGCTCCGTCCCCGTGATCGACAGCAATCAGACCCAGAGCAAACACACTCCGGGGACTGATTCTAACGGGGTGTGGTGTGCAAGATCACGGGGGTCCCCAGCGGCGGGACCCCAGCGATCAGGCATCTTATCCCCTATCCTTTCGATAGGGGATAAGATGTCTAAGCACCGGAGAACCCCTTTAAGTCATCAATATGTGACTATTGGAAAGACCTTTTTTGGCCAGGCTTGTCACTGAAACAACATTGTTTTTGCATGTGGAACCATATAACCCTCTTAGAAAGGGCAAATATACTATAACTTTTAATGACAACCTTCCTTTTTGAGAGAGAATATGTATGTTGTTTAGTGTCCCTATTGCTTCCTTCAGGGCACAGGCGCTGAATTCTGCATTGTATGTGTTTGCAGAGCAGAACACTTTCCATTCAATTTATTCTACATGGATGCTCTGTGGGCTCTTCCATTTCCTGGGGAAAAAATCCTTCTGAGAGATCTGCTTTCTAATTATTGTGTATACTCCATAGCTACATCCATTGCTCTGCATCCCATGTGCCTGCTTATCAGTAAACAATACGTTGGCTAAGGAGAAGGATGTAGAGGGCTCACAGTCCTGCATCTTCTCTGTACACCCAGAAGATGTGGGGTCATTACAGACAATTGTAATTTGAATGTGATTCATGATAAGTTGGTGGTCCATGTACAAGGATCAGCCACCTCTGTAAGCCTCCCTCCCTCTAAGCATTAAGTCTATGGCTGTAATTTAATTATTCCTAGGATGCTCAGTTCATTAGTCATTAATTCCTGCTGGGGAGGATGTATTGTGCTGCTATTACTGAGATTGTGGCCTTGGGCAGTTGCCTATTTTGGCTTTAGATCTAATAAGCCTATCTGTATATAACACATCTTCATCCATAGGACTGTGTAACATCTTTCTTTAATAATTGTAAATGAATATTTTTTCATAAGAAACCCTTGTTAATATATAAACTTGAGGTGTCCACTTAAGTCATCCATATCCCAGTCATAGTTGTTTCTGGGAAAGCTGGGTTTCCTACCACAGAGGTTGTCACACAGATTTTTGGACTCACTGGTGTGTTATCTGGAGTGATACATCCAGCTGCTACTATATAATTTGTAAGTTAGAATTGGGAATTTGGGAAAGCTGAATGATACATAGGTAGATATAAGATAGACACAAGAAAAATGCATCGGTTGATAGACATGAGATTAATGATAGATAGATATGAGATAGATAGAAGATAAATATGAGATAGGTAGATAGATAGATAGATAGATAGATAGAAGATAGATATGAGATAGAGCGATATAAGATAGATAGATATGAGATAGATAGATATGAGATGGATAGATAGATATGAGATACATAGACAGATATGAGTTAGTTAGATAGATAGATATGAGATAGATAGATAGATAGATATGAGTTAGATAGATATGAGTTAGATAGATAGATATGAGTTAGTTAGATAGACAGATAGATAGATAAGAGATAAATAGATAGATTGATAGATATGAGGTACATAGATAGATATGAGTTAGATAGATAGATAGATATGAGTTAGATAGATAGATAGATAGATAGATGTGAGATAAATAGATAGATATGAGATAGATAGATAGATAGATAGATATGAGATAGATAGATAGATAGATAGGATATAAATAGATAGATATAAGATAGATAGATAGATAGCTATGAGATACATAGATAGATATGAGTTAGATAGATATATAGATAGATAGGAGATAGATAGGAGATAAATAGATATATTGATAGATATGAGATAGATAGATATGAGATAGATCGGAGATAAATAGATATATTGATAGATATGAGTTAGTTAGATAGATAGATAGATAGATATGAGATAGATAGATAAATAGATATGAGTTAGATAGATGGATAGATAGACATGAGTTAGGTAGATAGATAGATAGATATGAGGTACATAGATAGATAGATAGATAGATATGAGATAGATAGATAGGAGTTAGATAGATAGATATGAGATAGATAGATAGATGTGAGATAGATAGATAGATAGATAGATATGAGATAGATAAATAGATATGAGTTAGATAGATAGATAGACATGAGTTGGATAGATATGAGATAGATAGATACATAGATTTTAGATAGATAGATAGGAGTTAGATAGAAAGATAGATAGATAGATAGATAGATAGATAGATATGAGATGGATGAATACTAAATGATAATGGATTGAACTGGATTGACATATGTTATTTTCTCATTTGTTCCTGGGTTATCATTTTACAGATTTGTTTTAAATCTAGCGGCACCAAGTATCTGACGGCTGTAACCATGACTTGTTTTGTTTGTATTCCCTCCAGGGGTGTCCTCCCCGCTGCTTGATTTAAATACTCCTGACAGCGAAGCCATTGTTAGCTCTGTCTTAAGGAGACAAATAAACAGGAGTTACATCCTGATCGGCCGGCACCAAGGATTGCTGCTCGCTTCACGTGATACTCAAGTGTGTGTGTGTGTGTGCACACTCATTATCATCATGTCACTGCCAAAACCTCCATACACATGCACCACGTGTTTGACTCAATAAAAATATACAAAGATATTTGGAGCTGATTTCTTCCAAAAACAGCACCACACCTCTTCTCAGGTTGTATATGATATTGCAGCTCAGTTCCATTGAAGTCAAAGAAGCCAAGTTGTAATACCACAAAGAACCTCAGGACAGGTGTGGGCCTGTTTCTGGAGGAAACTAACTTAGTTCTTCCATTCCTGGTAAACTTCTTCTAGAGATGATATTATAAATATTGGTAATTTCTATAGACTCTCTAGACTCAGGACACAAGAATTTAATAGAGAAGTAGACTTTGAGAGCTGGTCTATTAATAAAAGAATCTAATAGAGTAGTGGGTATGTAAATTATTATTTTTTTCAAATATCCCTTCTCTCTTCCTAGACCTAGGCCTATAAGTTGCTCATACCTTGCAGTTTCTGCTGGTTAATCTTTGCTTTGTGTGACAGCTGTTAATTTTCTCGCCACGGGTCCACCTTTGGCTCAGCAGTTCACCTCGGAACTCATTTTCTAGAGAAACAAGGAAGGCAGAGTTTAGTTTATGAAGGTAGACCGCAATTCACATAGTCTTCTAAACAACATTATTTCTATCTATTTATCTCATATCTATCTATATGTCTATCTTTCTATCTCATATCTATCTATCTATCTCATATCTATCTATCTATTTATCTCATATCTATCTATCTATCTATCTCATATCTATCTATCTCTCATATCTATCTATCTATTTATTTATCTCATATCTATCTATCTATCTCATATCTATCTATATGTCTATCTTGCTATCTATCTCCTATCTATCTATCTCATATCTAGCTTTCTATCAATCTCATATCTATCTATCTCATATCTATCTATCTATCTATCTATCTATCTATCTGATGCTTGATAAAGACTGTGCAGACAGTTGAAACGTTGCTTGCCACATATGAGGAAATAAACTACACTGCTTTTCACCATATATTGGAGTGCTGTGGGATGCTTTCTACTTGTATCTATCTATCTATCTATCTATCTCACATCTATCTATCTATATATCTCATACCTATCTATCTATCTCATATCTATCTATCTATCTCATATCTATCTATTTATCTCATATCTATCTATCTATCTATCTCATATCTATCTATCTATCTATTTCTCTCATATCTATCTATCATCTATTTATCTCATATCTATATCAATCTATTTATCACATATCTATCTAATAGCAAAGAGGTTCTGCAGCACTCCAAAGGTGAATTCAAAAAGTAATTTATTTTCCCATGTAGGATACAACGTTTCACCGGTCTCACACCGGCTTTTTCAAGTATGCTTGAAAAAGGCGGTGTGAGACCGGTGAAACGTTGTATCCTACATGGGAAAATAAATTACTTTTTGAATTCACCTTTGGAGTGCTGCAGAACCTCTTTGCTATTAGTTGAACAAACAGACCGTGACTTGGACTGTATATCATGCTGGCACCCACTGCATCTGCAATTTTACTGGGTTGTGCTGCCTTTAAAGCTTTGAATATCTATCTATCTATCTATCTATCTATCTATCTCTCATATCTATCTATCTATCTCATATCTATCTATCTATCTATCTATCTATCTATCTATCTATCTATCTATCTCATATCTATCTATAATAGGGAGAAAGAACAGCACACCAGGCTTGTAGAAGGAGTGATGTCGTTGTATGCAGATCTGGAGCTGTGGTCAAGAGCTCACCATCGATACAATCATAAAAAGGATAATTACGCAGCACACAGGATAAAGTGCAAAAAAATAGGTGGTTTATTCCATATTAAAAAGTGTTTTCACAGCAAGCACTTTGTGAAAACACTTTTTTAATATGGAATAAACCACCTATTTTTTTTGCACTTTATCCTGTGTGCTGCGGAATTATCCTTTTTTTGATTGTATCTATTTATCTATCTATCTCATATCTATCTATCTTTCTATCTCATATCTATCTATCTATCTATCTATCTCATATCTATCTATCTATCTATCTCATATCTATCTCATATCTATCTATCTATCTCTCTATCTATCTCATATCTATCTATCTATCTATCTCATATCTATCTATCTCATATCTATCTATCTATCTCTCTATCTATCTCATATCTACCGATGTATCTGCAGGTGTAAAACCAGTAAGCAAATTACAGAGATTCTGTCTCTAAGTTTAAGTTGTCCTATCTAAGAGCAGTATAAATCTGGTGACAGGGACCCCGAATTATATGCTATATTCGTTTTATTATTTACATAGGTTTAAATTACTGGGGCAGATTTGTGCCAAAAACTGTCTTAAATGACTTGCACTCCAGCATCTATCAAAAGGGACTTGGCCTCCGTAAAAGAGTTGTGGCTTAAGATGTCACACCGAAAATGCTGAAAATGCTCAAATGTGCTTAACGTTTGTCATTACTGACCAAATGTGCGCATGCACACAAACAAGACTATTTTAGTAAATCTGTCCCAGTGTTTATTACTGCGGACTACAGAACGCATGCCTTCTCAGGAGTCTGTGATATTCATGAGATGCTTCTTTGGATTGCCTACCCCCCCAATGATTGACAGTGTTCTGCCAATACTAAGCATAGACACAAAGCTGTCAATCACTAGCGGGTGGGGAGGGATGGCTGCAAAGTGGTAGTTCACGGATATTGCATCATGGGTATGGCACCTAAAAAAACTAATATAGCGATTAGTTCAGGGTCCCAGTCATCAGATTTATGCTGCCCTCTGCTAAGGCAAAATAAATCAGGTGACAACTCTAACTACCAGAAAAAAGCACAGAAAAAAGGTAGTGAAAAAAATCGGCACCGGCAATTTGGAAGCTACATCCAGGTGGAGGGAGAGGAGGTCAATGACCCAGCGTGTGTTCACTGATGGTGCATCACGTATAGAACTCAAAAATATACTGCAAACATGGAAGAAATTGAAAACGGAGCACTCACACTACTGCTGGAGGTCTTCAATTCAGGCTGTGTTCACGGAGGTCCCGGCATTGGTGACCTCTGCAGGGAGACGCGGATGGAATAGGGGGGAAGCTCGGACGGCGGCCACGGTCCCGTATCGCGCCAATGGGCGCTTCGTCAGGCCGGATCCGGTTGTGCTCACGGAGGTCCCGGCATTGGTGACCTCTGCAGGGAGACGCGGATGGAATAGGGGGGAAGCTCGGACGGCGGCCACGGTCCCGTATCGCGCCAATGGGCGCTTCATCAGGCCGGATCCGGCTGTGTTCGCGGAGGTCCCGGCATTGGTGACCTCTGCAGGGAGACGCAGATGGAATAGGGGGGAAGCTCGGACGGCGGCCACGGTCCCGTATCACGCCAATGGGCGCTTCGTCAGGCTGGATACGGCTGTGTTCACGGAGGTCCCGGCAATGGTGACCTCTGCAGGGAGACGCGGATGGAATAGGTGGGAAGTTCGGACGGCGGCCACGGTCCCGTATCGCGCCAATGGGCGCTTCGTCAGGCAAAATACGGCTGTGTTCACGGAGGTCCCGGCATTGGTGACCTCTACAGGGAGACGCGGATGGAATAGGGGGGAAGTTCGGACGGCGGCCATGGTCCCGTATCGCGCCAATGGGCGCTTCGTCAGGCCGGATACGGCCTGATGAAGCGCCCATTGGCGCGATACGGGACTGTGGCCGCCGTCCGAGCTTCCCCCCCTATTCCATCCGCGTCTCCCTGCAGAGGTCACCAATGCTGGGACCTCCGTGAACACAGCCTGAATTGAAGACCTCCAGCAGTAGTGTGAGTGCTCCGTTTTCAATTTCTTCCATGTTTGCATTAAATCTGGTGACAGATTGTCTTTAACTCCTAGGCTACAAAGCGGCATATATAGTGCATGCACATCATACGATGACATTGTATAGAAGTGCCATAGCATCCCAACTGTGCTCATAGACTTAATGATACCGGCGGCATTGTGAGCCGAACAACTAATGGCGGCTACAAGAAGCACTTGCTCTTTTTCTGCCATCAATCTTCTTTGTTTCCATTACAAAATGGAACAGAATCAGGTGCGAGAGGGAGCTGTAAACATCAGCCATTCTCATGCACTAGGGGTTATTTATAAAGGCTAAAAGGACAGAATAATGCTGTAAAGTGACATTGGCGCAATGGTTGGGGGTTGCTCATACTGAATTCTGAGTTATGCACAGTGATTTTCTTGCAAACAAATCTTTCCCCAGCTGTATTTAAAAGACCTGATGGATCATAGTGCAGCTGGGGGTGGGGTAGGGGCTCTGCTATTATTCTGCTCTTCACTCCTTCTTCTGCATTCGCTGTAATGAATCTTGCCTGCAGTAAAAATGGTATTTTCTTCTCTATGGTCCCTGAGTGCCAGGCGGCCTCTCTCTCCTCCTCTCACTGTTCTCACAACATCAAGTGTTTTGTCGGGTGATGAGATATCACAACACGCCAGTCACCCAGGAAAAGGGAATGTTGCAGGTTTTTAATGCTAATTGTGAATTTTCACTGCTGACAAACAGAAAGTGCCTGTGATTGACAGCTCTTTTACATGACGGGCGCTGGCAAGCCTCAGCTAATGCCAGTCAGAAATGAATCAGCGACTCCAAATGCGACGCTCAAACCTTTATCTCAGTATCAAACGGTAACTTGTCTTTTGTCATGATGAATTTTTATACCGTTCCTATAATTCTGCATAGAGCAGAATGCCTAGAATAAAATATCCTGGTATACGACTCGTTTTCTCTACCCTCATCATGATGAGTATTTTGAATGGCATTACACATACATCGTTACAGGTTTGGCGCTGCAGAGGAAGATTGTTTTTGCGATACAGTAGCACTAGTCAAGCGCAAAAAAAAAGGATATGACAACCTTGCAATGATGTCACCATAAATAAACAGAATAGCTGGTAATGGGGGTTTAAAGACAGTGGGGGAGATTCTCAAAAACTACTGTCATTTCTGTTCCAGCGATATTATTCACACCTTTTTTTTTCCCCCTCACATTTTCAAAGGTCTTTTGTGCTGCTTTGAAAATATGAAAATATGTGAAAATTCATTTTCGCACCACTTTATTATTATTTTTTTGCGCCAATTTTTTTTGTTGCAGCCATATTGGATTTTTTTGCGGCAAAATTTCAAAGTTTGGCACCAAAATTGGCAATTTTGGCATCAAAATTGCTGATTTTTGCACCAAATTTTACATCCCAGAAAATTCTGGCGGAAACATCTCACAAAATATTCCATGGTTACTAGAGATAACTGCATAAATAAAACATTTCTGAGTTTAAATGTGAGTGCAGGTGCAGTGACAAAAAAAATAAAAAATATATATATATATATATTTTTTTATAACATTTTTCAATAATAATAATTATTATTTTTTTTTTTTTTACAATTACTTAAATAACATATTTTCCCCAAAAAACTAAGAAAACGAAAACAATTAAACTACAACCATGTCTGTGTTACCCTTCAAATTGGTATATACACCATAACCTCAGTGTGGCCATAGACTTTTCAGGATCAAACACAGTGACTATGAAACTGTAGTTCTGCTTAAAGGGGTTATCCTGGAAAAAAAACCTTTTTTTTAAATATCAACTGGCTCCAGAAAGTTAAACAGATTTGTAAATTACTTCTATTAAAAAATCTTAATCCTTTCAGTACTTATGAGCTACTGAAGTTGAGTTGTTCTTTTCTGTCTAAGTGCACTCTGATGACACCTGTCTCGGGAACCACCCAGTAGAGGTTTGCTATGGGGATTTGCTTCTAAACTGGGCAGTTCACGAGACACGTGTCATCAGAGAGGACTTAGACAGAAAAGAACAACCTTAACTTCAGAAGCTCATAAGTACTAAAAGGATTAAGATTTTTTAATAGAAGTAATTTACAAATCTGTTTAACTTTCTGGAGCCAGTTGATATTTAAAAAAAAGTTTTTTCCTGGATAACCCCTTTAAACAAGCCATCTACAGACAGTATATTGCCACCAACAGTTTTAGCTGGAGTCCACAACTGCGTACAAGGATTTCCTGTTTCAGCCATTATTCTTTTGTACTTACAGTACAATAATTTTTTTTTTTTGTACTTCATTTTTTGTACAACAGTGGACACTTAGAAAAAGATTTACAACTTACAATTCTTTAGTTGTAAATCTTTTTCTAACTATCCACGCAGTACCCGCATATAAGGTGTCCAAGTCTTCTCCACTGCTGATCTCTCTCTTTCTCTACATTACACTTTGCAGCATAGCTATCCACAGCGTGATGATGAATTGATCATAAAGCTGAATCCTGCAGATAACAGTATTGTTCATCAGCCTGCGGGTGGGCGGGTGGATGTGTGAATGAAATATTTACAATGACTTCCTACTCGTAGAAATTAGTAGTAATGTTTACATCCTTCATCTGCCGTGAAGCTTTATTCATATAGTGCATCCGAGTGTGACAATCTCCTGTGGAATAAAGCTACAGTCACTGATATATGTATCAGAGGAAATCCATAGTGTGCGATCGCTCATAAGTATGTTCCGTTATCTTTCTGCACTTACCGTATTATTGCCAAAAATATATATATATATATATATATATATATATATATATATATATATATGAAATACAAGAATGCGCTAGAAATAACCAGATTAGATCCCACATATGCTGTATGTGTCCAATGTCGTGATTCGCAACCTCACGAGGACAGCCTCAAAAAACATTTCCATTCCTGGAGAATCCCAACTCCCAGGCCTACCTTAAAGGGGTACTCCGCCCCTAGACATCTTATCCCCTATCGAAAGGATAGGAGATAAGATGTCAGATCGTGGGGTCCCGCTGCTGGGTCCAGGATCTCGGCTGCTGCACCCACCTGTTGCGGCTTCCGGCAGCACATCCTAACACCTCACAACCATGGTGGCGAGAAATCGTGACGTCACGACTCCGCCCCCGTGTGATGTCACGACCTGCCCCCTCAATGCAAGTCTATGGGAGGGGGCGTGACGGCTGCCACGCCCCCTCCCATAGACTTGCATTGAGGGGCGGGGCGTGACATCACACGGGGGCGGAGTCGTGACGTCACGATCTCACGTCACCATGGTCGGGAGCCAAAGCCTCCGGCGTTTCCAGAAGCCGCATCAGGTGGGTGCAGCAGCCGAGATCCCCAGCGGCGGGACCCCCGCGATCTGACATATTCTTATCCCCTATCCTTTGGATAGGGAATAAGATGTTTGGGGTGGAGTACCCCTTTAGAGATATAGGAGCTGGCAATGTATTCTATTATTCTATATTCAGTCTTAAAATTTTGTCAAGCATAGATGAAATATATCAGATAAAAGCATCATCTTATATTTCCTTACCAGATAACTACAGAAATCATTTCAGATCGTCTACATTTACATCTGAATATTGTCCAGCTGGTGATTTGAGCATCTATAGGAACAGATCAAGTCTAGGCCCTAGCATTTAAAAGCCTAAATAAATCACCTGATTCTCACCTACATTTTCCACTGTCCATTTTCCAAGTTAGAAATCTAATCTGTAGATGGAACAGGATATTCTGTATAACTGACAGAAACTGGCTGGTGAGTCTTTGTAGGTGGCATATACCATAATGCTGGGTAAATACTGCACAAGGATAGTGTCCAACAAATAAGTCTTACTAGAACTCAAATCATAAGATAATAATGGCATGAACACCCAAGGTCTGCAATGACTGCTGTCCCCTGGAGGAGGGAGGGCCTATTACTACTTTTTGCTTTAACCCCTTAAGGACGCAGGACGTAAATGTACGTCCTGGTGCGGTGGTACTTAACGAGCGATGCCCGTGTCATGCGCGGCTGATCCCGGCTGCTGATCGCAGCCAGGGACCCCCCGGCAATGGCCGACGCCCGCGATCTCGCGGGCGTCCGCCATTAACCCCTCAGGTGCCGGGATCAATACAGATCCCGGCATCTGCGGCAGTGCGCGATTTGAATGAATGATCGGATCGCCCGCAGAGCTGCTGCGGGGATCCGATCATTCATAATGCCGCACGGAGGTCCCCTCTCCTTCCTCTGTGCGGCTCCCGGCGTCTCCTGCTCTGGTCTGTGATCGAGCAGACCAGAGCAGAAGATGACCGATAATACTGATCTGTTCTATGTCCTATACATAGAACAGATCAGTATTAGCAATCATGGTATTGCTATGAATAGTCCCCTATGGGGACTATTCAAGTGTAAAAAAAAAAATGTTAAAAAATGTAAAAGTAAAAGTAAAAAAAAATTGAAAAATCCCCTCCCCCAATAAAAAAGTAAAACGTCAGTTTTTTCCTATTTTACCCCCAAAAAGCGTAAATTTTTTTTTTATAGACATATTTGGTATCGCCGCGTGCGTAAATGTCCAAACTCTAAAAATAAAATGTTAATGATCCCGTACGGTTAACGGCGTGAACGAAAAAAAAAAAAGTCCCAAATTCCTACTTTTTTAATACATTTTATTAAAAAAAAAATTATAAAAAATGTATTAAAAGTTTTTTATATGCAAATGTGGTATCATAAAAAAGTACAGATCATGGCGCAAGAAATGAGCCCCCATACCGCCGCTTATACGGAAAAATAAAAAAGTTATAGGTCATCAAAATAAAGGGATTATAAACGTACTAATTTGGTTATAAAGTTTGTGATTTTTTTTAAGCGCAACAATAATATAAAAGTATGTAATAATGGGTATCATTTTAATCGTATTGACCCTCAGAATAAAGAAAACACGTCATTTTTACCATAAATTGTACGGCGTGAAAACGAAACCTTCCAAAATTAGCAAAATTGCGTTTTTCGTTTTAATTTCCCCACAAAAATAGTGTTTTTTGGTTGCGCCATACATTTTATGATATAATGAGTTATGTCATTACAAAGGACAACTTGTCTCGCAAAAAACAAGCCCTCATACTAGTCTGTGGATGAAAATATAAAAGAGTTATGATTTTTAGAAGGCGAGGAGGAAAAAATGAAAACGTAAAAATTTAATTGTCTGAGTCCTTAAGGCCAAAATGGGCTGAGTCCTTAAGGGGTTAAAAGGGTACTCCGGTGAAAAACTTTTTTTTTTTTTTTTTTTAATTAACTGGTGCCAGAAAGTTAAACAGATTTGTAAATTACTTCTATTAAAAAATCTTAATCCTTCCTGTACTTATTAGCTGCTGAATACTACAGTGGAAATTCTTTTCTTTTTGAAACACTGAGCTGTCTGCTGACATCATGAGCACAGTGCTCTCTGCTGACATCTCTGTCCATTTTAGGAACTGTCCAGAGCAGCATATGTTTGCTATGGGGATTTCCTTTTACTCTGGACAGTTCCTAAAATGGACAGAGATGTCAGCAGAGAGCCCTGTGCTCATGATGTCAGCAGAGAGCTCTGTGTTTCAAATGGAAAATAATTTCCACTGTAGTATTCAGCAGCTAATAAGTTCAGGAAGAATTAAGATTTTTTTTAATAGAAGTAATTTACAAAGCTGTTTAACTCTCTGGCACCAGTTGATTTAAAAAAAAAAAAAAAAAAAGTTTTTCACCGGAGTACCCCTTTAACTGCCCTGTGTAGCTTCTCTTTTTTTTTAATGGAAAAGTTACTAAACAAAAAGGCAAATTACAATTACACTAAATGCATTTCTTACTACACTGTATTAAATAAACATTACAAATCCTTATATTAAAGTCATATTTTGTATCCTAGTAACCATGACTGCCCATACAGTGAATACAATATTTGTTGTGTTTGATAATGTAAATAAATATGGCACAATAGCTTTTTTTGTGCATTTAACACATTACATTTATGGGATAATGTTGCCTAGGAAGAAAACTACATCTCGTCTTAAAACAAGATCTCATGTTGAGATGTTTACGTAGAAAAAAAAAAATACAAACTGAAGGTTGCTATTGCCATGCTTATGGATGTCTAAAGTGCAGTCGCCACATTTTTGGCAGTAAAAAGAATTATATTACAAACTATGCGGCAAACTGCTGCATCTCTCCTTTTTAGGATACATTCAGATGTGATGGATTTTTTTCAATGTTCCTTGATACAGATGACATAAAAATATATTCGTCATCTTTGTTTACTAAACACATACACAAAAAAGACTAAATGACTAAAGCACCATTGTTTCCAATAATGGTAAATAGTGTACTAGGCGAAGAAAAAAAGGCATCAGGAGGCTCCAATGTGAGCTCAACACCCAAGGGCCAATATAAACCTGGAACACGCCAAAGCTAACATGTCTTACATGTATAGTGTATATAGAGTTAAAAGAAAACTAGTGGAATTCGGCTGTCAATGTAAAGCAATATGCAGATATTCAGTTACATAAAGATCTCATTTCATCTGACCTGCAGGAATTAGGAGCAGAGAAAGAACAATGCGTTCAGCTCAGTGTGTGACAATGGTTTCCGTACACTGGTGCACAACTTTTTTTTACAGTATAGTATAAGAAATCATAAAAATATTTTTCCTGCTACCCGTGTTATTATATGATGTATAGGTATGTAGTCCGTATGTCATCTCAAGAAGGAAAGATTTACCAAAACTGGTGGAATGCCAAAATGCCTAAGAGATTTCTACTCTTTTTATACAATTTTATTTATTTATTTTTTTCTAAAAGCTGTTTGTTTGTTATAGATAATGGCTTAATTGCTCTGTGCATCGGTTTTGTCTGTACAATGTTTTAGGTAGATGGTACATGTCACAGTGACATCCACATGATGCCAATACCCAACTTTGCCTATCACACTGCTCTGCCGACTTCTTTCCATAGGGCATCCTGGTGCCATTTCTTTCCCAAGTAAATGACGCAAACACCCTCAGCCATCTACATGAGGGAAAATGCAAGTCACCAAACCATAACATACTTTCCACTGCTTTATGCTCCAGTTCTGATACTCATGTGCCCAATGGAAGCACTTTTGGTGGCGTACAGAGGTCAGTATGGGCATCCTGAATGATCTGCGGGTACACCACCCCTTACACAGCAAGCTAAAATATTTTGTGAAATCCGATAAATTTCTATCATAGACAGCAAGAAGTTTTTTGAGCAGTTAGCTCTACAGCAGCTCCTCAGCCTAGGTGGGCTAGCCTGCACTCCCCAAACGCATCCTTGATCCTGTCCCTGGTTACCAGTTCTCCTTTCTTGGAGCATTTGTGGTAGGTAAGTACTAACCACTACATACTGGGAAAACCCCACCTGGGAACTGACTGATCACTTGCTGCCTAATAAATCCCAATCCCTGACAGGCACCAATAGTACCTGATAATCCATGTTATTCCCTTTACCTCTCAATGGTGATAATATTATGGCTGATTGGTGTATGTATACAGTGATAGTTTGATCTGAGCAATGTAACATCACAGTAGCTTTCATTTCACCAGATAGGGGAGGATGGACTATTGTTGCTCTTTAGTGTCCTGAAATTCATAGGATACAATAGGCCCAGATCAGTACTAAAAGAACAGTGTATCAATTTAGCCTTTCAGCTAAATGCTGGAGTCATGCATCAATGTGTGCTTTATGCAGGAGTGAATCAAACCTCATGAGGCCATAATATTAATCATCAAAGTGCAGAAATAGATTTTCTCAGTCACTCTCCGTGTGCACACATCCATCCTTCCCTGGAATATATTTTCCACACTTGCTTGTTCTATTATTATTCTGCATGCAGTAAAAAAAAAAAGAGGAAAGAAAATTGATGCAGGAAGGCGTAAAAGCACCAATAGGAGGGGGCGCCTTACAATCTAGCGCATTGTAACAATAAATTATTACTCCATATTCCTCTACCTACTTCTTCGCTGATATTTGTGGCCTGCAGGCAAATTAGGTAGAAAATGCATTGTTAGCATGCAGATGGGGGAGAGGGAAAAGAGGTTTCTCCTTATTATGTTTGCAGTTATTGAAAATAATGTCCTTCTAGAGACTGCTCTTCACATCTTAGCCACAGAAACCGGATTTCCAGCTTGTACTAGCAAACAGATATTTTTATAAATATACAAATGACTAATGCTCTGATATGTAAGGATACTTTCACGCTACATTTTGCATTGACCATTTGCTTTATGCAGTTAAATCATTGTGTGTAGGGCAAACATATGAGTATACCCCCATTCAACCAGCAGAGGCCATAAATGTTCTTTTGGCTTTCTTCAGGCTGGTATATATGACTATAATTGTTTTCAGAATGGGATAGCACAGGAAACTGCATTATTCTATAGAGAGGCATCATAAAAAAATTAAATATACTGTATGTATCAAATTTGAAAGTGTAGGGAGAGCACACATGGGGGAACTATATCACCCTGATGGCGCCTGCAGCGAGGTCTGCGGTGACCTCCAATAACAGTCTCCTGCGGGGTGCACGTACAAGAGATGAAGTATCAAATAAAATAAAAATAGAAAACGTAGGTGCACTCACCGCAAGGTAACGACTGTCGCATCTCGGTGTCCGGTATCGGGTAGCCGGGTCACGGCATTCGGCACTGGTGTATGGTGGCGCTCAGAGGCAACGCCGGCAGTTTCGCACGATAGTGCGTGCTTCTTCCTGGCCGAAAGAAGCACGCACTATCGTGCGAAACTGCCGGCGTTGCCTCTGAGTGCCACCATACACCAGCCCCGAATGCCGTGACCCGGCTACCCGATACCGGACACCGAGATGCGACAATCGTTACCTTGCGGTGAGTGCACCTACGTTTTCTATTGTTGTTTTATACTGTATGTATATTCTTTTACAATGGGAACCAATACCACCATGTGCTTATACAGTGGAAAATCTGGAAAATCTGATATATACCATAGAGGAACGTGAATCCTGTGTTGTAGAAATATACAAAACATAGGGGATTGGTGTAGGGTTGTGGGGTCCTCGCTGCGATCTTGAAAAGACTTCTGAAGACTTCTGACTGGTGGTCGAGTAGGCACTGTCTAAGGGACTACTGCGAGATAGCTGAGAACTGCACTCAGACCCCAAGTGACTATACACTTATTCCCTAGGATAGGGAATAAGTCTTTATAGTGGCACTAAACTACTCTACATACAATGGTAGTTTAAACAGATATAAGGGAACTAAGGAAATCAAAGAGCCATGGGGCACCTTATGCCTCAGTGCAGGCCTAAGCCTATGGTGAATGCAGTTTTTTGTTATTAGTATCGTTGAGTATAGTTAATTTTATTAAAAGTAGCAAAGTAGCATATTGTTTAATATATTTAACTGAATATTTGCCAATCGGTGTATTAAAAAACATCTTTGAAACAATTGTAAATAATAATAATTATAAATGTGTTATCTACTATATAAACAAATATTTGTGGATACATTAGGAACAATGCAATGAATTTATGAATATTTTCCTTTCTTTCTTTCTTTTTTTGATGTCCTATTGTGAGGCATGCGGTGAAGATGAAGTTAATGTTGTAATGAAAATAAATAACAGGTCACCTTCGGGTGTATATTCAGCCTGTAAATGTCTTTCTTCTTTATTGTCACTGGGAATACATGGCACAAGAAATATGTTATCTGCTCAGAGGGGAGGGAGGACGGGACAGAAGGAGCAGAGCAGCCTCTGACAGCAGGTTGGGAATTGAGGAATAGGCAGGTGGGTCAAGTGGTCTTTATCTCCTGTCACTTTATGCCTCTGTTACCAGGGAGCAGACAACAGACATTAAGCATCCCTCTGTCCCCTGATGACAAAGTAAAGGTGACAAAGGGGAATTAACTTACTACTGGGATGACAAAGAAACTTCCATTCTGCAGCCACACCTTCCCTACCTGGCTCGACCTAGCTCCCCCGAGAATTATCTGTCCATCTGCCATCCCCCACAGTGTAGAAACGAAAACAATATGCTTATGGAATAGGAAAGATCTCACTTCCATCAAACATTAAGTGCGCTCAACTTTCAGAAAGCTGCCGAAATGCAAACATGAGTAAAGAAGCTTTCCTGTCACCTGGAAATGTTCTATTATCCCATTACGTTAAAGGCACCTGTCCTGTCCTAAATAAATCTTATCCACTGTACTTGTGCATACATTCTTCTTCTTGTTCCATGAGTAACTTTAGCTGTCTACTATGCTCATTCATAACATGCAATAGAAGTTTTGTAGTTTATTCAAGAGGGGGAGGGGGGTAGCTACTGGTACCCTCTGGCCAGTACTGACACATGGCAGGGGCAGGTGGTGAAGAATAATTACCCTTTCTTATTACAAGTCCTACAATTACCAACAGACCTCATGTTACAACACACAGGACCCGCCAATAATACTAAAGCTAATTGCACCTATTAAAACTCCCTAAGGTTGCAATACTGCCACTGGGATAAGATTTGCGCTATTCTATCTATTTATTGCGGAGGTAGTTCTTGGATTATCAGAACTTGCAAGATGGGAAAATCCTGCGATAAATTGTGAGACATATTTGTTTGTTGATAAGAATAAACAGAAGAGAACAATTGTATTTGACCAACGGAAATCTTTTATATTGCTGTGGAGGCTTTAAACTTGCCTATAAATATAATGTCTCCTGCTTTAGCTTGTGCTAAATGAGCATAACCAACAGGCCTAACAGCTTCCAATATAAAGAGTTATGTGCAGGCCAGATTGGTAATGACATGCACACAGACACAAGTGAAATAATCATTTCATTATCAGACGTGGCTTCCTTTGCAGTCGTATCACAGTTGTACCTACCCACTCTCGAGATGTAAGGATAACCCTCCCTTCCCCACCAACGCCACCACATCATGGGTTATCATCAGTCCCTTTACTGCCACTGTTTAGTTATTTTTCTCCCCTAGCACTCTCCTTCATTACTTTGTCTCTGATTTAGCATCTGAACCCTTTCACATTTAGTAATAACCAAATGCAAGCTGTGTACTTTAATCTTCCAAACACAGGCACACTGCTGTGAAAATCATACACACTCCGCTCCCTGGCATTGCATGCCCCCATCCTTTTCCATTTATATGCAAATGCTGACCTTTCACCCCAGCTGGCTACACGAAGAATTTTCCTAAAAATGCAAATAAAAGCATGCAGTCATTTTACCCTCCTCCAATGTTTTATCTCTTTTTTTTCCCTCTCACTCTTTCCGAGTGTACGAAGGGCTAAGCGTAGATGGCAGCAATAATTATTTTTATGAATCCCAGCATCTATAGAAAAGAGCTCTCATCTGTATTGCCTTCTGTGTGTTAGTTATGAAGCTGCTGTAGAAGCAAGAGCGCTTTGTCCAGTTTTATTTCTAGGAAATGGAGCAGCTGTGTTTAATATTTGTGTTGATTTTAATAATGACCATTGGTGCGGCTACGTAAATGGAAGTGGCGCAGCATAAAGATGGGATTTATTTGAGTAGTTTATCAGTAGTTTATGTATATATGTTTCATATATCTATAACTCTTTATAATAATCTATATCTTATTCATAAATCTGACAGAAAAATTATTTGATCCCCTAATGATTATTATATGTTTGCCCACTGACAAAGAAATGATCAGTCTATAATTTTGATGGTAGGTTTATTTGAACAGCCACAGAATAATAACAAAAAAAAATTCAGAAAATGCATTTTAAATAAAGTTATAAATTGATTTGCATTTAAAAGGAACCAATCATCAGATTTGACCCTATATAATGCTTGGCAAAGCGTTATATAGGGTAAAATCTTTTTTTTCACCATTCCCGGGGGATGCTCCTGCCCCCAGGGATGGTGAAGATATGAAGTTATAAACTAGTCACCGCCGCCGCCGTAAGTAGTCACCTGGGCGGGGAGCTCTTCTCACCTACTCCCGTTCTTCGGCCGGAAGCGACGCCCCCTCCGCTTGATTGATGGGCAGCGTCATCACTCTGCTCCGTCTGTTCAGTGAGCGGAACAATGACGCGGCCCATCAATCAAGCGGAGGGGGCGTCGCTCCTGGCCAAAGAATGGGAGTAGGTGAGAGGAGCTCCCCCCACCCAGGTGACTACTTACGGCGGCGGCGGTGACTAGTTTATAACTTCATATCTTCACCATCCCTGGGGCAGGAGCGTCCCCCGGGGATGGTGAGGACAACAATTTTACCCTATATAACGCTTTGCCAAGCATTATATAGGGTAAAATCTGATGATTGGTTCCCTTTAAGTATTTGATCCCATATTAATCATCAAGATTTCTGCCTCCCAGGTGTCTTTTATACTGGTAACAAGCTGAGAATAGGCGCACTCTCCTAAAGGTATAAAAGACACCTGTCCCCAGAAACAATCAATCTATCAGATTCCAAACTTTTCACCATGGCCAAGACCGAAGAGCTGTCCAAGGATGTGAGGGACAAGACTCTAGACCTACACAAGGTCAAAATGGGCTACAAAGCCATCGCCATGCAGCTTGGTGAAAAGTTTACAACAGTTGGTGTGATTGTTCGCATGGAAGAAATACAAAATAACAGTCAATCTCCCTTGGTTGGGGGCTCCATGTACAGGGCCGGCTCTGCCTATAGGCGAAATAGGCAGCCGCCTAGAGTGCACTCTTGATGGGGGCACCACTCTGCCCACGGCAATAAAGTTAGCCAGCATCCGAAGCACCCGCCCACCCAGCTAAACCCTGCCACCCCAGTAGTATGGTGATTACATGAGGAGGAGGTTTGTTACAGTGTGTCCCCCAGTAGTAAGGAGATTACATGAGGAGGGGGTTAGTTGCTGTGTGTCACCTCAGGTGGGGCGTGTCAAAGGACTGAGCCTATGGGTGGGGTCAAGGGGTGGCAAAATTTACTTTCACCTAGGGTGGCAAAAATCCTTGCCCCAGGCCTGTCCATGTAAAATCTCACCTCATGGAGTTTCAATCATGAAAACCGCAAGGTATAGGCACAGAACTACACTGGAGAATCATGTCAGTGATATCAAGGCAACTGGAACTGTAGTCAAACACTACACCAAGAAGGACTGAAATCCTGAAGTGCCTGCAAAATCCCCTTCTGCACAAGAAAGCTCATGTACAGGCACGCAGAAGTCTGTTAATAAACATGTAAATGATTCAGAGGATAACCGGAAGAATGTGTTGTGTTCAGATGAGACTAAAATTGAGCTCTTTGGCATTAATGCTGCCTATGACCCCAAGAAACCTAGTGGCCAACTACATGAAATGCCTGACCTCTGTTATTGCCAACAAGAGTTTTGCTAAGGGGTCAAATACAGACTAAAATGCAAATCAATTTGTAATTTATCTGAAATATGTGTTTCTGGATTTTTTGTTGTTATTCTGTCTCTCACTGGTAAAATGAACCATAAAACCAATAAAATAATAGACTGATCCTTCGTTTGTCAGTAGGCAAACATACAAAATCAGCAGGGGATCAAATAATTTTTTACTTCACTCTATATGTTTGCATGCACTTCCTGCTAGACCGTGTATATAGCAAAGGATTATGTATAGTACAGTGACCCCCCGACCTACGATGGCCCCGACATACGATCATTTCAACATACGATGGCATCTCAGAGGCTATCGCATGAAGGCAGCATCAACATACGATGATTTTGTATGTCGGGGCCATCGCATAAACGGCTATCCGGCAGCGCAGACTGCTTCAGCTGCCACCGGATAGCCGTTTACGGTGCCCCGTGTGGTGCACCGATGATCACTTACCTGTCCTCAGGGCTCCGGCGCGTCCTCTTCGGGATCCCCTGCATCGTCGGCGCTCTCCTCCAACATCATCACGTCGCTGCGCACGCTGTCCCGTCATCCAATAGGAGTAACAATGTGATGGCGGCGACGGAGAGCGATGATATCGGGGAAGCGGAGGCCTTGCCGGAGCGTTGGGGACACCCCGGGGACGCGGCGACAGCGATGGATGGCGACATCCAGGGCAGCGGTGACGAGCGGTGATGGTCCGGAGCGGCGGGGACACGTGAGTACAACCTTTAATACCAGTGGTCTTCAATCTGCGGACCTCCAGATGTTGCAAAACTACAACTCCCAGCATGCCCGGGTTGTAGTTTTGCAACATCTAGAGGTTCGCAGGTTGTAGACCACTGTCCTATACATTACATTGCACGGATCGCTCAACATACGATGGTTTCAATAAACGATGGTCCATTTGGAACGGATTACCATCGTATGTTGAGGGACCACTGTACATAAGGCCTAGACTGCCTATGAATAAAGCCCTCCTGTACTACCAGAGAACAGAATTTAAGTACCACACAAGTGCCCATATGAGTTCATAAAGATAACATATCACCAGGAGAGGTTTCTTGGCAATTGCGTCATCTTTAGATTATGTTCTAAAATTGAATTAGTGACCATTCTGCTTCAGAACTAGAGTTGCCTTGCCTGCGCTTAGGATCATATAGCCAGGAGGGAGGGTATGCTCTAACCCTCTATTGGGCATGTTGTTCAACATCAATAGCGTACCTGGAGCACTAGTTCAACATTAATAGCGTACCTGTAAGACAGTCTAATATGGTGATCTCCATCCTGTGGCTCTCTAGCTGTTGTGAAACTACAACTCTTAGCATGCCCTGACAGCCAACAGCTGCCAAGTGTTGCAGTTTCGCAACAGCTATGAGCCACATGTTGGACAAAACTGCCCTAATAGGTGCTTGATCCAGATATATTAAGTTGGAGCACTACAAATACAGAGCTCCTTTATCTCTGGTTAACCGGTCCATGACTTTGTTGCAGCCCTGTCATTGTATACAATGATGACGTAGGCAGCTGTTGGAATGAGTGTCAAAGAATCCTCTGACATTTTATACAGTACTGTACATTTCTGACCTAACGCATCTCATCCAGTCACCATGTATGCCCTTTTAAGATTGCTTACCTAAGAACCCCCTCCATTGCTAATTGTAATACGAAGACTGAAATCTGCCCAGTACTACTATGTAAGTGCGTTCAGAATCCACAGCCTTCAAATGTCAACTGTTTCCTAAGTGACAACAAGTAAAACATAAATTAAATAGGAAATGATTTGTGTGCAGTACCCTGCGGCCAGAAACCAGGACACTGACCTGTCATACAATTTGGTAGTTTTACTTATCCCACAAATGACAGCTGTATAAGGCAGGTCTATGGAGGGTAAATTATAACAAAGCTGTACCTACTACTGTCACTTTCCAGATAAAACTTCATCTTTCATTCTCACTTTCTCCAAGAGTCTGTCTGTATATACAGTCATGGCCGTAAATGTTGGCACCCCTGAATTTTTCAAGAAAATTAAGTATTTCTCACAGAAAAGGATTGCAGTAACACATGTTTTGCTATACACACGTTTATTCCCTTTGTGTGTATTGGAACTAAACCAAAAAAAGGGAGAGAAAAAAAGTAAATTGGACATACCAAACTCCAAAAATGGGCTGGACAAAATTATTGGCACCCTTAATGTAATATTTAGTTGTACAGCCTTTGGAAAAAAATTACTGAAATCAGTCACTTCCTATAACCATCAATAAGCTTCTTACACCTCTCAGCCGGAATGTTGGACCACTCTTCCTTTGCAAACTGCTCCAGGTCCCTCTTATTGGAAGGATGCCTTTCCCCAACAGCAATTTTAAGATCTTTCCACAGGTGTTCAATGGGATTTAGATCTGGACTCATTGCTGGCTACTTCAGAACTCTCCAGTGCTTTGTTGCCATCCATTTCTGGGTGCTTTTTGATGTATGTTTGGGGTCATTGTCCTGCTGGAAGACCTAAGATCACAGACACAAACCCAGCTTTCTAACACTGGTCTGTACAGTGCGACCCAAAATCCGTTGGTAATCCTCAGATTTCATGATGCCTTACGCACATTCAAGGCACCCAGTGCCAGAAGCAGCGAAATAACCCCAGAAACATAATTGAACCTCCACCATATTTCACTGTAGGTACTGTGTTCTTTTCTTTGTAGGCCTCATTCCATTTTCAGTAAACAGTAGAATGGTGTGCTTTACCAAAAAGCTTTATCTTGGTCTCATCTGTCCACAAGACGTTTTCCCAGAAGGATTTTGGCTTACTCAAGTTCATTTTGGCAAAATCTAGTATTTCTTTTTTTTATGTCAGCAGTGGGGTCCTCCTGGGTCTCCTACCATAGCGCTTCATTTCTTCTAAATGTCGATGGATAGTTGCGCTGACACTGATGCTCCCTGAGCCTGCAGGACAGCTTGAATATCTTTGGAACTTGTTTGGGGCTGCTTATCCACCATCCAGACTATCCTGCGTTGACATCTTTCATAGATTTTTCTCTTCTGTCCACACCCAGGGAGATTAGCTACAGTGCAATGGGTTGCAAACTTTTTGATAATGTTGCACACTGTGGACAAAGGCAAATCTAGATCTCTGGAGATGAACTTGAGTGTGTTGATGTTTTTCCACAATTTTGGTTCTCGAGTCCTCAGACAGTTCTCTTTTCCTCTTTCTGTTATCCATGCTTAGTGTGGCACACACACAGACACACAATGCAAAGACTAAGTGAACTTCTCTCCTTTTTATCTGCTTTCAGGTGTGATTTATAAATTGCCCACGCCTGTTAATTGCCCCAGGTGAGTTTAAAGGAGCATCACATGCTTGAAACAATCTTATTTTTCCCCAATTTTGAAAGGGTGCCAATAATTTTGTCCAGACCCTCGTTGGAGTTTGGTGTGACATTATGTCCAATTATGTCACTGGTATCAGTTTATAACTCTTCATGCAAAAAGTTTAGTGATCTTTTGAATTTAAAAACAATACTCTGTATATATATATATATATATATATATATATATATATATATATATATGATTCTAACTTCCAGGCTACTGCTAAAGAGAATTTAGAGTGAATCTCACACAGGAGAAGTGGCTATTGTGTAAGTTGAACCAAAATTTATGAGAATTTAGGCTAGGTTTCCACTTGTTTTTTTTTTTCTGGCAGTTTTCGGAAAACTGCCACTGCAGTTTTTGAGCCAAAGCCAGAAATGTATTCAAAAGGAATAGGACATATAAAGGAAGGACTTATACTTCTCCTTCCTTATGGATCCACTTCTGAATTTGGCTCAAAAACTGCAGTGGCAGTATTCCAAAAACTGCCAGAAAAAAAACAAGCGGAAACCTAGCCTTATAGAAACATGTAGTTGGCAATAGCCCTATAACAATAATAATAATAATGATAATAATTCTCATCACAGTAATTTGTATCCACAATTTTATACTATCATTTTCTAAAGTAGTTTTTCCTATTTGTATCAAGAGTTTATTTAAAAGCCGTTCTTATCGACTATGGTAACATGATTTGTTGTTATTTTCAACTGATATGATGTAATGTCAAGTCTTTTTTTTGCCTTGTCACCACATATGAATAGTATTTATACACATTGCTTCAACTTCCACTTGGGTTGACCCACTGGTTTATGATTTTGAGGACTGTCGAAACTTCCAGCTTGTCTATGGTTGTTCTCTTATTCATTACACTTTTGCACACATAACTGTCATTGCCAAGGATCAGGATCTTCTCATAATGTGCCCAAAACTAAGATGAAGTTTCAGTCTGATCATTTGTATGCACGGATATTTGATTGGTATCTACCAGTTCTGTCATTTTATCCAGTGAAGTTTGTGCACTATGGTTTACCTTGTTGTCTACACAGACACCATATACACTGCTCAAAAAAATTAAGAGAACACTTAAACAACACAATTTAACTCCTAGTCAATCACACTTCTGTGAAATCACACTTTCCACTCAGGAAGCAACACTGATTGACAATCAATTTCACATGCTGTTGTGCAAATGGAACAGACAACAGGTGGAAATTATAGGCAATTAGCAAGACACCCCCAATAAAGGAGTGGTTCTGCAGGTGGTGACCACAGTCCACTTCTCAGTTCCTATGCTTCCTGGCTAATGTTTTGGTCACTTTTAAATGCTGGCTGTGCTTTCACTCTAGTGGTAGCATGAGACGGAGTCTACAACCCACATAAGTGGCTCCGGTAGTACAACTCATGCAGGATGGCACATCAATGCGAGCTGTGACAAGAAAGTTTGCTGTGTCTGTCAGCATAGTGTCCAGAGCATGGAGGCACTACCAGGAGACAAGCCAGTACATCAGGAGATGTGGGGGGAAGCCGTAGAAGAGCAACAACCCAGCAGCAGGACAACTACCTCCGCCTTTGTGCAAGGAGGAGCACTGCCAGAGCCCTGCAAAATGACCTCCAGCAGGCCACAAATGGGCATGTGTCCACTCAAACGGTCAGAAACAGATTCCATGAGGGTGGTATGAGGGCCCGATGTCCACAGGTGGGGGTTATGCTTACAGCCCAACACCGTGCAGGACGTTTGACATTTTCCAGAGGACACCAAGATTGGCAAATTCGACACTGGCGCCCTGTGCTCTTCACAGATGAAAGCAGGTTCACACTGAGCATGTGACAGAGTTTGGAGACGCCATGGAGAACGTTCTGCTGCATGACCGATTTCGGCGGTGGGTCAGTAATGGTGTGGGTGGCATTTATTTGGGGTGGGGGGGCACACAGCCCTCCATGTGCTTGCCAGAGGTAGCCTGACTGCCATTAGGTACCGAGATGAGGTCCTCAGACCCCTTGTGAGACCATATGCTGGTGCGGTTGGCCCTGGGTTCCTCCTAATGCAAGACAATGCTAGTCCTCATGTGGCTGGAGTGTGTCAGCAGTTCCTGCAAGAGGAAGGCATTGATGCTAAGGACTGGCCCACCCATTCCCCAGACCTGAATCCGATTGAGCACATCTGGGACATCATGTCTCGCTCCATCCACCAACGCCACATTGCACCACAGACTGTCCAGGAGTTGGCGGATGCTTTAGTCCAGGTCTGGGAGGACATCCCTAAGGAGACCATCCTCCTCCCCATCAGGAACATGCCCAGGGGTTGTAGGGAGGTCATACGGGCACGTGGAGGCCACACATACTACTAAGCCTCCTTTTGACTTATTTTGAGGGCATTACATCAAAGTTGGATCAGCCTGTAGTGTTGTTTTCCACTTTGATTTTGAGTGTGACTCCATATCCAGACCTCCATGGGTTAATAAATTTGATTTCCATTGATAATTGTTGTGTGATTTTGTTGTCAGCACATTCAACTATGTAAAGACGAAAGTATTTCATACGATTAGTTCATTCATTCAGGTCTAGGCTGTGTTCTCTTATTGTTCCCTTTATTTTTTTTGAGCAGTGTACATGAGTCTACCAAAATAGAATTTAACCTGGGTTGGGTCTCCCTTCAAAAAAATTATGTATACCTCCATTCTTTGACATTAAAAACATATCATTAAGATTTGATCACTTCCACGCAGCCATGACATGTGTGCACATGAAAAATGATGAGTATACAGCCATAGGCGGAACAATTGCTTGATATATTAAATATACAGTGGAAATGATATGGAAATGATATTCAATGTGGAGACTCTCTAGTCATTAATGTGCTTTAAATATTTAATGGGAGGAGATATAGTGTAGGGGACAATCTCAGTTACTTTCATAGAAAGATCTGATATACAACATCTATAATATGTCATCAACCAAACATTTTTATTTATTTATACATTTTTTATATGGGAGTCTATGGGTAACGGATGGCCTGTATCCGTAAAGTAATCTGTCAGAATTCAGTATACATTTTTTTTCCATGTTTGTTTAACACATAACACCTTACATCCTATTACATCATTAACAAGTTAAATAATCTGTAAAATAAAAAAAACACTTGCTGTTGAGTGTTTTCAAAGTCCATCACTTTTAGCTTAAGAATTATATCCAGAAGATGAGTAGAACTTCCTTTAAACAATTAAATCAATTGCTTAAGCTGCAGTTTATTAGGGTAAAGGCTAAGAAGAAAGGACACCTTTGCACTCCATTTAGTTGCTTCCTGTATTAAGCAAATTTCCTTTAATTTGTTAAGAGAGATTGATAAGAAAAATCGGTTAGAATTTCTGCTCTCTGAGATAGAAGCAGGGAAGAGTGTAGACAGTTGGGGGAAAAGTGTAGACAGTTGGGGGAGAATACATGGAGGGCAGCTCACACAGGCTGTAGATAGAGAGTAATGCACACAAAAGGCAGTTTGCAGTGTAACTTACGTGGGCTATGTACAAGTGCAGAGAAAAAAACAAACTCAAAGGGCAAACTGTAGATATCTGAACAAATTCGGACCTCACATCCAGCAAATATTACTAGAAGGACACTCCTATTTGAAACTTGACACCAGGTGGTCTGAAAATAATTTAAGGAGTGACGACTACAGACTGAAACTTAGTTCAACATTTTTCACTCAAGATAACCAGTGGCATATGTAAAATTTATTTTCAATATTCTAAAGTTGTCCATAGCCTTCAAAGGGGTACTGCACTGCCCCAGCGTTTGGAACATTTTGTTCTGAACGCTGGATGCAGGCTGCGGGGGTCGTGATGTCACGCCACGTCCCCTCAATGCAAGTCTATGGGAGAGGGCGTGGCTGCTGCCTCCCGTAGACTTGAATTGAGTGGGCGTGATGTGACTTCACAAGGGGACGTGGCTGTGAAGTTGCGATTCCCCAGCCTGCACCCAGCATGTTCCGAAATGTTCAGAAGTACCCCTTTAACTCTTCCTACTCTCACAAACTGATTAAAAGATGAGTCATCATCTTTCCCAAAATCAGCACACTCCTTCCTGTTCTTTAAACTATACCTCAAAACTTTTGATCTCCTACTTCATCTACCTCTTGGCATCAAGCCACTGTTTTGCCAAATAACTGCTTACTCATTCCCTGAAATACTCTGTGCTGCTGTAAACATTTTTTGGGATAACGCTAACACAGTTGTACCAATGAGGGGTATACCTTAAAATCCATAGCCAGAGGACCTATTTTGTTTTTCTATGGACAACAACAGGGCTTGGAAGAGCAAAACCAAGCAGGAAATGAGAAGCAGATGTGTTCATTGTGCAATCTGGACAAGCTGATTATAAATGTAATGGCAATTGAGGCAGGAGAGGGGCTGCTGATCCAGTAAATGCTGGCTTTTAAATAAATTACAGTGAAGGGATCAAAAGAAAAAGGGGTTAAGCATGGAAGATGTGTAAAGCTGGAAAGTGTGTGCACTGAGTAAGGGGCGGGATTCTGCAGACTCAGCTACCTCTGAGGATCATGTGACTTCCAGCAATAATTCAAAAGCATCTAGTGCTAATTCACCCCTATCTAATAACAGAGCTGCCATTGGATTTCTTTCTTTTCAAACCAGCATTAAAAAGCTGAACTGAAATGAGGAAGGAGGAAAATTGATTTTTTTCCCATCCAGAAGATATTCAGCAGTCCATTGCCTGGCAGATATTTCTTAGCAGGAAGAAAAGTTCTCTCTGGTTCGCTATCCGGAAAATGCATTGTAGCTGATTCAGCTTTGTTTTCAGCATAAAACTCTTAGCTAAATAGGGTCTTATCTGTCACCAGTAAGAATAATATGATGTATATCAAGATGATTTACTTAGGTTTAATAGCTGTATTTGGCACAGCATGCTGGGAGCTGTGGTGTATCTCTAGATGACACAACAGTTATTTCATGCTATATCCTAGGATGAAGTCGAAACAATAATAAAAATATGGAGATGACTGAAAATGTCATTTTAATGCGGCTCACTGATTCCAAAACATTCTTTGCTAGTACTTAAATGGCAATTTCAGTATACCAGAATAACAGATGATCCATTCAGCATCCCACTTATAAGGAAAGAACATGATGCACTTTGGGGGCCATTGCTGCTGAGTCACTGATTGCACAATTCCGAGTGGCCAGAAAGCCTTGATATGCATAGCCGATGAGTAATACTGCCTCTCAGTTCACCGACGAGTTTCTGTAATTCCTTACTTGTCATCATGAGTCAGTCATATTTGATGAGAGTATCCTACCCATAAGAATGGAAAGTGCCCACATTGTCACCTTGTAATTTCAGGAGCTACTCTAACTTTTACAACAACATGAAATGGTGACAGTGAAAGGACCTTTTTTCTTTCTTACAATCTAGAAGCAATGTTTTCATTGAACTGATATCAATGGATTCTGCTTTCCATGGAGGCTCGAGCCTCATGGTTCCATCAAAGATTGTTCTTTCTCTGAAACCCCAGCCTCCTTCTTCTCTTGCTGCTTTCTGTTTATTGGTCTCTGGTGAAGTCTCAGCTGTTTAATTCCCAGTAATTATGGATAGCTTGAAACGTCTGGTGAAAAGTCACCTGGTCCTACAAGCCACCTCCCAGCCCCCCGTAACCTCGCTTCGAGTGATGAGCTGTGAAAATCAGCTCCTGGCGAGTTCATTTGTAAAACAATGGAAAGCAGAGCCTGGAAAACTATAAAAAGCTTATGAATGTATCAGGCAACAAAGGGAGATTGAGATTGTCAGGCATTTGTCCTTTACGCCAACATAATGAAGACACAAGTAGAGCTCCAAAGAAAGACACTTAACCCACAGCGGTGCTCCAGAGTTTTCTTATACTCTCTTGTATATTAGTGATATGAACAAGCTGAAAGAACGATTACTTCACATTAAGCTCATATTTCTCCACGTTATATATATTATACAAATTTCACTTTGGTATCATTGGTTGGAAAGTAATAGAGATTTGTTACTTTGTGTATCAGTCAATATGTCTTCGTGACATAGGAATGTCCACATACATGAACCATGAACACATAAAACACATGTTCCTATGATTCCTTCTCATAGGTCAATAATGACATAAGAGGGCATAACTAATATGAATGAAACTAGGATACAGCTGAAAATAATCTTCTTACTTACCACCCATTAGCACTGATACAGTGAGGCTTATGGTCATAGAAACTTATATAGATATAATTCAGTGTAAAGATAATGACACAAAGGCCACACAGTACCAGCACTCACTGCACATATAGCGTCTTCAGGTTCCAAACGTGGACATCACCCGACGGGATCCTCGGCAGGAACAGGGAGCGCTCATGGAGGAGGCGACTGCTGGCTATTTCGCGCTAAGAAAAGCGCTTCATCCGGCCTCTGAGGCCGGATGAAGTGATTTTCTTAGCGCGAAACCGCCGGCAGTCGCCTCCTCCCAGAGCGCCCCCTGTTCCTGCCGAGGATCCCGTCGGGTGATGTCCACTTTTGGAACCTGAAGACGCTATATGTGCGGTGAGTGCGGGTACTGTGTGGCCTTTGTGTCATTATCTTTACACTGAATGGTACTTCCCTTTATCTTTTCCCAGCACCACCGCACACAGCTCTTATCATACATCATAGAACACCTGTCTGTTTGCCGTCCCACTAGTGACTACTATTCACAAAGGGGCATCAGACTGATAAGCGGTGCCACCTCAGAACCTCTTGCATAAGTTTGTATAGATATAAGACTAAAGAATGAAGCCTCTGTATTTTCATCGCTCAAGACTCTCAAAGAGGTCTATCATTTCTCAAAGTATCTAAAAGCAAAAGCTAGTAAGTCAAATAACATGCCTCTAATGGAAAACCACTGAATAAAGCATTAAGGTGGAGCTGGTATCCACAAACAACAACAGGAGCATTTTTGCGGCGTCAACTAATGATTGACTTATCAGTAACTAGTAACATCATCTACATCAAGGCATGATACTACCAACAAATACCACATCAGCATGGGAAAGAAAACCAACGACAATGAAGACAGTAGGTCAGATTTACTATTCCAAAAGTCTGGTTTAATTTTGTGCCAAAAACTGGTGTACATGCTTTCTACCTTCTTGTGGGGGAGATTTATCAAAATCTGCACAGAGGAAAAGTTAAGCAGTTGTCTGTAGCAACCAATCAGATCGCTTCTTTCTATTTTATAAAGGCCTTTTGAAAAATAAAAGAAGCAAACTGATTGGTTGTTATGGTCAACTGGTCAACTTTTCCTTTGCACAGGTTTTGATAAATCTCCCCATATGTAAATTAAAGACTGTCTGTGCCTCAACAAAGGAGGATGACGTAGCAGAAAAGGAGGGACAGTTTAGCAGAAAGGGGGTGTGGCTAGAAAAGTTTGACACAACATTTTGGCATAAAGTAAGCCAATGGGTGGGGTCACGTTGCACAAGATTTATCAAATTCCACAAGCCACTGCAATAAATTTGGAGCATTTATAGGGCCCATTTACAGTGAGGAACGTCAGCAAGACATTTCCTCAGTGGATCTGCGTGCGCCATTTAAAATGGTCCAGATCGGCATTTATTGTCTGGGTCAATCTGCTATGGACATAGGCGCTGTCCTATTGACATACAACACTTCTGTGAGAATCCAATTCCTATCTGGAAGTTCTGTCACGTAACTTTCAATATGTGAACACAGCAGCAGAATTCCCATTGAAGGCAATGGGAAGATGCTGCAAGCAGAATCTCTGGGAGCTTAGACTGGTCCGTTTAAAGGGGTTATCCCTGAAAAAAACTTTTTTATATATATACCAAATGGCTCTAGAAAGTTAAACAGATTTGTAAATTACTTCTATTAAAAAATCTTAATCCTTTCAGTACTTATGAGCTGCTGAAGTTGAGTTGTTCTTTTCTGTGTAAGTACTCTCTGATGACACCTGTCTCGGGAACTGTCCAGAGTAGAAGCAAATCCCCATAGCAAACCTATTCTACTCTGTGCAGTTCCCGAGACAAGCAGAGATGTCAGCAGAGAGCACTGTTGCCAGACAGAAAAGAACAACTCAACTTCAGCAGCTAATAATTATTAGAAGGATTGAGATTTTTTAATAGAAGTAATTTACAAATCTGTTTAACTTTCTGGAGCCAGTTGATATATATATATATATATATATATATATATATATATATATATATATATATATATGTATAAAAGTTTTTTCCTGGAATACCCCTTTAAGAAATCTTCCCCAATATATTCCTCACTGGAACCGATTTATTTTTATGGAAAGGCTATGTATTTTGTGCAACTTTCCTACAAAGTAAGTTTCTATTCTCATAGACAAACAACACTAAACAAAGTATTGGCCTATATGTTGGTTCTTACAAGATTTAACATTTAAAAAGCCCTGATTTATTTTCTCAAATTAAAATGTCTTTGTTCCTTTCTTTTAAGGGGTGTTTTTTTATTAAAGTCTTAAAAGTTGATCTTTCCGAGTAAATATTGTTTCGCTGTGGGGGTAATTTAAAGAATAAAGAGAACTAGAACTGGTAGACAAAAGACATCTGTAAGCTTAGTAAGAAAGTGAATGAGTGAGTGGGTAAGTGGATGACTATAGGACTGTATATAGGACATACCACTGACTACAAGACTCCCATCCTGTCCAAATTGCATCCTGTCTAAATTAAAAATATATAAAAGTAAAATCCACCAAATCGGCAACACTAACGCACCATTTGTTTGCAAGACTTCTATGGTAATTTGCTGGTACCCTGCTTCTACTGACACAAAGAAGGAATCGTGGGAGAAAAATAAATGCATTCGAATATTCCAGATCCCTCAAGGTACTGAGGGATCATGATTTGCTTGTTTGTGATGAGGGATTCCATGGACAATATGGCCAAACAGTTTATAGTATTGTAATGAGGGTTGCAATCCCTATAAAGCAGGGATTCAGTGCTCCCAAGGGAGTTGCTCTGATTGGTCAGGCAAAGTTAAAGGCTTAGCCTGGGGCTCTGTACATGTAGGTGGGAGGGGGACGGTACCCTTCTTTTGCCCTGGGCAGTGTGGCGTGGATAAATTCGACATCACATTTATGGAATGCCTCACATAAAACATAACAGAGGTTAGCCTCTATCGAAGAAATGTTACTATCTTCAAACTATACAATGCCAAAAGAAAACTAAGCACTGCTGCACAAGCACACAAATTCTCATCTAGATGACCACCCCTACTGCATCTCTATTAAACTTTCCTTTTAGCGTTATTAATATATCATTTGGACTTTTAGCGTTCTACAGTTTTCTTAAATATACCGTATTTTTCGCCCTATAGGACGCACCGGCATATAAGACGCACCCAATTTTAAAGGTGCAAAATCTAGAAAAAAAAGATTCTGAACCCAACAGTGATGTTCAACCTGCGGACCTACAGATGTTGCAAAACTGCAACTCCCAGCATGCTGGGAGTTGTAGTTTTGCAACATCTGGAGGTCCGTAGGTTGAAGGCCACTGGTATAGGAGGTAATACTCACGTGTCCCGTCACCGCTCGTCACCGCTGCCCTGGATGTCGCTCCATCGCTGTCGCCGCGTCCCCGTGGTGTCCCCGACGCTCTGGACGTCTTCTTCCCCGGGATCCACGCTCTCTCCGTCATCACGACACTGTCATCACGTCGCTGCGCACGCCACTCCTATTGGATGACGAGACAGCGCGCGCGACGACGTGATGACGACGAAGGATCCCGGCACGGAGCAGACACCGAGGAGGCATGTAAGGTCCCTCCCGGTGTCCTGTAAGCTGTTCGGGACGCTGCGATTTCACAGCAGCGGTCCCGAACAGCCCAACTGAGCAGCCAGGTTAGGGTCACTTTCACTTCAGACGCGGCGGTCAGCTTTGATCGCCGCGTCTGAAGGGTTAATACAGGACATCACCGCGATCGGTGATGTCCTGTATTAGCCGCGGGTCCCGGCCGTTGATGGCCGCAGGGACCGCCGCGATAGGTCTGTATTCTCTGTATAAGACGCACCAACTTTCCCCCCCCAGTTTTGGGGAGGAAAAAGTGCGTCTTATATGGCGAAAAATACGGTAATAAATACAATGATAGACAAAACCAACAGAGCCATGTGTCACCTAGTAATCCCCTAAAGCAACATAAAAAGTAGCACAATGTCTATGAATAAAATATGATATTAAGTAATAAGTACATATAATGAGTCTGCGATTATGTACAAAGGGTGTTTATAGGAAATCTTTGTGTAGCATAAACAGAAAAAAAGTTCACAAAATACATAGGCATAAAAAAAGTGAAATAAACCATAAGTACAACCAAAAGGAGTTGAGCCCATAAAACAGTTTTACTGTAAGTAATCCATTAGGACACCTCAAGACGTGTTGTAAAGACCGCAGATAGGAAATAATATATAATCCCGTCATGTGATATCTGGGCCTATACAGTGGCCCCTCAAGTTACAATATTAATTGGTTCCAGGACGACCATTGTATGCTGAAACCATTGTATGTTGAGACCAGAACTCTATGGAAACCTGGTAATTGGTTCTAAAGGCACCAAAATGTCATCCAAAAATAGGAAAACAGTGAGAATTAAAGAAAAATAAGTAGATAACTAATATAGATAAAGCAAATCCTTCAATATAAAAGTAAGAAAGATCTGCTGGAAGCTGTAAATCACTGTCTATGTCAGTGTTTACCAAGCAGGGAGCCTCCAGCTGCTGTTGCAAAACTACAACTCCCAGCATGCCCGGACAGCCAAAGGCTGTCCGGGCATGCTGGGAGTTGTAGTTTTGCAACAACTGGGGGCACCCTGCTTGGGAAACACTGGTCTATGTACAGGACAGGAGCTTCTTCAGCGTCCTGTACAGTACACAGTGTACTAAAAAAGTAATGGAGTCGCCCTCACCTGGTGTCTAAAGGAGCAGCTAACCCTGGTACAGGTAAAGAGTACAGAACATGTAATACCTCCCTGTACTGTAGGGTGCGCTACCAGATACCAGTCAGTGCATGCACTTCAGTAATACAGGTAAAGAGTACAGAACATGTAATACCTCCCTGTACTGTAGGGGGCGCTACCAGACACCAGTCAGTGCATACACTTCAGTAATACAGGTAAAGAGTACAGAACATGTAATACCTCCCTATACTGTAGGGGGAGCTACCAGATACCAGTCAGTGCATGCACTTCAGTAATACAGGTAAAGAGTACAGAACATGTAATACCTCCCTGTACTGTAGGGGGCGCTACCAGACACCAGTCAGTGCATACACTTCAGTAATACAGGTAAAGAGTACAGAACATGTAATACCTCCCTGTACTGTAGGGGGTGCTACCAGAAACCAATCAGTGCATACACTTCAGTAATACAGGTAAAGAGTACAGAACATGTAATACCTCCCTGTACTGTAGGGGGCGCTACCAGGCACCAGTCAGTGCATACACTTCTGTAATACAGGTAAAGAGTACAGAACATGTAATACCTCCCTGTACTGTAGGGGGCGCTACCAGGCACCAGTCAGTGCATACAGTTCAGTAATACAGGGGTTTTACCAGCAAATGCCCATTCTGATTGGTCGGTTGACACGTTTCACAGATCTGGACTGTCTGTACATTGTATGTTGAGTCTGGTTTCAACTTACGATGGTCCAGAAAAGACCATTGTATGTTGAAACTATTGTATGTTGAGGCCATTGTAAGTTGAGGGATCACTGTATACACTCTACATAACTGGCACATTGTTTTATAGTCTGTCAAACTTAATAGGAGGTAGTAATGCAGGGGTCGGGCCATTGTGTCCTTTCCACACATACACACGCATAGGCAAATGGTGGCCTTGTTGCTTGTAGTGCTTGCCTCTCATCCCACAATAATCACAGGATACAAAGCATTATGGCATTATGGGGCAGGGAGGCTGCTCCCAGCTTTGGTTTCTATGACAGCGTAGAAGGCTCAGAGTGCAAACCTCTGATTCCCGGATTCCAGGTTCTTTGTTTGCCATTAATTAAAGTGACCATATGGAGCAAGCTGATAATGGAAGCAGATGATCCAGAGGAGAGGGGAAAAATGAATTTGGAGCAGGAAAACTGTCCTGAAAAGGATTGTGTAGGTCTATGAAGATTTAAACATGGGCTGGGGGGAGGGGGTCTGACAATGGATGTCAGATATTGTTCTAGAGGCGATCACACAGATGACAACTTGCTGGCACTCGGGAACAACCTAGCTGGTTCAACACTACAACTGGTGGAGAAGAAATAGTGACCACTAGGACGGCCCAATAGACTCCATAAAATATCCACACCAATAAACATCCACAAGCATAAATGCACAATAAACCAAATGACAACACATCTTCACCCGACATACTCTGCATACACAATATAACAATGTATCACTCCCATTCCTCACCTCTCATCTCCCCTCCCCCCACAGTGTGCATTGTCCTCATTAAGGTGTTCCTGGTACATAAACTTTACATTGTAAAATAAAAGAAGTGAATCCTGGTCCAGTAAACTCTACTGGATGAGCTGCAGAGCAGGTGAGGAGAATTCATGTCCCACACTACATACATACACAGGCAAAGCAGCAATGTCAGAGGCATGGGAGGTGGCTTTGTCTCCCTGGAAGTCTTTCTCCATTTGTGTTGTTGCTCTAAACATCTCCATTAGTTACATCAGGATTTGCCTGACCCAGAAAATCACTCAGGGCCCCCAAAAAGACAACATCAAGCCCCCCTTCCTGCAACTCATCCATAGAGTTTCCTCAAGTAAAAGTCCTGGCTGAAGGGGTGTGGAGGGGATTCCTATGAAAATAACAAGAGTGCTCCCCCATACAGAGTCCTAGGTCATAGAGGAGGTCGGCAACAACCCGGAGCTGTCCACGGTGCTGAAATGCTGCAGCGCATTGTGTGGAGCACCCAACACACTGGGACTTACCTTCTTCACAATGACATCATGGGGAGCAGTCAGAGGCTGTGCATGCTTACAGGGCTGCGATGGAGACCAGTCCTCTCTCTGATATTAGGATGTTTTTGTGGCTCCCCCTTAAAGCCTCCTTGCCCTTCCTCTGAGCAGTTCTGCAGGCTGGGGGCTCATTCCTTTATTGACCAAGCTCATGGGCAGCCCGGGCTCACGTAGGGTGGGGGTCTCCAGAACTCCAGCCTTGCAATGTATCTGTTTACTCTCCGAGGTGAAGGAAATTTACAGTACAGCATCAAAAAAGATGGAGCAGCTGACTTCCTCCGGGGAGAGTGGGCCGGCCCAGCTCCTCACATCCACCTATTACAGCCTGTGCTCCACTCAACAGAAGGTGCCCGGATCAACCAAGCTGATTAATAATTAATATGCAAGATCGTTGGAGCTTCTTCAGTGGGGAGGGCACCCAGGGGGGTGTGTGCATAGCACAACTGTCACTGTCACCACCCCTGTGCCATGACAGCTTTTGGTACAGTCCAATAATTTCTAATAGAAAGACTCAGCGGATGATAGATGCCTTGTGTATACCACGACCAAGGGAAAGTTCTACTCACGGTCCATATCTGCCAGGCAGGGGTGACCTTCCCTCCCCTCCCCCTGAAACCTATATCCAACTTTGCACTTCTCCTCCATGACCCCCCCCCCCCCCCCCCCCACTGCCTTCCCAGCAGCCCCTTAAAGTCCTAGCAGCACAGTAAACAACTACACATGTCAGCAGCAGCAGCAAGAAAATGGAGTATTTAACTCTTTGAGGGTCACACCCTTGCAACCAGTCTTACTCCAGGGATTTTTTTGGTCAAGGCTGAGGACTCTGAGCACCCCTGCCAGCATATTTATTTTATTTTTTATTTTTTATTTATTTGCAGAAATTTGTATTATGATCCTGCATGCTACACTTTAGTTCAGTCATATAGGTGCAATGTTAAAAAAAAGAAAAGCAAATGCAGCAGGATTCCTGCACAGATCAGCATGTAGGAGCCCACCCTGCCATAATGGACAGAGAAGAGAGAGAGAGAGAGAGAGAGAGAGAGAGAGAGAGAGAGAGAGAGAGAGAGAGAGAGAGAGAGAGAGAGAGAGAGAAAGAGAGAGAGAGAAAGAGAGAGAGAGAGAGAGAGAGAGAAAGAGAGAGAGAGAGAGAGAGAAAGAGAGAAAGAGAGAAAGAGAGAGAGAGAGAGAGAGAGAGAGAGAGAGAGAGAGAAAGAGAGAGAGAGAAAGAGAGAGAGAGAGAGAGAGAGAGAGAGAAAGAGAGAGAGAGAGAGAGAGAGAGAATCCACCAAATTAGACAACCACCGAGGCAAACAATGGGCTGTACTACACAGATCAACCTAAACAGATACATACAGAAAGAAAAGAAATCAATGCTACACTAAAGTCATTGTGTGTTCACCTTCTCCTCCAAGAAAGGTCACATACTGAGATGTACATGTATGTATAGAGATGGGACATGCTTTTCTATGCGGGTAAATCCACTGCAGCATGGCACCACTCTTCTGCATGCAAGAAACTGTTTTATACAGTCCTGTCTCATATGTGTGTGTGTATATATATATATATATATATAGATAGATATATAGATATATAGATATAGATATACAGTGACCCCTCGACCTACGATGGCCCCGACATACGATCATTTCAACATACGATGCTTTTGTATGTTGGGGCCATTGCATAAAGGGCTACCCGGCAGTGCAAACTGCTTCAGTTGCCACCGGATAGCCGTTTACGGTGCCCCCATGTGGTCCGCTGATGAATCACTTACCTGTCCTCGGGGCTCCGGCGCGTCCTCTTCGGGATCCCCTGCATCGTCGGCGCTCTCCATCGTCGTCATCACGTCGCTGCGCACGCCGTCCCGTCATCCAATAGGAGCGGCGTGCGTAGCGACGCGATGGCAGCGACGGAGAGCGCGGATGTCGGGGAAGCAGAGGCTTTGCCGGAGCGGCGGGGACGCGGCGACAGCGATGGACGGCGACATCTCGGGCAGCAGTGACGGTCCGGAGCGACGGGCACAGGTGAGTACAACTTCCACTAACAGTGGTCTACAACCTGCGGACCTCCAGATGTTGCAAAACTACAACACCCAGCATGCCCGGACAGCCAACGGCTGTCCGGGCATGCTGGGTGTTGTAGTTTTGCAACATCTGGAGGTTCGCAGGTTGTAGACCACTGTCCTATACTTTACATTACACGGATCCCTCAACATACGATGGTTTCAACAAACGATGGTCCGTTTGGAACGGATTACCATCGTATGTTGAGGGACCACTGTATATATTAAGGATAGCTTTACTAAAGTTTTATGCCCACCTAAGATTAATAAAGGCCCTTAAAATGCACATAAAGAAGCTGCTATTAGATGTAATAAAGTGGTAACAATACAGTCCTTTATAAGACACCCTTTATATCTCCATTAAGGTGTAGGGGCAGCCTCCTGTATAGTGTTATGATCAAAGCGTCTGCTTTAGTATTTCCCAACCAGGGTGCCTCCAGATGGCTTTCTGGGCATACTGGGAGTTGTAGTTTTGCAACAGCTGGAGGCCCCCTGGTTGGGAGGGTGTGGAGCTGATAGATACCTGTTTGCATTGTATAAGCAATATCAGGCCCAACAAAGGGATTTTTACAAAGTTCAGCTAAGAAAAACCACTGAAGCCATCGGGGCAGCCTGAGCTCTCCTGGAATCTGAGCAGAGGATTCAGCACCTCCGGCTCCGGACAGCTCCTCTGAGCACAGGACCCCCACACTAGGACCCTGCCTACTGGTCACAAAGGAGCGACCTGGTCCTTCTTTCATGGCAGAGCTGCTCAATAAATACACCACTAGCCCCCAGGGGCCCAAATTGTCCCACAGATTGTGTGAATAACTATATATTTTTATTTATGTGTGTGTGGATGTTAATAATTGTTTGTTTCTGTTTGTTCTTGTGTGTACATATCTGTGTTTGTTTCTGTATGTGTACATATGTGTGTGTGTGTATATCTATCTATCTATCTATCTATCTATCTATCTCATATCTATCTATCTATCTATCTATCTATCTATCTCATATCTATCTATCTATCTATCTATCTCATATCTATCTATCTATCTATCTATCTATCTCATATCTATCTATCTCATATCTCTCTCATCTCTCTCTCTCTCATATCTATCTATCTATCTCATATCTATCTATCTATCTATCTATGTATTGCTTGAAAAAGATGGCGGGATGCCGTCGAAACGTCGCATTTGATATGGGTCAATAAATCCCAATTTTTGCACTTTACTACTGGGTGTGCTGCTATATTTTCTGCATCTTGGATTATCTATCTATCTATCTATCTCATATCTATCTATCTATCTATCTATCTATCTCATATCTATCTATCTATCTATCTATCTCATATCTCTCTCATCTCTCTCTCTCTCATATCTATCTATCTATCTATCTCATATCTATCTATCTCATAACTATCTATCTATCTATCTATCTATCTATCTATCTATCTCATATCTATCTCATATCTATCTATCTATCTATCTATCTCATATCTATCTATCTATCTATCTCATATCTATCTATCTCATATCTATCTATCTATCTATCTATCTCATATCTATCTCATATCTATCTCATATCTATCTATCTATCTCATATCTATCTATCTCATATCTATCTATCTATCTCATATCTATCTCATATCTATCTATCTCATATCTATCTATCTATCTCTCTCTTTCATATCTATCTATCTATCTCATATCTATCTATCTCATATCTATCTATCTATCTCTCTCATATCTATTTATCTATCTATCTATCTCTCTCATATCTATCTATCTCTCTCTTATATCTATCTATCTATATCTATCTCATATCTATCTATCTATCTATCTCACATCTATCTATCTATCTATCTATCTATCTCATATTATCTATCTATCTCATATCTATCTTTAATATACATATATATATGTATATATATGTGTGTGTGCGCATGTGTATAATACATGTGTATATATATTATATATATTATATATATTATATATACATATATGAAGAAAGGTGAACGTCAGCTCACACAGGTGGGTGCGCACAGACTCTCTTTTGCAACAGGAAAGGAACTGGAAAAGCTGCCACTCAGTAAAATTCCAACTTTATTGCAGATAAAACAGCAGCAGTGCTTAATTTTGTCCTCTATCCTGTTTTATCAGCAATAAAGTTGGAGTTTTACTGAGTGCCGGATTTTCCAGCTCCTTTCATGTATATATATATATATATATATATATATATATATATATATGCAAACAAGGTAGAACCGCTCACTGCTCCTGCGTCTACTGCACGTCCTCGTGCCACGGACACCGGTACCACTCCCGGTTCAATAGAGACCACAAAAGAAGACGTCCGGCACTCAGGAAATGGCAGGTAAAACTTGTGTATGTCTTTATTGAAAACGCAATAGGCAGGACAAGATCTATATATATATATTAACATTATGGCTGGTAATATGCTTGATAATGGCTGGGTGAGCCGACTGAAACGTCGCTCGTTTGGAGTGAATAAAGACACCACTTTCTTCACAATATATATATATATATATGTGTGTGTGTGTGTGTGTGTATATAATATATATATATATGTGTGTGTGTGTGTATCTGCATAAAACATATCTGTCTGTGTTTGTGTGATCATATGTGTCTCTATCAATGTATTGGTTTAATGAGTACATATCTGCCTATGTATATGTATTGTGTATACAGATTATGTGGGTGTGACTGTGCGTACACAGAAGTCTATAAGGGAGATTTATAACTGTGTGTTTAGCTATACATGTTTTTAAAACTAAGTTACCAGGCTTATTTATGTGTACGTGCACCTAATTTATCAAAAGTCGCACATGCACTTGTGGGAATTTTTTTTTGTTGGAAGCAAGTTTTGTAAGTAAAAAGATTGCTGGTATTGGTGTGTACCAAAATATGCCATAATAGGGGAAAAGTCGCACATGATAAATTCACAACCACTGCAAAGCCAAAGGGCAGAATCATTCAAGTAAGCGAGTTTGGCAAAAAATCACTTTAGGACAAAGTCTTGTAAAACCATCCATGCGTCAAGTTCGCACTTTTTTTTTTTTTTTACAAACCAAAATGATGTGTAAAATGCATGATAAATTCTCCTTTTGTCTGTCCTTTTGTCAGTTTTATGTTTGCTAAAGTATATTTGTATCTGCACATGTATTAAAAGTAATATAAAAAAAATTTGCACATGCCAAAAGTTATCTTAAGCAATGCACATGTGTCAAAAGTAATATAATCTATAACAGTGTTGCTTTGTTGAACCCATAAATATCTCATTTCTCCTTGCTGGATCCTATGTAAGTTGATGCATTCGGTATAAATGATTGAGATCCACTGATTGCAAAGCTGAGGCAGCATTTTCTGAATAGACTCAATGACTTGAGATTGCAGAAAAAATATAAAAAAAAAAAAAAAAGAAAAAGACACTAAAATGCAGCCAACTTCAGACTGCACTTTGTCTAATTGGCACCAGTTTTCTCGGTTAGCAGCTGGGTGAAGATTTGCCTACCCCTTATTCTATGTTCCTATGCAGATGGACATCCTTAATACCACAGACTACAATTAATGCTGTTGTATTTGATGAATTTAAATGGGCCTGCATTAATATTGTATATAGAACAGCTGAAGGGCTGGATATACCGGCAAGGGGAGACCCCTGGCAGATGGAGGAAACAAAAAAAAAAGTTTTAATAAGGCCTGAGGCTAACATTGTCATAATGACACCCCTCCCCCTCTCTATACCCCACCCCTCAGGACATACAATTGCTTTGTCTGTAAAGAAAGTACAAGTCTAAAGTTTTCTTTCTCAATGGGACGACAGATTTGCATTCAACTTTTTTTTTTTTTTTTTACGTTAGGCAAATTGTGAAGCTGGGTTAGTGTGCTGTATACTATCAATTGGCAGCCATTTAGCCTGTCTGCTCTCTCCTTTGTGTTCTAGATTTAAGTATCGCAACACAAAACAAATTTAAAAAGTTACTATAAGTTTCATGTCACATCTCTGCTTTATTACGGAGTGTTTCATGTAATATAAACGCCAGGTGTACCCCAACAATATGATTTTCATAAGGTGTTTTAGACTATGACAAGGGGATCAATATAGCAAATGCTAAAGAAGATAAAAATTAACATGTGACAGCACATAAAAGTGTGTGTCTACAGATATATATATATATATATATATATGTGTATGTGTGTGTGTGTGTTTGTGTATTTCACATACATTCACAAACACTATCACAATCTTCAATGAAGCCAATGTTTACATTAGACACAACATTACAGCAAGGCAAAGCAGAAAATAGAATATAACTGTGTATAAAACTCATGATCCCAACCAAACATCAGATGTTACAAACTCAATGAACTCAACCTTAGTGTCACTGAACCCCCCACAAGCAGACACACAAAAGTTTGCAAAGAATTGACTAACCTAGAAAAGTTTCGCACAACGTCATCTTGGCTTGTTATCTTTATCCCGGGATCCACTGCTCAAGTCAGAAGTTACTTCATTCCTGAAAAGTTGCAGCAAGTACCAAAAGCTTATGTGCCCAGGAGCCTAGCCCAGGCCCTGTCCGCTCCAATCACAGGCGGCTTAGGATAATTACACAACAATAGCCTGTGCAGGCAACCAATCCAACTTCTGTACACACATATAGTTGCTGTGGACCAGGAGAACAATGACAAGCTGCTGCTGCTGCTGCAGCTTCAACATCCCCCCCCCTCCTCCTTCCAAGGGCCATTCAATAGTAATTGCTTGCTAGAACTTAGAAGACTGTGCAACTCCCCTGACCACCTTAGTATGAAGAAAAAGTTTGTAAAAAGTAAATACCATATGGTATAGCACCAAACGTGATCAGACTATTTTGACAGCTACATCAATGGGAAGTATAGATGCTATGATCGACCCTACTATCAGATGGACGTATCATGTTGAATTTTAAAGTCCGCTAACAAAATCTACAAATTGATTCACCTGTTTAAAGATTGAAAGATGGATTCATAAACTCTAGTAAGCAGTAGTCACGGTTTCCTATATACATGGATACTGTTGTATATATATTTAGTGATGCTGGTCATAGGCATGATGATTCTTTATTCAAAACTGTATATGTTTGGGTTAATGTTTTGTAAATGCTCTAATTAATCCTATGAATTACACAACATATCTGCTTCTGTGCGGCACTCGAAGGGGTTGTCTACCACACAAGTCCTACACAAAAATAGTATGGGGGAATTTATTAAATTTATCCAGATTTTTATTTTTTTCAAACGTTCATTTCTTCCAAAAACAGTGCCCCACCTTGGTAGAACTTGGTTCTATTCACTTCATTGAACCTGAGCTGCAAAAACACATACAACCTGAGGACAGGGGTGGCACTGTTTTTTTTTTAACAAATCATCCCTGTTTTCTGAATTGTGAATAACACCTTTAAACAATTTACACCACTTGTTTGGCATATGAAAAGTCTATTTGCGCAAAAATCTGTGATTTTCTGCTAAGGTTTACGTTGCCTGCACCACATTGAAGGCAGGGCTTAGCATAAAAGGGGTGGGGCCCTCACAGCCCACCAGATGTTTTTTTTATAGTTCACGCTAATAACAGGTGTGAACTGTAGTAGAAATGGACACTAGCTTGGAGCTAGCATAGATTTCTAAGTGCAGGGCTCTGGGCGCCAGCTTCAGATGTAGATTCATTGAAGGGAACCAGTCAGCTCCCTTATTGTTTATAAACTGTCCCCAGTACTTCGTAGCTGTCAGGTACAGCCTTCAAACTCTGCGCCCATAATGTCTGATTGTTGGGGGTCTGACTTCTGGGACCTCTGTAAATCACAAGAAAAGGGGTCCCAAATGCCTCTGCTGTCACGCACCTGGATGCGGGCGTTATGGAACAAGATGTGGATCCTCTACCTGTGTGGCTGATGGCTCGGACGGTATCGGGGAGCAGAGTCTAAGGTGCCGCTGGTCTTCACCAGAGCCCACCGCAAAGCAGGATGGATTTGCTGCAGCAGGCAACACCCATGTCGCTACCCCCAATACGGCTCGACCACACAGGTAACTGGGCAAGGCGAGGTACAGGAGGATGAGACAGAGGCGTAGTCAACGTAGCAAAAAGTCAAGGCAGGCGGCAAAGGTTCGTAGTCAGTAAATGTAGCGGAAAGGTCTGGGTACACGGGTATGGCAAACAGGCAATTGGGTACACTTTCTCTCAGGCAAATGGCACTGAAGATCCGGCAGGGGGTGTGGTGTGTGCAACAACTTTATAATGTGCTGTTCAGGTGCATACTAATTATGGGCGTACTGGCCCTTTAAATCTTAGAGCACCAGCACGCACCCTAGGAGATGGGGACACACGCGCTGGAGCTGAGAGAAAGAGCAGGGGGCAGCAGAGGAGCGAGGTAAGTGACGGGCCGGGACTCGCATGCGGGCGCATCCCGCAATGCGAATCCCGGCACCCGCCGGGAGCAGAGACCGTGCGCTCACGGCCACCATGCGTGGCCGGAGCACAGGTATTGACACCTGCTAAGATGAAACAGTTTATGCACAATTCAAAGGAACTGCCAAAGATATCTCTTTGGTTTATTCAGTTTGAATAGAGTGGCAGTGTAGATATTCAACCCAGCCCTGTACCTTTAACTAGGAAAACACGGCCCAAGGCCATTTTTATCAAGAAGTGGTGACTACGGACCCACCAACTTTGATCAAAGTGTAGGACATTACTTCTCTAGAAGGGAAGCAGACTTACCAAAAGAGAGAGCTGCCTCATGCTCACACATAAGTAGGATTCAACAAGCTAAACATCGTTGCTAGCTTAGCATCATCTGACGAGGAAGCAGAGACATCTTCCATCAGCATCAGCTAACTTTGGCTGATACAGACTGAGGCCTGCCGCATTAGAAGATGCTGAGCTGGCGAAGATGTTCAGCTTGTTACAAATCCTTCCTATGTATGAGGGTGAGGCAGCTCTGTCTTCTGGTAAGTCCATCCCGCTGGGGGGCTGGTCTGAAGTTGACCGCAACAGCCAATGGGAACTCCCATTTGGTGATATGTGTCCCCCAGGACTCAAGTCCTGCAGCAATGCGTGGGGACTGAGTTCCTGCGCCTTTTCCACAGCAGGAACACTTTTTCCATTAGCAGGAGTCCTGCATGACCAGCCATTGAGTGGAAATCTTGGAAATAATAAATTTTTCAGGACTTCAACCCTGGTGTCCCCGAAAGATAAGTTGTTCACCTAATTTTTGTTTCAACAACTTGGTGAGAATTATTGAACTATTATTGGTGAGAATTAATAAATTATTGAATAGTTTTTAGAAACTATCAATATCAAGACTTAAAGCAGCAATCAGGTTGAGACTCACTCTGTGCAGGATGAGTTACTGGATATTTCTAGTAGCTCGAAGTACCTAGTGTCTCAAGAAGAAACTTTCATCATTTTCAACAATAAAACCAAGTGATAAGAACTGTGTATGCTGGCGACAACATGACACATTAAAGGGGTACTCAGCCCTAGACATCTTATCCCCTATCCAAAAGATATGGGAAAAAAAATTCTGATCGTGGGGGGGTCATGCATGATTCAGGATACAGGGACCGGATTATCAGGACTTCATGGTTCCGGCCCCTTGTGATGTCACGCTCTGCCCCCTCAATGCAAGTCACGCCACGCCCCCCATAGGCTTACAGTGAGGGGGCGGAGCCATGACGTCCCAATACTATCGTGAGTCATCACAGAAGGAGCAAACTTAGCTCCGTGCAGTGATGACTCGAGGGGCTGCAGGAGAGATTGCCAAAGTCCCCAGCGGCAGGATCAGACATCTTATCCCCTATTCTTTGGATAGGGGATAAGATGTCTAGGGCAGAGTACCCCTTTCAGGAAGCAAAAAAATAGGAGATGCTTCAATTATCAAAGGTATCTAGGAGACATTGCTCAGTGTATGGACAGCTTAAAGGGTACCTCTCATCAAAAAAACTTTTGATATATTATAGATTAATGTATGCAGAATAACTTTACAATTGCATGTTATTAAAAAATATGCTTCTTTCTATTTAATTTTCTACTTTGAAGAAATTACCACTAGGGGTCTCCCTATCAGTCCTGGCAGCAAGCATTTCAGACTCATGCTGGAGTCCTAAACACTACGAGCTGCCAGTCTGCTTTGTTCACAAAGGAGAACACTCAGAGCTTCCAGCCTGCTTTGTTCACAGCCTGTTTGGCTGTGAACAAAGCAGGCTGGCAGCTCTAAGTGTTTAGGACTCCAGCATAAGTCAGAAATGCTTGCTGACAGGACTGATCGGGAAAAATACAATAGAAAGAAGCTTATTTTTCATTAACATGCTATTGGAAAGTTATTCAACATTCATTAATCTAAAATATATCAAAAGTTTATTTGATGAGAGGTACCCTTTAAGGGTAGGGTCACACATTCTGTATTTTGCTGCTGGGTATTTTCCTGCTGATTTATGCAGCAGCAAATAACGCAGTAAAATATGGCATGTGTGACCCTACCCTAAAGAGTATATTCCAAGACTAACAGCAAAAACAACAACATAATTACCTGTACCTGATCCCCTACCACTTCCGTTCTGACAGCACCCAGTAGCTAGTCTTCTTCCTGTTTACCCCTGGACAACCCCTCCCCTACTTTTTCATAAATACCAATGGTCCACTTTACTCCATGGAGATTCAGAAAGATGGGATCTACTGTATGGTACTGTCTTGAAGGTATCTACATTGAAGGATTTTTATACTGTTTTTGAGCCTACAGCTTTGGCATGGAGAGGGCCAAATAATCATAGAGGTAAAATTTTTTTTTCTAGAAACAGGGCCATTCTTGTCTCAGCACTATGCCAGCATTTCATGGTGAAATTTATTTTCTGGAGACTACATACCCCCTCCCCCCCCCCCTCCATATAGCATGTAGGCTGGGTACAGGAGTATAGATCTACATTTCCTGGTGAAAAGGTAGAGGTAGGAGATTGAAAGTCGAAGCCTGAAATTTCACTTTTTGGGTAGCCGTGTGCTTTAAGCTTGGCAGAGAAACTATCTGAAGTATCCGAAACTATAAGAAAGTTCCTCTGTTGCAGCACTGGCAGAAATTGTTTCTGATTTTGTTAGTTTAACATTTTTCCATGGCTCATGAATAAGTATTGGAACTGGATAAAAATCATAAGGCCTATCTGATTGGGGTTAAGTCTTTGCATTTATGGTTGTTTTTATAGCTGAAACAGTGAACATTTTCCATCTGGAGAGGGCACATCCACACTAACATGCTTGAGACTTCAAAATGCTGCGCTGTAACAGGTTGCACATTGGGAGGTTCCACACCTGCTACATGAGGTTGCAGTTTTTAGAGAAGGTCTTATAGACTCCCACCAGCAGATGTGAGATGACATCCTCCAGGGTCCATTATTAGATATAAATATCCAGTCGGCGCTTCTGTAAACACAGATCGGCTCCAGCTACAGTGCTTATGGCCCTGTCATGCTGCTTATATCACACAATCTGTTTTGTGAGCAGAAACTTCTGAGGGATGAATGGGAGAAGTTGAATGGCAGCTGTAGGGTTGCAGGGACGTGACATAGGCCAGAGATGTCATTACTGGAGACACTCAGCAGATGCATGGTAATAGTCTCAGAGGGCCTCTGTCCTGTGTCTTCCGAAGCTCACACTAGATACGTTGTTTTCATTTTTTGGGGGCTGTCATGAGAATTTAATCAATGTTTGCTTTCCTAGATTACGAAAGGCACATGTTCCAATTAAGGGATGCTAGGATATGTGTCTGGGATAGCGGAATGGTGCCATATCCACAGTCAGGGTATATCCAGGGTTAATGGCTTTGAGTGCAGTTGGTTGAGTTTTTAAAAATAATTAAAAATGTCACACATAAGTAAACCAAAGAAATATGTTTACCTGAGGAACACAAATTGTGATGGGATGGTCCTAAATGGTCCTAAATGAAAAGCAGCACCAGATGTGTCTGACAGACACTATTTCCTTCTCGTTTATGAAATATTAAAGGGTTGTCCAGTCCTTCCGGCTGCCTCAGTTTACTTCCCTTCAGCAAAGCTGCAGCCAATTGTGTTGGTTTTGTGCTGACAACTTCTGAGGCCAGTTGATTGGATGCAGGGTGCCCAAGGACATCATCAGTAGAAGAGGGTGAGAATATGTGGGAAACAGAGGTGGCAAGGAGGACCAAAGCGGCATTGCTGAACTTGGCAAACATAAAATAGGTGAGTATAGTGTCTAATGTACAGTGACCCCCCACCTACGTTGGCCCAGACATACGATAATTTCAACATGCGATGGCCTCTCAGAGGCCATCGCATGTTGAAGGCAGCATCAACATATGATGCTTTTGTATGTCGGGGCCATCGCATAAATGGCTATCCGGCAGAGCAGACTGCTTCAACTGCCACCGGATGGCCGTTTACGGTGCCCCTTGTGGTCCGATGATGATCACTTACCTGTCCTCGGGGCTCTAGCGCGTCCTCTTCGGGATCCCCTGCATTGTCAGCGCTCTCCATCGACGTCATCACATTGCTGCGCACGCCGTCCCATCATCCAATAGGAGCGGCGTGCATAGCGACGTGATGGCGGCGACTGAGAGCAAGGATGCCGGGGAAGCAGAGGCCTTGCCGGTGTGTCGGGGACACCCCGGGGACGTGGCAACAGCGATGGATGGCGACATCCCGGGCAGCGGTGACGAGCGCTGACGGTCCGGTGCGGCGGGGACAGGTGAGTACAACTTCCTCTAACAGTGGTCTTCAACTTGCGGACCTCCAGATGTTGCAAAACTTCAACTCCCAGCATGCCCGACAGCCAACATGCTGGGTGTTGTAGTTTTGAAACATCTGGAGGTCCGCAGGTTGTAGACGACTGTCCCATACTTTACATTGCATGGATCCCTCAAAATACGATGGTTTCAACAAACGATGGTCTGTTTGGAACGGATTACCATTGTATGTTGAGGGACCACTGTATTTTAAAACCCTAGCAGGCAACAATTTCTATCTATCTATCTATCTATCTATCTATCTATCTATCTATCTACCTATCTATCTCTCAATCAGACAACCCCTTTAACTAGATAAGTCATAAGTGCCTGTTCCTTAGGGCTCCAATGATTATGATACCAGGGTTGCATGGAGAGTCCTATAACTTTCCAGTATTGGGATTAAGCTGGACTAATCGCAAGAGAGGACATTCCTTATTCCCATTTCCAGTGAATAAGTGGCCATGTTTGTAGTCACTCTCTGCATTAAAAACTATGGGGGATATGGAAACCGCTAATCACACTCCCTCACACACTCTTTTCACGTATGTCTGTTTAATGGAAAAAAAACACTATTTCACTTGGAACATGGACTAGACTGCTTAATCCCAACCAATTATTTAATGTGTATCAAAGCCTCCTGACCTTTGATGATGGGGTAGAGGAGGATCTGACATGTTCTATTTCAACAGCTTGAACTTTTTTCTTTCTTTCTTCCAGGGAACAGCTTACCCCCCTATCTCCATTCAGAACACATGAACATTTGGTTAAACATTCATGTTTCGAGGGACCAGAAGAGATAGTTCCCAGTTTAAAGGAGAAAAACTTTACACAATCAGATCTCCAATAAACACAATCTTTGAATTATTATAGATTATGGATTTATGGGTTTTCAATTACAAGTGTTTTCCAGTTGACAAAAAAGAAGGCTTTCCATTCATCTCCAGCTTGCTTACGACTGCCGGACAGTATCTGGAAACCTGAAACAGCCAAGTCAGCTGTCTTATACAATTTACGTAACTTCCATCAAAATTAATGGGAGATGCGCAAATAGCATAGCCCTGGGAGCTACGTTGTTTATGTAACTCTGGGGGCTTGCACCATTTACTCAACAACCAGTAATTTAAATAGGAGCTACTCAAATTGCATAAGACAGCTGACTTGGCTGATTTCAGCGTCCAGGCCATCTCTGGTTGGAGATTGCTGGGGAGCTATCTTTTTTGTCCATGGGAAAACCCTTTTATAGGAAATCTGTCATCAGTATCACCTGCACTAACCTCTCCTTACAAACAGGTAGTGCAGGTGTCACTGATGACAACAATACTTACCTGGTCCTATTCCATTCTGTGGTTCTCTGGCTATCCTCTTTGGTATCTTCTGTTCCGGGCCCGACTTGGAGCATGGGCAGAGCTTAGTGGTTTCCTGTTGTGTACAGGGCTTCATGAACTTTCTCTCCTTTTTTTTTCTCTTTTCTATCATATGCATGAATACAATACATCTTTAAACTCTGGTGCATTGCAAATGTGCCAAAGTACACCAACTTTTTAAACCTCTCTCCTGAACATGATAAATCACAACCTGCAAACGTGCCAACAGGATGAAAATTGCATTGTGAAAAAACACGCCTACATTTTTGAAAAAGAGCAGAAGGATTTGACTGATTGGTCAGGAAAAAAAAGCCAAACTTTGTTATGCGCATGCTGTTAAAAGATAGAGTGAAATCCCTTTTTAACATAATTTAGGGAAACACAATAGTACATGAGGCCCACTGTCTTTGATTATACCTAATACGGGATATAGTAGGTATAAAATAAACAAACACATAAATACATATATGTACGTATGCAAATATTTTATCGTATGTCTCATCTTTCCCTGCACAACATATTAAATCCAAATGATGATGGAAGACTCACTACCATATCAAGACCCTACCCAGCTAGTTCCCCCTGCTATGAAAACATATGCTAACTGGTTGAGGCAACTATCCAAGTATTGGTAATATAAACTTCATTACCCATAGACAATTGAGCCCAATCTCAAGTTGTTGCAAAACTACAACTATCAGCATGTACTGACAGACCATACATGCTGGGGGTTTAAGTTATGCCACAGCTGGAGGCACATTGGTTGCATAACACTGAGAGTTTGTTACTTAACTCAGGGTTTTGCAACCCGTGTGCCTCCAGCTGTTGCAAAACTAGAACCCCCTGCATGCTGGTAGTTGTATTTTTGCAACAGTTGGAGGCACACTGGTTGCGAAACACTTAGGTAACCAACTCTTAGTGATTGTCACAGCGAGCACTCCGGTCATTACCTCCGGACCGGAGCGCCCGCTGCCTCAGCCCTCAGTCCCGGGATCCCGGCGTCTCTCGGTCAGATGCACTGACCGGGAGCACGGGTTCCACAGTTTCAGGGACGCGGCTGGCGTGGCGGCTGGGTCCCGCTCACGCGACGCGTCCCTGCCCGACTCACCTGTTCCTCGGCGCGCGGCTCTCGTCACTCCTTCATCTCTGCACCCCGCTCTCTAGGGCGCGCGCGTGCCGGCTTCAGTAAATTTAAAGGGCCAGCGCACCGGTAATTGGTGCGCTGGTTCCTCACCTGTCGTTCTTACATAAGTTGCCTTCCCCTTCCTGCCTTGCCGGATCTTTGTGCCTTGTGCCTCTGAGAAAGTGTTCCCTACTGTGTTGTTTGCCTTGCCAGTTGCCATACCCGTTGCTACCGTCTCCTCACCTGTGAACCCTTGCCGCCTGCCCTGACCTCTGCTACGTCCGACTATGCTCTTGCCTTCTCCCTGTGTACCATGCCATATCAGCAGCCAGAGAGGTCGAGTTGTTACTGGGGGACACAACCTGGTAGTTACCGCCGCAGCAAATCCATCCCGCTTTGCGGCGGGCTCTGGTGAAGAACAGTAACTGCTTAGAACCGGTCCTCCAGTACAGCCCGCGCCATCGCCTCTCTGGTCCAGAGGATCCACTACCAGTCCTGCTGGTTCGTGACAGTGATACACAACCAGTGTGCCTTAAGCTGTTGCAAAACTACAACTCTCCGCATGCATTGACAGCCAAAGGGCATGCTGAGAGTTGTAGTTTTGCAACAGCTGGAGGCACACTGCTACAACTCCCAGCATGCCCTTTGGCTGTACATGTTGAGAGTTGTTGATAAGCAACTGCAGGAGGTGAACAGGCCTCACCTCCTGCTGAATCCTGCCGCATGCACCGCCGCCGCTGCTTCTGACGCTGCCACCGCTCCTGTCCGCATCCGCTCCCGCTCATGATGGGACCCCTGCCGGGCCAGGCAAAGATAGGAGATCCCCGCTGGCCCCGATCGCCACCACAATCACCCCCCAGCAGGGTAGTGATTGGTGGGTCGGTAGTGTTATCGGTGCTCTGCTTCTCCAGCCTGGATCTCAGGGATGGAGCATGGGGCAGTAAATCGCCAATCGGACGCCAAGGAGGAAGGTAGGGACCCTCCTCACATGCCCTAAGCTGATCGGGACATCACGTTTTGTAAACCTGTTAGACGCGGTGACCAATTTGGATCCTCACGTCTAAAGGGTTAATAACGAGCATCACCATGAATGGTGATGTCCAGTATTAGCCACAGGTCCTGGCAATAGCTAGGTGCCAGGACAGACCCGCTATGATGCGGAGCCATCGCGTGACCCCACATTATAGTATGGGAGTGGGAGCAAGGTGTACAGGTACGGCCTGCGTCCTTAGAAGGTTGCGGTGATGACCGGTATTCTGATTATGTGTGGGGATGCCCGGTATTTTGAATATGAGGTGATGACCGGTATTCTGTGGACAGACTTTTTTCTACACCATAAAATACATGGTGTAGAAATGCGACAAAGAAACTAATGGTGCTACAAAACAAAGGACTATATGCGTTTGTCGCACGTGATGAATTCGTGCCTACTGCAAAAACAAGGCTATATTTAGTCAAAACACAGTTTGGTATGGATAACAGCATAAACAATTTAATGCATAGAAAAGTCACACGCTATGTATTATATTATATACATTATATTATTATACAAAAGGTGTGACAAAATTCCCCCCATTGTGTGCACAGAGAACCACTTTTCCATAGACTTACAGAGAGCACATTGATGTTAAAAAATACTCATGAAACTTTCCATTATTTTATAGATGCATTTTTACAATGGCTTGAAAATACACTGTGTGAACCTAGCCTTATATTTATTAAGGAAATATAACAGTTTGCTGGGATAATTGGTATAAATTCTACAAACGGAAAAATTTGACCTTATACCTGTATACATTTACTAATATTCCCTTTTTTTTTTTTGACAATTTCATCATTTGTTTTATTTATCCCTTATATGTATTAGGGTACATTCAGATGTGTGTATTTTGCAGCAATTTTTTTTTCAGCTGCTGAATTTCCTTTCCATTGAGTAGAAAAATCTGCAGCAGAATGTGCACGTGTGAACTGATGTTCCCTAAGGGTAGGGACACATGTGCCATATTTGCTGCCGAGTATTTTTCTACCCATTGAAGTCAATAGGTAAAATCAGCAAAAAAATGGCAAAATCACTAATTGTGACAACATACAATAGTGGACATCTGGAGGGAGGGGCAAAACTTTTTTTTTCCAGGGCACTGTACATTCACAATTGCAATAACCAGCAGACTGTTCCTTCCAAACCTAACCGTTGACAGAAACATGTCAAAGATCAGAATAGTGAGTGCTGTCCCACGCTGCTGTAATGGAAGGCAGTAAGGGGTGAAAAAACAAAATGAAAATATATCTATGGGGTGAGAATCAAAAGCAGCAGTCGGGCTTGGCCTTTGAATTGAGAGGGCAGATGGATGCATTGCCAAATCTCAATCACAGCTGGGGTGAACTGGCTAAAATTCTGTGAGAACCACTTTCACCAGCCTCCCATATGGAGTGAGATTGGGGGCTGGGTTACCGAGGAATGTATGGAACAAAGACTTCAACTTGGTGCAATTGAAAGGGAGAAAACTTGTCCTATTTATCGAGCTTATTACTAATTTAAGACGCCAATATCTTCCTTGAACAGATGTTGTTAAATCGGCGCAGTAATAACCAATTGCTTCTTTTTTTTTACTGCATTAAAAAATTCTACTTTGCTACATAATTTATTTTTATTTTACATATATGATAATTTATGACTTTTCTTTACAATTCTAAAAACTTTTGTTTACAAAACAAAATAATTGCTAATCATTTATTGTAAAAATGCATATTAGAAATGTATTTGGATTTTTTTGTATTTTTTATCTTACTTTCTATTTTTATTCGATATGTATTTTGTGTGTTACTCTTTTGACGATGCATTAGTTTATGGCAGAAACGTACAACACAGAGTTGAAGAAAAGTACATTAAATTGCTGGAATTTGTGAACCCAAAAATACAGACCATGTCAAATAAGTTAGAAAAAAGAAAAAGAAAAAAAAAGGCATTTGCGCCATTCAGTGCACTCTTACAGTTCATGGTAAAGAGAGCAACTAACAATCTCTACAGATTGCTTGCCTGTTCTTATAAAATAGGGGAAAAAGGCAGAAAAAAAAGTTTTTGTAGGGGGAGACAGGTGGCTGAAGTAATAGCTGATTGGAACAAAGCTAAGCTATTAATGCAAGAATGGAGAATGCAGTCATTTGGCTCAGCAGGCCTTGGGTTGAAAAGACGAACGGGAGATAATAGGGCAGTGGGCATGTCTGGGGTGGGATTCTAAGTTTGTGGAGGTCTGATAAGCCCTCTTTTAATTCCTCTTGTTCCTGGTATCAATGGTTTAGGCATTCTGGGTGATGTGTTCTTATGGCCAGAAATTAAGATGCTACACAGAGATCAGTGCCCTTTATTATATTCCGATCCTTACGTTGACAAATGGAAGATACTCTCTGCATCCTACGATAGTGTGTCTATAGAGCAGATGACAAACTCAAGGACAACTGTAGACAATACAAAGATGTTCAGATGTTCTCCATGAACTACCAGTATGGACGTGTAAAGAAATCATTCACTTTCATGTAAAACTTTGCTAACTTGTCTTAAGCCAAACCTAGATGGTCCACGTTTTCTTACAAAAAAATAGGTTTAACAATTTAGCAATTTTTTGTAAAACAGGGACTGGAAACCAGTGCAGTAGGATTTCCGAAAGCAGACATATGATTTGGTGGCAATAGGTAAATTCTGAGGATTCTAATCTTTGATGTGAAAGCTCGTAAAAGCTATAGCCGCACCTGCCAAGATAGGACCAATGATGTTGTATGCCACCATTTGGTTCAATATGGGTCTATACAGGATGTTTTGTTTAGATTGTATGTATTCAAGCTCTGTGCCAAGTCACATGCCACTAAATATGATGTCACGGCATATGCAAAAAATACTACCTGTTGACCTGTTTTTCTGTTTCACACTAGCATGTGTCTCTGCCTCATCAAAGTATGCCTATTTCTCAGTGCATTCATTGCAATTTGTAGGGATGCACCATGGCCATGATGTTGGTGGTAAAACCAGAAATAAGATGGAGTCATTTGCTTCTCCAAATCAACATTATCGGCTGCGCCATATAAACTATGTAAAAGAACCTACAAAGTAAATCCACAGTGCTAGTCAGCAGTGCAAAGGGTGTTCATACGTCAGTGCTGCTGTGTGTTGTGTTTTTCACCCCCTCCCCTCCAGTCCCATTATTTAGCAATTTCATCTACTAAAGCTTCTGTAACACACAGCAGTTTTTGTTTCCTGTTTTTGTGCCAAAGCCTGAAGTGGATTCAAAAGGAAAGGGAAATATAAAGGAAGGACTTATACTTCTCCTAACTTATGGATCCAGGTCTGTCTTTGGCTCAAAAACTTCAGTGGCAGTTTTACAATAAAATTGGCACATATGATGGCAGCCTTAGGCTAGGTTTCCATGTAGATTCTTCTCTGGTGTTTTTTTGGGGGGAAAACTGCCACTGCAGTTTTTGAGCTAAATCCAGAAGCGAATCTAGAAGAAGGGGAAGTATAAATCCATCCAGCTTAGGTTAAAAAAAATTCTGTGGCAATTTAAAAAAATGACAAAAAAAATGGCAAGTGGAAACACAGTCTTAGGCTAAGTTTCCACACAGGTTTTTGGGGATACTGCCACTCCAGTTTTTGAGCCAAAGCCAGAAGTGTATTTAAAAGGAATGAGAAATATGCAGAAAGGACTTATACTTCTCCTACTGGATCCACTTATGGATTTGGCCCAGAAACTGCAATGGCAGTATCCTAAAAAACTGGCAAGTGGAAATACAGCCTTAGGGTAGGGTGATGTGCTGTATTTTGCTGTCTATTTACTGCTGCGTATTTTCTTAGTAAAATCAGCTGCATATTTTGCTACCGCTTGAATGGGTAGGATAATATGCAGCAGCAAATACGCAGCAAAAAACGACACATGCAACCCTACCCTTATACAGTAATTAGGGCTCCATAGAAACGGCTTGGTTGTTCTAATGACGTGCTATCTAAATGCACAGGTTTGATGTGACAAATTTCCTCAATTGTAAGTTCTCAGTTCTACATATCATAGAACAGATAGAAATAAATAAAAAAATTATATATATATATAAATATAAATATATATATATATATATATATATATATATAAATAAAGTTTTTTGTTTATTTTTTGTCCATGCACACTAAGTGTTCAGTCTAAGGTTTAACATGCCTTAAGGGTTGCTACCTCCGTGTTAACATTTTTACTATTCTGGATCTAATTCCTGTATAAGTTTTTCTTTTCACAGTCCAGAGGTCACCATGGCTTGTAGACCAAAGCTTACATGAAGCAATCCAGTCTGAGCCTCTTGCTAACAATATAATTTAGAGGGACAATCTATGACTGATCTGGGCCCTGGGGAAATACTGGCAATAAGAATGGAGGACGGGGCAAGTGATAACTGCAGCAGATGGTGTGTGGAGTAGTGTCCTGTGAATCAAGTCACTCCCTTGCCTATCACAGGAATCTCAGCCACTTTAAACCTTTTAATGCAATCTGCTGCAAGCGAGTTTTACAGCTTACACCATGAAAAATGGGCTTGACAAGGCGGAGCACTCTGAGAATAGAGCCAACTTATCATCCCAGCTTCTGACATTGTGGGTGTTCTGTTGTCCAGAATAAAGTTTTGCAAAATAAAACCCTTCCTGTCTCATAATATGTCAGAGAACAACACATCACCATATTGCTTCTATTAGAACCTACTTTCTCTTTTCTGTCACTTTTGTAGACCGTTCTGAAACTAATAACTTTTTTTTCAACTTTTCCATTACTCTGGTGCTCCATGCATTTTCCTTTAAAGATATATATTTTAAGATTAGTGAAGAATGCAATATCCCTTTGCCAATGGGGCTTCCTGTGGTTTTAATAAAAAATAAATGTAGTCACGAAAAATAAATAATGCTTTAAATCTGGAGTGTGCATAGACAAAAAGCTGCCTTTCTGACATCTTTCTGTAGAAATCCCTTACTCTTTAAGGTACTCTACTCATTATTTACATGCATGGCTTTCAGAAGCTTTCACTTGAACACATAGGAAAAAGTATTTAAGTGCCAAAAAAAGAAAGAAAAAAAAAACAGGGATACTTCGAAGATGGATGAGCAGCAAATAAAATGAATGGAACATTGGTTCAATTTATATATATATATATATATATATATATATATATATATATAACTACATCTGATCAATAGACTATGAGAACTTCTCAAGTACTTTTTTGTTACATGGTGATGGTATATTCAGAAGGATCCACAAACAAAATAAAATTTCCTATGATTTCCCTATGGGAATGTGGAGTAGGTCACCATCTGCTATTTATGATTTACTTTTACAGTGGGTACTACAGTGCAGTGAGAATATGTAATGTTACCTAACAATGACTATGGTATCAAATCAAGGGCATTACTGAGATTTACAGGATCCGATAACAAAGTCATAAATAACCTTACCATGATCACTGTAAACTAAACTGTAGGATTGCAAACTATTTACTTGAGTTGCATAATAGTAGCATATATATATAATGTTGTGGACACAGAATAATCCATACAGTAGAGCCCTACACGGAACAGTTTTTTTTTTTTTATCCTCTCTGCTACTTTCTGCTCCTGATGAATTTGTGACCATTGCAGCCCATTACACATTACATGTGTGTCCAATCTTGTCCGATTCTAGCATCCATTCTGAGCTAGTCATAGTAGTATGTAGTTTCTCTACTAAGCAGATATGCCATTCAGGAGAAGGGAAAGCTAGGTGAAACCTAGCTTTTCTATGGTCCTGAATTGCATATTTGCTATTTCAGGTTATTTATATAAGTCACGCAATAACATACTTGTCATTATGTGTGCACAGGGCACTGTTGGGCACTATGGACTTGATTCAGACTGTATATGATGGTATCCTCAAGTATCATACAGGAGTAAGTATAGTACACGTAGCATGCCATTATTTTTGCACAGGGCACTGTTAGGCACTATAAGGAGTACAGTCAAGCAGTGCATAGTGCACCCCTAAGGCATCTGTGTAGTGTGCCTGGTCCATGAGTTGACTGACGTCAAAAGTCCTCCTAACCTTTAGGGTTACATGAGCAGCACTGTCACTGACCAGTCACTATACCACTGCACCCAGCTTATCATTAAGATATACACTTATGGTGAGAGGATGAATCAGTGAGAGCATAGCCAGGCATCAGACACTAGAGGCTACACACAGCATGACTCTAGTGCCCTACTCCTCCCAATGAGCTTTGCCGTGCACCGAATGTCGGGTGAGATGACTTTTAGTAAAAGTTTCTTCAGGTTAAAGAGGTACTCCACTAGAAACATCTTATCCCCTATCCAAAGGATAGGGGATGAGATGTTAGATCGCGGGGGTCCCATCGCTGGGGACCCCCACGATCTCCGCTGCGGCACTCCTGTAATTTGGTGCGTGGAGCGAACTCCACTCCATGCCCAATGACTGGCGATGCAAGCCACCACGCCCCTTCCATTCACATCTATGGGAGGAGGCGTGATGGCTATGTACTAGCCATCATGCCCCCTCCCATAGACATGAATGGAGGGGGCATGATGTCACAAACGCGGAAGCTGCAAGCCCAGAGGTCCTCAGAGGCGGGACCCCCACAATCTAACATGTTATCCCCTATCCTTTGAATAGGGGATAAGAGGTTTCCAATGGAGTACCACTTTAAAGGATGTTTTTGCTGATAAATATAAAAAGAAATAGGCCAGAGTATGCTAAGCACTCTGCAGTGTTGTGCTCTCACCCACAACACACTTACTATCGCCCTCACCTGCAAGTTTTTTAAGGGGTCCTGCAAGGCCCACGGGAACCCAATCCCAATGTAGTCCTTTATTATATAGTGATGCTTGTTTGCTCACCACTAAAAGGGACAATGGGGGAATTTACCAGTCCTTTTAAATTCATTGTTTCAGACAAACAAGATGTATTTTTAGATAAATTTATTAAGTTGGTGTAAGCTGTTTGATAAATTTATCCTGTCAGGTCGTGTGCCAAACTTTGTCAATAACTAATTTTAACACCAGTTTTTTTTTGTGTATTGTGTGCCATAAAATACCTTACAATTTTTGACCACACACTTAATATATGTGTCTGAAACTAGAACTCATAGGTGGATACAAAACAATATGTATCATTCAGAAACAGTAGAATTGTTAGGCACTTAACAATAATTAATGTGTTGCTCATATAAAAAAATGTGTAGTCATCTCCAAATATTTGTCTGGGGACTGTGGTAAATTCAATTGAATGTTCCTGCACCTGAGTAGCAGCCCTCCGACCCCAAACTCTGTAGCAGCTGTTAAGACTTCGGATATAGTTATACCCATGGGTGCAGTATACATCTCCAACATAAAAATATAAAATCAGATTGTATGCAATGGACACTAGAGATGAGAGAACATTTGAAAAATGTAATTCAGCTGAATTTTTCAAAAAGATTTGATTCGATTTGAATTTATTTACAGTAAATCTATATTAAAAACATCTATTTCTGGCCTACAGAGAGCCTCAATAGGGTTTTAGAACACTTTGCTTTGTTCTAACACGCATATGGAGTGTGCTGGGGTAGTGAAATAACATTGTTATTCAATATGACATGCAGGCATCACTTTTAGAATCATTGCCGCAGAACGGCACAATGACAGAGCCTGGAGGTGGCATCAATATGAGGAGACCATATAGTGGCTGAATGACAAAGCTTGGAGGTGGCTGAAGCATGAGGAGACCATATAGTGGCTGAATGACACAGCGTGAAGGTGTTGGCAACATGAGGAGACCATATAGTTGCTGAATGACACAGCCTGGAACTGGCAGCAGCATGAGTAGACACTAGAGCTTCACAATCCCTAAGATTAAAAGATGAATTTTGAAAATTAATTGAAGATTTTTGGTAGCTAGTCCTACCATAAAAATTTGTAGGCCCAGGCCCAGCAGCATCAGTAAACCATATATTGGCTGAATGACACAGCCTGAAAGTGGCTGAAGCATGAGGAGACCATATAGTGGCTGAATGACACAGCCTGGAGTTGACTAAAGCATGAAGAGACCATATAGTGTCTGAATGGCACAGCCTGGAGTTGGCAGAAGCATCAGGAGACCATTGAAATGTAAGATTTTGAAATTGAAATTGAGGATTTTGAAATTGAAATTTTAACTCCCAAGTTTTAGTGTCCTGGGCCCCGGTGTGTGGATACAAAGGACCAAATCTAACAAGGAGTCACAAGTCACATGGCAGCACAATGACAGAGCCTGGAGGTGGCATCATTATGAGGAAACCATATAGTGGCCGAATTGCACAGCCTGGAGGTGTTGGCAGCATGAGGAGACCATATAGTGGCTGAATGACACAGCATGGAGGTGTTGGCAGCATGAGGAGACCATATAGTGGCTGAATAACACAGCTTGGATGTGGCTGAAGCATGAGGAGACCATATAGTGGCTGAATGACACAGCGTGGAGGTGTTGGCAGCATGAGGAGACCATATAGTGGCTGAAGGACACAGCGTGGAGGTGTTGGCAGCACGAGGAGACCATATAGTGGCTGAATGACACAGCATGGAGGTGTTAGCAGCATGAGGAGACCATATAGTGGCTGAATGACACAGCTTGGTTGTGGCTGAAGAATGAGGAGACCATATAGTGGCGGAATGACACAGCCTGGAGTTGGAAGAAGGAGGAGAGAATAGGGCCTCACAATCTCTAAGATTAAAAGATGAATTTTGACATTTAAATTGAAGCTGTATGGTAGCTAGTGCTACCATAAACCTTTTAAGGTAATGTTCCAGGCCCTACAGCATCACTAAACCATATAGTTGCTGAATGACACAGCCTGGAGCTGGCAGCAGCATGAGTAGACACTAGGGTTTCACAATCCCTAAGATTAAAAGATTAATTTTGAAATTTAAATTAAAGATTTATGATTTATGGTGCTACCATACATTTTTTAGGCCCAGGCCCAGCAGCATAAGTAAACCATATATTGGCTGAATAACACAGCCTGGAGGTGGCTGAATCATGAGGAGACCTTATAGTGGCTAAATGGCACAGCCTGGAGGTGGCTGAAGCATGAGGAGACCATACAGTGGCTGAATTGCACAGCCTGGTGGTGACTGAAGCATTTGGAGAGACCATATAGTGGCTGAATGGCACAGCGTGGAGTTGTTGGAAGCATGAGGAGACCATAATCTGGCAGAATTACACAGCCTGGAATTGGAATTTAAGGTAATGTCCCAGTCCCAGCAGCATCAATAAACCATATAGTGGCTGAATGACACAGCCTGGAGTTGGAGGCAGATGAGGAGACAATAGGGCCTCAAAATCTCTAAGAATAAAAGATAAATTTTGACATTTATATTGAAGATGTAGTGCTACCATAAACATATATAGGTAATGTCCTATGCCCAGCAGCATCACCATGTAGTTGCTGAATGACACAGACTGGAGCTGGCTTAAGCATCAGTAAACCATATATTGGATGAATGGCACAGTCTGGAGGGGGCTGAAGCATCAGTAAAACAAATATTGGATGAATGGCACAGCCTTGAGGTGGCTGAAGCATCTGTAAACCATATATTGGATGGATGGCACAGCCTGCAGGTGACTAAACATCTGTAAACCATATATTGGATGAATGGCACAGCCTGGAGGTGGCTGAAGCATCAGTAAACCATATATTGGATGAATGGCACAGCCTGTAGGTGGCTGAAGCATCAGGAATTCATATATTGGATGAATGACACAGCGTGGAGGTGTTGGCAGCATAAGGAGACCATATAGTTGTTGAATGACCCAGCCTGGAGGTGGCAGCAGCATGAGTAGAAACTAGGGCTTCACAATCCCTAAGATTAAAAGATGAATTTTGAAATTTAAATTGAAGATTTATGGTAGCTAGTGCTAGCATAATTTTTTTTTAGGCCCAGGCCCAGCAGCATCAGTAAACCACATATTGGCTGAATGACACAGTTTGGAGGTGGCTGAATCATGAAGAGACCATATAGTGGATGAATGGCACAACCTGGAGTTGGCTGAAGCATGAGAAAACCATATAATGTCTGAATGGCACAGCCTTGTGAGTTGTCAGAAGCATGAGGAGACCATTGAAATTGATGATTTTTTTTATTTAAATTTAAGATATTGAAATTGAGGATTTTGAAATTGATATTTTAAGTCCCAAGTTTTATTGTGTCCAGGGCCACGGCGTGTGGGCACAAAGGACCAAATTTAACAAGGAGTCACATGTCACATTGCAGCACAATGACAGAGCCTGCAGGGGGCATCAGTATGAGAAGACCATATAGTGGCTGAATGACTGTCTGGAGTTTGAGCAGCTTGAAGAGTTCATATAGTGGCTGAATGGCACAGCCTGGAGGTGGCTGAAGCATGAGGATACCATATAGTGGCTGAATGAGACAGCCTGGAGGTGGTAGCAGCAGCAGGATCAGGAGTCCTGAAAGAGACCCTAATGCAGAGGAATTTCTGAAACTGGGGACCAGCACCTTAATTATGTTTTGCAGTATCCATGGCAGTACAATGAGAGAGCCTGGAGATGGTAGCATCAGCATGAGGACACCATAGAGCAGCACAATTAGAGAGCCTGGAGGTGGCAGAATCAGCATGAAGAGACCATAGAGCAGCACAATTAGAGAGCCTGGAGGTGACAGCATCAACATGAGGAGACCATATGGCGCACAATGACAGTGCCTGGAGGTGGTAGCATCCGCATAAGGATACCATATGGTGGCACAATGACAGAGCGTGGAGGCGGTAGCATCAGCATGAGGAGACCATAAAGTAGCACAATGAGAGAGCCTGGAGGTGGCAGCATCAGCATGAGGAGACCATAGAGCAGCACAATTAGAGAGCTTGGAGGTGGCAGCATCAGCATGAGGAGACCATATGGTGGCATAATGACAAAGCGTGAAGGAGTTAGCATTAGCATGAGAACACCATAGAGCAGCACAATGAGAGAGCCTGGAGGTGGCAGCATCAACATGAAGAGACCATATGGCGGCACAATGACAGAGCCTGGAGGTGGTAGCATTAGCATGAGGAGACCATAGAGCAGCACAATGACAGAGCATTGAGGTGGCAGCAGAAGCATGAGGGCCATGCCAGGTGAGGGTTGAGTCTGAGGAACCCACCGACTGTTGACTGGGGGTGTCGGATGTGACACGACTGCTGGCTGAAACTGGGAGCTCAGACCTCTCACTGCGTCACTGGCTGCCACACGCCCCTACTTTGCTGCGACCTCGGCCTGCGTCTGATGAATTTAGGCCTCTGCCACTCCACTGTGCATGTCCTGGCACTACTCTGCCTGACATACTTATTGTGTATATCAGGGGAGTACAATACGCTTCACTATGTTAAAACAGTATTTGTCTAGAACACCAGCCGGTGAGTACTTTTGGCTGGACTATCACAGTATGTAGGCCCTTGACAGATTAATAGGTACAAAATAGTACACTACTTAGATGTAGGAATGTGGTATCAGGTATGCACTTATGAGGGCAGAAAAATGCGGTACAGTACCCTTAATTAAAAAAAACTTATTTTAGCAAAACACCAGTCTGTGATTACTTTTGCCTGGACTTTCACAGTATGTAGGCCCACGACAGATTAACAGGTACAAAATAATACACTACTTAGATGTACATATGTGGTATGCACTTATGAGGGCTGAAAAATCCGCTGCAGTACGCTTAAAAAAGAATCTGAGTACAACACCAGCCGGTGAGTACTTTTGCCTGGACTTTCACAGTATGTAGGTCCTTGACAGATTAACAGGTACAAAATAGTACACTACTTAGATGTACGTATGTGGTATGCACTTATGAGGGCAGAAAAATGCGCTACAGTACGCCTAATTAACGTATTTTAGTAAAACACCAGCCGGTGATTACTTTTGCCTGGAATTTCACAGTATCTAGGCCCTTGGCAGATTAACAGGTACAAAATAGTACACTACTTAGATGTACGTATGTGGTATGCAGTTATGCACTTATGATGGCCGAAAAAATGCGCTACAGTACACTTAAAAAAAATTCTGAGTAAAAACACAAGCCGCTGAGTACTTTTGCCTGGACTTTCACAGTATCTAGGCCCTTGATAGATTAACAGGCTTAAAATAGTACACTACTTAGATGAACGGAATTATGAGGGCAGAAAAATGCACTACAGTACGCTTAAAAAAGAATCTGAGTACAACACCAGCCGGTGAGTACTTTTGCCTGGACTTTCACAGTATGTAGGCCATTGACAGATTAACAGGTACAAAATAGTACTTAGATGTAGGTGTGTGGTATGCACTTATGAAGGCAGAAAAACACGCTACTGTACGCTTCAAAAATTATTTGAGTAAAACATCAGCCAGTGATTACTTTTGGCTGTCCTTTCACAGTATGTATACCCTTGACAGATTAACAGGCACAAAATAGTACACCACTCAGATGTACGTATGTGGTATGCACTTATGAGGGCAGAAAAATGCGGTACAGTACGCTTAATTAAAAAAACTTATTTTAGCAAAACACCAGTCTGTGATTACTTTTGCCTGGACTTTCACAGTATGTAGGCCCACGACAGATTAACAGGTACAAAATAATACACTACTTAGATGTACATATGTGGTATGCACTTATGAGGGCTGAAAAATCCGCTACAGTACGCTTAAAAAAGAATCTGAGTACAACACCAGCCGGTGAGTACTTTTGCCTGGACTTTCACAGTATGTAGGCCCTTGACAGATTAACAGGTACAAAATAGTACGCTACTTAGATGTAGGTGTGTGGTATGCACATATGAAGGCAGAAAAACACGCTACTGTACACTTCAAAAATTATTTGAGTAAAACATCAGCCAGTGATTACTTTTGGCTGTCCTTTCACAGTATGTATACCCTTGACAGATTAACAGGCACAAAATAGTACACCACTCAGATGTACGTATGTGGTATGCACTTATGAGGGCAGAAAAATGTGGTACAGTACGCTTAATTAAAAAAACTTATTTTAGCAAAACACCAGTCTGTGATTACTTTTGCCTGGACTTTCACAGTATGTAGGCCCACGACAGATTAACAGGTACAAAATAATACACTACTTAGATGTACATATGTGGTATGCACTTATGAGGGCTGAAAAATCCGCTACAGTACGCTTAAAAAAGAATCTGAGTATAACACTAGCCGGTGAGTACTTTTGCCTGGACTTTCACAGTATGTAGGCCCTTGACAGATTAACAGGTACAAAATAGTAAGCTACTTAGATGTAGGTGTGTGGTATGCACATATGAAGGCAGAAAAACACGCTACTGTACACTTCAAAAATTATTTGAGTAAAACACCAGCCAGTAATTACTTTTGGCTGTCCTTTCACAGTATGTATACCCTTGACAGATTAACAGGCACAAAATAGTACACCACTCAGATGTACGTATGTGGTATGCACTTATGAGGGCAGAAAAATGTGGTACAGTACGCTTAAAAAAACTACGTATTTTTGCACCAGCAGCAAAACACCAGCAGTACACAACAGTGCTGCAGCATAAAAAAGCTGTGTACTAAACACAAAATGGCACTCTGTCAATGACTATTAGGAATGGACTGCTGGGTATTATACCATCTACAGACTAATATAATCTGCAGATGAGTTGTTGTAGAACAAAGAAACAGCATTGTGCTTAAAATTATTCCTGCCTCCTCTGCTAAGGTTTATGAAGTTGAGGCAGCTTATTGAAATGTATGAGGCAACACACAGCTATTTGTCCCTCTCTGTAATGCAATGCTGAAGCTTTCTTTCTGACTGCGAGGTTAATGGCTGCAATAAAATCCTTTTTAGCGAAAAAAAAAAAAACTGCTCTCTTTCCACCAGAAACACTGATGTGACTAGGAGGTGAAATGCTGCTGGAATGAGCTTTTCTGTATAACACACTCACAGCAATGTCCATCCTATCTCTATGCAGTGTAATGGAGCATATGACAAGCCATAAAATGGCTGCCGAATATATAGGGCTGTGACATTACAGGAGTGACTGGCTGCTGATAGGCTGCATCCTGCATGTGATTCAGGGGCATCCCACCAACTTCCCTTCCCGCCTTGCCTTCCCGCCTTCCCAGCGTTCCTTGCCCATGTACCGACATGTGGATCTACCATTTTAGATGCCCTGGAGCCTGGAACGCAGTAAATGTAATTTAATGAAGCGATTTGCGCAACAGAATCGCGGCGATATTCACATCAGTTGCAAATTGAATATTTCGTGAAATCCATAATGAATTCGAGTTCGTCAGCTTCGATTCGCTCATCTCTAATGAGCACCACTACTTTATTTTGCAACACAAGATTTTAACCTTGATGACTAGTGTTGAGCGGCATAGGCCATATTCGAATTCGCGAATATTCGCGAATATATGGACGAATATTCGTCATATATTCGCGAATATTCGCATATTCGTCATATCCTCGTTTTATTTTCGCATATGCGAAAATTCGCGTATACGAAAATTTACAGATGTGAAAATTAGCCTATACAAAATTACCATACACGAAAATTCGCATATGCGAATTTTCGCATATGCGAATTTCCGCACGCCAGTCTCACAGTAGTATTACAGCCTTCTTTACACCACACAAGCTGGAAGCAGAGAGGGGTGATCACTGTAATGTGTACTGTGAAGAAAAAAAAAAAAAAACGAATATTCGTAATTACGAATATATAGCGCTATATTCGCGAAATTCGCGAATTCGCGAATATGCGATATTCGCTAATAATATTCGAATTGCGAATATTCGCGAGCAACACTATTGATGACCCATGGCAGTTCAATTCTGTCATGGTGGCACTAAGGGTGTATGGATCGGGCTCATGACTCGAGCCTGCTCCATACCCTGCCACCCCAGCTGATTTCAGTAGTTAGGGGCCACAAGTAATAACCAACATGCTGCTGTAATTTACAAGCAGGTTACAAACATCGTTGGTGGTACAGCGGGTCAGATCTTCTGGCCGTACCGATATTGCACCCAGGAAATTCATTGCTTTACCTAAGCCTCTGTGGCTGCCGATCTGCTATTATTAATAAAGCCTGTCTAGGGCAGGCTTTACCAATAGACCACAGATTTCATGGATCAATGCCGTACATAGGTAGGATCATATCTGTATGAGCCATCTAATGATAAATGTATGATGATAAAAAAAAATACCAAACACCAAAATACCAAACATTCCATTTTTTTTTTTATTAAAAAGCAATAAGAAAGTCTGTGCCCTCAAACAGCCCGGTATAAGGAAAAATATAAAAGTTCTGAGGGTCAGAAAATGGAAATTAAATTTATTTTTTTTTTTAATAAGAAGTAAAACAGGACAGAAACTATACAAATTGGATATTGTTGTTATCGTATCAATCTAAAGAATCAAGATAATGGCCCTGATTTACCATTGCTAACCTGACCTGTTTTGTCGGTTGTGCACAAGAATTTGGTGTATTGTGCCACAAATTGTGTATGCACCAGAATTTGCGCCCAAAAATTTAAAAACGTAACCAACTCTCCATTTTACCCTGAAGACCCTAAACAGGGGGCTGTGACTTCCGGGAAAGGGGTGTGGCCCCAAAAAAGGGGTGTGTTGCTGACATTTTCATGAAATCCCAACATTTTTATTTTTTCACAGAAAATTTTGTGGATTTGAGCTCTGGTAAACCCTACAGTTCAGAACATGTGTAAAAAATGCAAAATGTAGGAAAAAGAAGGAGGAAGCAGTGGTAAATACCATGGAAAAATCCTTGTAGGGAATTAGAACCCACAAAGAAAACTACACTTCACTCTTACTAAATCAGGGCCAATATGTCAGTTTGCCTGCAGGGTGAATAGCGTAAAAAAAGAAGCCACCTAAATTTGCTAAATTGCATTTTTTTTTTTTTAAGATTTTACCTCAAAAATTTTTTTTTTCAGTTTCGCAGTATAGATTATGGAGAAATGAAGGAAGCTATTAAAAGGCGAGGAGGAACAAAAAAAAAATGCAAATTAAAATTTGCCTGGGTTAAAATATGCAACATAAATCCATTGATAAGTAGTCCAGTAATATGATGCAAGAGATAACCACAATATAACATCCACTTGACACAAATATCTTTTTGTAACTTGGAATTACAATAAGTAAGGAAATGTGATAATCCTGGACAAAAGAATGCAAGATTTTGAGAGCTAAGCAACAGGTATTTACACAGTTCTGATGATTCTAGATGAAAAGTTATGAAAAATGTACAGTATTTTAAAGGGGTACTCTGGCGCTAAGACATCTTATCCCCTATCCAAAGGATTGGGGATAAGATGCCTGATCACGGGGGTCCTATGGACCCCTGTGATCTTTCACACAGCACCCCGTTACCATCAGCCCCCGGAGCATGTTCGCTCCGGGTCTGATGACTGCCGATCACGGCGCTGGAGTATTGTGACATCACGGCTCCGCCCCATGTGATGTAACACTCCACCCCCTCAATGCAAGCCTATGGGAGGGGGCATGACAGCTGTCACGCCCTCTCCCATAGGCTTGCATTGAGGGGGTGGAGCATGACATCACATGGGGCAAAGCCGTGACATCACAATACTCCAGCCCCGTGATCGGCAGTCATCAGACCCGGAGCATGCTCCGGGGGCTGATCGTAACGGGGGCTGATGGTAACTGGGTGCTGCATGAAAAATCAGGGGGCTCCCCAGCGCAGGACACCAGCGATCAGGAATCTTATCCCCTATCCTTTGTATAGTACCCCTTTAAAAAATACCCTGTACATCTTGATATACTGTAACCTGAGATGGAGGGGTTAAAGTCATGTATAACAAGCTAGGATCACAGATAAATTGGAGGTTATATGATGTCAGCTAGAGTAGAGTTTCTAGGAATTATTACAGCTTATGGGTAGACAGTGGTAAGGCTAAATGTTGTACAGAACACAATAAACAATATTAGTACAATGAAACTCTCCGGTGTTCTGCTCTCTACTTAATGTTTGTAGCGAGTGAAAGCATGTTCTTTGTGACATCTCCACTCTTTGCAGTGATAGGAAGTGCTCTGCTTGTACAGGAGGAATTCCCATTGCCATAATGACCGATACATTAGAAACTGTTAGTTATTAAGGTTCTTAGTTGGATCATTTCAGCACTATCTTCTAAAAAGTCACCCTGGAGTGTTGACTATGGTGTGTATGGATCTTCAGAGAAGGCTAATTATACTGCCAGCTACAGAAGATTATAAGAGCAATGCAGAAGTGTCTGTGTATCCAAGATGAAAAAATAAACTTACAAACTACAAAACCTCATCGACTAGTTCTAGACTACGTGTTGACATCACATTCAGTCCACTATCTTAAATGGGGAAGTTGAAAAAAGCTGTGTCTTGAGTGGTCTAAAGGTTGAATGTTGAACTCAAGTCTCATGACCCCCTTGCTAAGCATTGCACAGCAGAACTCTTGGGATTGCTATGGTCCCATTCATATTTTATTTTTATTGCCCGCTGTGAGTATATGGTAAAACATTGTTTATATGGCATTCCCCCTGAGCTTTTGCTGGTATACTGGTGGTCTAAAAAATCCGTTCTTTTATCTATGTCAATAGGTTTAAAGGGGTTTCCAGGAATCGTAAAACAGACCTATTTTCTTTCAAAGACCGCTCCCTGTCTGTCTCTAGGTTGGGTGTGATTCTGCAGCTCAGTTCCATTGAAGTGAATGGAGCCAAGTTGTATTACCTTACCCGAAGTGGAGACAGAAAGGTAGCGGTCTTTGATTTTTTTTTTCTGGACAACTCCTATAAATTGTCATTTTCAAAAACCTTTTATATAATGTACATAAGCAGGCTTCTGTGTAGTGAGGCACTGTGACACGCCCCCAGCTCACACAACAGGATGATTGATTGACAGTATTCTGCACAGAGCCCTGCTTGTCCAGCCCACACTTCCTGTTTTTTGTCTCAACAGAGAGACAAACAGGCAATAGCCGCAGGGACAAGAGAGCATCTTTTCACCCAAAAAAATATAAACCTTTTTTAACCATTAGAACAAACTCCAGTTGATGTGAGGCTATATACATATTCATGCCCCACTATAACATGCCACTAAATCATTGGACACTATATATTTAGGGTGACTCCTACTTTACTTGTATACCGAGAGATGAGTCAACTACCACAATAATATTAAAACAAATATCTTTATTGTAACTTTTAAAAATACACAGTACTTGAAATACTTGTAAAATTGGCAGAAATCTGGGTGGCCAGCAGAAGTTGCATATAATAATATAATGAAATTAATATAAGAAGGTATACCAAACTTGGGGTATGCAAGAAAGATAACAGTAACAATATATGCAAACAATTGTATTATCACACACTATAATAAACCTTCATAGTAGAGACAGTGTGTATATAAGAGTAATCCTATGTAGCATATATAATGGAAGTAATCAAGGGTGAATTCTCACCCTCCTCGCACACTCACCCATGCTGTGTAAAGTGCAATGCCTGCCGAAGTGCCCCGAGCGACCACTTTCGAAGAGACGAAAGCGGTCGCTCGGGGCACTTCGGCAGGCATTGCACTTTACACAGCATGGGTGAGTGTGCGAGGAGGGTGAGAATTCACCCTTGATTACTTCCATTATATATGCTACATAGGATTACTCTTATATACACACTGTCTCTACTATGAAGGTTTATTATAGTGTGTGATAATACAATTGTTTGCATATATTGTTACTGTTATCTTTCTTGCATACCCCAAGTTTGGTATACCTTCTTATATTAATTTCATTATATTATTATATGCAACTTCTGCTGGCCACCCAGATTTCTGCCAATTTTACAAGTATTTCAAGTACTGTGTATTTTTTAAAGTTATAATAAAGATATTTGTTTTAATTTTTTAACCAGTGTATATTACAAATATACTGTACATATAATGTTATTATCTACATCATATAAAAACTTTTTGCAAGTGACAATGCCTATTTAAGTTCATTGGTGATCTTGAAATGGCTGTTACTCCCTTCCCAGTATGCAGGTCAAGAGAAGTTTCTAGCAGTGTTTTTGAGCAAACAGTGGTGGACCTGGATATTGAAACAACAAAATCTTCCCTGTGCATATTACTTCATACTGTCACTAATGGATGTCTGGAGCTTTTCCCACCCGGTATTGTTATTGGTGACTTATGTCAGTGCTTGAAATATTTAAGAATCTAGGAGCTAGCAAAAAAAAAGTTAGGAGCCATGATGCCGTCCGTCACGTGACCTCCCACAACCAGATGTTACGTGATGTCATATGGTCACTGTCCCCTCATCTCCCCATGTGTCACATTTATTAGTGTCCACTCATCTCCCCCCATGTGTTACAGTCATTAGTGTCCCCTCATCTCCCCTTATGTCACAGTCATTAGTGTTACAGCATCTCCCCCTGTATCACAGTCATAAATGTCCCCTCAACTCCCCTTATGTCACAGTCATTAGTGCTCCAGCATCTCCCCCTGTGTCACAGTCATTAATGTCCCCTCAAATCCCCTTATGTCACAGTCATTAGTGTTCCCTCATCTCCCCGTGTCACAGTAATGTCATCTCATCTCCCACTGTGTCACATGACCAACACAGCCAATCAGCAGCCTCGGCATCCACTGGGCATGTATCACCAGAGCACCAACCATAGGCAGAATGGGGGTCAGCACGGGAAAACCTTTTTTTTTTTTTTTTTAAAGGGGCAACCCCTATTGGAAACGGCTGTCGATGTTCTTGACACGCCATAAGAAGAATTTCACAACCATTCAGTGGTGGCATTCTATTTTCTAAATTTTACATTAACCCCCTTCCCCGGTCTATATTCAGGGCTTTAATGACCAAACTATTTGTTTTCATTTTTCTGTTGTTGCCGAGTACCATTATTTTTTTATTTTTCCATTAATGGAGGGCTTGTTTTACTTGTCCTTTTTAATGCCACACTTTTGAGGTCCATACATCTTTTTGGAAATCTTGTTTTATTCTCCCTATTATTGAGTACACATGGCTTTTTGATTGTTTTATTTTCCATTTTTTGGGAGTTTGAATGACAAAATAAATCAAAAAACTTTTTTTTTGTTTAACGTGCTGGATAAATAATAGAAACTATTTTATTGTGTGGGTAGAGACGGTGTGGCGATACGAAATATGTGTATATATATTTTTTTCATGTTTTCTGTAGAAAAGGGGAATTTAAAGGAAAAATATATTTATCATTTTGGAGGCGGGTGGTTGAATTTTTTATTATATGTTATTTTTATTATTCTTTTAACTTTTTTCAACTTCCTTACAAAGAGAATTTGACAGCGATCAGCAGATTACTGGTATAATACACTGCACCACTAAGGTATGTTAGGGGCAGTGCTCCAGCCATCCATCCTGGCCGTGAGCGCTCCCCTGTTTCTGCCCGTCCCGGGACTCGCAGTGCGGGGCACGCCCACACACGTGTCCCGGGCGTTGCTAGGGCCAATGCTCGGGCCATTCCGTCTGGCCGTGAACAGCCCTTACAGGAAGATATGGAAAAATATATTCAAGAGAACCTACAAAAGGGGTTTATCCAGAAATCTACCTCTCCTGCCAGAGATGGTTTCTTCTTTGTTGGTAAAAAGGATGATTCACTTAATCCCTGCATTGACTACTGGGGACTTAATAAAATTACAATAAGATCTCAGAACTCTTTGATCGTCTACGTGGAGCCAGAATCTTCACTAAATAAGATCTCCGCGGAGCATACAATCTAATTCACATTTGTGAGGTTGACGAATGGAAGACGGCTTTTAACATCCGAGACGGCCATTTTGAGTACCTAGTGATACCATCTGGTCTATGCAATGCTCCAGCAGTCTTCCAAGAATTTGTTAATGACATCTTCCGTGATTTATTGTATACCTGTGTGGTGGTCTATCTGGTCGATATCCTGGTCTTCTCTTCCAATTTAAAACTTCATTGTGTTCATGTCCGCCAGGTCCTGCAACATCTACGGGAGAATCGTCTATTTGCCAAGCTGGAGAAATATCTCTTTGAGAGAACGAGCCTTCCTTTTTTGGGTTACATAGTCTCCTATCAAGGTCTTCAGATGGATCCTGCTAAGCTTTCTGCTGTTTTGGACTGGCCAAGTCCTTCAGGCCTTTGGGCAATTCAATGATTTTTGGGGTTCGCCAACTACTACCGTCAGTTTAGTTCACATTTTTCTTCACTGATTGCCCCAATTGTTGCCCTTACCCCCAAAAAATAATAACAGCTAAAATTGGTCTCCCGAGGCTGAAGAGGGCTTTTCTCAGTTGAAGTCTGCCTTCGCTTCTACACCACTTCTTTCTAGACCAGATCGTGGAAAACCGTTCTGTTCTGCTTCTTCAGTGGGAGCTGTCGCAGTTCTTACCTAAAAATCTTCTAAAGGACAAAACATCACTTGCAGTTATTTTTCCAAGACCTTTTCTCCTGTGGAGAGAAACTATTCTATTGGTGACCGGGAACTCCTCGCCATTAAACTTGCCTTAGAAGAATGGCAACATCTTTTAGAGGGCTGAATCCTTGTCAAGCAAGATGATCGCTCTTCTTCTCTTGATTCAACTTCTTCATTCGTTTTTGTCCCGGAGAGCAAAATGTTAGAGCCGATTCTCTTTTTCGTTCCTCTGATGTTGTTGGTCAGGATATCACTCCTTGTCATATCATTCCTCCTGAATGCCTTATTACTGCAGCTCCAGCTTCTTCTTCAAGTTCCTCCTGGAAAGACGTTCGTGCCTCCTCGCCCCAGATGTAGTGTCCTCTGTTGGGGACATTCCTCGTTGTTGGCTGGTCACTCTGGGATCAAGAAATCTTTTCTGTTAATCACTATTGGTGGCCTCATCTCAAACAAGATGTCACAGATTTTGTCAGTTCTTGTACCTGCTGTGGTGCTTGAAACAAGACTCCTCAGTTAAGACCTGTTGGACTCTTACAGCCCTTGCCTTTTCAAGATGCCCCTTGGACTCATATTGCAATGGATTTCATCACCGATCTTCCTCCTTCCAGTAACAATACTCTCATCTGGGTGGTCGTTGATCGGTTTTCCATGATGGCACATTTCATTCCTTTGCCAGGATTTTCTTCAGCTCCTCAGTTGGCCATTTTCTCCAACAAATTTGTCATTGTGGGGTGCAATTTGTCTCCAAATTCTGGTGTGCCCTTTGTTTTCTTTTAAAAATGTATCTGGACTGCCTACCACCCTCAATCCAATGGGCAAGTGGAGAGAGTTAATCAGGTCCTGGAAGGCTACCTGCGACATTTTGTTTCTGCCCAGCAGGACAATTGGGTTGATCTTCTGCCTTGGGATGAATTTTCCTACAACCAGAAAGACTCCACAAAGACTTCTACCTTTTTTTATTGTCTACGGTCTTCATCCTCATCCACCTCTTCCGCTACCAGATTCCTCTAGAGTGCTGGCTGTGGATACCCTAATCAGAGATTTTGTGTCCATTTGGTAGGAGACTAGATGCTCGTTGCTATCTGCTTCCTCCCAAAGGAAGTCTCAAGCGGACAAAAGAAGAAGTTCCGTCCGGCCATGAGCACTCCCCATCCTATGCCCACGGCGGCTCCAGGACTCGCTATGTGGGACGCCCCTGCATGCAAGTCCCGAACATCCCTTCACTTCGCTCTGCACCAAGAAGTTCCTCTGCCCTCCTTCGCCAGAACAGCAGCAATTCACCTCAAGCCCAAATCCTGCCTAGAAGCACTGATAGGGAAGGGAGTGAGATTGAGAGAGAAAGTGCAATTTTGGGTGTAGTATACAGCGACTGTGTGATGCAGCACTGGTGTGTACTGCTGGTGTTGTACACAAATACTGTTTTAAGCGTACTGGAGCGCACTGTCCTCCCCTCATAAGTGCACACCACATACGTACATCAAAGTGGTGTACTATTTTGTTCCTGTTAAAGTCTTATGGGCCTAAATACTTTGAAAGGCCAGCTAAAAGTACACACTGTCTGGTGTTCTAGACAAATACTGTTTTAAGCATACTGGAGGGCATTGTCCTCCCCTCATAAGTGCATACCACATACGTATATCTAAGTGGTGTACTATTGTGTTCCTGTTAAAGTCTTAAGGGCTTAGATACTGGGAAAGGCCAGCTAACTGTACACACCTGCTGGTGCTGTAGACAAATACTGTTTTACGCGTACTGGAGCGCAATGTCCTCCCCTCATAAGTGCATACCACATACATACATCTAAGTGGTGTGCTATTTTGTTCCTGTTAATGTCTTAAGGGCCTAGAAACTGTTAAAGGCCAGGCAAAAGTACCCACCAGCTGGTGTTGTTCACAAATACTGTTTTAAGAGTAGTGGAGCGTACTGTACTCCCCTCATATACGCACTAAGTATTTCAGGCATATAAGTGCCAGGATGTGCACAGAGGAGTGGCAGAGGCCTAAATTCATCAGGCAGAAGTTGCAGCAGAGTAGGGGCGAGTGGCAGCAGGAGTTGCAGAGAGAGGCCTGAGCTCCCGGTATCAGCTAGCATGAAAACAACTTGTATGGCAGGAGAAAATTTTCTTTGCACTGGTGCTGCTCTCTAGCGATCGCTTTCTGACATCAATCCGGTATTTATGTATCAAATGAATTTTATTGACACATTAAAACAATAAAAAGCAATAAAAAGACAGTGTGCAAGACGTGTTTCAGGAGTAACTTCTCCTTTTTTCAATTGTAAAAGAGGCTGTCTAAAGTATACCATTAAAAGACTATTTAAAATACAGTCATTTCTGGCGCTAAATGAGGTGGTCAGGGGTCAAAATGAACAATGTGATGATACTGATGTAATGGTTTAAAAAGCACTTTTGCAGAGTATTTGCACATAAATATAATTAAACCACATATATATATATATATATATATATATATATATATATATATATATGCACAATTCATATACTTTCAAAAAAATATAGAAGCATAAAAAAACCTATCAGAGATCACTAAGTAAAATCCAAACGAGGCTTGAATATTCAGGGATGAAGCCGAGGCTTGGACGTGTTGCACTCTGTAATGTGTTTTGAATTGTCCGCTATTTCATTCATGAAAATAAGAGATCGATCACGATGCTTGCTTGCAGCTGACGTCATCTATGGTAGTACGTGAACCCGCTTTGGCTTTGTTGGATCACATGTTCGGGAGTCAGCCAATGGTAGTTTACCCGGGATGTGTTTGAAACATTAAACTGGCCAATTACCGTATGTACGGTCGCGTATGATGTCTCTATATTGGTTTGGCCAATCAGGAGGGAGCCAGCTATTAAATCCTGGCCAATCAGAAAGGCACCTTTGAGACCATGGAGGGAGGGAAAACTTGAATATATACTCGTGAGTGCGTGATCACCCATTCAAAAAATATTCAAGTTTTCCCTCCCTCCGCAATGGAAAAGAGAGAAGTTACTCCTGAAATGCGTCTTGCACAGTTTTTATTGCTTTTTATTGTTTTAATGTGTCAATAAAATTCATTTGATACATGAATACTGGATTGATGTCTGAAAGCGATCGTTAGAGAGCAGCGCCAGTGCAAAGAAAATTTTCTTCTGCCATACAAGTTGTCTTCATGCCATACCGATCCCCTTTAAGGAGACCAGTCCAGAAATTGCAGGCTGAAGCTCAAGATCCCACATCTGTACCCCATTACGGAGGGGTTATATACATGAACCCAAGGTTCACCTCAGGTGAGCACAACACCTATGTAAGGGAACTTTGGGATCCTACTGCACAGAATTAAGCAAAGGCGCTGCCCCCCCTTTTTTGTTCTTTTCTTCCTTATTCATTTCATGCGTCCTGCATAGCACAAGTGTTTAATCTGGTTATCAAGCGGCTCCTGAAGTATTCCCCCCATCTACAAGACATCCTAACAATGGGAAGGAAACGTTGCACTTTAGCCACTTGTACACCACAAAGCACACCCTCCTTGAGCTGCAGCATCAGAACTGCATACCCCTAACATAGTCTGATTTACGACGTTTCCACATGTTGGAATTCCACCTTCCATATGTTGGACCGACTATGCGAACAGAGAAAACCCGTCACCAATTTCTTGATGATCCAAGTGGATAAGGGGACTCCCTTGTGTAACTTCAATGTCAGTGGCAGCTCATACGTGACACCTGCCGTTTGCTCAGGCCCTTTGAGGAAGCCACATTATTAGTCAATCGCCAGGATTATGGGATGAACAACGTCATTCCACTGCTTCATCTACTACAATGCGTGTTGAGAACAATGGCTGCTCAGAGCACTGGAGACATGGTGCCCACATCTCACGGCAACATGAGCCATGTGGGGGCTGAACTGGAGGAGGAGGGGGAGGGGCACAGTGGAGCACAGTTTAGGTTTCGCAAGATGGGCCGTTTTTTTAGTCATCTGACAGGAGAGTAGGAGAAGTAGCAGCTAGAGGAGCCAGAGGGTTATGAGGAAGGAGGACCCAGACACACCGTGGCAGTGTATGGAGATGGAGGCAGGGAGTCCCTCCGAGTCACTTGCACAAATGGCACAATGCATGCTCACTTGCTTGCGTAGTGACCACTGAATTGTCACCATTTGGTAGCGAGAGGACTACTGGCTCTTCGCCTTATTGGACCCTTGTTACTGGCACAAAATGGGGACCTTTTTTACACCCACTTAGAGGGAGGACAAACTGACCTACTACAGAGACATCCTACGCAGTCAGTTGGCCGATGCCTATCTGCGCCATCGTCCATCCTCTCGCAGGTCTGACTTGGGGGGCCCTTTGCACTCACCTTCCACTGCCATGGCTGCTGGAGAGGGGTGGGGTGGAAGGAGCAGTACCAACTCCATCAGCAGCAGCCTGAGTCTACAGTCACTGATGAGTAGCTTTCTTCACCCGCATAGTGAAGCAACTCATCAGCAGCAGGTAGACCTGGAGCAGGACCTGAACCAGCAGGTGGGGGCAGCCAAACTGGATTTGTGGCCACAACTAGCAGGGTTTGCCCTGGAAAAGCTATCCTGCCCGGCCAGTAGTGTGCAATCAGAGCGGGTGTTTCGTGTGGTGGGGGCCATAGTAACCCCAAGGAGAACTCATCTGTCCATGAAAAATGTGGAGAGACTGACCTTTGTGAAGATGAATCAGGCATGGATCAGCCAGGATTTCCACCCACCAATACTTGATGCATCAGAGTAGATTGACCATGGTGCCACACCAACACTTCACAAATATGGATAGTGCAAAACAGATTTAAGGCACTGCTCCCCAGTTACAGACATTCATCCGCATTAGACCACAAGTAAGTATTGAGGATATGCATTATGTAAAAATTTACTTTTAATAATACAGTGGTCCCTCAACATACGATGGTAATTCGTTCCAAACGCCCCATCGTTTGTCGAATCCATCGTATGTTGAGGGATTTGTGCAATGTAAAGTATAGGAAGTTATACTTACCTGTCCCCGCCGCTCCGGACCGCGTCCTCACCGCTCCCGATGCTGTCCCAGGGGCTCCCGATGCTGTCCCGCTGTTCCGGCGTCTTTTTCGGGATCCTCTGGCTTTTTCCACATCTTCTCCGGTGTCCGGGCCTTGCTTTCTGGTGACGTTATTACGTTGCGGCGCCGGGATGGCGTGTGCAGCGACGCAATAACGACGCCGGAAAGCGAGGCCTGGACCCCGGAGAAGATGCAGAAAACGCCGGAGGATCGCGAAGTGGACCCGGAGCAGCGGGGATAGGTAAGTGAACCTGTCCGGGATGCTTAAACTGCTATCCGACAGCAGCTTAAGCATTTTGCGCTGTCTGATAGCAGTTAATGCGATGGCCCCGACATATAAAAGCATCGTATGTCGATGCTGACATCGACATGCGATGGCCTCCGAGAGGCCATCGTGTGTCGATTTGATCATATGTCGGGGCCATCTCATGTCGGGGGGTTACTGTATTCTTAGGATAAAATATATGTACCCAATTTTTTTTTTTTATCAAACAAAAGGAAAGGTGTGCAAAAAACACCATGTGCCACCTACACTACCAAGTATTGATGTGATGCAAAGACCTCATAAAGGTGGAAGGGAACAATATATTGTCCATTGTAACCGATAGGGGTAAAAACTTCCCCTGTAAGGCCCTACTCTTGCATTATTAATTCTCTTCTCGGCAAGTGTTACTCGCCCTAAAAAGGGTGGCCCCACACAGAAACCTCTCCCTATTACCCCCTACAAACACTGCCATTTCCTAGGGTTTTTAGGAGGAAATAGAGTGTTTCCTGTGTGGGGCCGCCCTTTTTAGAGTGAGTAACAATTGCCAAGAAAGGAATTAATAGGGCGAAAGTAGGGCCTTACAGGGGAAGGTTTTACCACTACCTGTTACAATGGACAATACGTTGCTCCCTTCCACATTTTCGAGGAAAGTGATAGTCATCTTAAAAAGGCAGGCCCACACAGGAACCAATCCCTATTTCCATTGGGAAATGGCAGTATTTGTAGGTGGAAATAGGGACAGGTTCCTGTGTGGGCCCCCCTTTTTAGGGAGAGTAACACATGCCAAGAAGGGAATTAATAATGGGAGAGTAGGGCCTTACAGGGGAAGTTTTTACCCCTACCGGTTTCAATGGACAATCCGTTGTTCCCTTCCACCTTTTAGAGGTCTTTGCATCACATCAATACTTGGTGGTGTAGGTGGCACATGGTGTTAATTATTAAAAGTTAAGTTTTACGTAATGCATATCCTCAATACTTACTTCTGCACACTAACACTTTTACAAAGGAGACCGTTTTCTTCTGCCTACATGCCTCAGCTACTATTCTGATCCTGCCACCCGCCTGATGCCACACATCTGATGCCAAGTTCTTTTTTCACCCACCTTTGTCACTGAGTACTGGTATTGTCACCCACTTCACCACTCTGTCACCGGGTCACTTTCAGGACTCCTGATGCTGCTGCTGCTGCCACCTCTAGGCTATCTCATTCTGCCACCATATGTTCTCCCCATGCTGATGCCACCTCTAGGCTGTCTCATTCTGCCACCATATGTTCTCATGCCGATGCCAGCTCCAAGCTGTCTCATACTGCCACATATGTTCTCCTAATGCTGCTGCCACCTCCAGGCTGTGTCATTCAGCCACTATATGTTCTCCTCATGCTGACTCCAACTCCAGGCTGTGTCATTAAGCCACTATATGGTCTCCTCATGCTTCTGCCACCTCCAGGCTGTGTCATTCAGCAACTTTATGGTCTCCCCATGCTGCCGCCACCTCCAGGCTGTGTCATTCAGCCACTACATGGTCTCCTCATGCTTCCGACACCTCCAGGCTGTGTCATTCAGCTACCTTATGGTCTCTCCATGCTGCCTCCAACTCCAGGCTGTCAGTCAGCCACTATATGTTCTCATGCTGCCGCCAACTCCAAGCTGTGTCATTAAGCTACTATAGTTCTCCTCATGCTGCCGCCAACTCCAGGCTGTGTCATTCAGCCACTTTATGGTCTCCTCATGCTGCCGCCACCTCCGCGCTATGTCATTCAGCCACTTTATGGTCTCCTCATGCTGCCACCAACTCCAGGCTGTGTCATTAGGCCACTATATGGTCTCCTCATGCTTCCGCTACCTCCAGGCTGTGTCATTCAGCCACTATATGTTCTCCTCATGCTGCTTCCAACTCCAGGCTGGGTCTTTAAGCCCTATATGGTCTCCTTATGCTGCTGCCAACTCCAGGCTGTGTCGTTCAGCCACTATATGGTCTCCTCATGCTGCCGCGAACTCCAGGCTGTGTCATTTAGCCACTATATGTTCTCCTCATGCTGCCACCACCTCCATGCTGTGTCATTCAGCCACTATATGGTCTCCTCATGTTTCCGCCAACTCCAGGCTGTGTTATTCTGCCACTATATGTTCTCCTCATGTTGCTGCAAACTCCAGGCTGTGTCATTCAGCCACTATATGCTGCCACCCACTCCAGGCTGTGTCATTCAGCCACTATATGTTTGACTCATGTATGCCGCCAACGCCAGGCTGTGTCATTCAGCCACTTTAAGTTCTCCTCATGCTTCTGCCAACTCCTGGCTGTGTCATTGAGCAACTATATGGTCTCCTCATGCTGCCGCCAATTCCAGGCTGTGTCATTAAGCCACCATATATTCTCCTCACACTGCTGCCAACTCCAGGCTGTGTTATTCAGTCACTATATGTTCTCCTCATGCTGCCGCCACCTCCACGCCATGTCATTAAGCCGCTATATGGTCTCATCATGCTGCCGCCACCTCCACGCTGTGTCATTCAGCCATTATATGGTCTTCTCATGCTTCTGCCCTCTCCAGGCTGTGTCATTAAGCCACTATATGGTCTCCTCATGCTGCTGCCAACTCCAGGCTGTGTCATTCACCCACTATATGGTTTCCTCATGCTGCCGCCACGTCCACGCCATGTCATTCAGCCATTATATGTTCTCCTCATACTGCCGCCAACTCCAGGCTGTGTCATTCTGCCACTATATGTTCTCCTCATGCTGCTGCAAACTCCAGGCTGTGTTAATCAGCCACTATATATTCTTCTCATGCTGTCGCCACCTCCACGCTGTGTCATTCAGCCACTATATGTTCTTCTCATGCTTCCGCCAACTCCAGGCTGTGTCCTTCTGCCACTATATGTTCTCCTCATGCTGCTGCAAACTCCAGGCTGTGTCATTCAGCCACTATATGCTGCCACCAACTCCAGGCTGTGTCATTTCACCACTTTATGTTTTCCTCATGCTGCTGCCACCTCCACGCTGTGTCATTCAGCCACTATATGGTCTCCTCATACTGATGCCATCTCCAGGCTCTGTCATTGTGCAGCTCTGCGACAGTGATTCTAATAATGACACCTCTGCTTGTCATACAGAATAACAGTATTATTTCACTAACCCAGCATACACAATATGCATGTTACAGCAAGGCAAAGTGTTCTACACCCCTATTGAGGCTCTCTGGCTAGAAATAGCATTTTTTTTTTTTATCTGTAAAATGTTTGCTTTATTCAGTATTTACATAAAATATAAATTACTGACAAGAAAGGTAAAAATATAAAATAAAATACTTTTAGAAAAATAAAACATTAGCAAAAGCTGACCAGTTGCCCATAGCAACCAATCAGATCGCCTCCCCCACCCTTCAGAGGCCTTTTGAAAATAAAAGAAGCAATCTGATACGTTGCTATGATCAACTTTTCCTCCACACAAGTTTCAATAAATCTCCTACAAGGACTATAGAGGGAATTTTCTAATGATTTCTGTGTTGGTTTTGGCAATTTTTTTTTAATTTCCCCATATGACTCTCCTGGTCATGGTCTGACTGATCACAATGCATCCATTTTATCTGGTGTGGCTTTCTAAGGCACAAAGTTCAAATGGATAAAATAAAGTGCAGATCTCCCTCCCCTTTGCCAGCTACATTTGGGAACTGCTGATGCTGGCCACCATGTCTTCTATTGCCTTCCAGTCGAGCTTGCTCAGAATCCTTTCTGTGCTGTCTGATGAATTGTCCCCATTACGGACTAGGGAATCAGCTTCCCCATTGATCATAGACCCCTTAGAAATAGCCGTTTTTAATCTGGCCAGCATCTTGATTTGTCGGAAATAAATTCAGGCCGAAACAAATTTTTGGGGAAAATTCGGCGAATGGGCTTATCTTAAGTTTGCTAGAGAGCATCTGGATGATCCAGAAGAGTATTGGGAGAATGTCATATGGTCAGATAAAACCAAAGTAGAACTTTCTGTTAAAAACTCAACTCGTCGTGTTTGGAGGAGAAAGAATGCTGAGCTGCATCCAAAGAACACCATATCTACTGTGAAGCATGGGGGTGGAAACATCATGCTTTGGGGCTGTTTTTCAGCTAAGAGACCAGGACGACTGACCTGTGTAAAGGAAAGAATAAATGGGGCCATGTATAGTGAGATTTTGCATGAAAACCTCCTTCCATCAGCAAGGGCATTGAAGATGAAACGTAGCTGGGTCTTTCAGCATGACAATGATCCCAAACACCCTGCCTGGGCAATGAAGGAGTGGATTCATAAGAAGTATTGCAAGGTCCTGGAGTGGCCTAGCCAGTCTCCAGATCTCAACCCCATAGAAAACCTTTGGAGGGAGTTGAAAGTCCGTGTTGCCCAGCGACAGCCCCAAAACATCACTACTCTAGAGGAGATCTGCATGAAGGAATGGGCCAAAATACCAGCAACAGTGGCCTTCATCTTCTATTGAAAACCTTGTGAAGACTTACAGAAAACATTTGACCTCTGTCATTGCCATCAAAGGGTTCATAACAAAGTATTGAGATGAACTTTTGTTATTTACCAAATACTTATTTTCCACCATAATTTGCAAATAAATTCTTTAAAAATCAGTGAATGTTATATTATGGATTAGTTTTTTTTCTCATTATGCCTCTCATAGTTGAGGTATACCTGTGATGAAAATTACAGGCCTCTCTCATTTTTTTAAGTGGGAAAACCTGCACAATTGGTGGCTGACTAGATACTTTGTTGCCCCACTTTATATTCTTGGCGCGGTATTATTGTAGTTATATTCTAGGACATAGGAGGCAGTAGTACAGTAGTTGTATTCTTGTAAATAGAATGCATTATTATCGTAGTTATATTTTTGTACATAGGGGCAGTAGTATTGTAGTTATATTCTAGTACATAGGAGGCAGTAATATAATAGTTATATTCTTGTACATAGAAGTCAATATTATAGTAGTTATATTCTTGTACATAGAGGGCAGTATTATAGCAGTTAAATTCTTGCACATAGGAGGCAGTATTATAGTTGCTATATTCTTGTATATAGAGAACAGTATTATAGTAGTTATATTGTTGTACATAGAGGCAATATTATAGTAGGTATATTCTTGTGCATAGGATCAGTATACCAGTTTGGTTTTAGCCAGTAATACTGGGGAAAGAAAGTACATTTTACTTAGAACCCCTTATACACTATATACCCTTAAACTCCTTATACTTGATGTTCTTTCAACAAAAATCTTAAATCACTTATGTATTCACAGTAAGCATTGCTATTACAATTATTGCACCAATTAAATTCTGTAAACGTTCTCCTATTCACTGTCTATGCAGATCTGTTCCCACACTGGCGCAAAGAGCACTGATTTGTGTGTTTAAATGGGGAAGGTTGATTTTGCAAAATTAATATATTCAGAAATAATGAAATGGTTTGGTCGCCCACACACACATTTAGTAAGACTTAAGATTTCATGCAAAATAGCAAAACATACTCGGGTTTGCATTGGACAGAATGAACGTTTTCTTTATGCATTTAGGTGTAAGTTATCACAAACCTATTTACAGTGATAGCCAGCATGGGTTTACTAAGGATAGAAGTTGTCAAACCAATCTAATTTGCTTTTATGAAGAGGTGAGTAGAAGCCTTGACAGAGGAATGGCTGTGGATATAGTGTTTCTGGATTTTGCTAAAGCATTTGATACTGTCCCTCATAGTCGTCTGACAGGTAAGTTAAGGTCTTTGGGCTTGGAAACTTTAGTTTGTAACTGGATTGAACACTTGCTCATGGATCGTACCCAGAGAGTGGTGGTCAATGATTCGTACTCTGATTGGTCCCTTGTAATTAGTGGTGTACCCCAAGGTTCTGTACTGGGACCGTTGTTGTTTAATTTATTTATCAATGATATAGAGGATGGCATTAACAGCTCTGTTTCTATCTTTGCAGATGACACCAAGCTTTGTAGCACAGTACAGTCTATAGAGGATGTGTATAGGTTACAAGATGACTTGGATAGACTAAGTGTCTGGGCATCCACTTGGCAAATGAGGTTCAATGTGGATAAATGTAAAGTTATGCATCTGGGGACTAATAACATGCATGCATCGTATGTCTTAGGGGGGATTAAACTGGCAGAGTCACTGGTAGAGAAGGATCTGGGTGTACTTGTAGATCACAGACTTCAGAACAGCATGCAATGTCAGGCTGCTGCTTCCAAGGCCGGCAGGATATTGTCATGTATCACAAGAGGCATGAACTCGAGGGACAGGGACATAATACTCCCCCTTTATAAAGCATTGGTACGGCCTCACCTGGAATATGCTGTTCAGTTTTGGTTTCCTGTACATAAAAGGGACACTGTGGAGCTGGAAAGGGTGCAGAGACGCGTGACTAAACTAATATGGGGCATGGAACATCTTAGCTATGAGGAGCGATTAAAGGAGTTACAATTGTTTAGTCTTGAGAAGAGACGTTTAAGGGGGGATATGATAAACGTATATAAGTATATTAATGGCCCATACAAAAAATATGGAGAAAAACTGTTCCAGGTTAAACCCCCCAAAAGGACGAGGGGGCACTCCCTCCGTCTGGAGAAAAAAAGTTTAGTCTCAAGGGGCGACACGCCTTCTTTACCATGAGAACTGTGAACTGAGAACAGTCTATCTCAGGAACTGGTCACAGAAGGAAAAATTAACAGCTTTAAAACAGGATTAGATACATTCCTGGAACAAAATTAATGCTTATGAAGAAATATAAAATCCCATCCCTTCCTCAATATCGCGCCACACCCCTACCCTTCAATTCCCTGGTTGAACTTGATGGACATATGTCTTTTTTCGACCGTACTAACTATGTAACCAGTCAAACAAACCTTGGGTCTATTATCAAAATTCAAAGGAATGCTACTTGTAAGATTTCTCAATAGCCCTCCTTTCTGCAAAAAAAAAAAATAATTTTATTCTCCTAACACTGATAACAATGCTGGATCCCTGTAAAGTTGGCAAAAAGACTTCTTTTTTTCTTCTTCTTCAAAAAATGCATTCTTTATTAGAGAAAAATGTCCGGTTCTTCCTTTACTTTTAAAAACAATTGAAAATCACCTAAAGCCAGGATGGGCCATAAGTAGAATAAAGTTTGTTCGATCTCCTCAATCTGCTTTTACAATATGACCTTAACTTATTTGGAGTCCAATGTCTCTGACTGTATAATGTCTTCCTGGATGAGTATCAATTTCTTTCTGATTCTCCAGTTTTCTTTAACCATTTATTCAGTTACCGCCATTCTTGATCATGGTTGACTGCCTCTCAGGACTTTACCGTCTCCTTCTCTTCAAGACTGCATTACCCGTCATTGAACATCAAAAACATTAAAACGATTCTTTTCTGTGAACCATTTGCATTCAATGATTAGTATTGAACTTTTTTTGTAATTAGAATAAACCCTTCAGGGTTTTCCAGGATTAGGAAAAAACTGCTAATTTCTTCAAAAAATAGCTCCATCTCTGTCCTCAGGTTGTCGAGAAGAAGAAGAGAAGAGAAAAAAGAAGAAGTGGTGCTGATAGTGCAGTTAATTCCAGATGATATGGGATGCTATTTAAATGTATGTACATTATGCTCACCTAAATGTGTTGTGCGGGCAGGCATAACACTGATTAGCGCTTGTGAAAATGCTTCAATATCGGGAGGCAGCCAGCCATCGGTCCCGCTGAGGCAGCGGTGCAGATGCAGAAGGGTACAGCTGGAAAGAGGGCAGCCTGGAAGGGCTGACCTCTGGACCAGGGGAGAATCCGACTGTTTGGCTCAAAAGGCGCACTCCCGGAGACTTCAGATTTGTAAATCAATGTCGTCTTTATTGGTTCAAGATTGGCAGTTAACAGCAAGGACAACGCGTTTCAAAGGTAAAAGGAAGAAAGTACATATTATGCACTCACCCGGTTTCATGCCAAAGAATAGGTTTCTTTATTCCAGGATACACATGGAACACAGAGGTAAAGGTCCGGAAGAGGAAGGAGGTAGAGCTTGGCCAAGCTCTTGGAACGACGGTCCCATTTCGCGGGTTCTCCACTTGGTCACGCCCCTGGGGACCGTTAGACCACACTACAGTGCCGACTCTATTTCTATTGTTGCATTTCAAAGGCTACACATTCTTCTTCAGGTCCATTGATTTACAAATCTGAAGTCTCCGGGAGTGCACCTTTTGAGCCAAACAGTCAGATTCTCCCCGGGTCCAGAGGTCAACCCTGCCAGGCTGCCCTCTTTCCAGCAGTTCCCTTCTGTCCTCAGGTTGTGTGTGAGATACAACATGGCTCCATTCACTTCAGAACTGCTTATTTCTGTAGAATCATCAGTAATCAATTTTCTGGTTGAAGAAGGTTAAAAGTTAAAGGGGTATTCCATATATAAACACCTATACACTGGTTTCCATTAGTGCCATATACTTTAAATAGAGTGGAAAAAAAGGCATGGACAACCACAATTCTATTCAGATTTCAATTGATCGCAGTCTTGCAGCTTGAGCGACTGAGGTCCCAGTGCTCAGACCACCACTATATAGCCATACAGTGGATATGAAATAAACACTTCCGTCTTAAAGTGTTCATGGGCAACCTCTAGTATGAGGGTTTTTTGCCTTCCTCTGGATCAACTCAGCAGGGACTTTGATGGACTCTGGTCTTTTTTTCAACCTTATAAACTATGTAACAATGCAACCAACTTTTTAGTTTAGAGGTCCTAAAAGAGAAATATTGGGCCTCATGTACTAAGAGTGGACTGTAGTTTTCTTTGTGCGTCTTGTTTCCGAAAGGAATTTTTCTATGGTATTTACTATTCTATCTTGTATTTGGCAATTTTTCCCACATTTTGCGTTTTTTTATACATGCTATGAGCTGTCGTGTTTTACAGAGCTCAAATCCACCATATTTTATGTGGAAACATTAATAAATTTGTACTGAAAATGTGAAAATGTAGGGAGCTGCAGCCATTTTCCCTGATGGCCATGCCCATTTATAGGGTTTACTGAGTAAAGTGGAGAGTTAGTAGGGTTTTTTGGAATTTTTGTCGGAAATTCTGGCGCACAACACATGTGACACAAAACCCCCACAAAATCTGCTCGGAAAAGCCTTAGTAAATGTGGCTTCTAGTGACTCTTTCCCCATTCTGGCCAACAGTGAGGGTCTCAGTGATTGGACCCCATCGATCTAGCATTAATTACCTATCCAGTGAATAGGTGATAAAAACTTTTGCCCAGAATACCCCTATAGGACAAATCTGATTTTATGGGCTATAAAATTGTTTGTTCAGAGGCCCGAAAAGACATAAATATGGGTGATTCAAATAGGATGATACAAATTTGTAGCCTCAGTATTCATAACTAAAAAAAACATAACACAAATGTATTAACATTAAAAGACATTCCATCCAAGTTTTTTCAATACACTACAAATGTTCAAAGTAATTTTCACTGGTGACACAGCAGATGTCTAGGCCGTAGTCCAGATTACATCATCTTCAGAAGAACAAACCAGACAAAAAAAATATAAAAAATGCTGTGACTTTTACATTGACTTGCAGGGCCGATTGGAAGAGGATGAATTTGCTGACAGGCTGGTGTTCAGCTATGAGGCTACCATTCACCTCAGTGGGAAGGTCAATTACCTTAACGATTGAATTTGGGACCAAGAAAAAACTGTTGCCCTTATCGGGCACATGAGGGAACATATTCAGTGCAGGGAGAAGGTGCAAAGTCTAGGGTCTCTTCTTTTGCTGAGAATACTGTCACTGGTTGTTCCTACCTGGACATGTTAAAGGTATGCCTTATGCCACAGATAGAGGAAGGTCAGCCAAATGTAGTCTATCAGCATGATGGTGTACCTCCAAATTTGAATGTTTGCCTATACCTGAATGAAACACTACCAAATGTTTGGCCTTCCTAGAAACAATGATTCACCATTGTTGCACTTGCCTCCACGATCACCAGATATAACCCCTGTAACTTCTTTCTGTGGGGCTACATCACGGCATCAGTGCATCTGACCGTCCCCCTCCCCTCAGCCACAGGATCTGAATGACCTGAGACAACCCATCACTGAATAAGACACATGTCAGTCTACCACCTTGACAGCTGCCGTGTCACCATTGTAAATTACCTTGTACATTTGTAGTATATGGATAAAACTTGGATAGTTAGATAGATGCTGTGTCTTTCCATGTTAAAACATTTGTGTAATGCTCTCTTAGTTATGAATACTGAGAATATATTTTGCACCAACCTTTTTGAATCACCCTGTGTTATGACTCTTTCCCGGTGTCTGAAGAACTTTCACCTACAAACCACAGAATAAAAAGAAGAGAATCATTTGTCCTAAAAGGCGCGACAACAATGACTTCTTTTAACAGGTTAAAAGCCCACACAGAAGCTAAGGAAGTTGCTTCTGTAAAGTTATGTGCCTTCTGCCGACACTGCGAAGTAGCCAAAGAATAAAGATCTTTTTTTCCGACTTGCCACAGACACCTCAAATAAAAAATGAGTGAATGAAAAGAGGCATTGACCGAGGCATAGAGGAGTCTGGGTGGAAGAAAGGCTTGGGGGTCTAGCCAAAGCTAAATTATGCAAAATGTTTTCAGAACTGTCCAGAGGCCAAAATTTCCTTTCTTGCAGCCGTGCTGAGGGGAGATGCTTATGTCCTGTGTGGAGGCCCCAGCGTTGTGTTGTATGAGGCAGCAGGTGCAGCTTGGCGGTGCCATACAGTGAGGCCTTTCTAAACATAACTATCCCCTTATCTGATAGAGTTTGTTCACACAGCAAAAAACCCAAGAGAGGTTGTAAAGAGGAGTGGGTAAAGAGAGAGATGAGACTGATTGTGGTCAACAGAGACCTTTATTTAAGTGGGGAAATAGATAATAACAAAGATATCTACCATGATACCAAACCCTGGGTGAACTGGCATCTAGTTATATAGGGGATAGTCACTAACCTCCTGCTGGTGTGACCAATACATGTCTATAGTATACAACCTGCTTATCTCTGGCCCACAGGCTGTAACATAGAGCCATAACCAAACCCCAAAACCAAACAGTCAATGCTCCTGACAACTGTTTACAAAATGGAAGCAACAGCTGCTCCAGATATATGAATGGAGGGACCATGACAAGATCATCACTGCCAAATCACTTACAAAACAAAGAGATAAACCAAGCATCAGGAGCCTGCCTCATTCATATGTAAAGCTGGACAGAAACATAAAGATTTGGCCATGGGCATTCCAATTTTTGTTTAATTGGAATGCCCGTCGGTATGGTTACTAACATGAAAAGATTATTTTCTATAATGTAAAATAACACACATTTACTCTGTCCGTCCCCCCTTTATTTCTTTTTGAAGAATGGTTAACTAAACTGTGATTTTTTTAGCCTTTCCACTTGAATTGGGAATGGTAAAACCATGTTCACACAACAGATTTATGGGGAAAATGAATCTTACTTGGATTTGCATGATAATCCATGGCAGAAAATCAAAGCTGACTATAGGATTTCTGCAGAGATTTATAGTTTGATATGCTGCCTCTTAGCCCATTGAGTTTTTGGCTACCAAACATAGTTTTGGCTTCAATGAGCGACCTGATACTCTTTTTATCTGTATAAGGCTGGGTTCACACCACGTTTTGTTAAATACGGTTCCCGTATACGGCTGGGAGGAGGGGGGCGGGGCTTAATCGCGGCGCCCGCACTCAGCCGTATTCGGGAACCGTATTTATTGTATGTCTATGAGCCGACCGGAGTGAACTGCAGCCTCCGGTCGGCTTAGTTTTCGGCCGTATGTGGTTTCCCTACCACAGGCAAAAACATGGTCGACCGCGTTTTTGCCTACGGTCGGGAAACCGCATACGGCCGAAAACGAAGCCGACCGGAGGCTGCGGTTCACTCCGGTCTGCTCATAGACATACATTAAATACTGTTTCCGAATACGGCTGAGTGCGGGCGCCGCGATTAAGCCCCGCCCCCCTCCTCCCAGCCATATACGGGCACCGTATTTAACAAAACATGGTGTGAACCCAGCCTAACACGGATTTCAAATTTGTGCGCAACAAAATTGTGCTGTTTAGACAGCAACAGGTTTCCTGTTAATATCATTTAGAAGTTGTTTTTAGCACATTAGAAATATAGTATGTAAACAAACATGTCCAAATTCCTGCAAAAACTTCCACAGCAATTATGACTAAAATGCATATGATAATCCCCTAAACAAAGTTATGCAGATTTGCCACAACATTTTTACCTGTGGATGTCCTTAAAAAATAAAACAAAAAGTTATAAAACAATCTACAATTACAGATTTTTCTGCAGTTTTATGGATATTCTACAGCAATAAAGTTGCCTGTGGATTTTGACTTTCTGGTAATGTCCTGGGGAAAATCAACAATATATCTGAAAACAATTTGCTATGATGGAGCTGGTTTCCATTGGCCAGGAATAGTTGATAAAATTCTTGTTCCAATCGCAAATTCATTACAAATAAAAATAATCTGTGAGAAACAAGATCATTGTACAGCTTAACTAAGGCAAATCGGATCTTAAAGGAGTACTGCGGGATAAAAAAAAACTAAAAAACTTGCCAAGAATGCCGGCAATTAAAAAAACAAACTAGACTTACCTCCTGCCGCACTCCGCGGCCTCCAGAATCCCCATAGATTCTCTCTCTTTTTCTTGTGGTCACTGGGTCACACTGTGGCTCAGGTAGTGGTCAGCTGCAGCAATGTCCCGTCATGGCCAGTAAAGGGCTGAGTGACAGTGTAATGTATTGTGCCCCAGCCCTGGTCTTCTTTCTGGTGCCAGAGACCAGTACGTCACACTGTCGATATGGTCAGTAATAAGCTGAGCCACAATGTGGTGCGTCAACCACAAGAAAAAGGAAGGTGACTGCTGAAAAGGCCTGGAGCGGATATTGAAGGCAACCGGGGAGTTGCAGGAGGTCCAAAATACAAATGAAACAGTGAACACCTATCCACACCCGGGTGGCAAAGTGTGAATAATATTGGAGGCCCCCACTCCATCAACTTCACATAGCAAATAGTAAAAGACTTCAAACCACACAACTTGAAACTTAACTTTTGTAAGGCAGATCGATGTCTGTGTGATTTTAATGTAAATTTCTAGTTGCAGAGATGAGGTCTCGCAAGAGTTTGATGTTCTATGTAATGTGGTAGTGGGAGCATGTTAGGGATACTTGAGAAAGGAGGCGTGACCTCCGAAACGTTGTCAGTGCTTGACACGGTCTCAGTTGTTATCCTTCGTGAGAGGAAGGAATCTCTACTGCAGGATGTCCGCAAGTGGGTGAAAATGGTCTAGCGAACGAGGAGTGTCAAGTGTTTATAGTTGGTGCACCCTGGGTGAATGCTAAGTGTTTTTTTTAATCCTTTTTGATACACCTTAATATATATGGACTATATTTGTCTACGTTGAAGAGAAAAAATGCTAAAGTTGAATAAGGAAAAGAAACTAACTGTGTGGTGTGAAGTCTTTTACTATTTGCTATGTGGAGTTGCAGGAGGTAAGTTAAGTCTTTTATTTTTAAATGCTGTCATTCTGGGCAAGTTTATAAAAAAAAGTTATATTACAGAGTACTCCTTTAAGGTGTTATTTGTGGAAATATTTTTATATTGAAAAGTGGAAATCTAATGGCAGGAAAAGTAAAAACACATGTACTCAATTGCTGCTGATCCCTCACAGGTGCCATGAGAATGGTGCCGGTCCCCACTGATACCCTTTTCACTGTCTTTATTCTTGACACACTTGGAAATTCACACTCAGCCAATTATTGACTCAGGTGAGTCACCACTGCAGCCAGGGATTGGCTAAACAAGTCATATGTGCTGGGATAGAGAAAAGGAAGCACGACAGAGAATGGCACCATCACATGATTGGCAACTAGTGAGTACACATGTTTTTCTTGCCACCCTGAGCACTTTCTAAAAAAAATAAATAAATGAATAAATAAAATCAGCCGTCTTCCAGATCTATAGCACCCTGCATACAGAGTAAAACATAGCAAAAAGCTGACAGCTCCATACATCTTGTAGTGGCCTAGCTTAGTTTCCATTAAGTGAATGCAAACTGAGCTGCAGTAACCCAGAAAGGCCACTACACAATTTACAGAGCTGTCTGCTTCCTGCTCTGTTTCACTGTGGCGGTACTGTGGCTGTCAAACAGCTGATTAGCGGGGGTGCTGGTGTCAGTACCCCACCAATCTGAAATTGATGTCATGTCCTAGAAAAAAGTCATAAATACATTTTGTCCAAAAATATTCTTTAAAGGTGTACTCCACTGAAAACATCTAAACCCCTATCCAAAAATATTCTTTAAAGGTGTACTCCACTGAAAACATCTAAACCCCTATCCTGCGATCTCCGGGCCGGCAGCAGCAGTGTCCGTAACACGGAAGCTTGCAGCTTCCGCGTTCGTGACATCATGCCATGCCCCCTCCATTCATGTGTATGGAAAGGGCGTGGCAACTAGAACATAGCTGTCACGCCTCCTCCCATAGACATGAATGCAGGGGGCGTGTCATCAGGCATGGAGCAGAGTTAGCTCCATGCACTGAATGACACAGTAGCACTGAGTCCTACAGCGGAGATCGCAGGAGTCCCCAGCAGTGGGACCCCCATGATCAAACTTCTTATCCCCTATCCTTTGGATAGGGGATAAGATGTTTTCAGCAGAGCACCCCTTTAAGATAAAAAAAAAACATTGAGTTCCCTTTAAAAATAAAAAATAAATAAAAATGTATATATATATATATTTTTTAAAACAAACTTTTGTAGAAGTGGACAATACATATTCGTACACATTGGCCCTCATTTACAATTGCAAACCCGACATGTTTTGTCAGGTTGTGCGCCAGATTCTGTCGCATTGTGACAGAAATTCTGTCTGCGCCAGATGTTGCGCCAGAATTTGCGTCAGAATTGAAAAAACCCAGACTAACTCTCCATTTTGCTAAGAAAACCAGAAAAAGGGACGTGGCCACCGGGAAAAGGGGGTGTGGTCTACAAAAAGGGGTATGTTCCCGACATTTTCACAAAAAACAACAAATTTACTAAGGTTTCCACAGAAAATATGGTGGATTTGAGCTAAAGAAAACCAGACAGATCAGAGCATGTGTAAAAAAAGCAAAGTGTAGGGAAAAGTGCAAAATGTAGGGAAACCTTAGTAAATACCGTGGAAAATAAATTGTAGGGAATTAAAACCCACAAAGAAACCTACACAACACTCTTAGTAAATGAGGGCCATTGTTCTAATTGTTTTACTGCCATTGCTACTGACACAGGCCATATGTATCACAGCAGTAGTTTTTCCAGAAGCTGCATGCCCATGGAGTAGGAGTCATAGAACAGATTCCCAAATCCTTTGACCCAAATAAGCAATGGGAGAACAGTTCTGAGACAGGACAGAGGGGGAACACAATATTGGTTGGCCTTGCATTTCTAACATATAATGGGTGTCACCATTATTAGTTTGGTATGTGGCCCCAACTTTCCCATCACCCTGCTCTCTGTGACTCCTCCCACAGATGAAGGAAATTCTGTGTCCATCGCTAAGCGTTTCTGCTGTCATAGTGTTGAGTCCCACTAAGGCTAAGAGAATCTAACCATCCATGTAAGGGACATTTGAGAACAATTGGTTTAAGTTATAACCTCTCAGTAAGGACAGCAAAGAATAATGTAATAAGGGCTTCAGAAACAGTTGGGGTGGACATACGGTTAAGCCATGAAAGGATAAGGTCAAAAGTCAACTGGAGCTGAGGGATTTAACGTGAGCATGAAAAGGCCAGACAGACAGGAAGATCTTACCTGCTGTGAGGTTCTGTACTGCAGTCTTGACATGAGTGTACCCCTTTCATATTGGGCTTCACAGCCTGTCATTCGTTTCTGGATAGAGCCCTTGTGAAAGATGATAGATACTAGAAACTGCTTGTTTAGAAGGAGAGGAGTGAGTATCTCTGCTAAAGCGAGCAGCCCATGCAAAGTGACATGGAAATGAGGCCTGACCCTTCGAAGCTTGACACCTGCTTCTCTGCTATGGCAGCCTCAACACATTAGAGACTGGAATTCACCATGCAAATATCTTCAACGCCAAACACTCTCTGGCATGTAAATGGTCCTGTGACTCACCTGAGCCATTCACTCTTTGTATACCGAAAAAAAAACAGGGGGGGGGGGGGTATGTATGAAGGATTTTAAACAGTTTTTTTGACTGCGATTTGTCGCAATTTTCTTTATATGTTACTTTTTGCGACAATCGGTTGCGCCAAATGGTTTAGAATATTATCACTGATTTGACGGTGTAAGTCGTGATTTCAGTTACAATCATGCATTGGTTTGGGATTCGTTAATTGTGACTTATGGATTTGGTAAAAAATTTGGCGCAAATACCTTCATCAAGACGCAAATCCACACAAAAAAATAAAAGGACATAGAAAATAACTAAACTAGAGAATGTAGAAAATGTAAACAGTACCCAAGCAGAAAGTGGAAAAAGAACCCTGAACAATAAAAGGAGCAACCTGATTGGTTGCTAGGGGAAAATGCAACACTTTTCTAAGGCAGAGGTCTGGATGAATATCCCCCGAATGCACAAATTAAAAACAGCAAAAAAGGCCCTGGCTGTGCGAGCTTTACCTCTGTAAAACAGTCAAAGTCTTAAAGGGGTATTCCAGGCAAAAACTTTTTTTTATATATATCAACTGGCTCCGGAAAGTTAAACAGATTTGTAAATTACTTCTATTAAAAAATCTTAATCCTTCCAATAGTTATTAGCTTCTGAAGTTGAGTTGTTGTTTTCTGTCTAACTGCTTTCTGATGACTCACGTCCCGGGAGCTGTCCAGCTCCTATGGGGATATTCTCCCATCATGCAAGGGATATTCTCCCATCATGCACAGCTCCCGGGACGTGACATCATCATTGAGCAGTTAGACAGAAAACTTCAGAAGCTAATAACTATTGGAAGGATTAAGATTTTTTAATAGAAGTAATTTACAAATCTGTTTAACTTTCCGGAGCCAGTTGATATATCAAAAAAAAAGTTTTTGCCTGGAATACCACTTCAAGGTCAGATTTAACTGCCACACAGTCAGAAAGTTCTGCCTGGAATTCTGGAGCAGGAGTCTGCGCCTTTTGCAGGACTGCATTTGTACCAAAATTACAAACTTGCGTGTGCCAATTGATCATTTTGGCGCAACTACGCTCCGTTTGATGCAAAAAAAAACATACATAAAATCACACATTTCAACACTATTATTGATACATACCCCCCAGTGTTTTAACAGTAAACAATGGAAATTTTCATAATACAACTATCCCTATTAACCCCTTAAGGACCGGGGTTTTTTCTGTTTTTGCATTTTCGTTTTTTGCTCCTTGCCTTTAAAAAATCATAACTCTTTCAATTTTGCACCTAAAAATCCATATGATGGCTTATTTTTTTGCGCCACCAATTCTACTTTGTAATGACGTCATTTTGCCCAAAAATCTACAGTGTAACAGAAAAAAAATCATTGTGCGACAAAATTGAAAAAAAAAAAAACGCCGTTTTGTAACTTTTGGGGGCTTCCGTTTCTACGTAGTACATTTTTCGGTAAAAATGACACCTTATATTCATTCTGTAGGTCCATACGATTAAAATGATACCCTACTTATATAGGTTTGATTTTGTCAGACTTCTGGAAAAAATCATAACTACAAGCAGGAAAATTAATATGTTTAAAATTGTCATCTTCTGACCCCTATAACTTTTTATTTTTCCATGTATGGGGTGTTATGAGGGCTCATTTTTTGCGCCGTGATCTGAAGTTTTTAACGGTACCATTTTTGCATTGATAGGACTTATTGATCGCTTTTTATAAATTTTTAAATGATATAAAAAGTGACCAAAAATGCACGATTTTGGACTTTGGAATTTTTTTTGCGCGCACGCCATTGATCGATCGGTTTAATTAATGATATATTTTTATAATTCGGACATTTCCGCATGCGGTGATACCATATATGTTTATTTTTATTTTCATTTACACTGTGTTTTTTTTTTTAATAGGGGAGGAGTTAAATGATCTTTATTCACTTTATTTTTTCACTTTTTTTTTGCAGTGTTATAGGTCCCATAGGGACCTATAACACTGCACACACTGATCTTCATCATTGATCACTGGTTTCTCATAAGAAACCACGCCGGGCCCGCCGTGATATGACGCGGGGTTACTGTGTAACCCCGCGTTATATCAGGAGAGCAGGACCAAGGACGTACCGGTACGTCCTTGGTCCTTAAGGGGTTAAAGACACAGTACATGGGAATGATTGCAATTGTACCGTAGCCCAGGCACCTGGGCAGTGCTAAGTGCATACCTTCTTTAACCCCTTAAGCTGTTAAGGACGTAGGGCGTACCTGTATGCCCTACGCCCGGTCCCGGTGTTTAAAACGGGGTCACACCGTTAATTAAATCGCACGGTCAATGGCGTATGTGCAAAAAAATTCCAAAGTCAAAAATAGCGTATTTTGGTCACTTTTTATATCATGAAAAAATTTAGAAAAAGCGATCAAAAAGTCTGATCAATACAAAAATGGTACCGCTAATAACTTCAGAACACGGTGCAAAAAATGAGTCCTCATACCAGCCCGTACGCAGAAAAATAAAAAAGTTATAGGGGTTAGAAGATGAGAATTTTTAGCATATACATTTTTCTTCATGTAGTTATGATTTTTTTCCGAAGTACAACAATATCCAACCTATATAAGTAGGGTATCATTTTAACCGAATGGACCTACAGAATAAAGATAAGGTGTTATTTTTACTGAAAATAAACGGAAGCCCCAAAAAGTTGCAAAATGAAATTTTTTCTTCAATTTTGTCGCACAATGAATTTTTTTTCTGTTTCGCCATGTATTTTTGGGTAAAATTACTAATGTCACTGCAAGGTAGAATTGGTGGCGCAAAAAATAAGCCATGATATGGAATTTTATGTTAGTATCATATGTCCCTGTTTTAGAGTCCTTAAGGACTGAGGGCGTATGGATACGCCCGTGGAAATTCCGGTCCCTGCCGCTAGCTGGTCTGGACCAGACCGGGATGCCTGCTGAAATCATTGAGACCCCCACATGTCGGCAATTGCCAAAAATCGCTGGTCAATTCAGAAATCATTCAGCAGGCATCCCGACAAAGTGCCAAGGGGGATCCTGAGGTAAATACTAATTGGCAATCTGCGGCGATTCTGGGTCATCTGGGTCACGTGTGACCCGATGACCCGGATAAGGATGATGATCGGTGGTGTAATATACACCACCGATCATCATCCGTACAGTACTGGGAGGTGGCAGTGTTGCCACCCCTCAGTACAGCTGTGATTGGGCGACTGTAGTGACCGCACCAATCACGGCAGTATGGGGAGGGGGGAGGTGGGTGAAGGAGCACGTTGCTCCATTCTTCCCACCATTACTGTGAGATCTGGTGTGCAGGATGGAGCCCAGTGCTGCCCCTCATAGTTAAAAAAAAGTGCCCCCTTTCTGTGGCCCCTTGGCACAGAAAGCAGTCAGGGACAGTTTAGATTAGGTAGGGACAGTTAGGAGTTTAAAAAAAGATATTTTTTTTGGCATACCGTCTGTAGGTGTCCGCGGGTCCATAGCACCTATTGACCCAGCCCTTTAGCTGCAGTCTGCCCCCAGGATTTTTTTTGGGCGCAGACCTTTTTTTCTTTTTGATAAACGTGTGGCCGGGCCCTCTTAGCTATAAAAGAATGGTCTGCCACCATTAGCTAAAGCCCAACCGCTACTGATCAGTCCCGTAGTACTGATCAGCGTTTTTTTTTTTGTGGTGAAGTTGCTTTTTCAGGGAATAAAGCGTTTTTTATTTTATTTTATCTTTTGCACCTATAGGCAGTCCGTGCCACCAATAGAAGGCCTGTACTGTGTGGACGGACCATACCTGTGTGTGCGGCCTGCCCCACTGCTGTCAGTGATCAGCGTTCTTTTTGGGTTCAGGTGGGTACTTTTTGGGGGTTTTTAATGTATTTTTTTTTTTTGTTTTTTTGTTTTTGTGTGTTGGCGTCTGTGTACGTGCCACCAGCCACTGTTCTGGGTTGAGTGGCCAGACCTCTCACTGACTTCTGCGTCCCCTGCGCTACCAAGCGCTAATCAGTGTGCACACCACTGATTAGGTAAACGTTTTTTTTTTGGCGCAGTGTTTTTTGCGCTAGAAGTTTTTTTTTTTTGCTTTTTTTTAAAGTTTGTTTTTCTTTTATTTTTAGTTGAGTTTTATTTTATTTTTTTTATATTTTTGTTCTTAGGGCGGGATAGTTGGTTAGGTTAGGGCGGGATAGGGTGGGTTAGGGTAGGAAGTCTTTCACCACTCCACACGCAGCACACACACTAATAAAGTTTTCCCCCCACATATATACACTTCATCCCCATTAAAGTAGGGAAATGGCCCGCAGGGCATTTTCAATGGAGGAGGCATATGCCTTACTTGCCTCCGACTCTGAAAGCGCCACACGAGGAAGACCCCCCTTCCTTATTTCCTCATCCTCCTCATCATCCTCTGATGATGAGCCACCAAGGCAGTGGAGACGCTGCCATGCGAGGCCGCAAACCTCCTCTGCTCCTGACCCTGTGCCCCATGCTATTATGAGTCCCCCTGGTGCTCATACTAGTCAAGCCCCCCAGCCAAGTTTACTAGTGCCCCGTATCGGCGAACTTGTCTGGACTCAGCCAGCGGACCACGAGCCCGTGATTCCTGAGTTTGTTGGCGACTCAGGAATCAATATTGACATAGTTGGGTTCACTGAAATGGACTATTTCAGTTATTTTTTTCAGTGACGACTTTGTCAATCTGATGGTTGACCAGACGAACCTGTATGCCCAACAGTTTGTTGCCGCAAACCCGAGCTCATTTTTAGCTAGGCCCAATGAGTGGTACCCAGTCAATGCAGCCGAAATGAGGACCTTTTGGGGCCTCGTGCTGCATATGGGCCTAGTTAAAAAACCCAGTGTCAGGCAATACTGGAGTGGGGACATCCTCTACCAGACCCTGCTCTACAGTATGGCCATGGCACGTCCCCGGATCGAGACCATTCGGAAATGTTTGCTTTATGCTGACAATTCGGCATGTACCCTCGGAAGTGCGGAAGTGATCCCGCGTATGACCGCCTGTATAAAATCAGGCCGATCATCAATCACTTCAGGGCCAAATTTTGGGAGGTCTATGTCCCTGGGCGGGAGGTCGCTATTGATGAGTCTCTCATCAGCTTTAAGGGGAGACTCAGCTCCCGGCAACACATCCCAACCAAGCGAGCGCGGTATGGCGTGAAGAAGTATAAACTTTGCGAGAGTACCTCAGGGTACACTTGCAAGTTTATGGTGTATAAGGGCTGAGATTCCCATATTGAACCCTCAGAATGTCCCCCCCCCCCAACTCTGGGTGTTAGCGGGAAAATTGTTTGGGGCCTTTTGCACCCATTGCTAGATAAAGGTTACCACCTTTATGTGGATAACTTTTATACTAGTATCCCTCTCTTTACATCCCTCGCCGCCAGATCCACGGTCGCTTGTGGGACAGTTCAGAAGAATCGAAGAGGCTTTCCGCCCCATCCCCTACATGCTCCTATCCCCCGGAGTGAGTCCCGTGCCTTTTCCCATGAAAACCGGTTGCTGGTCAGGTATAAGGACAAGAGAGCTGTGCTTATGCTCACCACTATTCATGGGAATGGCAGCACCCCTGTCCCTGTGCGAGGTACCGCGGGACCAGTCCTCAAGCCCAATTGTATTCTGGACTACAATCGGTATATGGGGGGAGTTGATCTTTCTGATCAAGTCCTCAAGTCCTCAAGCCATAAGATGCCATGCAGAAAACACGGACATGGTACAAAAAAGTTGCGGTCTGCATGGCACAGGTTGCCATGTATAACTCTTTTGTACTGTTCCAGCACTCTGGCAACACAGGGACATTCCTACAGTTTCAAGAGGAAGTTCTAAAGGCCCTCATCTTTGGTGGCGGCCAAAGAGTGGGTCAGAGCACCTCTGGAACTGTGGGCCCCCGGATCATCCCCAGCCAATACTTTTCCAGGTGAGGTCACACTGGAAAGAAGGGACGATCCCAGAAAAAATGCAGAGTGTGTCACAGAAGGGGGATTGGGAAGGACACCACCACTCAGTGTGACACTTGCCCGATCATCTGGTCCTCTGCATTAGAGATTGCTTCAGGGAGTATCACAGTTCCATGGAGTACTACATTTTTTATCCTTTTCCCTAGTTTTAATTCCCCAGAATTATACTCCAATGTACCAGTCCAGAGTACATTGTCTTCCAAATTTTAAAACCAAAATCCCCCCCCCCCCAAAAAAAAGCTCTTTCCCAATACCCCTGATAATATCAGTTTTCCCCCCCAAAAATGGCTCATGGGACACAGAGTCAACAGCATTGGGGGTTTGCAGTTGCCTCAAATGCACAGCGCTCTCTCCTCATGTGAGCGGGGTGCGCATTTGAGGAAACAGAACAGGGACGGCCACACACATCACATTCCCAGAATGATGATTCAGAGCATAGGGTTTGGGGCGGACATAATTTTTACTTTCTGCTGTACTCTGGGTCATCATTCTGGGAATTGGCATATCAGTATTAAAATTGCAATTTTAACCCCCCTCCCCCCCCCCTTCATCCATTGCTGGAAAATAAATTTAGGGAACACCTGTCTGTTCCAAATCTCTACTCTACCCCTATACACATTCCCTAGGGGGTGTACTGTTTGTAATAGGCTCACATGTGGGTGTTTCTTGTATTTTCCTCTGAATGTATGTAACTGTTAGGTCTGTAAGAAACTTCGGCCTCAAATGCGAAGAGTTCTCGCTCATGAGCTGTCGTATTTCCAGGCGACAATCCGGAGTCACATGTTAGTTGTTCACAGAATGATGAAGCAGAGCATAGGTTGAAAATTGCAATTTTCAAAAGCTACTCATCCTCCATTGCTGGAAAATAAATTTAGGAAACACCGGTGCATTCAAAATGTTCTCTTTACCCCTATACCCATTCCTCAGGGGGGGTGGGTACTTTCTGTAATGGTGTCACATGTTGGTGTTTCATTTTTGTATTTTCCTCTGAATGTATGTAACCGTCAGCTACTGACATGCCATAGGCCTCAAATGCAAACAGACCTCTATGACTTCTGAGCCTTGTTGTGATCCCGCCCAGCACGTTACCCCATATGTGGATGTGTTTCCATAGTCAGAAGAAAAAGCCCTCCAAAATTTGTGACCCAATTTCTTCCATTACCCCTTGTGAAAATTTTAAAAATTGGGTGACTCCAGCATTTAAGTGTTAAAAAATCTAATTTTTCAATTTATGGCCCACTGTTCAAAAAAACTGTGAGGTGTAAGTACTCACTGTACCCCTAGTTACCTTCCTTGAGGGGTGTAGTTTCAAAATTGTCGTCACTTTCATTTTTTTTTATTTTTTTTTAGATTTTATGTCAGAACCTCAACCATTGCAATGCAAAGCACCACTTTAGGCCTCAAATCTCATTGGTGCTGTCTCATTCCTGAGCCCTGTTTTGCACCCGCATAGTGCTCTACCGCCATATATGGGGTATAACCTTATTCTGGAGAAATTGGGCTACACATTTTGTGGAACTAATTTTCTCTTACTACTTGTGAAACTAAATACATTTTGGTTAATACCAGCAATTTAGTATTAAAAATCTAATTTTTCACTTTTACGGCCCACTGTTCAAAAAACCCGTGAGGTGTAAGTACTCACTGTAACCCTTGTTATGTTCCTGGAGGGGTCTAGTTTCCAAAATGGTGTCACATGTGGGGGGTTTCTGCTGTTCTGGCATCATGGGAGGTTTGAAAAAAGATGCACATGGCCCGCGACTTCAATTTCAGCAAAATTTTCTTTCAAAAAGCCAAATTTTGCTCCTTCTCTTCTGAGCATTGTAGTGCGATAGCAGAGCACTTAACGCCCACATATGGGGCATTTTATTAATCGGGAGAAATTGGGCTTCAAATGTTGGGGTCCATTTTCCCCTATTATCTCTTGTGAAAAAGAAAAATTTGGAGTAACACCATCATTTTAGTGTTAAAAATCAAATTTTCCATTTTCTAGTCCAACTTCTATGCACAGTCGTCAAACACCTGTGAGGTGTTAAGGCTCACTATACCTCTTGTTACATTCCTTGAGGGGTGTAGTTTCCAAAATAGTATGCCATGGGTTTTTTTTTTTTTTTTTTTTGCTGTTCTGGCACCCAGGGAACTTTTTAAATACAACATGCCCTAACCCCCCCCCCCCCCCCCAAAAAAAAAAAAACATTTCAGCAAAATTCTCTTTCAAAATGCCAAATTTTGCAACTTCTCTTCCAAGCATTGGAGTGTACCAGCAAAGCACTTAACTTCCAAATTTGGGGCGTTTTCTTAATCTGGAGAAATTGGGCTTCAATTTTGGGGTCCATTTTCTCCTATTACCCCTTGTGAAAAAGAAAAATTTGGGGTAACACCATAATTTTAGTGTTAAAAATTTAATTTTCCATTTTCCCGTCCAACTTCAACGCAAAGTCGTCAAACACCTGTGAGGTGTTATGGCTCACTATACCCCTTGTTATGTTCCTTGAGGGGTGTAATTTCCAAAATAGTATGCCATGTGGTGGTTATTTTGCTGTTTTGCCACCTTGGGGGCTTCCTAAATTCAACATGGCCCCCAAAAACAATGACAGCAAAATTTGTTTTAAAAAAAATCCCACAGTTGCTTTTTCCCTCTTGAGCCATGTTGTGAGCCTGCAGAACACTTTATGTCAATATATGAGGTATTTTCATACTCAAGAGAAATTGAGCTACAAATTTTGGGGGGCTTTTTCTCCTTATACCACTTTTAAAGATGAAAAAAATGGGGCTACTCCACTTTGCTTCTACTCTTGTAAAACACCAAAAGGGTAAAGACATTTTCTAAATGTCATTTTGAATACTTTGAGGGGTGTTGTTTCTATGATGGGGTCATTTATGGGGTACTTCTCACAGAAAGGCCCCTCATATCCACTTCAAACTTAACTGGTCCCGGAAAAATTCAGATTTTTACATTTTTGTGAAAATTTTGAAAATTGCTGCTATACTTTGAAGCCCTCTAATGTCTTCAAAAAGCAAAAACATGTCAACTTTCTGATGCCAACATAAAGTAGACATATTGGGAGATATTTATCAAAGCTGTGTATGTCCCGCATCAATATAGACCAAACTACAGAGCGTTAGGCTGGTCTACTGTGCGCCAATTTTATCAAAAGGCGCACGGCTATTGATAAATTCTGTGCACGGACTTCGGGATCTATGCTTTAGACTGTATTAAACCTGCTCCAGCATGGTCTGACATTTTGACGTACTTTCAGCCGATGCGACTTGTCGCTGAAAAGTCGATTTTCATAAATTCAGCACCAATGTATTTTTCTGTCTAAAATAGACTAGAATGCATCATGTTCTAAAAATCCTCTAAAGCAAAAGTCGCAAAAAAGTCGCACATATTTAGACTGCGACTTTCTGTGCGACAAATTTTGACAGGAAAAACCAGTCTAAATCTTTTGATAAATCTCCCCCATTGCATTTGTGAATCCATATAAAATTTATTTGGAATATCCATTTTCCTTACAAGCAGAGAGTTTCAAAGTTAGAAACATTTTGGGATTTTTCACCAAGAAAGGATGCAAGTAACGACAAAAATTTACCACTGAGTAGAATATGTCATGAAATGTCAGTCTCTCAGTGCTGTTACCCCCATGGATAATTAGAATAAATGTGAATTCGGGTAGAAAAACAGCCAAATAAGCCAAAATAACAGTCCCATAGACATGCACGGGACTTCTGCCAAATCCGTAGATTGCTTGCTTGAGCAGCAGGCTACGGATTTGCCAGAAATTTTGAACGTGTATCTTATCTCCACACCAATGTTGTTGCTAAAATGCAACACCACACAGAACCTGAGGACAGATGAGGGGCTGTTTTTGAATAAAAGCAGACTTTTGTATGCTTTATAACCCCTTTCAATTACAAAATGGTATAAAAAAAAAAATTCTACACATTAGATATTTTTGATTCATTTTACAATATTATAGTGGCAGCCATATAGAGATATGCTTTACAGCAAGCCCAATAGACATAGGCAACAATAGACAGGAGCTGTCCTATTGACATTGATGGGATAGGTTAATGGGCCTACTCTGCGACCTTTGAAGAGGTCATCCTAAAAGCAGGGGAGGCTGAGCTGCGAGTTTTATCTCTTGACTTCTCTATCTTTTGGCTTAATCTTTTACTACAGATCACTTTCCCGCAGCCTTTCAATAATCTCTCTTGATAATGCAGTCCACCCATTACATTGTTCATTCGGCCCAGTACAGTTTTGCTTCTGATTTTTCTGTCCTGATTAATACCTATTGTTAGACCTTAAAGTTTGTTATGAACAATAGAATTTATCCATAGAAACTACACTACTATTGCAATGTTGAGCTCTCCCAAAAAATCGAAACAAAAGGAGACATTGGTGACAGTCCCCCCCCCCCCCCCCCCCCTACACGTGAGAGCATGGGAGCTGCTTTCTTATGGACAGCTGTAGAGATTGTGTTTGGTTTTGTAAAACAGCACCATGGAAGTAAACTTCTGTTTTGCTTTAAGCTGAGAAATGTTGTTGAAAGAGGCATTATGCTTTAAGCTGGTATACACTGCCTGATCTTTCAGTCTGATCTGATGATTAGATGTGAATTAGGCCATGTAGCAGAGTGGTAATAAGGGCTTCCAACAACTGGCAAAGTCAATTACACAGTCTAACCTGTGGGAAAATCTCTCTGCAATGACCCAAATGTCTCTCATCTGGGGTCCAACATAGGGGGGCCAAAGACAGCCAGATGTCATACTGGCCGCCTGTGTATTGTTGCCCATAATATTAGGGATGACTGACAATTACTGTCATACTTGCAGAAAACTTTCAGGTAAATTAGAATTGAAAAAAGGCAGAAGAGACAATTTTGGGATAGCAAGAAAGTCCATTATGTTTATTTTGAAGACCCTCCCTTTAAAAGCTTATATTTCTTATTACCTAAGGCAGAACTTTAGTACTGTATGGTCAATTTTCTGTAGAGCACCAAGTTAACTATGTAACTACTAGAGATCTGGTGTGCCATAGTGAGAAGTTGTCTAATGGAAGTTCTGCATGTAAACGCCTGGGGTATGGAAGGAGCGGAAAAAAAAATATTTCAAGGCTTGTCTTCATTGAAATGAGCGTGGAATTGTCCCTTTCCCCAGCAGATGGCTTTGCAGATAATGATGGTTGAGCAATGGAGACAGGATCCCTCCCCCTCCTCTTTTTCACTCATCATGTCCTGTTGCCATGGAAGGCCGCAGGGCTGAAATGGATTCTGCTTATTAAATTTGTTGACTCTTCTGTGCTTTGAGAATGAATACTGTTTAAAAAAAAAAAAAATCAACACAAGAGGAAAAAAACACACAAAAAAGTCGCCCCTCCCTGCTCCATAGATAGCGTTATCTTGGCTAGGCAGGTATAACCACAGATTGTCATATGGGAGCTACACCATCTGCAAAATGCTTTTGTTTTAGCCCAAAATACTCAACAGAGACTTTGTATCAAACGTCACTCGCACAAACATTTTCCTCTTAAATTGATGCTGTGATGTTCATATGGCCGGAATTGTCTCCATGGTGAATGCAAAATGCTAATTGCCAAAAAGCCTGGAATTTTCTGTGTTCAGACTGTAGCACTTATAGGGGGCTTCTGCTTTTATAATAGAACAGTGGCGTTGCTAGGGTTGGTGTCAACTGGTGCGGTAGAAAATGGTGTCACCCCATACCTTCCCCCCCCCCCCCCAGTAAGTTTTTAGCCTGTTGTGACAGACACCACTGTTGTAGCGCATTATGAGAAATTCCAGTATAATAATCAGATATACCAGTTGCCACAGAATAGGAAAGTGTTAAAGACGTTTTCACCATTTAAATATACAGCTCCCAGAATTACTTAAAGGGGTACTCCACTGGAAAACATTTACTTTTACATCAACTGGTGCCAGAAAGTTAAACAGATTTTTAAATTACTTCTATTTAAAATCTTAATCCTTACAGAACGTATAAGCTGTTGTATTCTCCACAGGAAGTTGTGTAGTTATTTCCAGTCTGTCCACTGCTCTGTCTGTCCATGTTAGGAACTGTCCAGAGCAGGATAGGTTTGCAATGGGGATTTGCTCCTACTATGGACAGTTCTTGACATGGACAGAGGTGTCAGCACAGAGCACTGTGGTCAGACAGAGAATAAATGAAAAAAGAAAAGAACTTCCTGTGAATCACTTACACGGCAGCTTATAAATACTGGAAGTATTAAGATTTTTAAGTAGAAGTAATGTATAAATCTGTTTAACTTTGTAGCACCAGTTGATTAAAAAAAATGTTTTCCAGTAGAGTACCCCTTTATGCAGTGGTAAGGTTACGCTGGGAGTTGTAGTTTCACTCACCATAACTGTAGAACTTGATAACAGTGACTACAATGATATCAGTGACTACAGGTGACGTCTTCTCTATAGTGAGGAGAATGTACAATGATATCAGTGACTACAGGTGACGTCTTCTCTATAGTGAGGAGAATGTACAATGATATCAGTGACTACAGGTGACGTCTTCTCTATAGTGAGGAGAATGTACAATGATATCAGTGACTACAGGTGACGTCTTCTCTATAGTGAGGAGAATGTACAATGATATAAGGGACTACAGGTGACGTCTTCTCTATAATCTTCCCTTATCTAATTCAGATGGTACATACCGCCAGGACTTGTTCCAGCTAAAACTTCTGTCTGTAGAATGTGACGCCCAGATGTCTCCTCACTATGTCAGCGCATTCTCATCCTCTATATGAAAACAAGTATTATTATAAACCTGCCAGACACTGTATCCTCTAAATATAATACTACTATACACTACACTCTTTGATTATAAACCTTCCATACACCGTACCCACTGAATATAATACTACCACACATCTGTACATTCTGAATAAAATCCCAACACATAATGTACCCTCTGAATATAAATCTGCCACATACTGTACCCTCTGAATATAAATCTGCCACATACTGTACCCTCTGAATATAAATCTGCCACATACTGTACCCTCTGAATATAAATCTGGTGATGTTGCTAGTGGATGATGGGGGTGCTAGTACTGGGGGAGTGTTGCTGAAGGATGATGAGGGTGCTACTGGCTATCCCCCCTGGAAGTATCACCCCCATCATCCATCGGCAGGATCATCCTCCTGGCAGGAGCACCCCCATCATCCACCATCTGGATCTGCTGACGAAGGTGCTGCTGCTGGGGGGGGGGTTTGCTGGTGGATGATGAGGGTGCTACTGCCAGGGGGGAAGCATTAGGTAGGCAGCAGTTCCCCCACTTAAGGTAGGTAGCAGTTCCCCCACATTAGGTAGGTAGCAGTTTCCCCACATTAGGTAGCATAGATTCCCCACATTTGGTACCAGTTACCCCACATTAGGTAGTAATTTCCCCACATTAGGTAGCACAGATTCCCCACATTAGGTAGAACAGATTCCCCACATTAGGTAGCAGTTTTCCCACATTATGTAGCAGCTTTTGCACATTAGGTAGCAGTTTTCCAACATTAGGTAGCAGTTTCCCCACATTAGGTAGCAGTTTCCCCACATTAGGTAGCATAGATTCCCCACATTTGGTAGTAGTTTCCCCCATTAGGCCGCAGGTTCCCTTGCATGTTCCTCACAATAGGTCAAAGTCTCCCCACATTAGATCGCTGGTTCAAACAAACCCCCCCCCTCCCCCCACACAAAAAAAAAAACACATACACACACAACACAGAGACACACACACAGATAGATAGAGAGAGAGACACACACACAGTCAAAGAGACACACACTCACAGACAGAGAGAGACACACACACACAGACAGTCACACACAGTCACACACACAGAGTCACACGCAGTCACACACACAGTCACACACACACAGAGTCACACACAGACAGAGAGTCACACACAGACAGAGTGCCACACACAGACAGAGATAGCGACAGACACACACACAAACACACACACACAGACAGAGAGACACACACTCACAGACAGAGAGACACACACACACACAGTCACACACACACACACAGTCACACAGACAGAATCACACACAGACAGAGTCACACACACACACACACAGAGAGTCACACACAGTCACACACACACACACACACAGACAGAGACACACAAACAGAGATAGAGTGAGACAGACACACACTCACTCACCCATCCAGCTCCTTCTCTCTGGGCACTCTGCGAGTTACGTCACGTCCTCCTGCGTGGCCCTGCGGAGGCACGTCGGGCCAGCGCAACAGAAGACGTGGGGGCACAGGCCGGTTCACTGTGCAGGTGACGGGGGGGGGGGGATGGTCCTACTAGTACGGAGACAGCGTAAGTGAGGACGGGGGGTGCTATTACAGAGACAGCGCAACGGGGGTGCTGCTAGTACGGAGTCAGCGCAACTGAGGACTGGGGTCGTACCTGGTGGCACCCCCCGCACCCCGGTCGCAACGCCACTGTAATAGAAGCCTGTCTAAAGGCAACTTTTATAAGGGCCAACTAGTTGAGAACACCACTTATTTCTAGAAGTTTCATTTATACAAACCGGCATTTGTCACTGATCAGAAATTCTAAACTCATAAATCTCTACCCAGGGTGCCCTACTAAGCATGCACAATACAATATGTCAGGCACATGCAAAATGGTATGAAAAACAACATACATTATAAATTAGATAAAGCTATGGTCTGTGCCATAGGGATTCTGGCCCTTTAGAGGAATATCTGTCCTTAGACCTGCTGTGTCTTGCTGTGAGAATGTTGAGAAAAGATAACTAATAATTGAGTTTTCGTACAGGTGTTTTTTTAAAAAAATATATTTTTATCCCTGCATGTACCATTTTTTTTTTTTTTTTTAAATCTCAGTTAGGCTTTTTAATAAATGTGATTAGTAGTGACTGGGCAGTGGCAGGGGTCGGACAAGTCAATTTAGACCTGGCCATTGTTTTCCCTAATGGCACTGCAGAAGTATATGCACATACTCCAAGATTTTAGACCTCATAAAGTTGCTCAATCCCAGATCCCATTTGACAGGTTACAAAAACAGCACACAGCATTAAAGAGTACCTGTCACCAAACTAAACTTTTAATATATTGCTCCTTATGTAATTATATGACACTTTCCTATTTACTTGTTAAAATTCTCAATCCTCATGTTTTTAATGTGATTGATAAAACGCCACTAGGTGGCTCTGTTCTGTTCCCTTTACAAGTCAAACAGTTAGTTTGGTCTCCCCTCAGCTTGGCAGGAGACCAAACTCAGGATGCATGTGCGGTGCTCTCATAGGCTTCAGTGACATTGCGTCTGCTGGGGAACGCCCACTTTCTCCTGCCAAATGCTCACACAGTGTGAGCAAAGGGGAAGGTATGATACAGAGCTTTTTAAAGCTCAGAAATTTTTTTAAGGGCAGGAGGGGTGTTAAGATTAGTTAGGGAATATAATCTGAGTTAGTTTAGAAAATATGGTTTGATGAAAGGTACTCTTTAAGCCCCTCGTTATGTGATGCCTCTCTCCCACCATTCATGTTTATGGGGGGGGGGGGGCATGTTGGCTGACACGCCCCCTCCCATAGACATGAGTAAAGGGGATGTGCCATGATGTCACAAGGGGGCGTGGTCATGACATCACAATCACGGCTTCAAGCTCCGAGTGTTCTGAACAAAATGTTCAGAATGCTGGAGCACCGGAGTACCCCTTTAAACTTCTTCACTGAGTTTGCATCTACCACTTCTGCAGGAAGGCTATTCCATGCATTCACTACTCTCTCAGTAAAGAAATACTTCCTGATATTACTGCAAAAATCTTTGTCCTCTAATATAAATCTATGTCCTCTTGTGGTAGTTTTTCTTCTTTTAAATCTCCTCTCCTCCTTTAACGTGTCGATCCCTTTTATCTATATAAAAGTCTCTATCATATGCCCTCTGTCTCCTCTTTCTTCCAAGCTATACATGTTAAGGCCCTATAACCTTTCCTGGTAAGTTTTATCCTGCTATCCATGTACTAGTTAAGTAGCTCTTCTCTGAACTCTCTCTAGTGTATCTATATCCTTCTGGAGATACGGCCTCCAGTACTGCACACAATACTACAAGTGAGGTTTCATCAGTGCTCTGTACAGCGGCATGAGCACTTCCCTCAATACTAATGATACCTCTCCCTATACACCCATGAGCACTTCCCTCTGTACTGCTCATACCTCTCCCTATACATCCATGCATTCTGCTTTGCATTTCCAGCTGCTCTATGACACTGTCTATTTTTAAGCCTTCTAAAATAATGACCCCTGAATCCCTTTTCTCAGATACTGAGGTTAGGACTGTATAAAATATTCTCTATTCTGCCCGAGGGTTTTTATGCCCCAGGTGCATTATCTTGCACTTATCCACATTACAGGAAGTATAAATTGTTGCTATACAGCAAGGAATGTAGGAGACATATGTAGACTGTTCTAGAATAGGAAGAGTTTGTTTACTCACCACTTATGTCGCATCATCAATGATTCTTCAGCAACAAAAGTAGGGTTGTTTTACTACACATCTGCTCGGAAAGTGTCTGGGAGGGAATCTTAATTAAGACTTCTGACTTCTTTTCAGACATCTTATTGCCTGTATACTCAGAGTCTTCTCTGTCCCATTTCCCCTGAACCCAGAGCTTCTCTAAGGCAGGTGGTCTTCCTCAGTTTCTCACAGAGACTGACAGTCATTGCAGATAATACAGAAAGTTTTGGCACCCAACAGTACCCACACAAAAGAGACCGAGACAGAAAGACCACCAATTGTTCCAGGATACAACAAGCTCACAGGGGTCATCATCTATACTCAGTAAAGTTTATCCAAACTTTGCATTCTCGACAACAAGCTTGAAAACAATTGTGGGCGTTAGACTTAAATTGATATTATTGCAAACAGTCACATGTTCGCAAATTTGTTTCTGCATGTGGTAAAAGTGTAGTTTACAAGTTTTCTAAAATAAAAAATAAATGAAACCTTTTTTTCCGGTTTAAGTTAAAAAAAAAAAAAAGAATGTACAATAATTTTATCTGATCAAGTACAGTAGAACTTTTGAAAAGATTGAATGTTTTAATGTTATTTAAAATGAAGTGCAAACACATGCTTATACCTATATGTATCAAAAATATTCACCCCTTGTCTAATGGTAACAAAAATTGTTGTTGATGTATAGAAATTCAAGAAGTTTACCAATACGACTGAATGAATAATTAAAACCTTTAGTAAGTATGAAATTTGGTTATTCAATATTTTCCCTTTAGAAAATCTTGCCTTAGTTCCAGCATCTGCCCATTACAGGGAAGGAAGGATCATATTTCTTCCATGTACTGAAATTGTAGCCCTTCTTCACGACTTAAATTCTGCTTAAATGCAGAAAACGTTATAAGGCTTCTCTTTTGAGAAATTGTTTTAAATTCATCATAACAATTAGGTTGTTTGTGCTAGTTCATAATTTATTTTAGAAAGTTTGCTTGGTGGAAAATCATTTTAAATAAAAATAAAAAAAAATCATATTTGTTAAGATTTAAGTGGGACTCACGGTTGAATTAAATTAAACTTTTTTTTTTTAATTTAATTCAAGTTTATTTCAACTTTCAACATTAACACGTCCTTGTTCTTTTCAAGAACATTGAAAACAGTATTTTCCCATTTATTTGTTGTTTTGTTTCCATTATTGTATTTCCTAATGTACCATATTTAGGTACTTGAAACTCCCAAACAAAAAAACTAAAAAAATATTGAAATTGCAGTCCTGTAACATTAACATTTCTTGTAATTTATTGTAATTGTTTTGCATCATTGTATTTTATTATATTCAACTTTGTTTGGCCTGCTATGAAGGTGGCAAAGCAGTAAAGCATCTTAATAAATGAAAACTAAACATACATCTAAATAAATCTAGAAAATATCAAAATGAAATCATTAAAAACACAGATAAAGATTAGATAATATAAAGTTATTTTATAGTGAAATGAATATAGATAAAGAAAAAAGAAAAATGTTGTGCTTTAATCCCAGTTTGATAAAGTGAGGTTTTTCAGACTTCTTAGTTCTTTGTCATCAGTCTGCAGTACAAAGTACAATACAAAAGTACAGACGGATGCCGATCTGTCATTAGGCACAGGGTCTACCCCTCTAGTAACAAAGGCATGCCACACTTATAGGAGGGGCCTCCACCCTGGGATGCAGGCCTCATTAAGTGGAAAAGAGTACTAGTAATAAGCTTTGTGCTGGGTCTGCAAGGCTGGTTGTCCCAGCTGTCACGAAAGTAAAAAAAAAAAAAAAAAATTGGGAATAGTCTGCCTGCAAAAAAGTAGAGTGTAATTAAAGGAACACAAAAGATAATCATCCTGGCCCATAGTGTGGGGGAAAAGATTATAAAAAAAAAAAGCAAAAAAAAATCTGGGAAAAACATATGATAGAATGTGTCCATTCCTGGCATTTGCAAGATATAAACTTATAATATAATTTTTTATCCTTCCTCCTGACATTCCCTTGGCAAATGCCTGCAACTTTCCTGCACCAGATGGAAAATAAGATTTGAGCTTTAGTTCTAATCTCGTGTTTGCTTATTGTGTTGAGATTAGGCGAATATTGCTTTCTGAATGTTTTCTTATTCAAACAGAGGGTATTTTGAAATTATCATATATTTTTTTTCCAGTCGTGTGTTTCCATGGCAACATCTGCCCCCTTCCTTTTTTTTTAATATAATACATCACAGAAAAGTCAGATCACATTTGCTAGCGTACATCATCACATTACGGAAATTAATGACCCTCATTTACTCAGTAACTATGAACAGTGCCTGACGACTCCTCAGCGTAGGGCGATGACTTTGCAGCCAATTTTTTTTTTCTAGGGAAATATCAGCAGAGGAGATGGAGAATAATAAATAAAAACACAGTTGAAAGGTATTGAAAATAAATGTCACAACAATAGAAATGAAAGAAACAAAAATAAGGGCAAACACATTTCCTGAACTACATAAAGCTGGTAAATAGAGATGACGACTAAAGTGTTGCCTGCATATGTGGTGAAAGCAAGGGGGGGGGGGAGATTTTTTGGGAATAATGGCCTGTTTGAACAGACGTTGTCTGACCACCTGGGGTCTTCCAGCTTGGATTTTGAGAATTGCAAGGAGAATTTGGGTGGTCACGTTACCCTCTCATCATCCCAAAACAGCAATGCTCCTCCTCTAGTCCAATCACTACATTCCTGACTTTCTCTTTGCCAAAGCATCTGTATGTAAATTAAGCTGAGATAAAAGTGGAATGTAGGTGGTGAACAAGATTGCCATGATCTGCTTGTGAACAACTACCAAGCCGCTCCCTATTCTGAGGGCAGACAGAAGGCAAGCAGATTGCTTGACACTAATAAGTCACTTATCGGCCATATTGATACTTAGGGACCTTCGAATTTAAATTAGGTCAGGTACCTGTGAGTATACACAAAGATCTACACCTAACATTTTATACCACCCTGACCTTTTGGAACCAAACACACAACCTTTTAAATGTTGAACATTTTGGATGACCCTAGCAAAGTTTATCTTTATCCAAGTAACAAAAAATTAGCTATGTAGAAATCAAACATTTCCAATCTTTGTTTCTTCCTAATGCAAATGTTGAAGAAATGTACACTGCAGGATCCAATAACAGTTTCTTAATATTATAGTCATAGGAAAAAGACACATATGCTACTGTATGATGTTTCCTTTCATTGAAGTACTGATTAGTTGTACTTATGCTTGTCTGGAAACCACCCTCCCATGATGTCCATATGCCCTTATAGGACAGCCATGATGTTTAGTTCTCTTATATAGCAGCTAAGATGTATACTTACTTGACCCTCCTGAATATAAAATGCAAAGAACTATATGTAAGCTATGCTCCAGTGAAAACTGTACAGAACTTATACAAAAGGAGCTAAGAGCTGGAATCAACATAACATTTTTTTTTTTTTAATTTTATTACCCTTTAATCCTCTTTGCTCCAGTGCAGCCCTGCTCTGTTGTTCCCCAATGGACATAAAGCTGTGACATCACATACATCATTCATTTGACACTGAAGCTAGTCACTGGTCGACTTCAACCTCTTCCTGATGTTCAGTGTGCATATATGTCAACATGTTTGGCAGGGAGTATGGAGAAATCATTGGAGCTCAGCCTACTCTATACATGGATCTGAGATAACACAGATCCTAGTCAACTGACCCCCCCCCCCCCCAGACGCAACAGTCAATAGTGATGGTGAGACTTAGACAGGTATACAGTCTGTTATCCAATTGGCCCCCAGGGATGCAATTCTAAGGTGCTAAGATGCCACTTCCATATTTCTATGATCTCCTGTATGGATGGAGTGTGTGAAGATTCCCTTCCAACTCAAGGGCAATGTAGACCACAAAAGAGAAAAAGCTTCCGACTTCAAAAGGATTTTAAAAGGTAATACTTTATTGTAATTCTTGATATCAGTGCATCACTGGAAAAGCCATGTTTTGAACAACTCGCTGTCCTTAAAGGGGTATTCCGCCCCTAGACATCATATCCCCTATCCAAAGGATAAGGATAGGATGTCTGATTGCAGGGGTCCTGCTGCTGGGGACCCACGCAATCGCTCCTGCAGCACCCTCCTGTCATCAGCTGCACGAAGCGAATATTGCTCTGTGCTGATGATTCATGATACAGGGGCCTGAGTATCGTGTCATCACGGCCCCGCAACCTTGTGACGTCACGCTCCACCCCCTCAATGCAAGCCTCCGGCCTCTGTATCGTGAGTCATCGCGATCTTCGCTCCATGCAGCTGATGACAAACGATCAGACATCTTATCCCCTATCCTTTGGACAGGGGATAAGATGTCTAGGGGCAGAGTACCCCTTTAATCATGGCTAAAAGTATACAGATCCAAAACAAACATTGTAAAAACACAAGACAGGAAGAAAACACACTACTGAGCACATTTTTCATGCCAAGATAATGTCACCTTAAACTATTATAAATGGACTGAATAGCATAAAATAGCATGAAATTGTGCACAAACTGAGCAAGTATAAACATTTTGCACAATTCTGCCACTAGGCGCTGTAGCAAGGAATGATAAATTCCTCCACAGTCTTAAAACCAACTAAGGAATTCATACATGAATATCTGCTAGCGAGACCCATAGTATATTTAAAAAATGATCACACAAAGGGCACTATGGTGCTATCATACGCAGTCTTGTGTCCTATAGGTTAGTGGAAACAACACATAATAACTAAAGGGTAGCATGACTAAGGGTAGCAATACCTGAAACGCGTAGGCTATACACTCTGCGTTCTTGGATTTTATGCCACAATAAACGTAAGAAGCTTTTGAACATCTGGTGCCGGACATTCTGTTTCTGTCAAAATGAGGCTCAGTATTGTGTGGCCTCCACGTGCCCTTATGACCTCCCTACAATGCCTGGGCATTCTCCTGATGAGGTGGCAGATGGTCTCCTGAGGGATGTCCTCCCAGACCTGGACTAAAGCATCCGCCAACTCCTGAACAGTCTGTGGTGCAACGTGGCGTTGGTGGATGGAGCGAGACATGATGTCCCAGATGTGCTCAATCGGATTCAGGTCTGGGAAATGGACGGGCCAGTCCATAGCATCAATGCCTTCCTCTTGCAGGAACTGCTGACACACTCCAGCCACATGAGGTCTAGCATTTGCTTGCATTAGGAGGAACCCAGGGTCAATCGCACCAGCATATGGTCTCACAAGGGATCTGAGGATCTCATCTCGGTACCTAATGGCAGTCAGGCTACCTCTAGCAAGCACAGGGCTCTGCGGCCACCCCAAAGAAATGCCACCCCACACCATTACTGACCCACCGTCACGTTGGCCCTCATACCACCCTCATGGAGTCTGTTTATGACCTTTTGCGTGGACACATGCACATTTGTGGCCTGCTGGAGGTCATTCTGCAGGGCTCTGGCAGTGCTCCTTCTTGCACAAAGGTGGAGGTAGTGGTCCTGCTGCTGGGTTGTTGCCCTCCTACGGCCTACTCCACGTCTACTGATGTACTTGCCTGTCTCCTGGTAGCGCCTCCATGCTCTGGATACTACGCTGACAGACACAACAAACCTTCTTGCCACAGCTCGCATTGATGTGCCATCCTGCATAAGCTGCACTACCTGAGCCACTTCTGTGGGTTGTAGACTCCATCTCATGCTACCACTAGAGTGAAAACACCACCAGCATTCAAAAGTGACCAAAACACAGCATAGGAACTGAGAAGTGGTCTGTGGTCACCACCTGCAGAACCACTCCTTTATTGGGGGCGTCTTGCTAATTACCTATAATTTCCACCTGTTGTCTGTTCCATTTGCACAACAGAATGTGAAATTGATTGTCAATCAGTGTTGCTTCCTGAGTGGACAGTGGGATTTCACAGAAGTGTTACTTGGAGTTACATTGGCCCTCATTTACTAAAGTCCAACCGACTCTTTTTCTCGGTTATTGTGCCTAAATTTTAGTCGCAACGTCTGTGCGGCTAATTATGCAACAAAAATTTTGTCGCACAACCGACACTTTAGAAAACACTCGGAGTGTTTTTTTTTTCACTCTGAAATGGGCGTGGTTTATGCAAAAATGGGCGTTTTACTGACAAAAACCAAAAAATACTTGGAGTACTTAGAAAATCACTCGAGAAAAAGTGTGAGTTTGCCTCACACAATAACCGACAGCCAAAAGGCCGAGTGAAATTCCAAAAATGGAGTGATTTCTAACAAGGGACTGTTTACCATTGTGTTTTTTGTGAAAGTAACTTGTTTTATAACCTGAAAACATTTTGTACAGTTCAACACTTTTATGAATAAAATATTGAATGCTTTTGTGATAGTTAATGTATAATTTGTTTTCCTTTTTAACACATTTACAATATTAGGTTTAAATCAATTTAACACCCAAGCTGATAAACAAGGAGAATTGTTGTAATGTTTGAAAAATGATAACACATGAATACTTTTGATTCATGGAAACATTTTTAAACAAACAAGTCTAAACCATTTTGACTCACACAAGTAATTTCTTTAGCTCGGAGTTTGTGCGACACAATTGACTAGTGCGACACAAAAAAACCGTGCGACACAAAAATAACCGACATGTGAGACGGAATAGTAAATAAGCCAGGAAAAAAAATGGGGTGATATAGAAAACACTCCACAATAAACACTCCACTTTTAGTAAATGAGGGCCATTGTGTTATTAAAGTGTTCCCTTTATTTTTTTGAGCAGTGTGTTATTGTATATGAATCCTCATGGCTATGCTTTTGTTGCAAGATCCAGGGAGAAATCATAATCTAGAGGGAAATAAACAGAACCCACGAGGAAGAGAAGACCGGGTGAGTAGGGACCCCACATTTCTCTCTACAGGACTTGAGAGTACGGTACCCGATATGACTTGCTTCTACTAGAGCTTTTTCCTCCTACAGGAGCACATTTGATAAAGACAAACCTTCAAGCTACATTGCTGAGGATACTTCAAGCTGCACTATAGATAACAGAACTTTTCTTCCTTTCTTTTGCATTTATAAGCTACATAGTAGCGGAAGCGACTTTCTTTTCCCTAAAGGAAACATCGTAAGGGTTAATAGAGATTAGTTGTAACATCTGTGTTCCGGCCAGACACACTGGCCATGAGCGCTCTCTTGTCATGTCCCTGCTGCCGACGGGGCTGAGATTCGCATTGCGGGACTCGCCGGCATGCAAATCCCAGCCCGTCCCTCACCTCCCTGGTCTTCCTGTCCTCGCAGTCCCGGGGCGCATGCCCCCACCTCCTACTCTTAATCTTACATTTAAAGGGCCAGTACTCATTTAAGTGTCTACACCTGCACCCTGTCTTTAAGTACTTGCTCCTCCCTTGTATCCCTGCCGGATCTTTGTTGCCTCGTGCCCTAGTGAAAGCATACTGTGTTCCTGTGTCCCTGATATCCTTGTTCCGTTACCTGACCCTGCACCTGTGCCACCTGCCCTGATCTACTGCTACCTTGATCTTATCTTGCCTGTTTCCTTTTGTGTTACGCCACATCCCAGCTACTTGTGTGGAAGAGTCATGCCAGGGGTAGCAACCTGGGTGCCGTCTGCTGCAGCAAGACCATCTCGCTTTGCGGCGGGCACCTCCCTGGCACGGCTCACGTCAACATCCACACTGGCCCAGAGGATCCACCACCTGCCATGATCCTAACATTAGTGATGAGCGGCATAGGCCATATTCGAATTTGCGATATTTCGTGAATATATGAACAATATTCGCCCTATATTCACAAATTTTGCTTATTTTCCATGCGAAATTCGTAATGAAATTCGCAAAATGCGCATGTGTGATTTTATCTTTCAACTAACTACTTTCCTATTGGTTGCTAGGGATGTTGCTAACCTCTGACAACTGTATTTGCATCATTCTCATTGGCCCACAAGCTAAAAGAAGGGAGGGATCCGTGTTCTCTGGAAGTGCTGATATTGGCAAATTTTTGCATATTCGCCTTCTTTGGACCACAAGCTGAAAGCAGGGGGGATGATCACTTTTTATTTACACAATACACATCATTGTGATGTGTACTGTGAAAAAGAAAAAAAAAAATATTTCTCATAACGAAAATATTTAGCTATATTCAAAACATTTGCGAAATTGCAAAGTGCCGATATTCGCGATGCTAAATTCACTATTCGAATATTCGCGCTCAACACTACTAGAGATGCAGTATTTGATTGAGCAGCTACATAGTAGCCAGGACTTTGTGTTACAGGAGTAATTTCATCTATTAGCTACATAGTAGACTAAGAAAATGATTGTACCACAGGACTATTGTTTGAAATTTTCCATATTACTTTTGGACTGTCTATTTGGGAAGTTATAGTGCCAAGCACCTGGATAACTTACCCCAACCCCCCCCCCCCCCCATACTTTTATTATTTTATTTTAATCTGATGCATAGTTTATCATTAGTGTATTAATTTCTTCTTTATTTATTTATTTATTTATTCATTCATGCAATTGTAGCTATTAGTAAGGTGACTACAAGGGCCATGCAATTTCACCTGTAACTGGTAGTAATAGCATTAGATCTGTGTGTATAGTAAATAAAAGCTATTTTTGTTCAATGGTCTACCGATCTCTGCTCTATTATCTGTATTCTTTTCTTCCTCCCCCCCCCTTCTCTCTGTCTTCTTTTCTTTAAACCCCTGGTCCTATTATATGTCCCACTTTAGAGCCTTTTGAGGATTGTACAATTTTTTAAGATTCTCTTAAATACCTGTCATTTTCAGAGATAAAAGTTGGCATAAAAGGCTTACCAGCGCTTAGATCTCTCCTTGCATGTGTAAATTGGGTGGCTTTAGTTCATTTGTGGCCGAAAGTGCGCCAACATAGCTAGACATCCGGCACACTTCCTTTAACTTGCACAACTAAAGCGCCATGCGACTTGTCCCATGAGAGACATGCCAAGCCTCCACAGTATGCCAAGCCTGAAAAACTATAGACTTTCATTGAGGGGGCGGGGCGGGACATCACATGGGGGCGGAGTCGTGAAGTCATGATACTACGGCCCCGTGGTCATGAGGCCTCAGACAAGGAGCCTCCAGCATCCATCTGTATATTGGTTCAGCCCCTCAGCCTTAATGTGTGGGTGCGACAGGTGCACTTTAACAGCCATGCATCTTCTGTATTAGAAAGTCATTTTCACTACACAAAACCTTTTTATTTACTCTCTAGGCCCACAGTTATCGAGGTTCCCATGAACTCCAACTAAATTCCCAGCATAAATTTTCTGTAGATGACTGTAATCATATAAACTCCATGGCTGGCGGTAGGGGGAGTGAGGGGTGTCTGGAACAAAATGTTGTCCTTTGTACATTTCCTTAATGGACTTTCAGGGACAAAGTTATTATTTTTACTAATAATGGCTCCTTTATCTTTTTTTTTTTTTTTATAAAAAAAAAAAAGGCACATTGTGGGCGCAAAATAGAGAATACAGGCACAAATTACAGCAATCATGCACAGCCCAGCCATTAGGAGCATCAGGGATCATGGTTTGCATAAGAGTGGACACTTTCTTGAAACAATTAGGGATGGTAATGAGTCAGATCTGGTAGGGGGGAGTGCCCGCTCTAGAGCTATTCTCTAGATTATCCCTGCACGGCCCCCCCTTCACCTCCATCCTCTCTGTGAAATAATGGGGTCTGCATGCAAAAGTTTGATTAGTACAGTAGTATGAAAATAAAGTGAGCTTTTTTTTCTTTGTTTTTTCCTAAAGCAAAGCCGAATAACTAAAAGGTGGCCCATGCCATTCAAAACACTACAGCCTTGCAGTTTTTGGAAAAGACCAATGAGGGGGTCTGCCACACAGATTCATTCATAAGCATCGCCTTGGAGTAAGTTCCCTGCACCTGCTTCCCCCTCCCTGAGAGACCAATGTAGAGCGTTCATTGATGGAGAAGACAAAGATGGTGGTGTAAGACTAGATTAAAGTTCCATAAAACAAACTCAAATTGAACCCTACTTCCTCCTGATAGTTCTTAGTGGCAAAAACTTTTGAATTTGAAGAACAGTGTCTATATTGTGCTCGGGATGATCTTTCTTTAAAAGAAAACAAACCAAAAAACTTCCTTCCTTCGTTCCTTTATTTCATCTTACAAAATAAGTAACATTTTTCTAATGTAAAAAAATAAATAAATGGGGGCTGATTATTCACTGTGCTCTTGAAAGGATGATTTCACTTTGAGTACTTAATGGGAACATTTGTATACAATGATAATGTCACTATGGGCAAGAATACCTACTATAATTGTGACTCCTATGTACAAGAATATAATTCCTATAATACTGCTCCCTATTTGCAGGAATACATCTACTACAAAACTGATCCCAAATGCTGATCCGTAAATGTTGGCACCCCTGAAATTCTTCTAGAAAATGAATTATTTTCCACAGAAAAGGATTGCAGTAACACATGTTTTGCTATACACATGTTTAGTTCCTTTGTGTGTATTGGAACTAAACCAAAAAAGGGAGGAAAAAAAGCAAATTGGACATAATGTCACACCAAACTCCAAAAATGGGCTGGACAAAAATATTGGCACCCTTATCTTAATATTTAGTTGCACCCTTTGGAAAAAATAACGCCCAGGGAAATTAGCTACAGTGCCATGGGTTGCAAACTTCTTGATAATGTTGCGCATTGTGGACAAAGGCAAATCTAGATCTCTGGAGATGGACTTGTAACCTTGAGATTGTTGATATTTTTACCCAAATTTTGGTTCTCAAGTCCTCAGACAATTCTCTTCTCCTCTTTCAGTTGTCCATGCTTAGTGTGGCACACGGAGACACACAATGCAAAGACTAAGTGAACTTCTCTCATTTTTATCTGTTTTCAGGTGTGAGTTTTATATTGCCAACACCTGTTACTTGCCCCAGGTGAGTTTAAAGGAGCATCACATGCGTGAAACAATCTTACGTTTCCACAATTTTGAAATGGTGTCAACCATTTTGTCCAGACCATTTTTGGAGTTGACATTATGTCAATTTGCTTTTTTTCCTCCCTTTTTTGGTTTAGTTCCAACATACACAAAGGGAATAAACATGTGTATAGCAAAACATGTGTTACTGCAATCCTTTTCTTTGAGAAATACTTAACATTTACGGCAATGACTGTGTAATACTGCCATCTATGTACAACTATCCCCTATGTACAAGAATAAAACTACTATAATACTGCCTTCTATGTACAAGAATAGAACTATTATAATACTGCCCCCTATTTACAAGAATATAACTACTATCATACTGCCCCTATGTACAAGAATATAACAATTATAATACTATCCCCTATGTACAAGAATAAAACTGCTATAATACTGCCTTCTATGTACAAGAATAGAACTATTATAATACTGCCCCCTATTTACAAGAATATAACTACTATAATACTGCCCCTATGTACAAGAATATAACTACTATAATACTGCCCCTATGTACAAGGATATACCATATGGAGGCCAGAGGAAGCGGTTTTACCTGCGAAACCAGCTGTTTGCCATCCTGCCACACAGCCTTGGCTGTTGCGCTCCCTGTTTCCCAATTCCACCAGGCCGGCTTGATTTTAAGATGATGACGAAATAAAAGTGAAGTTTTACACAGGTGAGTGCACATGTGAATTTCTTTCTACGGATTCATAATTACTATAATACTGCTGCCTATGTACAGGAATATATTGTCTGTTACCTATTTACAGCCTGATGATCGGCCTCCCTGTTTCTGGGTAATAGGGTTTCGAGATCCTGGCTCACAGACTATATTATAATCAAGATTACCTTGATGGATTTCCTGATGGATTGCCTTGATAGTCATAGCAGGCTACAACGCCCTATAACTAAGGAACAGGGGGCCAATCATCATGCTGTAAACAGGTATGTGATCAGCTCTCTCATTGCTATTGCTATCAAGATCCCTTAACACTGTGGCCCAGTCCCTCATTCACCACTATCGCTGCTCACTGTAGTGTTCTCCTTGTTCTTCTGGCTTTCTGATCTGGAGTCCTGGTCAGGTACATGTGTGCTTTGGCTACCAGCATCATAAAAAGCCAGCGTGCACTAAACTTCGGGGTACTCCAAAGGAAAAGTTTTTTTTTAAATGAACTGGTGCCAGAAAGTTAAACAGATTTCTAAATGACTTCTATGAAAAAAATCTTAATCCTTTTAGTACATTTTAGCAGCTGTATGCTACAGAGGAAATTCTTTACTTTTTGAATTTCTTTTTTTGTGTTGTCCATAGTGCTCTTTGCTGACACCTCTGTCCGTGTCGGGAACAATCCAGAGCAGCTAAGGTTGCTATGGGGATTTTGTCACGCTCTGGACAGTTTTTGATATGGGCATCAAGGGGTCAGCAGAGAGCACTGTGGACAACACAAAAAATACATTAAAAAAATTAAGATTTTTCTCTGTAGCAAACAGCTGCTAAAAAGTAGTGAAAGGATTAAGATGTTTTAATAGAAGTAATTTGTGCAGCTCACAAACCAAAAATCCAAGGATATATCTGGTTATATGCCGAAACCCAATGGCCAGAGGTAAAATATGTAGGAAAAAATTGTATAACCAATCCTTCAAGGATTTTACCCCGAAAAAGGTACACAATGATATTTAAATCAAATATTGTAGGAATACTTCAATTAAGATGAATTATTTTTATTATTAAACATTTATAAAACAATATAATAACAATAATAATAATATCCTGGCAAAAGCTCTTTTTTTTATTAGCCATATTGAAGAGGACTTTTGAACATATTTTTCTAGACTGGGATGTCAGGATTCGTCAGGTTGGAGGTGGATCCTGTGTGTCAGAGAGGGATTGGCGTGAACCGTGTCGGTGGACCAGTTCTAAGTTGCTACTGGTTTTCACCAGAGCCCGCCGCAAAGCGGGATGGACTTGCATTGGCGGTAGCAACCAGGTCGTAACCACCGGCAACGGCTCAACCTCTCTGACTGCTGAGATAGGCGCGGTACAAGGGATTAGACAAGAGCAGGGTCGGACGTAGTAGTAGGTCAGGGCAGGCAGCAAGGATCGTTGTCAGGGGCAATGGCAAGAGGTCTGGAACACAGGCTAGGAACACACAAGGAACGCTTTCACTGGCACAATGGCAACAAGATCCGGCAAGGAAGTGCAGGGGAAGTGAGGTGATATAGGGAAGTGCACAGGTGAAGACACTAATTAAAACCCATGCGCCAATCAGTGGCGCACGGCCCTTTAAATCGCAAAGACCCGGCGCGCGCGCGCGCCCTAGGGAGCGGGGCCGCGCACGCCGGGGCAGCACAGACGGGGAGCGAGTCTGGTAAGCGGGTCGGGATGCGCACCGCGAGCGGGCGCGTCCCGCATCGCGAATCGCATCCCGGCTGGGGGCATCATTGCAGCGCACCTGGTCAGCGGGTCTGACCGGGGCGCTGCGAACAGGAGAACGCTGTGAGCGCTCCGGGGAGGAGCGGGGACCCGGAGCTCTCGGCGTAACAGTACTCCCCCCCCTTGGGTCTCCCCCTCTTTTTAGAACCCGAGAACTTGTGGATAAGGTCCTTGTCAAGGATGTTGTCCTCGGGTTCCCATGACCTCTCCTCCGGGCCGCAATTCTCCCAATCTACAAGAAATTTTTTTTTTACCTCTGACCATCTTGGATGCCAGAATTTCTTTAACCGAGAAGATGTCAGAGGACCCGGAGACAGGAGTAGGAGCAACAACCTTGGGAGAGAAGCGGTTAAGGATGAGTGGTTTAAGGAGAGAGACATGAAAAGCATTAGGAATACGGAGAGAAGGAGGAAGAAGGAGTTTGTAGGAGACAGGGTTGATTTGGCATTTGACTCTAAAAGGACCAAGATAACGTGGTCCCAGTTTATAACTGGGGACACGAAAGCGGACATACTTGGCGGAGAGCCACACTTTGTCTCCAGGAGAAAAGACAGGAGGAGTTCTTCTTTCTTTTTTTGTTGGCATGTTTCTTCATCTGGAATGAGGCCTGTATGAGAGATTTTTGAGTCTCTTTCCAGATGGTGGAGAAGTCCCGAGTCACCTCATCAACAGCGGGCAAACCAGAAGTCGTGGGAGTGGGGAGGGGGGGAAGAGGGTGACGGCCGTACACCACAAAGAATGGGGATTTAGCGGAAGACTCAGAGACTTTGAAATTGTACGAGAATTCGGCCCATGGTAGGAGATCGGCCCAGTCATCCTGGCGGGAGGAAACAAAATGTTGCAAATAGTCACCAAGAACCTGATTAACTCTTTCCACTTGTCCATTGGATTGGGGATGATAAGAAGACGAGAAGTTTAATTTGATTTTAAGCTGATTACAGAGGGCCCTTCAGAATTTCGACACAAATTGAACGCCTCTATCCGAGACGATATGCGTAGGAAGCCCGTGAAGGCGAAAAATGTGCACAAAAAATTGTTTCGCCAACTGAGGCGCAGAAGGAAGACCTGGAAGAGGAATAAAGTGTGCCATCTTAGAAAAACGATCAACGACCACCCAAATAACTGTGTTGCCATGGGATAATGGTAATTATCCCATGTCCATAGCAATCTGTCCATAGCAATCTGAGACCATGGTCGCTCAGGAACAGGCAGAGGATGGAGGAGACCGGCAGGCTTCTGGCGAGGAGTCTTGTCCCGGGCACAGACTGTACAAGCCTGAACAAAATCAGCAACATCTGTTTCCAGGGTAGGCCACCAATAAAAATGAGAGATGAGCTGGACGGATTTCTTGATGCCAGCATGGCCGGCGAGGTGTGAGGAATGTCCCCATCTGAGAATCCTGAGGCGCTGGCGTGGAGGGACAAAGGTCTTTCCTGGAGGAGTTTGTCTGATGGAAGCTGGAGAAGCGGAGATCAGACAGTCAGGAGGAATAATATGTTGCGGGGAGGCTTCCATTTCAGAGGCATCCGAGGAACGAGAGAGAGCGTCAGCCCTAATGTTCTTGTCAGCGGGGCGAAAATGAATCTCAAAGTTAAAACGGGCAAAGAACAACGACCACCTAGCCTGGCGAGGGTTCAATCATTGGGCAGACTGAAGATAAGAGAGATTCTTGTGATCGGTGTATATAATAACTGGGTATTTGGACCCCTACAGCAGGTGCCTCCATTCCCCGAGAGCCAGTTTTATGGCCAGTAGTTCTCGATCACCAATGGAGTAGTTTTTCTCCACCGGAGAGAAGGTCCTAGAAAAGAAACCACAAGTAACAGCATGTCCGGAAGAATTTTTCTGTAGGAGTACAGCTCCAGCTCCCACTGAGGAGGCGTCTACCTCCAGTGAGAAGGGTTTAGATGGATCAGGTCTGGAGAGTACGGGAGCAGAAGAAAAGGCAGTTTTGAGATGGTTGAACGCCTCTTCCGCTTGAGGAGGCCAGGACTTAGGGTTGGCGTTTTTCTTGGTTAGGGCCACAATTGGGGCCACAATAGTGGAAAAATGTGGAATAAACTGTCTGTAGTAATTGGCGAACCCCAAGAAACGTTGGATAGCTCGGAGTCCGGAGGGGCGTGGCCAATCCAATACGGCTGATAGTTTGTCCGGGTCCATATGGAGTCCCTGGCCAGAGACTAAATATCCTAGGAAGGGAAGAGATTGACATTCAAAGAGACATTTTTCCATTTCGGCATATAACTGATTGTCCCGAAGTCTCTGAAGAACCATGCGGACATGCTGGCTGTGTTCTTCTAGGTTGGAAGAAAAAATCAAAATATCGTCCAGGTAGACCACAACACAGGTATATAATAGATCACGAAAAATTTCATTTACAAAGTCCTGGAAACGGCAGGGGCATTGCAAAGCCCAAAAGGAATAACCAAAATATTCAAAGTGTCCATCTCTGGTGTTAAACGTGGTCTTCCACTCGTCCCCCTCCCTGATGCGGATGAGATTATATGCACCTCTTAAATCCAATTTGGTAAAGATGTTGGCGACACGTAGGTGGTCAAAGAGTTCCGAGATAAGAGGTAGGGGACAGCGTTCTTTTATAGTGATTTTATTAAGACCGCGGTAATCAATGCATGGTCATAAGGAGCCGTCTTTTTTGGAGACGAAGAAGAATCCAGCTCCAGCAGGGGAGGAAGACTTGCGGATAAATCCCCTTTTTTAATTTTCTTGGATGTACTCCGTCATAGCTTGTGTTTCCGGAGCAGACAGGGGATAGATTCTGCCCCGGGGTGGAGTAGTACCAGGGAGGAGATCAATAGGACAGTCATACGGCCTGTGAGGAGGCAAAGTCTCTGCTTGTTTTTTGCAAAAAACATCAGCATAGTCCAGATAGGCCTTGGGGAGACCAGGTATCGGAGGAGCCATAGGGTTTTGACTGACAGGACTGGGAGCAGACATAAGACACTTTTTGTGGCAAGTAGTACCCCAGTTTTTAATTTCCCCGGAGGTCCAATCGAGGGTAGGGAAGTGGCGTTGAAGCCAAGGTAGTCCAAGAAGAATTTCAGAAGTGCAGTTAGAGAGGAACAGAAATTCAATCTTTTCATGATGGGGTCCAATGAACATTAAGAGGGGTTCCGCGCGGTAACGCACAGTACAGTCCAATCTTTCATCATTAACAGAGGCGATGTAGAGGGGTCTGGCAAGACTGGTCACTGGGATGTTGAACCTGTTAATGAAGCAGGCCAAAATAAAATTTCCTGCAGATCCGGAATCCAAGAAGGCCACAGCTGAGAAGGAGAAGGTAGAAGAAGAAATCCGCACAGGCACAGTAAGACGTGGAGAAGCAGAGTTCACACCTAGAGCTGTCTCACCTTTGTGCGGAGTCAGAGTGCGTCTTTCCTGGTGTGGAGGTCGGATAGGACAATCCTTCAAGAAGTGTTCGGTACTGGCACAGTACAGGCATAGGTTCTCAATGCGGTGGCGTGTCCTCTCTTGAGGTGTCAGGCGAGACCGGAAAAACGGATGTCAATGCGGGTGGCCAGATGAATAAGTTCATGCAGGTTAGCAGGGATTTCTCGTGCAGCCAGCACATATTTGATGTTACTGGATAGGCCTTTTTTGAAGGTCACGCAGAGGGCCTCGTTATTCCAGGACAATTCGGAGGCGAGAGTACGGAATTGGATGGCGTACTCGCCCACAGAAGAATTACCCTGGACCAGGTTCAGCAGGGCAGTCTCGGCAGAAGAGGCTCGGGCTGGTTCCTCGAAGACACTTCGAATCTCCGCGAAGAAAGAGTGTACTGAGGCAGTGACAGGATCATTGCGGTCCCAGAGCGGTGTGGCCCATGACAGGGCTTTCCCAGACCGAAGGCTGACCACGAAAGCCACCTTTGACCTTTCAGTTGGAAATTGGTCCGACATCATCTCCAAATGCAGGGAACATTGCGAGAGAAAACCACGGCAAAGTTTAGAGTCCCCATCAAACTTGTCCGGCAATGATAAACGGAGGCTGGATGCGGCCACTCGCTGCGGAGGAGGTGCAGGAGCTGGCGGAGGAGATGGTTGCTGAAGCTGTGGTAGAAGCTGCTGTAGCATCACAGTCAGTTGAGACAGCTGGTGGCCTTGTTGCGCTATCTGTTGCGACTGCTGGGCGACCACCGTGGTAAAGTCAGCGACAAGTGGCAGCGGGACCTCAGCGGGATCCATGGCCGGATCTACTGTCAAGATTCGGCAGGCTGGAGGTGGATCCTCTGTGTCAGAGAGGGATTGGCGTGAACCGTTTCGGTGGACCGTTTCTAAGTTGCTACTGGTTTTCACCAGAGCCCGCCGCAAAGCGAGAGGGACTTGCAGCGGCGGTAGAAACCAGGTCGTATCAACCTCTCTGACTGCTGAGATAGGCGCGGTACAAGGGATTAGACAAGAGCAGGGTTGGACGTAGCAGAAGGTCAGGGCAGGCAGCAAGGATCGTAGTCAAGGGCAATGGCAAGAGGTCTGGAACACAGGCTAGGAACACACAAGGAACGCTTTCACTGGCACAATGGCAACAAGATCCGGCAAGGAAGTGCAGGGGAAGTGAGGTGATATAGGGAAGAGCACAGGTGAAGACACTAATTAAAACCCATGCGCCAATCAGTGGCGCACCGGCCCTTTAAATCGCAAAGACCCGGCGCGCGCGCCCTAGGGAGCGGGGCCGCGCACGCCGGGGCAGCACAGACGGGGAGCGAGTCTGGTAAGCGGGTCGGGATGCGCACCGCGAGCGGGCGCGTCCCGCATCGCAAATCGCATCCCGGCTGGGGGCATTATCGCAGCGCACCTGGTCAGCGGGTCTGACCGGGGCGCTGCGAACAGGAGAACGCTGTGAGCGCTCCGGGGAGGAACGGGGACCCGGAGCGCTCGGCGTAACAGGGGATACATAGCAATCTCTATCATATACCATATGGTTGCCTTAATATAACCACTGTGGATTCTCACCTTTTTTTTTTTATATATCTGTGCCAGGATATTATTATTATTGTTATTATATTGTTTTATAAATGTTTAATAATAAAAATAATTAATCTTAATTGAAGTATTCCTACAATATTTGATTTAAATATCATTGTCTACCTTTTTCGGGGTAAAATCCTTGAAGGATTGGTTATACAATTGTTTCCTACATAATTTACAAATCTGTTTAACTTTCTGGCACCGGTTCATTAAAAAAAAAAAAAAACTTTTCCACCGGAGTACCCCTTTAAGCAGCAGAAAGGGAGGTAAAAAAATGTGACAACAGGAGAAGCATTTTTGTCTAAAATGATATTATAAAGTTTCTTATATTTGCTCGTGCTATTGATCTATGTAAAGTTTGCTCAAATGACAGTGCTTTTTTTTAATGTTTTTTGGACCTACAATAAAGCCATATAACTGTTCTTTCTCAGTTCTTCACTTTCAGAATGGGGGTGCATGCTGCTGAGCCTCAAGATTGTGTACCAGATGGTACATCCTATGATAGCTATTAATGTGGGTCCCATAGCATATGGCTTTGATAAAAAGAAAAAAACTTGGGGAAATGTATCAAAAGCTGGGTAGTGGAACTGTTGATGACTGTGCCGGATAACTGGCGATGTGGGGCAGAGGCTCATGACGTCACGGCCACACCCCGCTCATGAAGTCATGGCCACGCCTCTTCAATGCAAGTCAAAGGGAGGGGGCGTGATGGCCGTCACTCCCCCTCCCATAGACTTGCATTGAGGGGGCGTGGTCATGATGTCACAAGCAGGGCGTGACCGCGATGTCAAGAGCCTCTGGCGCTGTATCCATCGCTCTAAATGAACGCCGGGTGCAGCAGGGAGATCGGAGACCCAGCGGAGGGACCCCCGCAATCAGACATCTTATTGTTATACACACCGCTCCGGCCGGACATACCGGCCGTGAGCGCATCTCCCTGTCCTTGTCAGCAACCGGCGGGGAGTCCCAGCCCGTCGCTTACCTCTGTCCCCTACCTCTCCTTCTCAGCTCCTGCGTGTGTGTCCCCGCCTCCAAGGGCGCATGCGTGCCGGAGCTTTGAAATTTTAAGTGCGCCCATAATTAGTTTTCATCTGTACCTCAGTTTTAAGTTCCTGCTCCCCTCTTGCCCTTGCCATATCTCTGTTTGCCTTTGTGCCTGAAAGAAAGCAGTATTCCGTGTTCCTTGCTGTGTATCAGACCTTGCATTCCATGACCTGACTGTGCCGCCTGCCTATTGACCTATTCCTAGCCGCCTGCCTATTGACCTTCTGCTACCCTACTGACTATGCTCCTGTGTCACCTGCCCAGACCTCTTACTAGCCTAACTACGTCCTGTCTATCCCTTCTGTGCCACGCTTCACCTCAGCCACCTGTGTGGTCGAGTCGTGCCAGGGGTAGCGACCTGGGTGCCGCCTGCCGCAGCAAGTCCATCCCGCTTTGCGGCGGGCTCTGGTGAAAACCAGAGCCACCTTAGACTCCACTCCCTCTCACGGCCTGCGTCATCTGCCACACAGGTCAAGCGGATCCACTACATCTCCTGCTCCAGACCACCATGGTATTGCGGATCTACTACCTCCTGAGTTCCAGTCGACTGCGATGAGTCTAACACTTATCTACTATCCTTTGGATAGGTGATAAGATGTCTAGGGGCGGAGTACCCCTTTGAGATCAGTACTGCCAGGAACACAGAATATTTGCATGATTTTGCATATTTCAAAGCGGAATCCACTTTAAAGTTTAGAAAAACGTGTTTGTTTTTTCCTAACAGAAGCAGAGCCACCCCTATCTACAGGTCGAGTCTGGTATTGCGTCTCAGCCTCATTCACTTCAGTGGAGCTGAGCTGAGACATCAGACACAATTGTGAACAGACGTGATGGGGTTTCTGGTAGATTGATCTTCTTAGCAATAACACGCGTCACATTATGCTACAAAATACTTTTTTTTAACCATAATATTAAAAACTGGTGAGGTTCACACCTCTGGCTGGCGGATAGTTACAAGGAGCTGATTTACATTTGGGTGGATTTGCATATTTATAAATGCCGAGAGTGAGTGATCTCTGACAGCTTGTCTTTCCAGTTCTGTAAACAAAAGGCCGGGGGTTGGCACTGCCCATGCTGCATCTTAATCTTCAGGTCCTGCTTTCTAAAGGTCAAACCGCACATACAATGCCGTATTGCCACTCACACTGGCGGAGAGTTTCTACACTGTATCATCCTCATCACTTTCAATATTATCTGTTAAATGTATAACAGCAACCTATTCCAAAATCAATGTATGTGCTATATTAGTGCCAACTTTCTACAGGACAATAAGAACTACTGTATGTATGCCCTGCTGTCAGTAGTGCCATTGATAGGTTGAGTTTTAATCACCGCCAAAATGGCCGTCTCTATTATGCACCCTTAATGGGCACACTTTTAGTGATGGATGCACTTTCAGTAACAAGTGTCCAGCTGCTTGTTAAATCTCTGGTGATTCAATGCCTCCAGGTTATCTTGCAAAGTTTTGCAGGGACAGCTGTCACCCAAACCTGTCCCACAAGCTGCCTTTTGTCTCCCCTGCAATACCTTAAACAAATCCTATTGTTCCAATCCTAAATGTGAGCATCAGCCAACAAATGCCACAGAGAGTACGTTTCCTCCATTCTCTAATCAGTTTATCATCAAACAGCAGCTCCTGTACACAGCCAGACAAAGGAGGAGGCCGCTCACACCTGCCGACAGGTGTTTACATGAGGCTCAGGTGATACACGCGTGTCTTCTGCAGCTGCCGGATGTACACACACTCCAAACAGGGGAGAAACCATTTAACCCCTTTACTAATGACACAAAAAGTGTGCATAGGCATACAGTTATCTCTATATGTTTTTGTTTAATACTGTCAGATCTATCTGACTTCTTCCTTTAAAATGAATGGATATTCTACTAGAAAGAGTTTATTTTGATAGCTATGCAAAGTATAGAAAAGAAACGGAGCACATACCACGTTGAGATGCCTTGATTATCTGTATGTCTTTATTTCTTCATGTCAGGGGAAACGGTACAAGGGTAAGGAGGGTGGACGGGTACTAGGGGGAACCACGGGCAACGGTCCGTATCAAGCAGGATTGCGCTTTATCAGGCCCTCAAGGGGCCCAAATCCAGGTGTGTAAACCTTGTGGCCTCATCCCCTCCCATAGACTTGCATTGGGGGGGCGTAGTCATGACATCACGAGGGGCGTGGCTGACCCCCGCAGCGACAAAACAGCATTCTGAACATTTAGTTCTGAACGCTGGCCAGTGGAGTACCCCTTAAAGGGGTTATCCAGCTAACAACACTTGTCTGCTATCCACAAGATAGATTATAAGTGTAAAATTGCTGGGGGCGCAATCACTGAAATCTGAAATCCAGAAAGAAGGGATCCTCAATCTCCCTGCTGCTTCATGTTTAACCTCGTAAGGACCCAGCGTGTATGGGTACACCCTGGCTCCTTGGTACTTAAGGACCCAGGGCAGACTGGGATGACTGCTGATATTGCCGCAAATCGCAGGTCAATTCAGACCGTGCATGCTGGGAGTTGTAGTTTTCCAACAGCTGGAGGCACACTGGTTGGAACATACTGAGTTAGGTAACAGAACCTAATTGAAGGGTTTCCAATCAGTGTGCCTCCAGCTGTTGCAAAAGTACAACTCCCAGCATGCTTGCTGTCAGTGCTTGCTGGGAGATGTAGTTTGGCAACAGTGTGAGCTTTTCCCCACATGTGAATGTACAGGGTACATTCACATGGGCGGGTTTACAGTGAGTCCAGTTTGAGCTGCGGCAAATTTTCTGCCGCAACGCAAACTCCTTGCGGGAGACTCACCGTAACCCGCCAGTGCGAATGTACCCTAAAAACACTACACTACACTAACACAAAATATACAGTAAAACACTACATAAACACCCTCTTACACTGTCCCCCCCCCCCCAATAAAAATGGAAAAGGTATCATGCGGCAGTGTTTCCAAAATGGAGCCTCCAGCTGTTGCAAAGCAACAACTGCCAGCATTTCTGGACAGCCACTGACTGTCCAGGCATACTGGGAGTTTAGCAACAGCTGGGGGCCTCCTGTTTGGGAATCACTGGCGTAGAATACCCCTATGTCCACCCCTATGCAATCCCTAATATAGTCCTCAAATGCACATGGCGCTCTCTCACTTCGGAGCCCTGTCGTATTTCAAGGAAACAGTTTAGGGCCACATATGGGGTATTTCCGTACTCAGGAGCAATTGCATTACAAATTTTGGAGGGCTTTTTCTCCTTTTACCCCTCATGAAAGGAAAAGTTGGGGTCTACACCAGCCTGTTAGTGTAAAAAATAAAAAAATTTACACTAACATGCTGGTGTTGCCCCATACTTTTTATTTTCACAAGAGGTAAAAGGAAAAAAGACCCCCAAAATTTTTAAGGCAATTTCTCCTGAGTACGGAAATACCCCATATGTGGGCCTAAAGTGCTCTGCGGGCGCACAACAAGGCTCAGGAGTGAGAGCGCACTTACATTTGAGGCCTAAATTTGTTGATTTGCACAGGGGTGGCTGATTTTACAGCGGTTCTGACATAAATGCAAAAAAAGAAATACCCACATGTGACCCCATTTTGGAACCTACACCCCTCATGGAATGTAACAAAGGGTATAGTGAGCCTTAATACCCCACAAGTGTTTGACAAATTTTCGTCAAATTTGGATGGGAAAATAAATGAATTTATAAACTAAAATGCTGGTGTTACCCTAAATTTTTCATTTTCACAAGGGAAAATAGGAAAAAAAGCCCCCCAAAATTTGTAACCTTTCTTCTGATGTAAAATCATACCCCATATGTGGATGTATAATGCTCTGCGTGTGAACTACAATGCTCAGAAGAAAAGGACCACCATTGGGATTTTGGAGAGAAAATTTGTCCAGAATTGAAGGCCACGTGTGTTTACAAAGCACCCATAGTGCCAGAACAATGGACCCCCCCACATGTGACCCCATTTTGGAAACTACACCCCTCAGTTAATATAATAAGGGGTACAGTAAGCATTTACGTCCCACAGGTGTCTGACAGATTTTTGGAACAGTGGTCCGTGAAAATGAAAAATAAAATTTTTAATTTGCTCAGCCCACTGTTCCAAAGATCTGTCAAACGCCAGTGGGGTGTAAATGCTCACTGCACGCCTTATTAAATTCTATGAGGGGTTTAGTTTCCAAAATGGGGTCCACTGTTCTGGCACCACGGCGTTGTAAACGCACAAGGCCCCGAATTCTATTCCAACCAAATTCTCTCTCCAAAAGCCCAATGGCGCTCCTTCACCTCTGAGCATTGTAGTGCACTTGATGTCCACACATGGGGTTTTTCCTTACTCAGAAGAAATGGGGTTACACATTTTCTCCTATTACCCCTTGTAAAAATGTTAAATTTGGGGAAAACCCATAATTTTTGTGAAAATTATTTTTTTCATTTACACATCCAACTTTAAAGAAAAGGCTCACTGTACCACTTGTTATGTTCCTTGAGGGGTGTAGTTTCCAAAATAGTATGCCATGTGTTTTTTATTTATTTATTTATTTATTTATTGCTGTTCTGGCACCATAGGGGCTTCCTAAATGTGACATGCCCCCCAAAAACCATTTCAGAAAAACTCACTCTCCAAAATCCCATTGTTGCTCCTTCCCTTCTGAGCCCTCTAGTGCACCCACAGAGCACTTGACATACACATATGAGGTATTTGCTTACCCAGGAGAAATTGGGTTACACATTTGAGGAGATTTCTCTCCTTTTACCCCTTATAAAAATTCAAAAACTGGGTCTACAAGAACATGCGAGTGTAAAAAAATGAAGATTTAGAATTTTCTCCTTCACTTTGCTGCTATTCCTGTGAAACACCTAATGGGTTAACACACTTACTGAATGTCATTTTGAATACTTTGAGGGGTGTAGTTTTTATATTGGGGTAATTTATGGGGTATTTCTATTATGAATATGAAGGCCTCTCAAATCCACTTCAAAACTGAACTGGTCCCATAAAAATTCCGATTTTGAAAATTTTGAGAAAAATTGGAAAATTGCTGCTGAACTTTGAAGCCCTCTGGTGTCTTCCAAAAGTAAAAACATGTCAACTTTATGATGCAAACATAAAGTAGACATATTGTATATGTGAATAAATATATAATATATTTGGTATGTCCATTTTCCTTATAAGCAGAGAGTTTCAAAGTAAAAAAAAATGCACATTTTCAAAAAAGAATTGATGCAAGTATCAATGAAATTTTACCACTAACATAAAGTAGAATATGTCACAAAAAACTATCTCGGAATTAGAATGAAAGTAAAAGCATCCCAGAGTTATTAATGCTTAAAGTGACAGTGGTCAGATGTGCAAAAAATGCCCGGGTCCTTAAGGTGAAAATGGGCTGGGTCCTTAAGGGGTTAATGGGAGACTCAGTATCTCTTATGTTTAGATAGTGGATAGGTCTAAGTGGTTGGACCCCCGCAATTATACACTTATCCTATAGATAAGGGAATATATGTTTTTGGTAGGACAACCCGTTTAAGTGTGGTTTGGGGGAAATGTTATTTATATTACTTTTAATTTTTAATTACCTTCCAGGATAGGCTTCTCCTGGGGAGTACCAAACCCTGGGTTTGAAGAGAGCAATAGAAGGCTGGATGCTTGCCTAGGCATTCTGAAGCCATAGCAATATTAACACAGGACTTTCTGTGACTTTCTCCTTCACCTTAATGGAACTTGCAGAAATGGATGCACCTGCTGCAAAAACAACTCCATTTAGATGTGTGGGGTGCCACGGGGGTGCGATGAGGTGTATTGGGCAGATGGTGTTAACCCCTAAAGGTTCTTGACGCCAGGGCGTGGTTCTAACCGAGAACCACCCGAACGGGAGTATCGGTAGTGCTAGTTAGGCAGGGCAAATAAGAGTCAAAAGCCAGGTTAGGGTTAACGGTAGCTTTACTGAGGTAGACAGATGGTACAGTCTCTACAGCTAGGCCAGGATCCCAGAGAGGTGACCAGTAACACAGAGGGGACCTTGCAGCTTGCTGGAACTTGCAGTGACTTGACAGACTTCAACTCAGCCACGCTGACTATAACTGACTTGACTTGACTGAGGGTAGTGACAGTAGACATAGATGACTTGACTTACTGATCTGTGGCTGTAGGTAGGCTTGAGGCCTCCAGATGTGCTGGACACTGGCCCTGAGATGTCTGAACTGAACGTGACCTCTGCAGAGAATGAATCGCAAGAGAGAGTGTAGTACCTTGCCCTCTTATAAAGGGGGGCTGAGCAAGGAGCCCATAGGTCAAGCTGCAGGTCACCTGGTTAGCTGGTGCTCTCTGGGTAACAAACATGTGAATTGAACATGTGACCACGTTATCTTGTGACTAACTCAAAGGTCCTTTTACATAATACATAAAACACTATGGGGGAGATGCTGCAGAAGAGCCCCTAGGACACATTGACAGGGCCTAAGTACTGTACAGGACCATATCTGGTACTGGGACATCACAGATGAATAGAAATGTTTTTGTAGAATTTGCAGAAATGTCTCCAACAAATCTTCTGTGTATGGATATAGTCCAGTTGAAGGTGTAAAATCTGCAATTGTGGATCTGGTTTGTGTGAATATGCCCTTAAAGGTCTCACGTAACCATGAACTGCAGTAAAATATGTCTATTTGGTTACTATTTTCCTAACCTTAAGCAGGAAAATAAGAAAGCTGGGGAGATTTCCGGGCCTATTTCTGCTGTTGTGATGTGTAGAGAATTTGCACTATTGTTTGCAGATGGTTTCTTGAGGTATAATAAAACATCTGACATTTATAAGGAGCTCAGTCAGGGCTGTATGGGGTGGTGGAGAGCTTGGTGTCTATGGCATGAAGTGTGTCCTCAGATGCAGGAAAAAGGCTAAAGCGGGCACATTCGTTGCCCATAGAAGTACCTGAGGCCACAATCTAAATGTCAGCGAATGTATTAAAGGTTTTAGAAGGGAAACACGCAGAACAATAAAGCTCTATTCAGGTGTACAATGGAGGGAGGGACGCGTGCGGTATACGCTGCAGATTTTATGCTGTGTTCAACTGTTTATACTGATTTGTATGGTTTGATATCTGCAGCATATACAGTATGTGTGAACATAACGTGAAAGGACATTTTTTAGATAAAAAAAAGTTAGTAATTATTTTAAGTAAATATGAATTGTCGTCATCTTCCATTTTGGTAAAACTTCTATTCAGATGACTTTTAGTTACTGTATTTTTCTAACTATAAGACACAGTACTTATTAGCTGCTGAATACTACAGAGGAAATTGTTTTCTTTTGGGAACACAGAGCTCTCTGCTGACATCATGACCACATTGCTCCCCATAGAAAACATATGCTGCTCTGGTCAGTTCCTAAAATGGACAGAGATATCAGCAGAGAGCACTGTTTTCCAAAAAGAAAAGAATTTCCTCTGTAGTATTCAGCAGCTAATAAGTACTGAAAGGATTAAGATTTTTTAATAGAAGTAATTAACAAATCTGTTTAACTTTTTGGCACCAGTTGATTTAAAAAATAAAGTTTCCACGGGAGTACCCCTTTAAGCAGGAGAACAATCTGGTTAAAAAGTGTCTGTGACTTAAAGGGGTACTCCGACCCAGATGAGTCCAATGGCTGGGAACCATCCCCCCCGCGATCTCCAGCGCGGCTCCCCAGTCATCCGAACTCCGCTCCCTGCCGGATGACGGGCAACCACGGCCATCACGCCCCCTCACATAGACATGAATGGAGGAGGTATGATATCTGTGGGGACGTCATGAACACGGAAGCCCCCAGCCAAGTGTTCTGAAGTCTGGCACTGCTGGAACCCCTTTAAAGTCTGCACTCAGGGGTTCCAGCAGTGCCAGACTCCACTGACCCCTTCCTTAATCCCTTCCCGATATATATATATATATATATATATATATATATACACTTTATAGCGGGAAGCTGAGCCCACTTGATTGCAGCAGGAGCTGACTGTCATACACAGCCAAGCACTTGCTGCAACTATCAGGAGCAGAGGTACAATCCTGACAGTTAACCCTGCAGATGTTACAGTCAGTGCGACTGCTATTTCGACATTGCTGACAGTGATAATCCCCCTGTGATCCATCGGATACATTGAGGGGTTCCGATGGTTGCCATAGCAGCAAGAGCTGAATCATGGCCTTCGAGTCTGCCAGCTACAGTAGCCTGTGAGGCCCAGCCACAGGTTAGCTTTAGAGGTCCCCTAGAGTCCCCTAAGGGAACAAAAAAAAGTCAAAAGTGTGAAATTAAAATCTCTTTTAATAAATAAAAAAAGTTTTGTGTGTTATAAGAAATTAAATAAAATAGATATTGAACAGTAAATAAAGTTTAAAAAAATAAATGCCCCTTTCCCAATAAAGCCCTATATTATTATAACAATATAAAACCCCATACATATTACATATTGCTGCATTTATAACAATGAACATAATAAAAACAGATCAAAAATTCATATGTACCCCAAAATAGTATCAATAAATAATAATAAATAATAATAATCTACAGCTTGCTCTGCAAGAAACAAGACCTCACACACAGCTCTGTCAACCGAATATTGATAAACACCCTAATAAAATGAAGGCCCTAAAATCCATGCGGCACTCTTTTATTTCTAAGGCCTGTGTGTGAGTGTGGCAGCGGAGTAGGCAGGCCACACGTGATATTTTTAAAAACTGCACATTCAGAGTAATTCATATTTATTTGAATTTTTCTGTTAATACCTGCTGTGTTGCAGAAAAAATGATTACAATTGAAATTTCATCAGTTGAAATTGCCTTAACCTGTTGCTGTCTGAGGACGAGCCGGCTCATCCTGAGACTGCAAACCATGTATGGTCCGGGATCCACTGTGATGGTAGCCGGAGGACTTACCTTTCCTGCTGTCTGGTCTGTGGCTCTGTCATTGATAGAGCCTGGCTGGACCAGGCTTTATCAATCAAGCACAGAGCACACAGATCAATGTCTTTCTATGGAACTGCATTGATCTGTATGAGGAATCTAATGATTCCTCCTACAAGTCCCTAAAATAAATTTTTTGACATTTTATTCACAATTTTTTTTTTAATCCCCATAGAGAACTATTACATGTAATCTTTAGATTGCATACACTGAAAAATGCTGTCCCATAGAACAGCATTAGTGGATCTCCATTACTACAGGCTGCCATCGTACAGATGGAAGGCAGTTAGGAGATCTTCGCCTGTGCTCCCAGCTGATCGGAACCCCGTGATTTTGTCACAGTGGTGATTTTGTCGCATTTATTTTTTTCTCGTTTTAAAGGGTTAATGTCGGACATGGGCCTCATTGGCGATGTCAGCTGACAGCTGCTGAGTGCACTTGAAACAATGTGAATGGGACTGGGGCATACATGTACGCTCCATGGGGGAGATTTATCAAAACCTGTCCCGGATCCGGTGGGACATTCGCACTTTTGGGATGATGTCCTGCCATCCTGGATCGGCCCCCACATGTCCAGCATTTAACGGTAGGTGCCTCTTATGAGGCATCTACAGTTAAATGTCCCACTCGGTAAAGAGTTTGACAGGGTGAGGAACCATTGGCTCCTCACCATGTCAATCACTCTTGTGTCCATGGTTATAGTAAGCCAGCCGACACAAAAGGCTCGACCATTTCTCTGCGCTCCGGCGTGCGAGTGACGTCATCAGACGCCGGAGCGCAGAGGAAGAGGAAAGAAGAAAAGAGGTCATGAAGAGGGAGCTGCTGGAGCCGACAGGAAGGCAAGAGAAGAGCTGCAGATGGTAAGTATGTGGGAGGGAGAGGGAGGGGGAGGGGAAGAGGGAGGAGGAAAGGAGGGGGGTTGCAAGGGAAGACTCCTGCTGTTGCCTGATATGGGGGGATTCCTGCTGCTACCTGATATGGGGGGACTCCTGCTGCTGCCTAATATGGGGGAACACTGCTACCTGATATGGGGGAACACTGCTGCCTAATATGGGGGAACACTGCTTCTTAATATGGGGGGACTCCTGCTGTTTCCTAATATGGGGGGACACCTTCTGCTGCCTCATATGGGGGAACACTGCTGCCTGATGTGGCGGGACTCCTGCTGCTGTCTGATATGGGTGGACTCCTGCCTGACATGGGGGGACTCCTGTTGCTGCCTGATGTGGGGGGACTCCTGCTGCTGCCTGATGTGGGGGGGACTCCTGCTGCTGCCTGATATGGTGGGTCTTTTGCCTGATATGGGGGGGACTCCTCCTGCTGCCTGATATGGGGGAACACTGCTGCCTACTATGGGGGAATTGCCGCTGCCTACTATGGTGGAATTGCTGCTGCCTACTATGGGTAATTGCTGCTGCCTACTATGGGGGAATTGCTGCTGCCTACTATGGGGGAATTGCTGCTGCCTAATAAAGGGGAAATCTGCTGCCTACTATGGGGAGAATCTGCCGCCTACTATTGGAAAATCTGCTGCCTAGTATTGGGGGGGAATCTGCTGCCTACTATTTTAAAATCTGCTGTCTACTATAGGGAGAATCTGCTGCCTACTATTTGAAAATCTTCTGTCTACTATAGGAGGAATCTGCTGCCTACTATTGGGAAATCTGCCTCCTAATATTTGGGAAATCTGCCGCCTATTATTGGGGGAATTTGCCGCATATTATTGAGGGAATCTGCTGCCTACTATTGGGGGAATCTGCTGCCTGTTATTGGGAAATCTGCTTCCTACTATGGGAGGGAATCTGCCGCCTACTGTGGGGGTACTGCTGCTTGCCGCCTACTATTGGGGGAATCCGCTGCCTACTTTGGGGGGGATTCTGCTGGCAACTTAATGTGGGGGTCTTTTGCTGTCTACCTAATGTGGGGACATCTGCCTACCTAATGTGGGAAACATTTGGGGCATTATAGTTATTGGAAAAGTGCGGAGCCTAAAATGTTTTTCCCACATGTTTTCCAGGAATCATAGCCAGAAGAAATCATCATGGCGGTCTAAGATGGAGAAAGAAAAAGGAAGATGAACGAGATCAGAGAATACGTCACCTGATCTAACTGTATGTGATCACTTATATGGTCTGTAGTGGTAATGATGGGGGTTGTTGTCAGTCACCTGATATAACTATATGTAATCACTTATATGGTCTGTAGTGGTAATGATGGGGGTTGTTGTCAGTCTGTCATTATAGAATGTCCTCCTAAACTTAGGTGACAGACTGACAACATTATTGCTGTTAAGAGGTATTCCCATTCTGCAGGTTCAGACGGGGTTAGGGCGTGACTGGGGGGGGGGGGGGTTAGGGTGTGTGACAATGGGTGTGGTTAGGGGCGTGGCTTATCCCTCTTTGCTCTCAGCAAAAGTTGGGAGGTATACTTTTGGAAATTTATCAAAACCTTTGTACAAGAAGCGTGGTGCAGTTGCCCATAGCAACCAATCAGATTGCCTTTTAAAAATGTGAAGGCACATTCTTATTGGTTGTTATGGGTAACTGCACAAGTTTTGATAAATCTCACCCATTGAAATTACATCAGGTTAGCACATAATACCTTGCGGCTAATATCACTGCAGGTTAAATGACTGCAGGTTAGCCAATCATTGTTTGCATTTAGCTCCGCAGGCCAATCAGGAGACAGCATAGGGTGAGTTTAGGAGACTGATAAAACCCTATGTTCTCCATTTTGGCCGCCATCTTGGAGAGAAAGCAAAGCAGTAAGCAGTGCACAGAACAACTCACTGTGGAACTACTGATTCCAGAAAGCTTTCACAAATACAACACAAATGCATTTGAGCAAAGGATTGTGCAGTGGGCTGACCTCTGTGACCTGCATTACTCAGTCCAGTTGTTGCACTACAAATCCCAGCAGTGTGACTGCAGAACGAGCCTATAAAAGCTATCGCACTACAACACAAAGCACGTTGAGCAAAAATTGTGCAGTGCCAAAGGCTGTCCGGGCTTGCTGGGGGTTGTAGTTTTGCAACAGCTAGAGATCTGTGCTTTGGAGACCACTGTTCTAGTATCTCAGGGCTTCTGAGAAGAATTGTCATTTATTATCTATATTATACCTATTGTTTCCATGGTAACAGGTTCAGCTGGAACACGTATGAACATCTTACCCATCTCAGAAGATATCAAGCCTGCAAATGGAGTCTGGAACCATTATGCCAGTGGATTCTGGGAGCTGTAGTTTTAGTTGGGCACCAACAAAGTGGATCCGTTTTCGGAACTACATTTCCCAGCACATCTGTGATTGCTGTTGTTTCAGAGACTTAAAAAAAAAAAAATTATAATAATAATAGTAGAAAAGATTTGAGAAGTTGTCTAAAGCAGCAAGTCAGGTGACTGCTTTCATGGTGAAATGAAAGCTGAAATCTAATTGGTTGCCATGGGCAACTGCTTCACTTGCGCTCCTTCTTGCCCCTCACTTTAGGCACGACTACATGTGGTATATTTGATGTGTATTTTCCCACCATTTCACACCAAATCCAGGTTTGAAGCTGATTCAAATCAGTGGCGGGTTATCCACAAGTTTACCGCCGCAGGTTTGAGAGGCGGCTGGTATTTAGCAGCGGATTTGATGCAGTAGAAAATCTGCAGCAGATTATTTTGGCCTAAGTGAAACTCTGAGGTAATTTGCCCCTGAGAACATACCCTATTTAATGCAAGCAAATAAATAAATAAAAATTAAGGAAGCGTATCAATTTTTTTTTTTTATCCCCTTAGGGTCTATTCACACGTACAGAATTCTGTGCAGATTTTATGTGCAGCATTTCAAACTGTGTTCAGTCATACAGTTTACATTGAAATCTGCAGCAGAAAATCCTGTGCAGAATACTGTACGTGTGAATAGACCATTAAGGACACAGCCCATTTTGGCCTTGAGTACGCAGCCAGCTTAAATTTTTGCATTTTTGTTTTTCCTCTTTTATTTTAACGCTTTTATTTTTTCATCTTCAGACCCACATGAAGGCTGTTTTTTGCGCAACCAATTGTACTTCATAATGACACGTTTCACTTTACTATAAAATGTATGGTGCAACCCAAAAAATATGGGGGGGGGGGGATTGAAAAGGAAACACAATTTTGTTTTTACACAGTGCACTTTATGGTAAAAAATTCCATGTTCTCTTTGGGTCAATGCGATTAAAATCATGTTTACAAGTCTGTAAGTCTGTTACGTATTTGTGCCGTGATGTGTATTTTCTCTACAGAGCAGTGGAGGTATGTTGTGGGAATTTGCTCATGTTTTGGACAGTTCCTAACATGGACAGAGGTGTCAGCAGAGAGCCCTGTGGTCAGACTGGAAAGAACTACATAACTTCCTCTGGAGCATACAGCAGCTGATAAGTACTGGAAGGATGAAGATTTTTAAACAAAAGTAATTTACAAATCTGGAAAACATTCTGGCACCAATTGATTTAAAAACATTTTTCCTCCAGAGTACCCCTTTAAATTCTGAGCAGATCTGGATTCACCCAAAGGAGGGAAATTATAATTTTTCTCCAGGCCATAGCATGGCTGCAGCAGCTATATAAAAAGTATTATTTTATTTTACTCACTAGGCACAGACCCACTGGTGCCTTATGGCAAATGCAGCCCTGCATATGATCTGACTCTTACAGAAGCAGCAAAGTGGGTGAGATTTTTGCCCACACGCAAAAGTTCTAAAATCCTAAGTAAATTGACCTGGATTTCGAATCTACATTTTGTCTATTTATGTTTCAGATTTCCATTAGAAAGTCAAAACACATTGGGGCTCCTGCACCAAACTGTATCTGCTTTTTTCTTTTTTGTTGTAGGCATCATTTGTTATGCCAGATGTATTGTTTAGGACAAATTTAAGAACAGTTTGATAAATTTGTTGTAAAATACAATAAAAAAACAAAACATAAGGTAGACACAGTGATCGGCACAACCGCCCAATCTGTATGCACTTCCATTTCGACAAGTCCGGAAGGTCGGTGCAGCGGACAGAAGGACCAGCGATACTAGAGTAAACTCCCACCCGTATGGTGCTCAATCCTTTGAGTCAATAGCAACAAAAAGTCTTTCGTAGAAAGATATGGAGGCACTCACTGGGACTTTAGAAGATACTCTTTTTCCTAAGGTTAGCAAAACAACACAGACTCGGGGTACCCCGTATTGTTACAGGCGAAGGGTCTGACGATGCACCATTTGTGGGCGTGAAACGGCTGTAACAATACACCCTTGTCTGGGGTGTTTAGGTGTTTACCCCCGTGTCTGTGATGTTTTGCTGACCTTGGAATAAAAGAGTATCTTCTATAGTCTTGGTGAGTGCCTCCATACCTTTCTAAGAAAGAACAGCGACTTTCTCATAAATAAGGCCCATTGTTTTTTTTTTTTATTACCGTAATAAAATTTTTTTTTTTTTTTTTGTATACACCAAAAATGACAACAAATCTGTAACAAAATCCATATAATTTAGTTCAGATTTTTGGTTGTGAAAATACTGTGGATTTTCCACTGGATATGTATGGAGGCAACTGAGTTGTAACGTAACAATTTAAACTGCAGGAATATTGGTGGAGAGTTAGCTTTAAATGTCCAATAAAAATGTTTGCAGAGAATGTTTTTTTTATACTTTGTTCACGCAGCATATTTTATGCAAACGTCGGCAGAACATGACGGCACTAGGACCGCTCGGAAATGCACTGCCCTATAGATGTCAATGCATATCCGAGCAAATTATGGAATTTTAATTTCCATGACAGATGTTTCTGCTGTGAAAATTCCGTCATGTGCATGGTGCGACAGAATTTCCGAGGTGAATTATTATTATTTTTTTTTTTTTGATGGATTGTGCTTGAAAATTCTGTTGTGTGAACATGGTCTAACAGCAGATGCTGTATCTGTGGTACCACCAGGTTGATAGGAAATACCTTATCACTTCGTGACGCCAGGGCACTGTTAGCCTATACACGGTCCGAGGTTGGAGACAACTTCTCCGGGACCAGAAACAGGGAGTAAATGAACACACCGACGTCTGGTTACAGATAACTGTCTTTACTGAGCAGGGTGCAGATGTAATACATGGACACTATGGTGCTGAGTGGAGAGGATGCAGTGTAACCACTTGGGAGCCCTGTTGCCTTGCTGGGACTTATGGTGCTTTCACCCAATAGATTGATAGGACTGAAGATTGATCCAGGTAGCTAGGGTTCTGCCAAGGTCCTGTAGCTTTCTCCGCCAGGGCATGAACTTCCACCGTGCGGGTGATCCTTCTAGAATGACCGGATAAGACTTGAAAAGATAGATTTGATCTGAGGCTTCCCTTAGAGCTTCTCCACACACCTCACACCTTTACCACACTCACAGCTCTAGCTAAACTGTGGCAACTCCTCCTCCTTACACTATATTGCCAAGAATTTAGGGGTTCCCATTGGGCATACAGGGTCACATGGGCTTGCACTGCTCCACTCTTAAAGGTACAAAACATATATAAATAACACATATCATAATACTTATGAAAAAATATAACTAGTCTTTTGGTGAGCCCAACACCTGTGCCGCAGGTCTGCCTGAGGAAGTCGGAAGCCACAGGACAGCCTTTGGTGCTGGGACACCACACATCTCTTTAGAATGCAATTCAGGAGTGTGAAATAGCTGAATGTGAGACAGTATTGAAGCCCACAGGAGTTGTTGCTTAAGATTCCAAGAACTTATGAATCTGTCTAGATCAGTGTTTCTCAACCAGTGTGTCTATAGCTGTTGCAAAACTGTACCTCCCAGAATGCCTGGACAGCAGTTGGTTGTCAGGGCATGGTTAAAGTTGTAGTTTTGCAACAGCTGGAGGCACACTAGTTGGAAACACTGGTCTAGATATAGAATAATGACACTCTACCCTGATACTGCAACAGGACTATATGGAGTTGTTCAGGACCCAAGAAAAGCTGTTTGGCATATCAGTCATTATCCAACTTTGCTGAAACAGGATAAAACTAAGAGAACCTGACAGAAGAAGAAGTCCCTGAGGTAAATATGACCATTTCTCAATATTACCCTGAGCTTCAATCTTTTTCTCCAGCGCCGAAAGGGTTGCTGACCGCACAACAGGGATTAAATTGTTGGGGAAATTGAGTATTGATCCCTGGAGCAGGCCAAGCGTGAGCCGGACACCTCAGCTGTACCATGGGCAAGATATGCAGGGGTCTAAAAGAGTAGTAAAATAATATATCACCCAAGAAGAAAAGCCAAGGAAAGTGTGAGGAGAAGGGAATGCTGACCCTGGCTGACCCAGGAGTGTGGAAGGACAAGGAAAGGGGGGCAAGCCAGACCCTCCCCCCTCGCCCCTTGTCTGTACCAACAATGCGGGCAGCTGCCAGAGGGCCAGGCTGAGAGCACAGAGACTAATTTATTTACTTCATACAATGGGCTGTTTGAACAGCCTCCTATAGACCCTGCAGAAGGGAAGTGAGTGAATGCAGCCAGAAGAGGGAGGGTAGGGGTATCCCCTATGCTGCAATCTCCCGGAACAGGAGAACACAATCCTTCTCCGTGTATAGAGATGTACTGCAAGACTCGTAACGTGTATGCTGTATGATCACTACATCCTCTCTACTTATGTACATCCCTCAACTTTTTTACATCGTTATTAGATATAGTATAACCCCCTCATCCCCACCTACCACCCCCACTGTAAAAGTGCAGATACATAATACTTTATCATGTATTGGTTCCAGACACAATGGGGGGGGGGGGCTATTTATGAAGCATTTTACCCTTGTTTTCTTGGATAAGATTGTCTCAATATTTTGGCGCTGTGTGTTTTTTGCAACTTTCTTTGAGACTTTTCATATATGCGCATTCCTGTGTTTGGCTTTGGTACGTGTGTTTTGAGTCAGGTTTTTGCAGTGGTCAGGAATTTATGAAAATGTGACTTTTTTAAAAAGGCACAAAATTTGGCACAACAAATTTAAAATGGCGCAAATCACCACCATAAAAATTTTCGTTAAAGTTGGATGGGAAAATACTGGTGTTACCCTAAATTTTTCATTTTCACAAGGGAAAAAAGGAGAAACGTCCCCCCAAATTTGTAACCCCATATCTTCTGAGTAAGAACATACCCCATATGTGGATGTAAAGTGCTCTTCTGGTGCACTACAATGCTCAGAAGAGAAGGAGCGCCATTGGGCTTTTGGAGAGAAAATTTGTCCGGAATGGAAGGCCACGTGTGTTTACAAAGCCCCCATAGTGCCAGAACAATGCCCCCCCCCCCCCCCCACATGTGACCCCAATTTGGAAACTACAACCCTCACAGAATTGAATAAGGGGTGTAGTGAGCATTTACGCCCCACAGGTGTCTGACAGATTTTTGGAACAGTGGTTCGTGAAAATGAAAAATGTATTACCCCTTGTAAAAATTCAAAAACTGGGTCTACAAGAACATGCGAGTGTAAAAGATTAAGATTTAGAATTTTCTCCTTCACTTTGCCGCTATTCCTGTGAAACACCTAAAGGGTTAACACACTTACTGAATGTCATTTTGAATATGTTGAGGGGTGCAGTTTTTATAATGGGGTCATTTATGGGGTATTTCTAATATGAAGGCCCTTCAAATCCACTTCAAAATTGAACTGGTCCCTGAAAAATTCCGATTTAGAAAATTTTGTGAAAAATTTGAAAATTGCTGCTGAACTTTGAAGCCCTCTGGTGTCTTCCAAAAGTAAAAACATGTCAACTTTATGATGCAAACATAAAGTAGACATATTGGGGGAGATTTATCAAAGCCTGTCCAGAGGGAAAGTTGCCCAGTTGCCCATAGCAACCAATCAGCTTGCTTCTTTCATTTTTAACAAGGCCTCTGCAAAATGAAAGAAGCAATCTGATTGGTTGCTATGTGCAACTGGGCAACTTTTCCTTTGCCCAGGTTTTCATAAATCTCCCCCATTGTATATGTGAATCAATATATAATTTATTTGAAATGTCTATTTTCCTCACCGGCAGAGAGCTTCAAAGTTAGAAAAATGTTAAAGGGGTATTCAAGGCAAAAACTTTTTTTTATATATCAACTGGCTCCGGAAAGTAAAACAGATTTGTAAATTACTTCTATTAAAAAATCTTAATCCTTCCAATAGTTATTAGCTTCTGAAGTTTTCTGTCTAACTGCTCAATGATGATGTCACGTCCCGGGAGCTGTGCATGATGGGAGAATATCCCTTGCATGATGGGAAAATATCCCCATAGGAGCTGGACAGCTCCCGGGACATGAGTCATCAGAAAGCAGTTAGACAGAAAACAGCAACTCAACTTCAGAAACTAATAACTATTGGAAGGATTAAGATTTTTTAATAGAAGTAATTTACAAATCTGTTTAACTTTCCGGAGCCAGTTGATATATAAAAAAAAGTTTTTGCCTGGAATACCCATTTAAATTTTCAATTTTTTCATCAAATTTTGCAATTTTTCACCAAGAAGTGATTCAAGTATTGACGAAAATTTAACACTAAAATAAAGTAGAATATGTAACGAAAAACCAATCTCGGAATCAGAATGAAAAGTAAAAGCATCCCAGAGTTATTAATGCTTAAAGTGACAGTGGTCAGATGTGCAAAAAACGCTCTGGTCCTTAAGGTGAAAATGGGCTTGGTCCTTAAGGGGTTAAGGACTGAGGGTTTTTCCAATCTTGGCACTTTCATTTTTTTCTCATTGTCTTTTAAAAATCAGAACCCTTTCAATTTTGCACCTAAAAATCCATATGATGGCTTATTTTTTGTGCCACCAATTCGACTTTGTAATGACATCTACATTGAAACCAAAAAAATAATCATTGTGTGACAAAATTTAAGAAAACCCACCATTTTGTAACTTTTGGGGGCTTCTGTTTCTACGCAGTAAATTTTTTGGTTAAAATGACACGTTATCCTTATTCTGTAGGTCCATACAATTAAAATGATACCCTACTTATATAAGTTTGATTTTATCTTCTGACCCCCTATAACGTTTTTATTTTTCTGCATACGGGGCGGTATGAGGACTCATTTTTTGCGCCGTGTTCTGAAGTTTTTAGCATTACCATATTTGTATTGATCAGACTTTTTGATAGGTTTTTATTCATTTTTTCATAATATAAAAAGTGACCAAAAAAACGCTATTTTGGACTTTGGATTTTTTTGACGTGTACGCCATTGACCCTGTGGTTTAATTAACTATATATTTTTATAGTTATGACATTTACGTATGTGGCAATACCACATATGTTTATTTTTATATACACAGTTTTTTTTTTTAAATGTGAGTCAAACTTTTAGAGTAGGGTTTTTTTTAAATGTGAGTCAAACTTTTAGAAGAGGGGTTAAATGATCTTCATTTACTTTGTTTTTTTTTTTGCAATGTTATAGCCCCCATAGGGAACTATATAACTATATAACATGCATTACATTGATCTCTCATACTGTTCAATGCTATGCCATAGCATAGTATTGATCAGTGTTTCTGTCGCTTGACTGCTCCTGCCTGGATCTCAGGCACAGAGTAGTCATTCGGCAATCGGATAGCGAGGAGGCGGGTAGGGATCCTCCTTGAGTCCTGCAAGCTGTTCGGGATGCCGCTATTTCACCATGGTGGTCCCGAACAGCACCACTAAGCCAAGCGGCAATTTTTACTTTAGTTGTAGACACTGCGATCAAGTTTGATCACCACATCTAAAGGGTTAAAGCCGGATATCTGCCCAATCGGTGATGTTAAGCATTAGCCGTGGGTCCTGGTTGCTTATAGCAACCAGAACCCACCGGGTATGATGCGTGCTCACCTGCTGAGCACGCGTCATACCTCGTGAGCCGCAGATGGACGTTAATGAACGCCCATTTGCGGCAAGGGGTTAAGGACCAGGCAAATTTTATTTTTGCAGTTTCATTTTTTCCTCCTCACCTTCTAAAATCTATAACTCTTTTATATTTCCATCCCCAGACCCACATAAGGGCTTGATTTTTGCGTGGCCAATTGTATTTTGCAAATTTTGAAGGGTTTCGTTTTCACACTGTACACGTTACGATAAAAATTACATGTTTTGTTTATTCTGTGGGTCAATACGATTAAAATTATACCCATCTTTATATACTTTTTTATTATTGTACTGCTTTTAAAAAAAGTTCATTTTTCCGTATACGCGGCTGTATGAGGGCTCATGTTTTGCGCTGTGATCTATACTTTTTATCAATACCACATTTGCGTATATGAAACTTTGAAATCACTTTTTATTAATTTTTTTTAATAAAATGTGACAAAAAAGCAGCAATTTTCGACTTTTTATTTATTTATTACCTTAACGCCATTCCCCGTACGGGTTCATTAACATTATATTTTGATAGATCGGATATGCACACGCGGAAATACCAAATAGTTTTTTTTTTTTTTTACCCTTTTTGGGGGTAAAATGTGAAAAAGGAACAATTTAAATTTTTATTGACGGAGGGGATTTTTTTTTTACATTTTTTCTTTACACTTTTTATGTCCCTATAGGGGACTATCTATAGCAATCATTTGATTGCTGATACTGTTCAGTGATATGCATAGTTCATAGCACTGATCAGTGTTATCGGTGATCTTCTGCTCTGGTCTGCTCGATCTCAGACCAGAGCAGAAGACCCCTGGAGACAGCCAGAGGCAGGTGAAGGGACCTCCGGCCGTCATGCTGGATGATTGGATCATTTATTTAAACATGTGCATTGCTGCAGATGCTGTGCTCTGTATTGATCATGGCATCTGAGGGCTTAATGGGTAATAATAGTCCAAGACCAGGTCAGGGTTAACGGTAGCTTTACTGAGATAGACAGATGGTAATGGTCTTACCAGCTAGGTCAGGATCGCAGAGAGGGGACCTTGCAGCTTGCTGGGACTTGCAGTGCTTGGACAGACTTCAACTCAGCCAAGCAGACTTCCACTCAGCCAAGCTGACTTGACTTGACTGTAGGTAGTGATAGCAGACATAGATGACTTGACTTACTGACATGTGGCTGTAATTTAGGCTTGAGGCCTCCAGATGTGCTGGACACTGGCTCTGAGACATCTGGTCTTTACTGTATCTCAGCAGGAGTCATGAGAGATGAGAGGCAGATTGCAGCTGCTCCCTTCCTTATAAAGGGGGGGCTGAGCAAGGATCCCATAGGTCAAGCTGCAGGTCACCTGGTTAGCTGATGCTCTCTGGGTAACAAAACATGGGACTTGAACATATGACAACAGTATCATGTGACTAATTCAAAGGTCCTTTATACATAACACATACAACACCATGGGGAAACGCTGCAGGAGAGCCCCTAGGACACAGATGGGCTCAACCTGACAGGGCCTAAGTACTGTATGGACTATATCCTGTACTGGGACATCACAAACCCCCCTACTTAACAGAAGTCACCCTCGACGATAGTCCTGTCAGGCTTTGAGTCATGAAGCGGCCATTGGGCCGAATTCAGTACTGGGGCATTGTAACCCAACGTCCATTCCCAGGCTGTTGTTTAACAAAAACTGATAATACAATAGAGTCTTTGTATAAATGTCCATACATGCTCCAGTAGATTTTCTGCATTCAACGCAGAATAACAACATACCTATGACTATGGTATAACACGACATATGGATTAGGACTATGTATACTATGACAGTTGACTATACATATTACATTTGACTATACATATAATATTCTATACATGACTAGACATGACACTGGCGGATTGGGTTGCCGGAGGCTCTCTGCCCAATTCCCTGGCTACTGGGGTCCCTTTGCATTACACACTCTCCCCAGAACACTAGTCATATTTATGCTAGACATTTTCTTATGCTAGACATTTTTTTTTAAAGATAATATTTTACATTTTGTTACCTTTTGTTACATGCTTTTGTGAGTACAAGAATACTTTCTGGCCAGCAAAGTATCCTGAGCATGAGGACATGATCCCATTTGACATTTGAGACATATGACTGTGTGATTGTGAGTGTTACAGTCCTACTGTACATGAAACATATATACATGACTTTATGTGTACTTATGACTATGTGTAGTACACGACTTTACTGTTGACTGTTCAGGATGTTGGTGATGGGGTGAACTATTGCTTCTCCCGATTGGTTCAGGACAAGCCCTACAAGAAAACTACCAAACATCAGAGAATACGGTTCACTATGACTTTTTGGTGTACAACAAATTATATACATTTTATTACACTACAACAATTATACTGCAGGACCGACAATATATCCTTTGTGCATAATACAGTAGCAAACAAAATATATTACTATGGCATATTTACACAGATGTCCATGTATCGCTCAGTAGTCCAGATACACTATAGAGTTCAATTGCTAAGAGCTCAGGTTAGTCTCCTGTACCTAAGGAGTCTCTCAGCCGGAGTCGGGCACAGCACTTACAAGATTGGTTACTGCAAAAACTTTTCTTGACTAGCATGTCAGGCACTGTGCTTAAACGTGGCTGTAGAAACCTGGAACAACAAAATTTTTGCTTACACACAGAAGTCAATTCGTCATACGACCAAGTCTGGTGAAGTTACTGTACATGAATTACATCAGCAACTTTCTTTCCCAGCCTCACCTGTTGGACTAGGCCCTAGGTTGGGACATAAACCTAGCGTTGCGGGACTGGGCTCCCCGCATGGGGTCAACATGAGTGAAACATGGGACAGACGGGAGTCAGTGATAGTCGGACTGACAGTGACCACAACTTGCACCGCAGCAGCTGGCGCCACTGGGGGATGAACTGTTGGTGCCTGTTGGTCTGGCCAAACCTCCACAACTGCTGGAGTAGGCCGAGGCACTTTTGTTGGTACCCGCTGGTTAGGCCACACCTCCTCGACAGCAGGAGCAGGCCTGAGTATTTCTGTTGGTGCCTGATGATCAGGCCAAACCTCCTTGCTCCTAGGAGTAGGCCTGGGCACATCTTTTGACTTGGACAAGTATCTTGGAGCCATGGCAGGAGCCTTGGGCAGGTCTGTCGAGGCCTGTGGACCCAGCCACAGCTCTGTGGCTGTAAGAGTGGGACGGGTCAGGCCTTTAGGCAAATTTAAGTTTGGATTTTTCAGCATCTTGAAATAGATGTCACGGAGAGGATAGATAGATTGGCGGGCCTTTTCCATGTCTTGGCCTATGGTGCCTGGGATCAGGTGTTAACAACTTCCTTCCGGTCCTTTGTTTGCACCTCTGCGTCTACATGCGCTTTCATTTTGGGTCACTGTTTTCTCTTTATTGCTGAGCCCCCTAACAGATTGGGGGCTACTGGCCCTTTAAGAGGCCTGGGGGGGGGGGGGGGGGTGCTGCAGTGGCTTGGGCAATACTGGCTGAGACCCCCCATGTGGTGCTTCCCCCCAAAACATTTCAGGGCATTGCTGGGCACTAAAGGATATAGATCTTGCCCCCCCCCCCCCAAGCCCCAGCGACTTACTTCTTACAATTGTTGGTGTTTGTAGGGTCTGCGCAGCAGTGGGTGCTTGACCAGGACCCGCGGAGCTGGGCGCAGCCACCGGGATTCGTTGTACGGCTGCGCCCAGGGATCTTCCTGCTTTTGTCCCCTTGGTTTGGTATAAAGGTCCTTTATACATAACACATACAACACTATGGGGGAGATGCTGCAGGAGAGCCCATAGGAAACAGAGGGACTTAACCTGACAGGGCCTAAGTACTGTACGGGACTATATCCTGTACTGGGACATCACACCATCATACTGTTACTGACCCAATCCTGTATACAGAGATCGATATTATCAATATCAGTATACAAGGGACAGATAATACTGCCACACCATGATCACTAACCTCACACAATGACTATTACCCAGGGGCGAACTGACAGGTCGGGCTCTCGGGCACTGCCCGAGGGCCCTGTCCTGAGTGGGGGCCCGCATCTGCCATCTTTTTTAACCCTAAATCTCCCCCTGCATCATGCAGGTTCTGGTCAGCAGTCCCTAAAAAACAGGGATCTCCACACAAAACATAATGCCCGCGACTGCCCGACCAGGACCTGCTCTGTACCTTATGGAGGGGGTGACGTTTTTGAGGACCTGTGCTAATGTCACAATCACGTGACTTGTGGGGGTGGAGCTAAAGATCCTGGAGCAGCCAGGAGAGTTGTGTGTGCCTGGTGAGTTATTCCTGCAATCTGCTGTTGTGAAGTCAGTGTATACAGCAGTGTTCTCTAAACAGGGTGCCTTCAGCGGCTGCAAAACTACAGTACAACTCCCAGCGTGCTTGAGGCACCCTGGTTGGAAGACACTGATATACAGTATATAGATGTGAGCTCCAGAGCTGCACTCACTATTCTGCTGGTGGGGTCACTGTGTACATAAGTGTTTTTCAACCAGGGTGCCTCCAGGTGTTGCAAAACTAATACTCCCAGCATGCCTGGCCACCCAAAGGCTGCCCAGGCATGCTGGGAGTTGTAGTTTTGCAACATCAGGAAGCACCCTGGTTGGGAAATACTGGTGTACATTACTAATCCTGTACTGATCCTGAGTTATATCCTCTAGATCTTTTATTAAAATTTCAAACATAACAATAAAAAATTACTAAAAATAAACATACCATATCCGACAGAACATTTCAATATAACGAATCATAAAACCAATACCATAGCAAAAAATACAACACCGGTCCACCCCACACTCATTCCTGCACACAAACAAATATATACAATATTTACAAAAGACATATTCCTATAATACCCATACCATACTAATAAACTATATACACTAATATACACTAATACTAAATGTGAATTTCCTGGCCCAGTTGCAATACAAAAACCCAATACCAGTAATATACCAAAAAGAATAACAACAATAACAACAATAATATTATATACAAAATAATAAAAAACAACACAAACAAAATAACACCACTTTTTATTTATTTTTATATTTTTTTAATTTGGCCCTGAGCTGGTCCCGCATCCCATGCCCCCAGTACATGTTACCAGACGTCCATGAACCAGTCCAGGATTTTCTGTAAATATAAAAGTCCCATACAAACCCCCTCCCCCCTTTTTAACCCACCACCCAACCTAAACTAAACCCAAACCCCAGGTGGCATCACACAATATATACAATATATACATTACATAAAATATACACAGACTAATAATATATACAATACATAAGTATACACATAGACTACAACAATAAATACAATAACAAATACATATAACACTATAAGCCAAACAACAAACCCCTAAAGCTCAAGTTCAGCGCCTGCAAGCCCTATATTACCATATACCAACTGCTCAAAACAAAAAGACTAATGTGCCAGCATCAGCCCACCACCAGGGGGAGACAACGGGCTAAGGCACTTTAAAGGCAGAGCCCCTCCACAGACGAGAGGCCCTGCCAGCACCCAGCCTCTCGTACTCCAGAGAACGCACCTTCACCAGGTCACCGAGAATGTTCCTAACCACCACATCCACAGGGAGGATTTTACGCTGCGTCGACACTAAACACCGTGCGTTCCACGTGTAGTACCTAACAACTGAGCTGACTAGGAATAAAGTGCACCGGTCCCAGCCTCCAAGGTTTCTGAATGCCCAATAGGCCCATTCCGCATAAGAGAGACTGGCCAGCCGAGGCCAACCAATGGAAGCGCCCAACCTGGTGTAAACCTCTGTGTTAAAGGGACAATGAAGCAGAAAATGCTCCATGCTTTCCAGCATGCCTCCACACTCTTCGCGGGGACATCCCCGGTCATCAGAGCTCCTGCACTTCAGATTGTCCCTCACACACAGTTTCCCATGGAAGCAGCGCCAAGTCAAGTCCCAAAACTTCAAGGGGATCCTGATAGAATTCAAAAGCTCTAAACCCACCTCCAGATCCCGACTTGGGCAGTCCTTGAGCACCAATGGCCTCTGGAAATGAGAAGACAGGACCCTCTTGTCAAGACTGCAGAGACCCTTATCTCCCAAGATTAAACCCCTAGTCCTTTCCCCAACTAAATAATAAAATAATGACAAACACAAAATTAACTTTTTATCTGTGGGTGAGGGTAGGCCACAGCTTTATTATAAATAATAAAATTAACATTTTTATAAATAACCGTAGAAAAATAAACTGTATAAATTAACTCTGTTCATCCTGCGAGGTGCTGCCACACCCTCCGGTGCACAGGTCTACCCCAGGATGTAAACTCTTCACTCTTCTACCGCCAGCTGTGACTTCAAACAGAACACACATAAACACAAAATAACCACCAACAGGGGAGGGAGGGCGGGACAAAATTCTCCGGGTATGAGGGGCAGAGTGAGGTGAAGGAGGAGAGAGCTCCTTTTTAAACCGGTGGGAGGAGGATAAAAACCCGGGAAAAAAGCACACTCATGATTGGTGTGATCCCCAGCTCTCAAGTCTCTGGGCAATTTAGGAGGGAGGGGGAGGAGGAGCAGGGCGACACAAAGTCTGTAGCTGGGGAAAGGAAATTAACCCTTACAGTACTTTTTTCAACCTAAGCTCTGCAGTCAGAGGGCAAGCAAGTTATACACAGCTTGCCCTGACAGGAATTTCCTCGACAGAGTCCTAATTTCCCCCATCCCCAGACCCCACCGACGAATAACCTTCAGAACCGGGGTAGCGTAAGCCGGGAGATGCCCGTGTGGTGTGCGAAGATCCTTCACTTGCCCTCCTGTCTCCCATTCCTGGAAGAAAGGCCAAAACCATCCCCTACAGGAGGATACCCACTTATCCTGTACTGATCCTGAGTTATATCCTGTATTATACTCCAGAGCTGTACTCACTATTCTGCTGGTGAGGTCACTGTGTACACACATTACTTATCCTGTACTGATCCTGAGTTGTATCCTGTGTTATACTCCAGAGCTGTACTCACTATTCTGCTGGTGGAGTCACTGTGTACATACATTACATTACTTATCCCGGACTGATCCTGAGTTATATCCTGTATTAAACCCCAGAGCTGTACTCACTATTCTGCTGGTGGGGTCACTGTGTACATACATTACATTACTTATCCTGAATTGATCATGAGTTATATCCTGTAAATCTTTTATTAGAAAAATATAAATCATAACAAAACATAAACCAGCACAACTTTGCCATAACGGAAAACAACAACATGAAATAACATAAACCCAAACTTTACATTTAAATAAAAGAACAAAAATCCTGCCTAACCGGCCAGCCCAGCTTTCCTACTAGAACTAGAAATATTATAACTACACCTTTCATAGCCAAACAACACACTCATAAGAAACATAAAAATAGCACTATTTCGCTTTAACTCAAAACACCCAAACTCGGGAAAAATCATACATAGAAAACACAACAAGCACTCACACTGCACACCATGTTTTTTTTTTTAAATAATAATATTAATAATAATAATAATAATAACACTATACCACACTCACACATGCACACATATATATCCATATATTAACTACATTTAACCAAGAAACCAAAAATAAATAAATAAATTAAATTCAACTCAAAATACCCAAACTCGGGAAAATATCTCAGAAAACACAATACACACATGCTTACACACATCTTTACTACATACTACATATATAAACCAAAGAAAATAAATCCACAACGGGATACTAAAGAAACATTACTACAAAAACAAAACTGGTTCGACTGCCATGTCTATCTCTACTATAAATACTATATACTTAAAAAAAAAAAAAAAAAAAAAAAATAAATAAAAAAAAAAAATAAAAAATTAATAAATAAATAAATAAAAAAAAAAAAAAAAATAAAAAAATAAATAAATTTTTTTTTTTTATGTAATAATATTACATACATTATACATACTATATACATAACTTACTATATACACTACTATGTACAATACTATACACAAACTATATACACCTACAAATATAAAAGAACATTCTACACTAAACTGACCCTTCACCCACACCACCCGCCCTCCTGTACATGGGTCAGAGTTTTTTCCATACAGTTCATAGTCCTCAATGTCCAGTCCACAACTGACCCATGCCAGGTCCACCAAAAGAAAAGACCACCACCACCCACAAATATACCCTCCCAACCTAGAACTCCTCCCAACCAACTTAACCATAACCAGCTTTAACATACATAAGCAAACAATACAACCCACTTTAGGCCCAAGTTCGGTGCCTGTAAGCCCTTCATAACCATAGCCTCTGAAAACAAAACAAAAAGCTAGGGTGCACATGCATTAGCCCACCACCAGGAAGAAGGATGGCAATCCTGATACATACAAAATGTATATTCTTTCCCTAACTGCACCCTACCTCTCACCCTACCATTATCCCTAAAGATAAACTGACCCTACTATCACCCTAACCCTGTCCCTGCATCACTGTCCCTAACAAAAACAAGGGTACTCTACCCAAAAGGTCTAGTACCTAGGGCACATCAAAAGAAAACCCTCTCCATAGGAGAGAAGCCCTACTGGTACCAAGACTGCCATACTCCAAAGACCTGATCTTCCCGAGGTCACCAGTGATGTTCCTACAGACCTCCACCTCGGAGAGGACTTTGCGCTGATTAGACACTAAACACCGTGCATTCCACGTGTAGTACCTAACCACTAAGCTGACTAAAAACAAAGTGCCCCGATCTCGGCCACCCAGGTTCCTGAATGCCCCATAAGCCCACTCTGGATAGGTAAGGCCGGCAAGTTGACTCCAGCCGATGGAAGCGCCCACCCGGTTGTAGACCCTTATATTAAAGGGACAATGAAGCAGGAAATGGTCCATGCTTTCCAGCATGTCCCCGCACTCTTCTCGGGGACATCCCCGGTCATCAGATCTCCTGCACTTCAAATTGTCCCTCACATATAGCTTCCCCTGAAAGCAGCGCCAGGCCAAGTCCCAAAACTTCTGGGGGATCCTTTTCATATTTAAGAGATACAACCCCACCCTCAGATCCCGACCTGGGCAGTCCCTGAGCGCCAGAGGCTTCTGGAAGTGGGTCAACAGAACCCGTTTGTCAAGGAACTGCCTTGACTGGGTCCTGATCTCCCACACTCCCAGACCCCACCGACGTATCGCCTTCAGAGTCGGGGTAGCGTAAGCCGGAAGATGCCCATGGGGCGTACGGAGGTCCTTCACTTGCCCTCCTGTCTCCCATTCCTGGAAGAAAGGCCGAAACCATTCTCTGCAGGAGAGTACCCACGGAGGAGCCCTCTCTGACCAGAGGTTAGCGATGTTGGCTTTCAAGAAGGTGTTTGTTAAGAACACCACAGGGTTTACCATAGATAAACCCCCTAGTCTCCTTGTGCGGTACGTAACCTCCCTCTTGACTAGGTTCATCCTGTTCCCCCATAACAGTTGGAAAAACAGGCTGTAGATCCTAGTGTAGTAAGCCTCTGGCAAGATACATACACTGCCCAGATAGATAAACAAGGGGAGCAGGTACAATTTGATCAGGTGTACCCTTTCCCTGAGGGTCATAGACCAACCCTTCCACTGATCCACCCTATGAGTGGCATCCTGTAGCTTACCGTCCCAGTTTTTGGTGGGATAATCATCCTGGCCGAATGTGATGCCCAGAATTTTTGCTGAGTCTTGGGGCCCTGGGAGGGTGTCCGGGAGATCAAAAGTGGGATCTCCCCCTCCCAGCCAGAGACTTTCACACTTATCCTGGTTGATCTTAGACCCGGATGCCTCCGAGTAGCGTTCCACCTCCGACATCACCACATCGACCTCCTCTCTCGAGGACACGAAAATGGTGACATCATCAGCGTACGCCACCACTCTCTGGGCGACATCCAGCTCAGCCAGACTCATCCCGACTCCCACCAACGGCCCACAATCTACCCTCCGGACGAAGGGATCGATTGCGAACACGTATAAAAGCGGGCTCAAAGGACAACCCTGACGGACTCCAGACCCCACCTCAAAAGAGCGGCCAGACCAACCGTTCACCAGCGGGAAACTCTCTGCCCCTGCATATAAGGTCTTAAGCCAATTAATAAAAGCACACGGTAAGCCATATCTCAGGAGGACGGACCAGAGGTACTCGTGGTTCACCTGATCAAATGCTTTGGCCTGATCCAGGGACAGCAAGTACCCCTTCCAGAGACCTGCACTACTCCGCTCCACTGCCTCCCGGACACCGAGAACAGCACTTAAGGTGCTTCGGCCTGGAACAGAGCAGTGCTGGGCCCCCGAAAGGAGCCGGGGTGCAAACCTCACCAGCCGATTAAACAGTATCTTGGCCAGAAGCTTCCTGTCCGTATTGAGAAGAGCTATGGGCCTCCAATTCTCAATACGGCTGGGATCTTTACCCTTTGAGAGAAGAATCAGGGCTGACCTCCTCATTGACTTCGGCAGAGTGCCCGAGGAGAGACACTCATTGAATACCTCAGTCAAGAGGGGAGCTAAAGACTCCTTAAAGGTCTTGTACCACTCGGATGTTAAGCCATCCGGACCTGGTGACTTCTTGGGGGCAAGCCCCTCGATCGCCAGTCTCACTTCCTCTTCCCTGATTTTTTCTGCCAAAACATCAAGAGAGGGGTCTACCCCTGGCTCAGGAATGGTTTCAGCCAGGAAAGCCGACATCCCGTCTCGATCTAGATCCTTCCTTCCCAAGAGGTGCGAGTAGAAGGATCTGACAACCTCCAAGATCCCTGATCTGGACCGATTCAGAGATCCCGTACTATCAATCAGTCCTGAAATGACTTTACTACTCACTGACATCTTACAGTTTCTGTAAGGGTCGGGCGAGCGGTACTTCCCGAAATCCCTCTCAAAAACCAAAGATGCGTGCCTATCGTACTGACACCTCATCAGCAAGGACTTCACTCTGGAGATATCCTCCCGGCTACCTCCAGTCGAGACGAGAAGCTCGAGTTTCCTCCTCAGTCCCTGATACAGGCGATACCTATTCAGGGACCTGAGGCTCGAGAGCTGGCGGAAGAACCCCGCAACCCGCTTCTTGAACATCTCCCACCACTCTGACTTACTACTACATAGGCCCAGTAAAGGTACCTGACTCTGAAGAAAATCCTCAAAGGACTGTCTTACCTCCGCTTCCTCCAGGAGGGCCGAATTCAGCTTCCAATAACCTTTACCCATCCGAGGGGTCTCTGAAACATTCAGGGAAAACAAAATCATACAGTGATCGGAGAACTCCACCTCAACCACGGACACTGCAGAAGAGACAGCTTCCTCCTTCAAATAAAACCTGTCTATTCTAGACCTGCAGCTACCTCGATGATAGGTGAAACCCGCGTGGCCTGAGGGGCTCCGGATGTGGGTGTCCTCTAGGCGAGCTTCCCTAACTATACTATTGAGAGCTATGCTATCATAAGCCAACCGATCATTGGAGCCTCTCCTATCTTGGGATCTCGTGACAGTATTGAAATCCCCTCCAAAGATCACCTGTCGGCTTGTAAAAAGAAAGGGCTTAATCCTCATAAAGAGATCTTTACGTCCCCACTTTGTTTGTGGGGCGTAGATGTTAATAAGCCGGAGCTCTTGCCCCTTCATGAGGACATCTAAGATCAGGCACCTCCCCATTTCTAACTCAATAACCCGTCTGCATTCAACAGGAGCGGTAAAAAGGACCGCCACCCCACTATACGGCTCAGCCGCAAGAGACCAGTGGGAGGGGCCGCGCCTCCACTCTCTCCTGGCTTTTACCAGAGAGGCAAGATCTGACAACCTGGTCTCCTGCAGATACAAAATATCGGCTTCAACACGGCCGAGAAAATCAAAGGCTGCGAATCTAGCCGTATCAGACTTTATGCTGGCACAGTTAATAGATGCCAGCGTCAATGGGGTGAGTGCCGCCATCATGGGTGATTGAGTTAGATAGCCCTAACCCCCTCATTTCTGTTTTTTCTTTACCCCCTCATCCCCGGAAGAGGAGGCTTCTTTCTCTTTAAACCTTTTTTTGGACTCAGACTGGTCCATTTTTAAATCGCCATCTCCGCCTGGCTCTGGTTTGGCCCATCCCCTGAGGAAATTGCCCCATGTGGACAGGGCCCAGTTCCCCCTGGAGGCTCCCCCACTTCAGGCACCCCATCCTTGACCCCCCCCTCCATGGAGGGGGAGGAGATGTCTTCAAGGACAGAGTACCGGTTAGACAGATCAATCAGAGGGGGGGCAAGTAAGCTTCCGCTTGGGACCTGGTCCGTAGCACGGGGACTAGAGGGCTCTGACCTCTTCTTTCTCCCTTTACTGCCCTTCTTTTTTGGCCTCTCTTCACCCTCCTCATCCACACTTTCACAGTGGGAGGAATCGGAAAGATTGGCCTTGCTGCCCTCTTCTTTACAGATTCTCCCCATTTCCTCATCCAGCACATTCTCCTCCAGGGCCTCAGCAGTTTCAGGACTAACCTCTGGAGCAGGGCCAGAAGCTACCCCTGCCACATGGGAACTCTCCAGTTCCCTGCTCCTTCTGCGATTAGCCTCCCGCCTCAGCTTGGCGGGACTTTTCCTCTTCACTGACCCTGTTGCACCTTCACCCGCATTCGTGCCCTCCCCAGCTGAAGCAACATTACTGCTGTCTCCAGCCAAGGTGACCGTCGCACGGGCAAAGGCGCTAGGACAACGGCTGAAAGGGTGTCCTAAGACACCACACAGATGACACCTGATCTGTCTACAGGATGCGGCAAGATGACCTACCCCACCACACAGAGCACAGACCTGCACAGTACAGGCTGCGCTAAAGTGAGTGGGGCTGCCGCACCTGTGACAGACCTTGGGCTGCCCCTGGTAGAAAATTTGGATTCTGTCTCTCCCAAGAAAAGCAGCTGATGGGATGTGGGCAACAGTGCTCCCCGAACGCTTCAGTTTGACGGAAAACGTCCAGGCCCCAGACCAGATCCCATGTTCGTCATAGTTCTTTTTTGGCATGTCCGTCACATCACCATATCGGCTGAGCCAGGTCATGATATCATAGCAAGATAGTGACTCGTTACGTGTCAAAACGGTCACTTTCTTGGTCAAATTCTGACGGGATATCGCCTTTACGGCAAAATCCCGCCAGCCGGGCTCGTTTTTCACCACCTCATAGTTCGACCAGAAGAGTTAAAAACCCTCCGGCCGAACATAGCTGATGTCAAACTCAGAAGTAGCGTAGGGGTGGATCAGGGCAAAGATGTCACTTGCCCTGAATTCCATTTGGAGGAGGAGCTCAACCACCTTACCCCGTGGCGGACACGCATCTTCGCCCCTCCACACTAAACGGACCACATTCCTACGGCCACTTTCCTGTCCGGATGTCGGGAGGGACCAGACCACCTCCCCATTATGTTCTCGGAATGCGCCTAAGCCATGTCTTTCTATCCAAAAAGACAGGTCAACCTCACCCCTCCCCTCTACATGGATTGACCTGTCTCCCCTACGTAGAGCCTCCAGTAGGCGCTGTTGCAAGTGACCACCAGAGCCAGACGGAGATCCCCCTGATCCCCCGGCAGTGACGCTGGCATAGCTTCTGGGAGAAGCAGCCACTACCGGGGGGGCAGTCGAACCAGAACCTGATCCAGACCCCAAACCAGCACCCTTATTCTTAACAGAGGTGTCTGCCACCAATCCTCTCTCTGGCATTCCACTACCACCCCTCTCTTGCGCTCCACTACCACCCCTTTCTTGCGCTCCACTACCACCCCTTTTTTGCGCTCCACTACCACCCCTCTCTTGCGCTCCACTACCACCCCTCTCTTGCACTCCACTACCACCCCTCTCTTGCACTCCACTTGCACCCCTCTCTTGCACTCCACTTACACCCCTCTCTTGCACTCCACTTGCACCCCTCTCTTGCACTCCACTTGCACCCTTCTCTTGCACCCCACAAGTTCCCCCCTCATCCACACTGCTACCACAACTCCTCCCATGCACACTATAACTCACATTCTGCACATTATCATTTTTAGTCACATTTTTTCCCTCACTTTCACTCTTGCCTACACTGTCCCTTGATGTATTAGAGGCCGGGCTGGCTTGGTCTATAGCTCCGTGTACAAGGGTTGCTGGCTTAAGGATCAGCGCTGCACAGCTCCTCCGTTCAGTCTTCTGGGGCACGGACACAGGCTCCGCCCCCTCGCACAGTGCCATAGATTTTGGTGGGAGCTGTCCCACCGAATGCACTCCCGCCCCGCTTACTGCAGCTGACGGGCGCAGAACCTCCCCCTTCACAGGGGAGAGTCCCGACGCGCCAGAACTGGTACCAACTGTGTAACCTAGGGGACCGCCCCCTGAACCAACAAGGTCCGGCACCCGGACACTCCCCCCCCTCACAGGGGAGTGCCCCGCAGTGCCAGGACCTATACTGCCAGCTTCAATCGGGGGACCGCCCCCCAAATTGGTAAATCTGCCGCTATTTTCTGGTGCCTGGACACCCTCCCCCCTCACAGGAGGGTGCCCTTTTTTTTCTATAGCACCCGCGGCCATTTTGGGTGCACTACTGTATCCCCCATGCTGGCCCCGCTCCACTACAGAAACGGGGTCTGGCAGATTGGGGGACCCAGCACCCTGAACCGACTTTTCAGCCGACCCAGGCTGCTGGAAGGGAGAAAAGACAAACTTCACTGCCTGTGTCTTCTTCCTCTTCTTGCCCTTCGCTTTTTTCTTCTCCTCTGGGCCCAAATCATCCCCGAAAGAAAAATTTTCTAGACGAGTGGGGGACTCCTGCATAACAATTGCCCGCAGGAGACCCCCATCTGCCATGCCGCTGCAATCACTACAGTCACTGCCATCCTCATCGTCCTCACTGGAGGGAGGTAAGGCCACCTGAGCCGGGTTTATATAGTCCTCACTGAGGGTAAGTGGGGGGTCTGGGGTAACAGTGGTGGTACAAACAGAACCCGTGTCCATATCCCCCTCACTCACATCCCCCTCCTCACCTTCCTCCATCTCCTCCTCCTCCTCACTCTCATCTTGGTGACTTTCTTTTTCTGCACCTCTGGAGACCCCCTTTTTGGGGAACCTCTCTTCATTTAGAATCTTCTCACTGAAGAAGCCGGCTCCAGCCACAATGTCTGCTCTCAGCTGAACAATCTCCTCCACCTCTTTCTTTAGTGCTCTCACCTTTGCAGTGAACGCTGCTCTCTTGCCCTTGGCTGCTGTATCCGCCTGGTAAGTTGCAAACTTTATGTCTTCTCTAAGACCACGAAGCTGTTTCCCAAGTTGCTCATATTGGGCCATCTTTGCCTGGATTCTTGAACCAAAAGTCTCCAGGGATTCCCTTGGCCCCTTGACCCCCCATTGCTGGGGTTCTGAGGAGCCTGAGGTAGAAGCCTTCACTCCACTTCTCTGCCTGGATGTGCTTCTTTTCCCAGAGGAACTTTTGCTGGAAGCCTTGCAGCTCCCAGCTGGGGATGGGGGAGGGGGCCCCACATGGCGATGGGCCCTGGTGGATCGTCTCACCCCATCCTGGCTGCTGGCCGTCGCATTTTCCTTTGCACCCCCCGCCGGCCGGGTACGGGGAGTGCAAGATGAAGCCTCCTGGGGCTCCATAGCAGGAAAACCCTCTACCCAGGTATCTGCCACACACCTGGGGAGGGGTGGATGGAAATCACTGCTTCACTGGAAGAGTCTGGAAGTAACAGGAGCTCAGACACACCCAACCTCTCTCCAGAGCTGTACTCACTATTCTGCTGGTGGGGTCACTGTGTACATACATTACTTTTCTTGTTGGGGGGTGATGTCAGTTAGCACTCAGTGGGGATATTAGGAGAGGACAGTGAATGGCGTAAATGTACAAAAAATACCAAACTCTAGAATTGCTGCTTTTTGGTCACATCAAATACCATAAACATTTTTATAAAAAGCGATCAAATATTCCCATCTAAACAAAAATGGTACAGATAAAAACTACAGACCACGGCACAACAAATGGTCCCTCATACTGCCCCGTATATGGAAAAATAAAAGTGTTCGAATAGGAAAATTTTATGAATGTTAATTTTCTCACAAAAAGTATTAAGTATAACAAAACCTACATAAATTGGGTATTGTTGTAATCATATGGACCTTAAGAATAAAGATAATGTGTAATTGTATCCGTAAAATATACTGTGTAGAAACAAAACTCCACCCCCCAAAAAATAGCGAAATTAAGTAATTTTGCTATATATTCTTTATAAATTGAAAAATGTATTTATTATATGTGGGCGGGGCATCTATATTGGTGTGGGTGCATGGTGGGCCCCCTGCTAATACCTCCACACTGCTCAGACTCCACTATGCGAAGATCAAGGTTTACCCCATACAGTGATCATATACAGTTAGGAACCAACACTACACAAGCTCTGCATACCATATAAGTGCTTACAGTTACATCCAGTGAATCACAGGTGACGTCTTCTTTCATCAGAGTCATTCACTTTTACTTTTCTTCTCCCCCTGTCCTGGGCATCATGAACAATTCTCCAGGCCAAGACTTTTCACTGCAGAATCTGCAAGACAAACATTTTAGGCTCCTCGCTTCAGCGCCATCCTCACTTCAATATACACTTCCCATCAATATTGCCTCACATAGTTACAATGCCCCCATATAGCAGTTTGGCCTCCTCTGTGTCCCTATACAGTAGTTAGGCCCCTCCTCTCCCTCCATATTAACCAGTTAGATCCCACCCTCTTTATATTAGGTAGGTAAGCAGGGTTCCCCTTCCCTCCCTTCATCTTAAAGAGAAAAAGAGAAAAAGGAACACAATAGCGCCCCTGGTGAAGTACGTTAGGCACAGGTAGGGAGATGCTGGTAATAACACTCACCCTGTGGTGTTGCGCTCAGAGCACAACATCTGGTATCGCATATATCATAGAGTGGGATCCTGCAGCTTGATTCCCCCGTTCCCAGGCAGCGTCTGGTCCGGTAATGGTATAGGCAGCAGAAGAAACAAAAACGGAACTTATTCCAAGTGCCAGATCCCTTGAGGTAGTCAGTCATAGATGATAATTTGTGTGAGAAATTTAATCAAAAATTATGAATACATCAAATCTGGTGGTAACTCTTAGTACAGCGCTGGTGTTCTTGTCTCCCAAGTCCTTCTGTTTACTTATCCACGGGATAATCCAGAAGAGGATTGGGAGAATGTCATAGGGTCAGATGAAACCAAAGTAGAACTTTTTGGTAAAAACTCAACTCGTCGTGTTTGGAGGAGAAAGAATGCTGAGTTGCAACCAAAGAACACCATACCTACTGTGAAGCATGGGGGGGTGGGGGTGGAAACATCATGCTTTGGGGCTGTTTTACTGCAAAGGACAACTGATCCATGTAAAGGACAGAATGAATGGGGCCATGTATTGTGAGAATTTGAGTGAAAACCTCCTTCCATCAGCAAGGGCATTGAAGATGAAACATGGCTGGGTCATTCAGCATTACAATGATCCCAAACACATCGCCTGGGCAACGAAGGAGGGGCTTTGTAAGAAGCATTTCAAGGTCCTGGAGTGGCCTAGCCAGTCTCGAGATCTCAACTCCATAGAAAACCTTTTGAGGGAGTTGAAAGTCCATGTTGCCCAGCGACAGCCCCAAAACATCACTGCTCTAGAGGAGATCTGCATGGAGGAATGGGCCAACATACCAGCAACAGTGTGTGAAAACCTTGTGAAGACTTACAGAAAACATTTGACCTCTGTCATTGCCAACAAATGGTATATAACAAAGTATTGAGATGAACTTTTGTTATTGACTAATTACTTATTTTCCTCCATAATTTGCAAATACATTCTTTAAAATCAGACAATGTGATTTATGGATTTTTTTTCTCATTATGTCTCTCATAGTTGAGGTATACCTATGATGGAAATTACAAGCCTCTCTCATCTTTTTATGTGGGAGAACTTGCACAATTGGTGGCTGACTAAATACTTTTTTTGCCCCACTGTGTGTATATATATATATATATATATACATAAAACCAAAAAGCAACAGCACACAAGAAAATGAAAGAGTATAAGGTAAGGTGCAGGCAACCTGTTAAAGGATCAAGTCCAACGATCCATTCAAAGATAAAAAGGAAGATCAGGGCAGCACTCCAATAACGTGAAAAAAGTGAATTTATTCCATCAAAGCAATGTGCAAAACAGCAGCGACGTTTCAATCCTCTCCAGGATCTTTTTCAAGCTTGAAAAAGATCCTGGAGAGGATCGAAACGCCGCTGCTGTTTTGCACATTGTTTTGATGGAATAAATTCACTTTTTTCACGTTATTGGAGTGCTGCCCTGATCTTTTTTTTTTTATATATATACATATATATATACCACCACCCCCCTCTTTAATATAAGATGCGTAGACAGGCTCCCCCCTTTCCACCCTTCATGCAGGTATGTAGACAGGCTTTACCCCCCACTATATTTGCAAGGTAGCCCCCCATCAAGCCACCCGAGCCATGACGCAGACGTCCTGACTGGCCTCCCCAAGTCTGTGAGTGGAGTGAGTGGCAGGGCTAGGAGCTTATAGCTCTCAGCTCCGCCACTCTGCAGCCGCTGCATCCAAGGTCCTGATACAAGTGTCAGGACCTTGTATGCTAGTATGAAGCGGCGGCTGGCCAGAGCTACTTTCACATTGGGCAGCCAAGCACGGGCCTGCCGCTGCCTAATTTTTCCTGGTATCCCGGGGGGCAAGTCCTGCCCTGTGCAACACTACTACAACTACTACAACTCCCAGCATGCCCGGACATCCAATGGCTGCGAGTAAAGGTGATGGACTGGCCAAGCATGTCTCCTGACCTAAACCCTATTTAACACCTGTGGGGGCTCAAACGGGGAGCACAGAGTTGTCATGGAAGAGTGTAAGAGGACTTTATTGGCAACGCCCAAAATAACGGTGGCCACACAAAATATTGACACTTTGAGTCAATATGGACATTTCCACTTGGGGATGTACACGCTTTTGTTGCCAAGGTTTACACATTACTGGTTGTGTGTTGAGTTGTTTTGAGGGGACACAACATTACACACTGTTATACTCAATACTTTTACATTGTAGTAGAGGGTCATTTCTTCAGTGTTGTCTCATGAAAAGGTGTAATGAAATATTTACAAAAATGTGTGGGGTAAATTCACTTATGTGAGATACTGTATATAACACCAGGGTACCCCTTTAATGAGGACTCATACAGTGTCCTATTAATGGGAGGTGACAAACACTAGGATCATTAACTTATCCATCTGTTTACTATATGCTAGGAATTTTCCGGAATTGTTCCTGTGGCATGAAAATGAAAAATTACAAGAATTTGATTCATTGTCAGAAAGCAGAGCGCAGGTACATTATGATCTGTATGTGACCAGGGCACCGCAGTATTGGGAGATTTCGAATAATGTTGTCTCCTAATTGAATCTAGTCTCCTGGATCGGGTCTTGCTCCCCTGACCGGGTATATAGATGCACAAGGCCCAGAAACAAATTTCCAGCCATTATATTAATATTGTTCTGGTTTATTTTATCTGGAAAACATTGAATTATTGTGTGTGGCCTGGGACCGGCGAGGAATTGTCACACCAGCAAGCAATTGTCACCCGTGCCCCTCTGTTCACTGCGAGCTGTACAGACCTTTATTTGCAGGAGACCTGTGTTCATTCTGGTACAATTCAGTTCCATTGTGGGTGATTAAAAATGAAGTTTATTGAGCGGTTCCCTAAGAAATGGTTAGCAATGCATTTTTATAGGCAATAGTGGACAGGTTACGCTGATTAAAGAGCTATCCCAGGAGGGCCCCAGAGATTACCGCCACACATAATCACCTTTTATTATTTCATCCATAAGGAGTTATTCTTACTAGTAAGATTTACCTTTTTCCTATACTGTGCTGCACTTCTATGTCTAAATGTGACCTACATGTCTATAAATCTAATTTCCCTTGTTTATGACCATAACTCCAGGAATACAGTGAAAACTGACATGTAGGCAGGCCGAAGAGAAGACAGAGAAGGATCGGAGGATTTTGGCCAATCATACCATACACTTGTTTTGTCATTAGACCACAGGCAAAAGAAATCTGTGATGTCCCAGTACGGGATATAGTCCTGTACAGTACTTAGGCCCTGTCAGGTTGAGTCCCTCTGTGTCCTAGGGGCTCTCCTGCAGTGTCTCCCCCTTTGTATTATCTCTATATTTTTTTTGTATTAGGTATAAAGGACTTTTAAGGACCTTTGAGATAGTCACAGGATGTTGTTGTCACATATTTGTTACCCAGGGAGCACCAGCTAACCACGTGACCTGCAGCTTGACCTATGGGCTTCTTGCTCCGCCCCCCTTTATAAGAGGGGCAGCCATTACAATCACTCTCTTTTGCTCATATGACTCCTGCTGAGATATAGTTAAGACCAGACATCTCAGAGCCAGTGTCCAGCACATCTGGAGACTCAAGCCTAACCAGCAGCCACATGTCAGTAAGTCAAGTCATCTATGTCTGCTGTCACTACCTACAGTCAAGTCTATAGTCAAGTCTATTATAGTCAGTATGGCTGAGTTGAAGTCTGTCCAAACAGCAAGCTGCAAGGTCCCCTCTGTGTTACTGGCCACCTTTCTGGGATCCTGGCCTAGCTGTAAAGACTATTACCATCTGTCTACCTCAGTAAAGCTACCGTTAACCCTAACCTAGTCTTGGACTATTAATATCCTGCCTAACCTATGGATAGCGGTGCTACCGTTCAGGTGGTTACCCGGAAAACCACACCCTGGCATCACGAACATTTAGGGATTAATACCATCTGCCCCATACATCTCATTGCACCCCCGTGCACACCACAAATACCAACGTGGCTAATCTAATTTTTGACAGACTAATATCTGCCATAAGCCATCATAAATTATTGTGTTCTTAGATAGTTGTATAGTTGGCCATTTTGGTTGATCTTTGCTGGGATAAAATCTAGGATCGTGCATGCATTATTACACAATTTTTAGAGCTAAAACCAGGAGTACATACAAAGGAGAAGAGAAACATCAGTCTATCCTTCATACTTTTCCTTCCTTTCAGATCCACAATTGCCTCAAAAACTGCACGTGTGATTTGTGGTATGTTTACATTAGTTGGTATTGCACAAAAATTTTGACAGCACTTTGAACAAATTCCACAGGGATATTTGCTAGATAAATCTTCAGCAAATCTTTCAGACTTTGTGGCATAATTCCCTGCAGATTTAAGCACTTGATGGTGGGGTGGGGGGGTGGGGGGGGGGTGTATAAAGCAGTATACTCACCTACCTATCCTTTAATACTCCACTGGCAACGCTTACCTGATTCCCTGCTGGTCACTATACACCTGGCTTTCAGTTACATGTGCTAACACGTGACTGCTGCAGGGGATGTCTAATGGCCCATCCCCACTGGAGGCCAGGTGTACAATGACCAATGGGGAACCAAAAAGCATGAAAGCACCTTATAGTGCCTCTGTAATTTCAAAAAAACATTTGACATGTCGCATAGACATGTCAAAAGGTTTGATCTGTTGGGGTCTCACATCGGTCTATATCCTGCTTCCTTGAACAGCCCCATAATGGGACTGTCCTGTAAACCAGGGCCTATATAACTGCAAGCCATGGTGTGAAGTGTGCTACAGTGGGCTTCTGCTCGCTCAATCTAATGATGGTGGGGGTGTCCAACCTTTGTGACATTTGAAATGTTTTTTGCAATGACAGGGATATATTTAGCTTAGTCAAGTGGGTATAGCTGTTTTCTTTCTTTCTTTTCATTTTTTTTCTTTCTTTCTTTCTATAATTTTTTAATTTGATAATTAAAGGGAACCTGTCTCCGGTTTTATGTTGCCCAAACTGCAGGCAGCATGAAACAGGTGCAGGGATGGCAGCTCCCTGCCCTGCCAGCCTTGAGTTACACATTTCTTCCTTTACATAGATAGACCACCATCTTGTGGCTACTTACCTTAGTCCCAGTGTTTTTTTTTACACTGATTTCTCTAAAACATCCAAGCATTTTAGAGTTAAAGGGGCACTCTGCCCCTAGACATCTTATTCCCTATCCAAAGGACTTCGCTCCCTGCTGGATGACTGGCAATGCTGAGTGAAAGCTCGTGACATCATGGCCATGCTCCCTCAATGCAAGTCTATGGGAGGTGGCATGAAAACCCCTATCGTAGACTTGCATTGAGGGGGCATGGCCGTGATTTCATGAGCGGAGCATGGCTGTGATATCAAGAGCCTCTGGCGCTGCACCCAACGCTCTAACAAATGCCGGGTGCAGCAGGGAGATCACAGGGGTTCTTAGCGGCGGGACCCCTGTGATCACACATCTTACCCCTTATCCTTTGAATAGGGGATAAGATGTCTAGGAGCAGAGTACCCCTTTAATAGTACCAGCATCCATGGTTTGGGCAACATAAAACAGGTGACAGGTGCCCTTAAAGTAGTCCAGCTGGCTCCTGGAGTGGCCTATTAATTTTAATTCTCTTGTCCACCTCTGAAATTGAAATTCAAGTTTTGACAACTTGACACGAAAGAACAAGTCAAGGATTTATAATGGTGTTTTTTTTAGCTTTTGTAGGAAATTACCCCCCCGCCCCCGAAGTTTTATATCAAGATTATACAACATTGGTACAAGAAGGTGATTAAGGTTTGAATTGAGACATAAGTCCTCCTTAGTAGCTGTCCACACAGGATAGTAGTTGGACTGGATCTTACCTCCAAGGGTCATTTGTCATATTTTGGCACCAGGGTAAGGTATAAGAGAGGAGTTATTCATTGCTGTTCACACATTGAGATGAACTAGGAGGATTATCTAGCTTGGTGATGAAGACAGTAGTGTTCTAGTGAGTGCTGCCACTCCTGGGAACATATGGCAAGAAGATAATCTGCTCAACTTCTGTCAGGGAATCGTAGCTCCTTTAATTAACCGGGCTGAGAAAACAGTCTGCAGACTTCTTCTTCATCTTCTTCTGTGCCCCCAACAAAAGCACTCATCCACGTTTCTCCTCCAAGGCCAACATTAGCCATACTGCTGTCGTTCTCCAAGAGGAGACAACGAAGGCAACAATACTTACTAGTTTATTAGCCTGATGGCATCATCTGGCATTGAGAAAATCTACACATGTCCTAGGTGAAGATCTGAAGAGAAAAAGCCAACTACACAAAGGCGTGAGCCATAGACACCAATAGACACCAGTTCATGAACTGAAGATCTGGCACTCCCATTGTTTGCATTTCTAAGATTCTTGTTGGGATGTCCCTTCTGGTATGAATTTTACATGGCAAGAGTAATGGCATTATTATAGCCATTTTCTATCACAATTCTCTTTTTATTTAACCCCTTAAGGACCAGGCACGTATGAGTACGTCCTTGCGCCCTGGGTCTTATACGTCCTGGTGAATTTCGCATCCCACCGCGCCGAGCGGGTGGCGAAATCGGACGCCTGCTGAAATGTCGGCGATCGCAGAAAATCGCATGTCAATTCAGACATGCGATTTTCTGCTATTCCAGGCTGATCAGGTCTCTGGTGACCCGATCACCTGGAAAATAGTGATGATCTCACCTGTCAGTGACAGCCCAGATCATCTTGCAGGGTAGGAGTGAGGTTGCAGTGATGCGATCTCCTCCTATACCCTGCCATTGGTCAGAACTGATTCTGACCAATGGCAGAGCAGGACAGTGGGTTGCCATGGCAACCCCCCATTCTGCCCACCCCTGGATGTCGAGGGGAACATGGGGAGAAGATGGAGGTCGATACCTGGAGGAGAAGATGCCTGGGAACAGCTGATCGTCGCTGGAGACTGCTGGATCCTGGCTCAGGTAGGGAAGCGACGTGGGTGGGGGGGGGGGGAAATGAAAGTGAAAGTAAAGTGATCTTTACTGTGGCAACCACTAGGAAGGCCAAACTGCAACTCCCAGCAAAAAGGCTGTCTGGGCATGCTGGGAGTTGTAGTTTTGCAACATCTGGAGGGTCACAGTTTGGGGACCACTGTTACAGTGGTGCCCAAACTGTAGCCCTCCAGATGTTGCCAAACTACAACTCTCAGCATGCCTAGACTGCCCAGGCATGCTGGGAGTTGTAGTTCTGTAACATCTGTCCCTTCAGATTCTGCAATTTTCATGAACATTTTGAAAATTGCTGCTCTACTTTGAAGCCCTCTAATTTTTTCAAAAAGTAAAAATATGTCCATTTTATGATGCCAACATAAAAAAGACATATTGTGTTTGTGAATAAAAATAAAATGTACTTGGAATATCCATTTTCCTTACAAGTAGAGAGCTTCAAAGTTAGAAAAATGCAAAATTTTCTTGAAATTTCTGGATTTTTCACCAAAAAAGGATGCAAGTAACAGCGAAAATTTACCACCAAAATAAAGTAGAATATGTCACGAAAAAACAATCTCAGAATCAGAATATTCGGTAAAAGCATTTTAGAGATATTAATTCTTAAAGTGACAGTGGTCAGATGTACAAAAAACGCTCTGGTCCTACAGTGAAAATTGGCCTGGTCCTTAAGGGGTTAAATCACTGTGAGGGGTAGGATCACACAGTGCAGAAGCCAGGTGATGCAGTTGAACACTGTACAGACATACTGTTTCCTATTGTTAATAGGCTCGGGTTCGGTAGCAGTGTACCTGCTAAACTGTGTGGCCATAAGGTCTATCTATTAAATGCCACATACTTTTACAGGAAAACTGTTTAAAGGGGTACTCCGCCCCTAGACATCTTATCCCCTATCCAAAGGATATGGGATAAGATGTCAGATCGCCGGGGTCCCGCTGCTGGGGATCCCGGGGATCGCTGCTGCAGCACCCCGCTATCATTACTGCACAGAGCGAGATTGCTCTGCACGTAATGACGGGTGATACAGGGGCCGGAGCATCGTTACATCACGGCTCCGCCCCTCATGACGTCACGGCCCGCCCCGTCAATACAAGTCTATGGGAGGGGGCGTGGCGGACGTCACGCCCCTATCCATAGATTTGCATTAAGGGGACGGGCCGTGAAGTCATGAGGGGTGGAGCCATGACGTCACGCTGCTCCGGCCCCTGTATCACCCTTCATTACGCACAGAGCGAACTCGCTCTGTGCAGTAATGATAGCGGGGTGCCGCAGCGGGGATCCCGGGGTCCCCAGCAGCGGGACCCCGGCGATCTTACATCTTATCCCCTATCCTTTGGATAGGGGATAAGATGCCAGGGGCGGAGTACCCCTTTAAGAAGCCACACAGCCTATAACAGTCAACAAGGAATGCCTCCTTCGTGACTGCATTTTGGGCTCCCTGCTTCTGAACTTTAAGACCCTGCCATTAGAGGTTTGCATGGATTCAGATCACAACTCTGCCCTATTGGACCCGGAGTACAAAGCTGCCAAGGAGCAGGGACTGAGGATGTACTGTATGTACTGACTTACATATCTTTTTTTTTTTTTTTTACTTATGGCTGCAAACGTACTATTACTATTTTATATTACTACTGTATATACTATTTTTTATTCATCATTATTTTCTGTTGCTTGCTGTCACTGAACATGAATTATTTGGAACATTAAAAAGCTGAAACTGGTCAAGCCTATTTTTTTCACAGCTGCAATTTGTTACAATGCATCCAGTCTAGGGCTATGTTCACATCTCAGAATTTCCGTGCGGAATTCCAATTTGGATTTCTGCATGGAGATTCCGCAGCATTGGATTTCTGCATGGGATTCCCCACTCCCATTCACACTTCTAAAATTTTGCTAGCGGAATTCCACAAGCAGAATTTCAGAAGTGTGAATGGGAGTGCGGAATCCCATAGATGTCTATGGACTTTAATTTGAGGCGGAATTCCGCAAGTGGAAATTCTGCCATGTGAATAGACCCTTAAGATAGAAGAAAAGAAGAATCAGGCTGGTCTCATTCAAATTACTAGACGTAAGAACATTTTAGCGCCATTGTTTTGTCAGTTTATCTTTTTGTCTGAAAATGACAATGTAATTACGAGTGCAGAGCAAGGTGCTACTGAAGGCCTCCGCGTGATTGACATCGCTTCGTGCAGCGTCACATTTGTCAGGTGTTTTGCAGGAAGTCATAAAGAGCAGAATCTGTGTCTCTCAGCACATTGCTTACAAAAACATTTTCATTTTCAATTCCCATTCGGCACTCATTCATGTGTGCTGCTCAGAGTGGGGATTTCATTAAATGCATTAATAGATTTTATGGGACTTGTCAGCTCCGCAAGATGTTAGGAAACACAAATGCATTTTTTGTTGTCGCTGTTGTTGTGCATAGAATTTCAATGACACAGGAAGCAAATGTGCTAAGAAAATGCAAAAATAAGAGTCAAGGTGAATGTAGTGCGTCTGTAGGAAAGAAGGGTATACTGGTTCTTGTATTCCTACTCCAACGATTTTAAAGGGGTACTCCGACGCTGAGACATCTTATCCCCTATCCAAAGGATAGGGGGTAAGATGCCTGATCGCGCGGGGTCCCGCCGCTGGGGACCCTCGTGATCTCCCACACAGCACACCTTTAGAATCAGCCCCCGGAGCGTGCTCGCTCCGGATCTGATTACTGGCGATCTCAAGGACGGAGCATAGTGACGCCATGGCTCCACCCCCTCCATAGGCTTGCATTGAGGGGGCGGAGTGTGACGTCACTATGCTCCGTCCCCGTGATCGCCAGTAATCAGACCCGGAGCGAGCACGCTCCAAGGGCTGATTCTAACGGGGTGCGGCGTGGAAGATCCCCAGCTGCGGGACCCCCGCGATCAGGCAGCTTATCTCCTATCCTTTGGATAGGGGATAAGATGTCTTAGCGCCGGAGTACCCCTTTAAGTACAGTCAAGTGATTGGCATAAATGGTAATCTTGATACACATTATGCGGTAGGCCACTATCACTATGGGGGAGATTTATCAAAACTGGTCTAGAGGAAAGTTGCAGAGTTGCCCATAGCAACCAATCAGATTGCATCTTTCATTTATGAAAAAAGCCTTTGGAAAATGAAAGAAGCGATCTGATTGGTTGCTATGGGCAACTCAGCAAATTTTTCTCTGGACAGGTTTTGATAAATCTTCCCCTATGTCGTTGTGCATGGGCAAAAAAAATAAAAAAAAAGAATAGAGGTTTTGATGTTTGGCCATTGACTTCAATGTAAAGTACACATTACATCTGATGCACAAAAGGTTGTGAAGATGCTGTACAATAGGATTTCTTGGTGAAAGGTAAATTGTATTACTTGCATGGTACCTGCAGATTGCTCAGTGCTTGGAGCTCTAGTGCTATAGCAGAAGTTAGTACAGAAGTGCAGTGGGGTCATGGGTCAGTCTAGTTAAAGGGGTACTCCGGTGGAATTTTTTTTTTTTTTAAATCAACTGGTGCCAGAAAGTTAAACAGATTTGTAAATTACTTTTATTAAAAAATATGAATCCTTCTTGTACTTATTAGCTGCTGAAAACTACAGAGGAAATTCTTTTCTTTTTGGAACACAGAGCTCTCTGTTGAATCACGAGCGCAGTGCTCTCTGCTGACATCTCTGTCCATTTTAAGAACTGTCCAGAGTAGGAGAAAATCCCCATAGCAAACATATGCTGCTCTGGACAGTTCCTAAAATGGACAGAGATGTCAGCAGAGAGCACTGTGGTCATGATGTCAGCAGAGAGCATTGTGTTCCAAAAAGAAAAGAATTTCCTCTGTAGTATTCAACAGCTAATAAGTACTGGAAGGAATAAGATTTTTTAATAGAAGTAATTTACAAATCTATTTAACTTTCTGGCACCAGTTGAGTTAAAAAAAAAAAAGTTTTCCACTGGAGTACCCCTTTAACATTAGCAATGCCAGATACTTATTATGACAGCAAAGTAAACTCTACATTAGTGGCCTTCAACCTGGGACACTCCAGCTGTTGTGAAACTGCAGCTGAGCAGCATATCAACATTAGAGGAATGCTTTTTTTTTTTGGGAAGTTCATGAAAGATAAAGAAGATTATTATTACAAACCCGACCTGTTTTGTCGGGTTTCGTGCCAAAATGTGGCGCAATGCGCCACATTTTGGCACACAACCCGTCAAAACAGGTCAGGTTTGCAATAATAAATTAATACACAAAACACAAATTGTGTCTGCGCCAGATATTGTCTTGGCGCATTGTGCCAAAATACACCTACAAACCAGAAGAGGGGCGTGGCTTTACAACCCGACTGATTTAATATTGAATTCACAGAAAATCCTGTCAATAAATGGCTGGAAATTTCCACCTAGAAAAAGCTGGTCAGAAAATGTTCCTGTGTAAATCTGTAAATCCCTATAGTAAATAGAGGGGAATCCTTCTAGTCTGAAACAACATTAACCAGTTGCCGTCTAAGGACTAGTGTTGCTCGCGAATATCGCATATTCGCGAATTCGCGAATATTCGCGAATATAGCACTATATATTCGTAATTCCGAATATTCGTTTTTTTTTTTTAACAGTACACATGACAGTGATCACCCCTCTCTGCTTCCAGCTTGTTAATGTAAAGAAGGCTCTAATACTACTGTGTGAGACTGGTGTGAGACTGGATCCCCCCCCCCCGGCAGTGGGATCATGGGGGGGGGGGAGATTTGGGCGATCCACTGATCCACTGTGGAGGTAGCCGGAGGGCTTACCTCTACTCCTATGCTGGTCCCTGCTCTGTGATTGATAGAGCCTGGCTGCACCAGACTTTATCAATCAAGTGCAGAGCACACAGATCAATGTGGTTCTATGGAACCACATTGATCTGTATGAGGAATCTACTGATTCCACATAAAAGTCCCCTAAGGGACTAAAAGTTTAAATAAAAAGTTGAATAAAAAGTGAAAAAAACACCCATTAACTCATTCCATATTAAAAGTTTGAATCATCCCCTTTTCCCAAATCCCATGTAAAAATATGCAAACATAATAAAAACAAACATATGTGTTATCGCCGCATGCGTCAATGTCCGAACTATAAAAATAATAATGTTAATTAAACCGGACGGTCAATGGCGTACACGTAAAAAAAATTCCAAAGTCCAAAATTGCGTATTTTTGGTCCTTTTGTATACCATAAAGAAATGTATAAAAAGCAATCAAAAAGTCAAATTTGCCCTCATACATCCCCGTATATGAAAAAATAAAAAAGTTATAGGGGTCAGAAGATGACAATTTTAAACATATTAATTTTGGTGCATGTAGTTAGGATTTTTTTTAAGTAGTAAAATAAAATAAAATCTATATAAATTAGGTATCCTTGTAACCGTATGGGCCTAAAGAATAAAGATAAGGTGTCATTTTTACCGAAAAGTACACTGCATAAAATCGGAAGCCCCTAATTTTGCCCCACAAATATTTTTTTTCTTGTTTCGTCATAAACTTTGTGGTGAAATGATTGATGTCATTATAAAGTACAAATGGTGGCGCAAAAAAAAAAAGGCCTTATATGGGTCTGTATGTGCAATTTATTCAACCAATCCTCCAACTTGTGGATTGTTGCACATATGCTATACCAGTATTTCCCAACCAGAGCGCCTCCAGCTGTTGCAAAACTACAACTCCCAGCATGTCCGGACAGCCGTTCATTGCTGGGAGTTGTAGTTTTGCAACAGCTGCAGACAACCCTGGTTGAGAAACACTGACCTATACTATATACTACTATTTAGTCCAATATGCTGGGAGATGTAGTTTTTGTTTGGGGCAGCTGCTGATCCACAGGCTGTATCATGCTGGGAGTTGTAGTTAGTAGCTAATTGCAACTCCCGTATTTGTTTAAAAAAAAAAAAAAAGCAGTCAAAAAGTCACATAAAAAAAGAGCCCTCATACATGTCTGTATAAAGAAAAATAAAAAAGTTATAGGGGTCAGAATAGGACAAAATTTCCCCCGCATATGTGTATCCTGTGATGTTACGAATCTACAATTAATTATGCAAATTAGCATGGCCGGATTTTTTTTGCAAGAAAGGTGGCAACCCTACTGGGGATGTGTTCTCACTTATTAAAGGCACTGTTGCAGGCACTTGACTATTCCCTTTGGAGCAAACTCCCCTCTATTTTCCCAACCTTCTTCCTTGCAAATGCCAAAAAACTTTTATAATTCTACTAGCTGAGTACCGGTCATTGCCTGTTTTTTCCTTCCTAATCCTTGTTTGGGGGGGGGGGGGGGGGGGGGAATCAACAAAGGAGGAAGCTTTTGACTTCATATCCCATCATCATATATTGTTGTGATATCCCAGCTCTATATCCCGTCCTCATGTCTCAATCTCATATCCCGTCCTCATATCCCAACCTCATATCCCGTCCTCATATCATGTCCTCATATCTTGACCTCATATCCTGACCTCATATCCTGTCTTCATATCTTGACCTCATATCCTGTCCTCATATCCCGTCCTCATATCCCTTCCTCCTATCTCGACCTCATATCCCGTCCTCATATCCCGACCTCATATCCCATCATCATATCCCATTCTAATATCCCGACCCCCTATCCCATCCCCACATCCTGTCCTCATATCCCGACCTCATATCCTGTCCTCATATCTCAACCTAATATCCCGTCCTCAAATCCCGTCCTCCTATACTGTCCTCCTATCTCGACCTAATTTCCTGTCCTCATAGCCCGTCCTCATATCTCGACCTCATATCCTGTCCCCATATCCTGTCCCCTTATCCAGACCTCATATCCTGTCCTCATATCTCGACCTCATATCCCGCCTCATATCCCATCATCATATCCCGTCCTCATATCTCGACCTCATATCCCGTCTTCATATCCCATCCTCATATCCTGTCCTCCTATCACATCCTCCTATCTCACCTCATTTCCCGTCCTCATATCTCAACCTCATGTCCCGTCCCCATATCCCGACCTCATATCCCGTCCTCATGTCTCGACCTCATATCCCGTCCTCACATCCCATCCTCATATCCCGTCCCCATATCCCGTCCTCCTATCCCGTCCTCATATCCCGTCCTCATATCCCTTCCTCATATCCAGACCTCATATTCTGTCCTCATATCCAGACCTCATATCTCAACCTCCTATCCTAACCTCATATCCCATACTCATATCCTTATCTCCTATCCCGTCCTCCTATCCTGTCCTCATATTCCGTCCTCATATCTCAACCTCATATCCCGTGCCCATATCCCGACCTCCTATCTCAACCTCATTTCCCGTCCTCCTATCTCAACCTCATATCCCGTCCTCATATACTGACCTCATATCCCTTCCTCACATCCCATCTTCATATCCTGACCTTATATACCATCCTCATATCCCATCATTTTGTCCCATCCTCATATCCTGTCCTCAGGTGGGACTGATTTGTGATGAAGATATTGTAAGCTGAAAATAGAAGGGGACGTGGCTTTATGGGACTAGGGTTGATCTGAGCTTTTTTTGTCTATTTTTTTAACATAAAAATTATTGCAAGAGTTTTTTTGCGTTTTTTTGCGCAAAATCTGATAGAATTCTTTATAGCTATGTCTACCGTTAAGTTTACCATAGTGCACTTTCTACTGTAGAATCAAATTTATTAACTGCGTTTTTTTTTTCAAAAGCAATAAAATGCGCAAAAGCACTTTTTTGTCCTTTTCTGTCCTCAGAGGACACATACCAAAGTGTCAGAAAGCATCTGAGATCGTGAAACTTGGGTTCTCCTTTGTATTTTGGAAACATAATATATTACCTATTTTGGTACAGTTAAGACTACTACTCCCATCATGGACAGACTCTGCCCATGATGGGAGTTATAGTCCAGGGGCTGAAAGGCAGATCGCACCTGTCATTCTCCAGAGACCCGCTGCGATCCACATTTATTAACTGTAAAAGCCTGCGGCACAGGCAGCTGCAATGCGCTCCCGGCGGGGAATCGGCGGCGAATACTGTATACAGCTCTCATAATTCATAATCCCCGCCGCCGTGAGACGAGAGCTCTGATTGGTGAAAAGCTATTCGGCGGCGGAGGTTATGAATTATGAGAGTGTATACAGGAGCCCACGGGGAGCGCAGTGGAGCCGCCGGCTAGTACAGTTAATAAATGCGGATTGCAGCGGGTTTCTGGAGAATGAGCCGATGCGATCTGCCCCTCAGCCTCTGGACTATAACTCCCATCATGGACAAAGTCTGTCCCATGATGGGAGTAGTTGTAGTACCGCAGTGCTGAGGGATGGCACTTGCACATCTCCCGGCTGCGGAATTTTAGGACTACTACTCCCATTATGCGTTTTGCATAATGGGAACAGAGCCTTTCTTGCAGTGTGTTCCTAGGGAGACTCCAGCTGTTGCTTAACTACAGCTCCCATGATGGGAGTTATAGTTTAGCAACAATTGGAGGCTCCCTGTTTATGAATACACAGCATTATGTGCGCTTTCTGCAGGGGAGAGCGCAAAAAATGTACTAACCATTTTCTTGTTTTTTTTCTTCTCATTTCAGATACCTGAATGCAGAAGACTATATCAGAATCGGTGGACTGCAACGATGACCAGCGTTTTTTTTCATTTCAATAAAATGGTTAACAAGGGCTGTGGGGGAGTGTTTTTTTAAATAAATTTTTTTTCAATTTGTTTTGTTTTTTATAATTGAATTTTCAGGCTTAGTAGTGGAAGCCGTCTTATAGATGGAATCCATTATTAAGCCAGGGCTTAGTGTTCACCCCAAAATCAGCTAACATTAAAGGGGTATTCCAGGAAAAAAAAATTTCATATATCAACTGGTTCCAGAAAGTTAAACAGATTTGTAAATGACTTCTATTAAAAAATCTTAATCCTTTCAGTACTTATGAGCTTCTTAAGTTAAGGTTGTTCTTTTCTGTCTAAGCAATCTCTGATGACACGTGTCTCGGGAAACGCCCAGTTTAGAAGCAAATTCCCATAGCAAACCTCTTCTAAACTGGGCGGTTCCCGAGACACGTGTCATCAGAGATTACTTAGACAGAAAAGAACAACCTAAACTTCAGAAGCTCATGAGTACTGAAAGGATTAAGATTTTTTTAATAGAAGAAATTTACAAATCTGTTTAACTTTCTGGAGCCAGTTGATATATAAAAAAAAGTTTTTTTCCTGGATAACCCCTTTAACCTCTAATTATTACCCGTTACTCACTGCCACAGGGGTGCTGGGAAGAGCTGGTACCAACAGGCCCGGAGCACCAAAAATCGCACTCCTTGGCCTAGGCGGTAACAGGCTGGCGTTATTTAGGCTGGAGAGGGCCAGTAACAATGGTCCTCGCCCACCCTGGTAACATCAGGCTGTTGCTGCCTGGTTGGCATCTGGATGATACTGAAAATAGGGGGAACCCTGTGTGTTTTTAAATAAATAAATAAATAAAAAAAGTGTGTGGTTCCCCCATTTTTTCAGTATCAGCCAGATACCAACCAAGCAGGAACAGCCAAACATTACCAGGGTGGGCAAGGACAATTGTTACTGGCCCTCCCCAGCCGAAATAACGCCAGCCTGTTACCGCCTAGGCCCAGCAGCGCCATTTTTGACAATCCGGGCCTGTTGGTACCGGCTCTTCCCGGCACACATGCGGAGGTGGGTACGGGGGTAATTATTGGGGGATATCGCTAACTGATTTTGGGGCTAACACTAGTAATGGCTTAGTAATGGATTCTGTCTACCAGACGGCTTTCACTACTAAGTCTGAAAATTCAATTATAAAAAACATAACACATTGAAAAAAATGTTAATAAAAAAAACCACTCCCCCACAGACCTCGTTAACCCTTTATTGACATTTAAAAAAAACGTTGTCCATAATCGCAATCCACTGAATCTGGCATAGTCCTCCACATTCACATATCTAAAATGAGAAGAAAAAAAAAACAATAAAACTGCAACCATTTCAGTGATTTCTACACTATCAAAAAGCTGGTATGAAATTTTTGATGTAAACCGCTTTGAAAATATCATGTAAAGCAGACAATATACGTGGACACGCCCACTTTTACAAAACTAACGTGAACAGTGTAAACCACGGCACAAAGCTCTTTGAAAATGTGGTCGATACTTTTCGCGACAAAATTTATTTCTTTTTTGCCCCAAAATTCTTTGAGAATCTCACCCTCTGTGTACTTTATAAAGATTTATGATTTTGCTATTGTGCAGAGTTTTGTTCAGCGCACCCTGCTGCTTCAGCACTATGTGAGCAGTGTACCACGGCAAAATGCCACAGCTCTGTGAAATGTGCGGTAGAGAAGGAGTGCATGGTAAAGCGAGGGGGGGCATTTCTATACTTGCACAAAATTTATCAAAGAAGTGCACAACTTTTGTAAATCATGAGCAAGAGTGTAAATTAGACAAACAGTGTAAAAGGGGTAGATCTGTGTCTACAATAGACACCTATTGATAAATGTCCCCCATTGAGTTTTATATATAAATATATATATATATATATATATATATATATATATATATATATATATATAGATTGGAGATGAGCGAATCGAAGCTGACGAACATGAATTCGTTACGAATTTCAGGAGATATTCTATTTGCAACAAATGCGAATATCGTTGCGATTCTATCGCACGAATCGCTTCATTTAACTCCATTTACTGCGGTGCAGGCTCCCCACGTACTGACATGTGGATCCGACATTTTAGATGCCCTATCTAAAATGTTGGATCCACATTTCAGTACGTGGGGCAAGGAACGCTGGTAAGGCAGGAAGGCAAGGTGGGAAGGGCCTAAATTCATCAGGCGCAGGCAGAGTTCGCAGCAGAGTAGGGGTGTGTGGCAGCCAGAGTCGCAGCGAGAATTTTGAGCTCCCGGTGTCAGCTAGCAGTCGTGTTGCGACCAGAAACCCAACAGCTGTGATTGATCGATTCACTCGGTCATCCATTTCCTCCCAAGTGAGATCCGACACCCCCAGTCAACAGTCAGTGGGTTCCTCAGACTTAACCCTCAGTTGGCATGGCCCTCATGCTGCTACTGCCACCTCCAGGCTCTGTCATTGTGCTGCTCTATGGTCTCTTCATGCTAAAGCTACCACCTTCAGGCTCTCTACTTGTGCTGCTCTATGGTCTCCTCATGCTAATGCTACCGCCTCCAGGATCTCTCATTGTGCCGCCATATGGTCTCCTCATGCTGATGCTGCCACCTCTAGGCTCTCTAATTCTGCTGCTCTATGGGCTCCTCATGCTGATGCTACCACCTCCACGCTCTCTCATTGTGCTGCCATGGATACTGCAAAACATAATTAAGGTGCTGGCCCCCAGTTTCAGAAATTCCTGGCATTAGGGTCACTTTCAGGACTCCTGATGCCACCTCCAGGCTGTGCCATTCAGCCACTATATGGTATCCTCATGCTTCAGCCACCTCCAGGCTGTGCCATTCAGACACTCTATGGTTTCCTCATGCTTCAGCCACCTCCAGGCTGTGTCATTCTGCCACTATATGGTCTCCATATATTGACTGTGTATTGTAGGAAATATGTGGGTATCCTTGAGTTACTCTCCCAGCATTATTGCCATGTTGATACCAGACCAGTAAGAAAAGGAATATTGCCAAGGAAGAGCAGAAACAGGGAACTGTGGATACTGACCACCAGCTGTTGGAATTGACTGACTATCCCAGGTGGTAGATTTACCATTTTGAAGTCCCTCAGTTCCAGTAGGCTTTAAGTCGTTCATTCCTTGTTGTGGTTCTTCAGTTGCAGAATTAAGTTGTATCATGTTTTCCTGTTCCTCTAATGAGCTAATGTCAATGGAACACACAATACTTATATTGTCATCTAATGAAGGATCCTTTTCTTCAGAGAACGTATGTATCATTTTATTATTTTGAATGTCAGGTGGTATTCTGACAATTCCTGATTATAAAGGAATTTTGGAATCTGGGACACAGGTAAACATAAGTATTTTTAAGTGTACTGTAGCACATTTTTCTGCCCCCATAAGTGCATACCACATACCTACATCTAAGTAGTATACTATTTTGTACCTGTTAATCTGTCAAGGGTCTATATACTGTGACAGGACAGCCAATAGTACACACCTGCTGCTGTTCTAGACAAATACTGTTTTAAGCGAAGTGAAGCGTATTGTACTCCCCTCATATATGCAATAGGTATGTCAGGCAGAGTAGTGAAATTTCTATTTCAAAATCCTTAATTTCAATTTCAAAATCTTAAATTTAAATGTAAAAATCATAAATGTTAATGGTCTCCTCATGCTGCTGCCAACTCCTGGCTATGCCATTCAGACACTATATGGTCTCCTCATGCTTCAATCATCTCCAGGCTGTGTCATTCAGGCAATATATGGTTTGCTGATGCTGCTGGGCCAGGGTCTGGGAATAAAAATGTTGTTATGGTAGCACTAGCTACCCAAAATCTTCAGTTTACATTTCAGAATTCATCTTTTAATCTTAGGGATTGTGAAGCCCTAGTGTCTACTCATGCTGCTGCCAACTCCTGGCTGTGCCATTCAGGCACTATATGGTATCCTCATGCTTTAGCCAACTCCAGGCTGTGTCATTTAGTCAATATATGGTTTCCTGATACTGCCAACACCTCCACGCTGTGTCATTCAGCCACTATATGGTCTCCTCATGCTGATGCCACTTCCAGGCTCTGTCATTGTGCCGCTCTGCGGCAGTAATTCTAAAAGTGATGCCTGTATGTGCATGTCATACTGAATAACAGTATTATTTCACTACCCCAGCACCCCCTATTGAGGCTCTCTGTAGGCCAAAATAGGTGTTTTTAATATACATTCGCCGCAAAATTTGGTGAATCGGCAGAATCAAATTTTTCAAAAGTTCGCTCATCTTTAATATAGATAAAAGTGCACATTTTAGCTACTGTGCATTCACTATTTGATGCCATAGGAGTTATGAAGGTGTCCAGGGAATCCCTATTGGACATCTAGATGGGTTATATCTGGCCATTAGGTACGTTACTCCTCTGGCAGATGCTAAGCAAGCAAGGCTTTCTCTAGGCTTCGGGAAAGGAAAGCCATTCATCCCTGACCTTTGCAGGTCCTTTTGGTTTAGGGGGTTGGTAAAAGAGTTTACGAGCCCCTTGGCCTAATAATGAGGACATCATCCTTGTGCATGGGGTCTTATGTGGCCCACTGCATTTTTTTTTTTTATAGAACTTGAGTAAGAGAAAGTATGATCTCTGGATTTGGGGGAAACCATTTTTTTCCCTGTTTAGGTGGGCTGACATGTGTAATGAAGTTTTTTAATTCTCCTGAAACCCATTTCATGTAAAAAGCTATATTAATAAAATTAGCGGTGATGAAGTTGTTACTTTAATAAATGGTGAGTACTATTACGTTATGCGCTCCGGCCGCACACGCTAGCCGTGAGTGCATGGTCCCATTACCTGCTGCTCCGGCGGGGCTGGGACTCACATTGCGGGACTCGTCCGCATGCGAGCCCCAGTCCGTCACTCACCTAGTGCTTCTCCTGCCCCCGCCTCTGCCTCTCTGCTCCGACACACGTGTCCCCGTCCCCTAGGGCGCGCACTGGAGCTTTAAGATTTAAAGGGCCTGTGCGCTCATTAGTATAATTCACCTGTGGCTCATTGATAAATTCCTCCACCCTCCTCACTTCCCTGCTGGATCTTTGTTGCCTTGAGCCTGAGAGGAAGCATTCCTGTTATTGCCTTGCTGTGTATCTGATCCTTTGCTCTGTGACCTGACCTTGCTCCTCCGCCGCCTGCCTACTAACCTCCTGCTAAGTCCTGACTACGCTACTGTGCCGCCTGCCCTGACCTTCTGCTATCCTGAGCTGCCTTATCCCTCCTGTGCCTTGCATCTCCTCAGCTGCCTGTGTGGTCGAGCTGTGCCAGGGGTAGCGACCTGGGTGCCACTTGCCGCAGCAAGTCCATCCTGCTTTGCGATGGTCTCTGGAGAAAACCAGCAACACCTTAGACTCCACTCCCTGGTACGGTCCGAGTCATCTGTCACACAGGTCCAGCGGATCCATATCCACCGGGGTTTCTGTCTTCTGAAACGTTAGTGTTACAAGTACACTGGTTATTGTCTAAAACCAGTTTATGTGCTGAAAACGTCTTTGACCCGTGATTATGCTATACACCTTTAGAGGTGGAAAAAAGTTTAACTTTTGGTAGCTTGATGGTTTTTCTTTAGCCTGATTTCTTACTTAGATGGTGGGTTCAGGGACTTGTAAAAGGCTAAAGGTTCTTTTGTGTTGGGCTATTGAGGCACCTGATGGCCAGGCCTAAATGTCAGTCGTGCATAAGAGAATCTGCTTTCTTGCCCACCCACCCCCTCCCCTTGATCCCTGACCTCAGGTCAAAAGGCCAGGGGCAGCAGTTCAGATCTTGCATGTCAATAGGGAACGGGATTATTATTGTCACTACATTGTAATGGAAGGGCTCATTTTCTTACTGTGTATGCTGCCATCTAGTGTTACATCTTGTGAACAACAAACCTGTCACCTTCAGTAATTAATTTCTCTTCTCAAAGTTCTCCTTTCGCTTACTTTTCTGAGGATCTATAAATAGCTGTATACTGTCCCAGTTCTCTAATATTGCTTACTTTTTAAATTTAACCCCTAAGGACTGTCATCTGTATAATAAAACATGCTATATTATTGTTATTATTGTGGCTAGCCGAAACATTTTGGGATCTGATAAAGTCAGGATTTAGAGCAGGGCTTCTTAATCTTTTTCTACAAAAGCCTCATTAGATAGAACATGGGGGTAACTGGACCTCCATGGTCAAGTCCATGCCAAGGTTTGTAAAAAATTACTTCAGTTTATTTAAAGGGAACCAATCATCAGATTTTGCCACATATAATGCTGTATACCATATATATATACCACCGGTCATTCTGGCCATGGCACCACCCCATCAGCTTAATTGACGGCTGGCGTCATCACATTGTTCCCTATGCAGATGGAGCAGAGCGGTGACGCGAGCAGTCAATCAAGCTGACGGGGGCGGGGCCACGGCCGGAGCGACGGGTACTGGTAAGTATACGTCCCCGCCCAGGGGACTACTTGCGAAGTGGCTGGGGGGGACTTTATAACTTCATATCTTCACCATCCCTGGGGGAAAAAACGTCCCATGGGGATGGTGAGGATAAAGATTTTACCATACTGTATATGGTTAAATCTGATGATTGGTTCCCTTTAAAATGAACAGAAAAACAGTAAAATAAGTACTAAATAAGTCAGTTTTGTTACTATACCTCAGATGCAACCATAGTAGAGCATTTGATCACTTTTGCCAAAACTGACTTTCTAGGTGCGCCTCACAGTTTTTTTTCCAAAACGGTATAAAAAAAACCTGACAAAACCGTATTAATTTTTTGCTCAATGGGGGAGATTTATCCAAACCTTTGCAGAGGAAGAGTTGCCAAGTTGCCCATAGCAACCAATCAGATCACTTCTTTCATTTTTTACAGGTCTCTTTAAAATGAAAGAAGCAATCTGATTAGGTCAATAGGTACGGAAAGCAATACAGTTGTATATAGTTTTCAAACATAAAACCGTATACAAAACAATATTTCAAAATTGTGATATGAATGTATCCTTAAAGGGAAACTCACAGGAGGATCACCCGCACAAATGGGTGCAGATGACCCTCTTTCTAATGATGTTTACCTTCTCCAAATCCGTCCAGCCTTCAGGAAATATGAGCAAAAATGTATTTATGCTAGTTTGCAGAAACTAGCAATGGGGTGTAACTATTGCAGTATTAGTAATGATAATGCCGCCATCTCCATTCCGTCAAGCCCGCCCCTTTATCAGTATTCACTTCTCTAGCTGTTGCTGTATAACAAGCCGGCACATGCATTACCGCTACATAAGCAATGACCTGGCTCTGGACTCAACTTGTCTTACAGGAAGCATTAGCAGGAGAGGTGAATATTAATAAAGGGACAGGCTGAATGGGAGGGCGATGAGAGCATTATCATTACTAATACAGCAATGATAACACCCCCCAGGATTACCCCAGGTTAGTGTGGGTGATTCTCCTGTCAGGTTACCTTTAATGGTATGACCAACTGAGGATTATTTTCTGCTTCAAAAATTGACATTAGTGTGGTGTCCCAGCACCAAAGGCTGTCCTGTGGGCTGCGGATCTCCACAGACATGCCTGCTGCTCCACTGTTGGGCCCACTGTTATAATGTTCATTATGTTCATGCACTTTATTACATTTGCTGTGTTCATTGTGTTATTTATCTACTGTACCTTTAAGAGAGAGATGCAGTAGTAACCAGGTGACCCTGTCAGCCCAATAGGAATCCCCAAATTCTCCTGTATATAGTGTGGGGGGGGGGGGGGGGAGGAGTTGCCCCAGTTTAGAGCCTAGCTCTTGTGCTAAGTACAGTATAAAGGAGGAGGAAGTCGTGTGTGGTGAGACTGGAGGAAGCCTGAAGAAAACTCTAAATCAAGTCAGCCCTGCCATTCTGCAAGTGTCTCCCATACAGTGGTGAGTCAAGCCCTGGCGGTGTTAGTAATTGCAATAAAGAAGTACGGTGCTCTAAGTTAGATGGAATATCTTTCTTACAGAAAAATGTATTGCACTGATTATCACAAATAAAAACACCTTCAGATAAGTCACAGGGCCCTTGTGACAAACTTCCAGCTAATCACCAATATACAATATCTATAAAACAATTGTGTCAAAACTTTTAAAATCACAAAATAAAATAATGCTCTTGCTGCTTCAAATATAAATAAATGGAGACTGTGTGCCTTGCAGACACAGATGCTGTAGTGGAGATGGGAGACGATTGTCAATCAAAGAACATCTCCCACCTAAAGACACAAGGACGCCACAACTTCCCATCTCTGCTACAGCATCTGTGTCCGCAAGGCACGCAGTCTCCATTAGGACAGAGTTCAGCTGAGAGCTCCTGCACACACTCCTGGCTGGAGTGGCGAGCTGCCGGTACATTGGAGCTCAGTACATCTGAGTTGCGCTGTCAATTCTAGAAGCTGCGAGGAGCGGACGGAACCATTATAGATTTCACATCTTCTGATGGTATTTACCCGCTGGGATAGGTGAGAGGTGCAGGGTACCGCTGGACTTTCAGTATCATTATCTTATATGCAGAGAAGTGGACAGTTTCACCATTATATACCATATGAACTATTACTATAACGGTAACTGATATGCGCAACTTCTATTGACTGAACCTACAAAAAAATAAATAAAGGGAACACTAAGATAACACATCCTAGATCTGAATGAACTAATCGTATTAAATACTTTCGTCTTCACATAGTTGAATGAGCTGACAACAAAATCACACAAAAATTATCAATGGAAATCTAATTTATCAACCCATGGAGGTCTGGATATGGAGTCACACTCAAAATCAAAGTGGAAAATCACACTACAGGCTGATGTAATGTCCTTAAAACAAGTCAAAATGAGTGTATGTGGCCTCCACGTGCCCATATGACCTCCCTACAACGCCTGGGCATGCTCCTGATGAGGTGGAGGATTGTCTCCTGAGGGATGTCCTCCCAGACCAGGACTAAAGCATTCGCCAACTCCTGGCCAGTCTGTGGTGAAACGTGGCGTTGGTGGATGGAGCGAGACATGATATCCCGGATGTGCTCAATCGGATTCAGGTCTGGGGAACAAGCGGGCCAGTCAATAGCATCAATGCCTTACTCTTGCAGGAAGTGCTGACACACTCCAGCCACATGAGGTCTAGCATTGTCTTGCATTAGGAGGAACCCAGGGCCAACCGCACCAGCATATGGTTTCACAAGGAGTCTGAGGATCTCATTTCGGTACCTAATGGCAGTCAGGCTACCTCTGGCAAGTACATGGAGGGCTGTGCGGCCCCCCAAAGAAATGCCATCCCACACCATTACTGACCCACCAAGAAACTGGTCATGCTGGAGGATGTTACCAGCAGCAGAACGTTCTCCACAGCCTCTCCAGACTCTGTCCCGTCTGTCACATGTGCTCAGTGTGAACCTGCTTTCATCTGAGAAGAGCACAGGGCACCAGTGGCGAATTTGCCAATCTTGCTGTTCTCTGGCAAATGCCAAATGTCCTGCACGGTGTTGAGCTTTAAGCACAAACCCCACCTGTGGACGTCAGGCCCTCATACCACCCTCATGAAGTCTGTTTCTGACCGTTTGAGTGGACACATGCACAATTGTGGCTTGGACTCCTACGGCCTCTCCTGATGTACTGGCCTGTCTCCTGGTAGCACCTCCATGCTCTGAACACTACGCTGACAGACACAGCAAACCTTCTTGCCACAGCTCGCATTGATGTGACATCCTGGATGAGCTGCACTACCTATTTATTCCATCTAACTTAGAGCACAGTACTTATTTTTTGCATTTTATTTATTCTTTGGAACACTGTGGGTATAAGTGTCTAATGGTACGCTCAGTTATAGGTGTGCGGAATTCAAGTGAGACCCTTCCACTTTCTATATCCATTTGGTGTTAGTAATTGGACCTTGTCAGAACGCTAGTCAGCGTGGGATATCTTTAAGTCTCATATCTCAAGTCTAAAGAATTCAAGTGGGTGAAAAGCACCATAAGTCCCAGCAAGGCAATAGGGCTCCCAAGGTTTACACTGCATCCCTTGTACTCTACTCCGTATTGTGTCTTGTACCAACTACACTTGCTCAGTAAAAGTTATCTGTAACCCAATGTCGTTGTGTTTCTAACCCCCACCCCCCCCCCCCCCCCGTGTCTGGCCCAGGAGAAGCTGTCTACAACTTGGATCATGTATAGGCTAACATTGCCCTGGCATCACGAATTGACAAGAATCCCTTGCACCTCCGTGTCATCACAACTTTTGTCGTGCACAAACAGGATTCGGGTGTGTGCCTAAGAAAAAACCCTAGTCTGAACTGTACTGATATTTTAGAGAGCTTGAGCGACATATTGTGTGACAGATTGTGTGCCAGATTTATTGTAAAGGACTTTATCTATGTCGAACGGCGCTGAAGAAATAGAGGGGGAGCACATTATTGTCGGCCATACTGTTGACAGAAACTGTGACCAGAGACTATGTTGTTTACTCCTGTCAGCATGTGCAAGCTGTGAACAGAGCTTATGCTGCACCAGAAAGTTTGTTCCACCCAGAAGGGGTCAATCCAGGCTGCGTAAAGCGCGCAAAGAAATTCCGATAAGTTAAATGACCCACTCCCAGGAGCGGGAACCAAGTTGCTGTGCCAAGCCCAAAGTGGAACTCAAAGGACACGGTTGCACGGGGGAAGGTTGCACGGGGGGCAGTTGTCAGCGGCTATTTTGGCGGAGTCTGTTATAAGAAAGACTGCAGAACTCCGCCCCCAGGCATACCTTGTGTATCTCAAGCAGTGAAGATGGCGGAGTGCATGCAGCAAGCGAGTCCAAAGATGGTGGTGAGCGCCCACCAGGTCGTGGCGGCAGCCACTGAGATGTTTGCAGCACTGACCGTAAATCTAAAACACCGGACTGGAGATGCCTGGAAGTTGGCCGTACCACTTCCAGAGGGTGAAGGCAGCTAGGAAGCTCCACTGGCAGGTAGAAGCCAGGTGTTTACTCCAGTGTCCTTGAGACAGCACTACTGTTCGTGGGGCTCCTGGGCGGAGATCCATACCAACGAGTTGGAAGTGAGTAACCCTGCAGAAGCCGGCTTTTCCACCCCGTCTTCATACTCCAACCCTGAGAGGGTGTCCGCATGCCCTCAGCCCAAGCCAGATCCCCATCCTAGACCAAGGTCACCCCTGTTGCCGTGGTGGGTGTTCTGTGATGAGCCAGGACTCCTGGAATACATGGAGAAGCCCCCCCCTACCCTCGCCAAAGTAAGAGCCACCTTCTGACTGGAGGCTCCAGTCCCCGGAACCGTCCATGTATCCTCCGGTATCTGCTGTGCTGCAGGAGAAGATGAGGCTCCCTGTGACTGCGTCCCGGCCCCCTGTTGTCCAGGTTTGGCCGGAAGAATTGGTGCCAATAACATCTGCAGCCCCAGTGGTGGGTGCTGCATCCCTCCAGGTGGTCGTGACGGTTAGCCCGAACATCTCCGTGTCCCACCTGTCTACAGTTTCTTTGATTCAAACCATTAGTGCACCGGCTGGTGCAAAGGCCAGGACTCCTAAGCATTTGGCCCACCTTGATAAGAGAGGCTTACAGCGTGGGTGGGATCTCCAGCCTCTTCCCTACTGAAAAGTCTACCAAAAAAATGTGGACCACAATAATGTCCACCACCTATGCTGTTCCAGTTCTAGGCATCCAAAGCCTACTGTTTCAGTTCCAGGTCCTCATCAGCTAAAAATTTCCAGCCTGTAAAGGACATTGAGTGTAATACCCCAGGCCTGCTTTACCTTATGTTTACAAGTTCACCAGTTATGCAAAATGTTAGAGATATAAGCCTGGCATTTAGCCAAGAAGAAACCACTACGCTTCTGTACCTGGTACCATATCGTGAATTCCTTATGCTTTCATTTACTTTCCTAATTGATTTCCAAACCACTGTAGTGCCTAAAAATTTACTAGTCAGGATTGCCTGGTGGTCAGGAATGTATAACCTAGATGTCAGGGACCGACCAGGGGGACAGGGAGAGTGAGCCCTAAACTGACCCTAAAACCATTCTCCCTGCCTACTTGCCCATTCACCCTAAACGATGGATCGACAATTGGGTGTCGGTCCCTTCCTGCGCCAAAGTGCAGTGGTGTAAAAACACATAATATACATAGTCGGTCACAGAACAGAACAGAAACAGAAAACCACTAGACAATCAGATATACCAGACAGAATACAAATACTAACAGGGCAGAATATAACTCACAAACAGAGCAGAATATAGTGAATTAACAAACAGTTTATAAACCGGATATCAGATAAACGGCAGACATGATAAAACGAACAAGGCTAGGCATGATTTGAGTATACAGCAGAATCCAGGAGATAAAGGGGATAAACAGAAGAACTGTGAGCCAAAACTCTAAACTGAACAGGTAAGTTATTAAGAACTATCACAAGCAGGTACAAGTACAAAGGACAAATATCAGATCAACTGAACAGGATATAAATATAGGACACTGTTCACACTGGGACACAGAACATACAAACTGGACTACCCACTCCACTATAGGAGTAGCCATTAATAATAAAGGCAAATAGGCTACTGGCCAGTGGACACACTCCACCGTTTTGACATAATGTTCACCCACTAGGAAATGGAAATATAATACATGAAACACTAGACTAGAACAGGATGAGTCTGAATAGACTCCAGAAAACCGAACAAGAATATAACATACAGAGCACAGGGTACAAGCTAGACTCAGACACAGTGTGAACACAGACAGAGTAGAACGAACAAACATATTCCTAAAACTGACTAATGTAACACAGACTAAAATACAAGGAACATGCTACATAGCCATGGCTAAAAACCCAGATAACATGACAAGATAAATACAAGGTAAATGCTCAAGCAGACATAGTCAGGATATGGCACAAACAGACATAGTAGTATTGCACTCAATAACCAGCCCCAGAATGTAGGAGAACTCCACCCGAGTTCTCATTCGTTCAGAACATTAACTATTCCCAAACTAGTGTGTGAATACACACCTAAACAGAAAATAAAAAATAAACGGACATTACACTAGACAGTCTTGTAATGTACTAAGAAATGTGGTATCTAATCTTCTAATGTAGGATATTGTATAATTCAGTCAATACTGTGGTTAGTGGAATGCATAAAGCCAGACAATAATCAAATGTCTTGTAGTCAGAATTGTATTTTCAGTCAGGATGTATTACTTTCTTTCTATATATTCCCTGTTGTATGTAATTATTGTCTTCTGACGTGCATGAGGAGCCGCCGAAATTCAAGGAGACACCTTGGCTTTAATTCTGCACAGAGGAGGAGTCTGTTTGTCTCTTGTCATGTCCCTTAGGTGTGGCCATGAGGTGTTCTCTACGTTCTTCAGTCGCAGGGAGAAGATGCTATAAGCCAATGGGCCCTGTGGCACAGGAACAGTATTGATGGATAGCCTATGGCAGCTCCGGCCTAACTTCCAGAGTCACCTTGGTAGTGAAAATGCTGCAACCTAAGGAAGAGCTTCAAGATGTGTTTTGTGTCTTTGAGTTTTGTGCTTGTTTGTCCCAATCCATCCGTACATCTAACAAGCTATACAGTATAAGTATTATCAATATAATTATCAGGTAAAATCTATAGCACTTTACACCAAAAATGCGAGTGGTTAGCAACAAAAGGCACCAACCACCTAAAGGAAGCTTCCACAATTTTTGCACTAAAGAACATTGTCAACAATCCCCAGCCTCCAGGACTGTGTTCCCAGGATGGCTGTTCTTAAGATGGGGAGTTTTAGGTGTCCCAGCAACAAAGGCTGTCCTGTGTGCTTTGGTTCTCCTCGGGCATGCATGCTGCTCCACTGTTGGGCCCACTGTTATCATGTTTATTATGTTCATGCACTTATATTTGCTGTGTTCATTGTGTTATTTATGTACTGTACCTTTAAGAGAGAGATGCAGTCGTAACCAGGTTACCCTGGGTTGCCCCTGTTTAGAGCCTAGCTCTTGTGCTGAGTGCAATGTGGAAAGAAGGTGGAAGACGTGTGTGGTGAATCCAGAGGGAAGCCTGAGGAAAATCTCTAATTTAATTCAGCCCTGCCATTCTGCAAATCTTCCCTCTACAGTGGTGATTCAAGCCCTGGCGGTGTTAGTAATTGGACCTTGTCAGAACCCTAGTCAGCGTGTGATATCTTCAAGTCTTACATCTTAAGTCTAAAGAATTCAAGTGGGTGATAAGCACAAATCCCGGAAAGGCAATAGGGCTCCCAAGGTTTACACTGCTCTACTCCGTACTGTGTTGTATCATCTACACTTGCTCAGAAGATAGTTATCTGTAACCCGATGTCGGTGTGTTTCTTACCCCTGTGTCTGGCCCAGGAGAAGCTGTCTCCACCTCGTACCATGTATAGGTTAAAGGTGCCCTTGTCATGAATAACAAGAAACACTTGCACTTCCATTTCACCACATTAGCAGGGGTACATTTGTATTCTGTCACCTTTTCCATGGCCAGCACTCCACTTCCCACATTCATACTCAACCAGCAGTAGACTGCATATGGGTTTCCTCCTAGCATTCTCCCAGCCCTCTTGCAGGGAGCACATGGTAGGTGTTCACACTGGTGTGGGGCTCTGTGGCTGCCATTGTTGCTGTGATGCTTTGTCTGTGCCGAGAGTCAGGGGCTTGGTTGGGCAGCAGTGGGGCTGCCTGGCCACTGGGTTATGCCCCTGTGGGCTTGGTGTCGCATTGGCGGGGTTGCCGCCCGGCCCTGCGCTAGTGTTAGTTTAGGGACCCACTTTTATCAGGTGTTCTTGACGTGGCAAGTCGACTTGCACATTTTGATCAAAAGGTACACTAACACAAAAAGTCGTGGATGTGTGGCCATGACCTGTTTCTCTAAATGGTAACCTTGTGCAGGGGTAGCTTATGCTGCCTGGAGAACTAGAGGTGTTTCAGTACCCAGGACCTTCAGGGCCACAGTCTTGAAGTCAGCAAAGGGCAGGCCTGGGTGTTGGGTAGCCAACATATGGAGCAAAGGCAAATTTTGCAGCAAGGCTCTCAATAAAATGGTTCAGGAATATTTTGTCCCCTTCCACAGGGGCAATTAAGTCTAAGTGCTGGGTGGCTCTGAATGCAGTCTGTAGGGCCACTGCATAGCTATGAATAGTCTTATTTGGCTTTTGTTGCCATTCATAGAAGCTCCAGCGGTAATAGCAGCTTTCGCAGATGATGGAGTCTCGCAGGTGGACACCAGTTGGAGCACTGACCGCTGGTGGGGGAGCGGTGCTTGTGTCCAGTTGCTCACTTGTTTCTGGGATTCGACATTCTGGAGAATTTGACTGTTCTGTTGCTTTAGGAGGGAGTTGGGTAGTGGTCTCTTTAAGACAATAAAGAAGTGCTGCCGCAGCTGTGGCAGCACCTCAGTTTTTATGGATGTGCCTGAGAATAATGTGCTTCCTCTTTTTTATTGACCACTGGTGAATGCTGACTAAATTGGTGTCTGGTTCCTGCAGGCAGTAGCTTGTGCCAGATTGGATACTGCAGGTAGCTGGACAGTACTTTCAAGCAGCAGAGAAGAAGAGTTGCAGATTGGTGATCGACAGTAGAGGCACAATGGTCCACTGTAGACAGAGTGAATAGAACGTAGCAGTTGTCGCTCCTTTTCAAGAAGGTGAATTTCTGTTTGGCCGGGTATTTTGTTCCTCTCCTGTAAAACACAAATGAGAGGTACATGAGCACAGTGTTTTGGAATGGAGCACAGCACGTCCTCTTTGTGATGCTAAGAAAAAGTGAATGTGATATGCACTGCGCAGATGATGAGGGTTATGGTGGGTGTAGTGGTCCCTGATGAATATGTCACGTAGCTTAGCTGTGCTAACTCAATGTCCCTTTGTGACCCACAAACACCTTTTCCTGACTAAAGCTGTTCACACATGCAAAGAATTAGACTTCTAGGAATCCTAGGAAGCTAGGAATCTGTGAAACAACTTTTCTCAACTTCTTTATCAATTTCAAAAGAATACAGTCTCTTGAATACAGCTTTAGATAATACAGCTTAGGCTTCTTTCACACTGCCGTTGCTCCCCGTCAAAAACCGCCGTCAAAGTCACTTTTTTTCTTCTGACTTTAACACCCGTTCTTGTAACGGGGAGCAACGGCAAACAGGTTCCAGCGGCTCCCATTTACTATTATGGGGGCCCCCGAGACCCGTTATGAATAGCGGGAGAAAAAGACGGCACATGCAGTAATTTTTCTCCTGCTATTCTAAGGCCCCTTTCAACGGCAGTGTAAAGGGGGCCTTAAAAGAGCTTAGAAGTCAGTACAATGTAGATTTGCCCATTGTCTCTTGAATAGTGCTTTTATAGCAGCTTAGCTGAATTTTGGTAAGACTTAAAGTGTACCTATCAATAACAAAAATGTTTTATATAAAGTAGATAATACCATTATATGTATATTTGTAATATACATTAATCAAATTTTTTAGAATTTTTGGGGGAAAATGCTGTCCCTGTAGCTATTGCCTTTGTGTCTCTATGAGGAGACCAAATACAGTAACTGAGGGAAGGACAAGCAGGGCCCTGTGCAGGCTCCTGGCTTGTCAATCATCCTGCTGTGTGAGCAGGAAGGGTGTCACAGAGCCCTGTTTCTCATCAGTGCACATAACCCTGCTTGTCCTCAGTCCACAGAGCCTTGCTTGTCCTCACTGCACAGAACCCTGCTTGTCCTCAGTGCACAGAGCCCTGCTTGTCCTCAGTGCACAGAGCCCTGCTTGTCCTCAGTGCACATAACCCTGCTTGTCATCAGTGCACAGAGCCCTGCTTGTCCTCATTGCACAGAGCCCTGCTTGTCCTCACTGCACAGAGCCCTGCTTGTCCTCAGTGCACAGCGTCCTGCATGTCCTCAATGTACAGAGCCCTGCTTGTCCTCCCTGCACAGACCCCTGCTTGTCCTCAGTGTACAGAGCCCTGCTTGTTCTCAGTGTACAGACCCCTGCTTGTCCTCAGTGCACAGAGCCCTGCTCGTCCTCACTGCACAGAGCCCTGCTTGTCCTCAGTGTACAGATCCCTGCTTGTTCGCAGTGTACAGATCCCTGCTTGCCCTCAGTGTACAAAGCCTTGCTTGTCCTCACTGCACAGAGAGCCCTGCTTGTCCTTACTGCACAAAGCCCTGCTTTTCCTCAGAGTACAGAGCACTGCATGTCCTTAGTGCACAGAGCCCTGCTTGTCCTCAGTGCACAGAGCCCTACTTTTCCTCACTGCACAGAGCCCTGCTTGTCCTCACTGCACAGAGCCCTGCTTGTCCTCAGTGTACAGATCCCTGCTTGTTCGCAGTGTACAGATCCCTGCTTGTCCTCAGTGTACAAAGCCTTGCTTGTCCTCACTGCACAGAGAGCCCTGCTTGTCCTTACTGCACAAAGCCCTGCTTTTCCTCAGAGTACAGAGCACTGCATGTCCTTAGTGTACAGCGCCCTGCTTGTCCACAATGTACAGAGCCCTACTTTTCCTCACTGCACAGAGCCCTGCTTGTCCTCAATGCACAGAGCCCTGCTTGTCCTCACTGTATAGAGCCTTGCTTGTCCTCAGTGTACAGAGCCCTGCTTGTCCTCATTGCACAGAGCCCTGCTTGTCCTTAGTGCACAGCGCCCTGCTATTCCTCACTGCACAGAGCCCTGCTTGTCCTCAGTGCACAGAGCCCTGCTTGTCCTCAGTGTACAGAGCCCTGCTTGTCCTCAATGCACAGAGCCCTGCTTGTCCTCAGTGTACAGAGCCCTTCTTGTCCTCAGTGTACAGAGCCCTGCTTGTCCTCAGTGTACAGAGCCCTGCTTGCCCTCAGTGCACAGAGCCCTGCTTGTTCACCCACACTTCCTGTATGTGGACTCCTCCTCCTGCAGGGACAACAATATACACATTGTTTAACCAATGTATATTACAAATATACTTATAATGGTATTATTTACATTATGTCAAAAGTTACAATTTAAAGGGCCAAACACATGTATGTGAAAATGGCTTCTGCAGATATGTGTGTGATATGTATGTGTGTATCTTTGTTTGGCGTCCACCAACTGCAAAGTCATATGCTTTGTCAGGGCATGCTGGGAGTTGCAGTTGGTTACCAACTAAGCCTATGGCTCTACAGCTGACCCAAATTAAAACCACAACTCCCAGCTTGTTGCACTATAACTTATACTATATTACTATACTTATACTATACTTGCAGCCCTCGAGGAGCGTGGCAGGGGTTGGGAGGATGCGTCTAGCTTAGGGGCCCTTAGGCCTGCTGGTAGTATAATAAAAATGCTGGAATTTCACATCCAAATTGTGTGCCACTGTAGCCTGTCTGGTCCTGCAGACAGCAGCTGCCAGTGGGATCAGACCATGTTCCCCCTGTGCCATTTTACCCCCCCCCCCACCTCTGATCCACCTGTTCCATTTAAGTTTCCAATTCCCTTCTCTGATCCCTCTGTTCCATTTCCTTCCCTCCCTGTTCCATCTCAATTGACCTCCCCTCTGATCCCAATGCGTTACACTGCTACTGAGCCATTCACTGGCACAGACGGCACATAGCCTAGCTGAGGTGCAGTCTGTCGCATTGACCCCCGACACCAGAAAGAGGATTGCAGCGCAGGCTTAGGCAGCAGTAGTGGAGGCACCAGGGGAGTGGCGGGAGGTAAGTAGAGGGGTTGTATTGTTAATGCAGCAGCCTGGGCAGGATTAAAAAAAAATTACTACTATTAGTCCTAAGTTTTAAAATGTTCCCCCTACAGACCCATTTGAAGCTTGTTTTTTGCACCACCAAATTTGTAATGACATCATTCGTTTTAGCACAAAAGCATAAAAAAAAATTTCTGGCAACTTTTGGAGGCTTCCTGCTTCTGCACAATGCACTATTTGGTGCAAAATCTATCTACCGTATATACTCGAGTATAGGCCGAGTTTTTCAGCACGATTTTTCGTGCTGAAAACACCCCCCTCGGCTTATACTCGAGTGAACTCCCCCACCCGCAGTGGTCTTCAACCTGCGGACCTCCAGAGGTTTCAAAACTACAACTCCCAGCAAGCCCGGGCAGCCATCGGCTGTCCGGGCTTGCTGGGAGTTGTAGTTTTGAAACCTCCGGAGGTCCGCAGGTTGAAGACCACTGCGGCCTTCAACATCATCCAGCCCCCTCTCACCCCCTTTAGTTCTGAGTACTCACCTCCGCTCGGCGCTGGTCCGGTCCTGCAGGACTGTCCGGTGAGGAGGTGGTCCGGTGGGATACTGGTTCCGGGCTGCTATCTTCACCGGGGAGGCCTCTTCTAAGCGCTTCGGGCCCGGCCTCAGAATAGTCACGTTGCCGTGACAACGACGCAGAGGTGCGTTCATTGCCAACGTACTTCTGCGTCATTGTCAAGGCAACGCCTCTATTCCGGGCCGGAAGCGCGGAGAAGAGGCGCCCCTGGTGAAGATAGCAGCCCGGACCACCTCCTCACCGGACCACCTCCTCACCGGACAGCCCTGCAGGACCGGACCAGCGCCGAGCGGAGGTGAGTACTCAGAACTAAAGGGGGTGAGAGGGGGCTGGATGATGTTGAAGGCCGCAGTGGTCTTCAACCTGCGGACCTCCGGAGGTTTCAAAACTACAACTCCCAGCAAGCCCGGACAGCCGATGGCTGCCCGGGCTTGCTGGGAGTTGTAGTTTTGAAACCTCTGGAGGTCCGCAGGTTGAAGACCACTGAGGGCGAATGATGAGAAGAGGATGATGAAGGGGGGGGGGGGGGTGTGGGGATGATGAAGGGGGGTGGGGATGATGAAGGGGGGGGTGTGGGATGATGAAGGGGGGGGTGTGGGATGATTACAAGGGGATGATGAAGGGGGGATGTGTGGGATGATAAGGGGATGATGAAGGGGGGATGTGCGGGATGATAAGGGGATGATGAAGGGGGGATGTGTGGGATGATGACAAGGGGATGATGAAGGGGGGATGTGTGGGATGATAAGGGGATGATGAAGGGGGGATGTGTGGGATGATAAGGGGATGATGAAGGGGGGATGTGTGGGATGATGACAAGGGGATGATGATGAGGATGTTAATGACGGGTCTGGATGATGACAGGGGGGGATGAGGTATTTCCCACCCTAGGCTTATACTCGAGTCAATAACTTTTCCTGGGATTTTGGGTTGAAATTAGGGGTCTCGGCTTATACTCGGGTCGGCTTATACTCGAGTATATACGGTATATCCTGTAGTTCCATATAATTACAACCATACCCAATTTATATAGGTTTTGTTTTAGTTTACTACTTGAATTAGAACGTTTTGTAAGAAAATGAGCATGTTTAATCCCTTAAGGACCAGGTCAATTTTCATTTCGTTTTTTCCTTCTTTCCCTTTAACCCCTTAAGGACTCAACGTTTTTCAGTTTGTGCATTTTCATTTTTTTCTTCCTTACCTTTTAAAAATCATAACCCTCTAAATTTTCCACCAGAAAATCCTTGTGATGACTTGTTTTTTGCACCACAAGATTGAAAAAAAAAATGCAATTTTGTAGCTTTTGGGGGCCTCCGTTTCTACGCAGTGCATTTTTCTGTAAAAATTACACTTTCTCTTTATTCAGTAGGTCCATACAATTAAAATGATACCCTATTTATATAGGTTTGATTTTGTCTTACTTCTGGAAAAAATCATAACTACTTCCACGAAAATTAATACGTTTAAACGTCCTCTTAAAACGTTTAAACATCCTTTTCTGACCCCCTATAACTTTTTTTTATTTTTCCGCATATGGTGATGTTTGGGACTAATTTTTTGTCCTGTGATCTGAAGTTTTTATCGGTACCATTTTAGTTTGGATCAGACCTTTTGATCACTTTTTATTAATTTATTTATGGTATAAAAAGTGACCAAAAATATGCTATTTTGGACTTTGGGATTTTTTTAAGTGTACGCAATTGACCGTGCCGTTTAATGAATGATATATTCTTATAGGTCAGACATTTACGCATGTGGCGATACCACATATGTTTATATTTATTTTTATTTACATAGGTTTTTTTTATGGGAAAAGGGGGGTTATTCAGACTTTTATTAGGGAAGGGGTTAAATCACATTTATTAACACTTTATAGGGGACTATAACATTGTACACAATTATTTCTTACACTAGTCACTACCATGCAATAGCATGGCATTGATCAGTGTTATCACCGTTCGACTGCTCCTGACTGGATCTCAGGAACGGAGCAGTCATTCGGTGACAGGAGGCAGGTAGGGATCCCCTCAGCACCGCTGAGCTGCCGGGAAGGTTTCAGTTTCACTTCAACTTTGATCGCCGCCTCTGAAGGGTTAATATAGGGCATCACCGTGATTGGTGATGTCCGGTATTAGCCGTTGATGGATGCCAGGACCGACCCGATATGACGCGAGGTCACACGGTGACCCCGTGTTATATCGCGGGAGCTGGCGCACGATGTAAATATACAGTACGTCCTCTGTCATTAAGGTGTTAATAGCCATAACTAAGAATAAAAATAAAATCAAGGCTTGAAAAAGAGGCTGGAGAGGATCGAAACTTCGCCTACTTTTTAACACCATGTTTTTGATGGATTAAAAAACTTTTTTCACTTTTTAAACTTTGGAGTGCTGCATTGGATTCAGATTTTGTTTAGCAGATGGGATTTGTGGACTGTCCCTGAATAATTGCTTGCACCCACTCTCGACTTCTGCACTTTATTCACTTGAGTACAACACAAATAGAGAAACACAGCCACACATCCACCATTTGTATTTTGATCTACATGCTTCACAGCATAATATAAAAAATTAACAGGTTGTTAGTATACATATTGATCAAAAAGTACAAGTCCACTCGCCGCGTCAAGGCTACCTAGTCAGAGTGGGTCCTTAACCTAGAGCTGGCGTAGTGCCGGGCGGCGACCACTGCCTCCGAGACACCATGCCCACAGGGGAAGCGACCCAGTGGCCTGGCAGCCCCACTACTGCCCGACCAAGCCCCTGGGCCACACCACCCCACAGATAAAGCATCACAGAAAAAATGGCCGCCACAGAGAACCACACCAATGTGAAACCTAACATGTGCTCCCTGCCAGAGGGCTGGGAGAATGCTAGGAGGAAACCCATATGCAGTCTCCTGCTAATTAAAAACGCCTGGGCCGAATGGGTGGAGTGGAGTGTGGCCATGGAAGAAGGGAGAGACTACAAATGTACATCACAAATAGAGAAACACAGCCGCACATCCATCATTTGTATTTTAATCTACTTGCTTCTCAGCATAATATCAAAAGTAACAGGTTGTTAATATACATTTTGATCAACAAGCCCACTCGCCACGCCATGTCCTTCCATTCTCCCAGCCCTCTGGTAGGGAGCACATGGTAATTGTTCACACTGGTGTGGTTCTCTGTGGCGGCCATTTTTTCTGTGATGCTTTGTCTGTGGGGTGGTGTGGCCCAAAGCCAGGGGCTTGGTAGGGTAGCAGTGGGGCTTCCAGGCCACTGGGTTGCTCCCCCCCGTTGGGCATGGGGTCTTTGAGGCAGTGGTCGCCGCCGGGCGCTACGCCAGTGTCTGGTTAGGGACCCACTCTAACGTGGTGGCCTTGACGTGGAGAGTGGGCTTGTACTTTTTGATCAAAATGTATACTAACTACCTGTTAGTTTTTGAAATTATGCTGAGAAGCAAGTAGATCAAATTACAAATGGTGGATGTGCAGCTGTGTTTCTCTTTTTGTGTTGCACAATTATATTAGTTATATTCTTGTACATAGGAACAGTGTTATAATAGTTATTTTCTTATTCTTAGGAAGCAGTATAACAATCTCACATGTTATTTTATCAGCATTTTTTACCAAAACTTGGAGTGTAAAAAACATGTTTCTTTGGTAGTGTTGATGGGTAATAGAAATGACAGCTGCAAACATACTTAAAGGGTAGCTCCTACCATCACTTTTTTTTTGTCCCTGCCTAATACCCATCTATCCCTAACCCCCTCCCTGCCTTTAATTTTTATATTTTTTTTACATATTAAAGATGCTTTTTTGTCTGCCTGGCAGTGTGCTCACTACCAGGCAGACTTCCCCAGCAGGCACCACGTCACTGATGCCTGCTGGGGCCAAAACTTCCGCCCGTAGTTCACCTATACAGGGTGCCTCCAGCTGTTTCCCCACTGCAACTCCCAGCTTGCCCTGACATCTATTGGCTGTCAGGGCATGCTGGGAGTTGTAGTGGGGAAACAACTGGAGGCATACTGTATAGGTGAACACCGGAGCACATACCGCTCCCAGCCGCGCAGCCCGCAACTCTCCCCCGCCCCCGGCCCCGTCGCGCCGCTCAACTCACTCCCCCTCCATCTTAGTTCATCCAGAGTACCCCCTTCCCGCCACGCAGCCCGCAACCCCCCCCCCCGGCCCCGCCACTCCGCTTAACCCACTCCCCCTCAGTTCACCTATTCAGTGTCCCTCCAGGCTTCCCCACTACAACTACAAATGCTGGGAGATGTAGTGGGGAAACTGGAGGCATACTGTATAGGTGAACAGTATACATAATACTTGAACATATACATAATACAGTGAACATAATACTTTACCTTGTCCCCGAGCCTGCGCGTGTCCTCTTCCTTCAAAGCGCTCACTCCCGCCTGTCTGATTGATAGGCGGGAGCGAGCACAGCAGTGATTGAATTTCAACTCGTTGCCAGGCTTCAACGAGTCGGAATTCATTAGTGACGTCACTGCTGAATGCATTCGGCCACTAGGAGGGCAACCCCTAGTGGCCGAATTTAAAAGTGATTTTAAACTGTTTTAAAATCACTTTTTTTAATTAAACTATATTAGAGATATGTCGTAGTACTTAAGTACTACACCATATCAATTTTTTGTTTTATGACAGTGCCCATTTAACATCAGACACAACATACACAATTAAGGGGTGATAACTGGTTGAGGTATTAACCACAAGGTGGCAGTATATGCCCACTGCAAAATAAGGTGCAGAAATAACACTTCTGTGATTCTGGTCCATGCTTTTAACCCTTTTTAGATGATTCTTTGTATATAAGATAATTAATTGTATATCTGTGTGTCCTGATGGCACTCTAGGCACCAAGTTTAGGAGACTTGCATGAATGTGTATATAACATGTCTAACATGTTTTTCACTTGAAGGAGTGAATTGTATTGAATTTTGATAAATCAAGCAAAGTATAAAGCTGAATGCATTGCTACATGACCGACATATGAAGAATATGTTTAAAAGGAACCTGTTAAAAGTGAAGTCCAATCTGCAGGCAGCAATATGTATATAATGGAATATAATATACCTGCCATTTCATGGTGATACAATCACAAGCAGGGACATAACCTCCTCCTTGGTGAGGGTTGACAGGCCTCATCCCCATCCAGCGCTTGTGCAGTTTAGTAGTTACATAAGAAAGAATGTATCAAAACCTGTGCAGAGGAAAATTTGACCAGTTTTCCATACAAACCAATAAGATTGCTTCTTGAATTTTTTTCAAAGGCCTATGAGAAATAAAAGAAGCAGTCTGAATGGTTGCTATGGGCAGCTGGTCCACTTTTCTTTTGCACATAGTTCATAATATTGAAAGAAGACCAGAGTCCATTTAGACAACCTATATACCTACTGCATTCCTTCTGTGTTGATCCAGAGAAAGGCAAAAAGTCCTATGAGGCTGATGCTCATTGCCCCATACCGAGGGAGGAAAAATTCCTTTCTGACTCCAAATATCAGAATAAATCCTTGGATCAACGTTTTGTCCATATATATATATATATATATATATATATATATATATATATATATAGTATCCATTGAAATGGTGTTACTCTCCAGAAATGCATCTAGGCTCCTCCTAATCTCTTTTATCAAGTTCACATGACCACTTCCTCTGGCAGAGAGTTCCATAGTCTCGCTACTCTTACAGTAAAGAACCCCCACCTGAGCTGGTGTAGAAACCTTCTTTCCTCTAAATGTAGAGGAAAGTATGGCCCCTTGTTAAAGATACAATCGTATGTATAAATAGATGTAACACTCATGTTTCTGAAGACAGGAACTCCGGTGTATGTGGATCCGCTGGACCTGTGTGGCAGATGACTCAGACCGTACCAGGGAGCGGAGTCTAAGGTGCCGCTGGTCTTCACCAGAGCCCCCGCAAAGCAGGATGGGCTTGCAACTGCAGGCGACACCCAGGTCGCTACCCTTGGCACGGCTCAACCACACAGGCGGCTGAGGAGATGCAAGGCACAGGAGGGATTAGACAACTCGTAGTCAGGATAGCAGTAGGTCAGGGCAGGCGGCACAGTAGCGTAGTCGGGACGTAGCAGGAGTTCAGTAGGCAGGCGGCAGAGGAGCATGGTAAAGTCACAGGAGCAGGAGATCTGGTACACGGAAAGGCAATACAATGGAATTCTTTCTCTAGGGCACAAGGCAACAAAGATCCGGCAGAGAACTGAGGAGGGTGGAGGAATTTATAAATAAGCAACAGGTGGTTACACTAATGAGCGTACTGGTCCTTTAAATCTTAAAGCTCCGGCACGCGCGCACGCCATAAGGGACGGGGACACGCGCGCCGGAGCAGAGAGGTGGAGGCAGAGGCAGTAGAAACACCCGGAGAGTGACGGACTGGGGCTCGTATGCGGGTATGTCCCACGATGCGAGTCCCAGCCCTGTCGGTAGTAGAAGGTAAGGGGACCATGCTCTCATGGCCAGCGTGTGAGGCCGGAGTGCATAGCATAAAAATAGGACATCTCTGTACTTCCCCCTGATATATTTATACATAGCTATTTGGTCGACCCTTAGCCATCTTTTTTTTAATACTAAATAACCCTAACTCTGATAATCTTTCTAGGTATTGTAGTCCTCCCATTCCTATTATTACTCTGGTTGCCCATCTTTGAACCCTCTTCAGCTCCACGATATCTTTCTTGTACACAGTTTTCTATGTGGGGTTTAACTAGTGATTTGTACAGTGGTAGAATTATTTCCTTGTCATACGCATCTATTCCCTTTAGATACACCCCATACATTTATTTGCCTTTGCAGCAGCTGCCCCACAATGGATGCTACAGTTAAATTTACAGTTTCCATGTCAATCTTCCCCAGTATTTTCCCATTAAGTACATTATCACGGCCTGGATTTTTTTCTATCTGTGTGCATAACTACATTACTACTCAGCCCAAGCCTCCAATCTATCCAGGTCAATTTGTAACCATGCACTGTCCTCTATTGTGTTATCTACTATACATAGTACACCACTTTACAGAGCTTAGTATTATCTGAAAAGATTGATACTTTACTATGCAATCCCTCAACAAGGTCATTAATAAATATAGTAAAAAGAATAGGACCCAAATCTGACCCCTGTGGTACCCCACTAGTAACATTCACCCTCTCACAGTATGTACCAAAATAACCACCATCTGTTTTATATCACTGAGTTACCCCCAACCCAAGGATAAAAATTTTATTCAATAAGCTTTTATGTGGCACGGTATCTAATGCTTTGGAAAAATCAAGATATACAACATCCAGCGATTCCCCTTGGTCCAGTCTGGAGCTCACCTCCTCATAAAAGCTGATCAGGTTGACAGGACCGATCCCTCATAAACCTATGCTGATATGGGGTCATAGATTTATTAATATTGAGATACTTCAGTATAGCATCTCTTACAAAACCTTCAAACAATTTACATACAACGGAGGTTAACCTAATAGGCCTATAATTTCTGGGGTCACTCTTTGGCCCCTTTTTGAATATTGGCACCACATTTGCTATGTGCCAGTCCTGGGGAAAAGACCCTTTCACTAGCGTCCATAAATATTAGAAATTGGGGTCTGTCTATTACATTACATAACTCCCATGGGGGAAAATGCCATCTGTACGAGGTAATTGTTACGCCGAGCGCTCCGGGTCCCCGCTCCTCCCCGGAGCGCTCGCTACACTCCTCTCACTGCAGCGCTCCGGTCGGTTCCACGGACCCGGGGCGCTGCGATACCGCCTCTGGCCGGGATGCGATTCGCGATGCGGGTAGCGCCCGCTCGCGATGCGCACCCCGGCTCCCGTACCTGACTCGCTCTCCGTCAGTTCTGTCCCGGCGCGCGCGGCCCCGCTCCCTAGGGCGCGCGCGCGCCGGGTCTTTGCGATTTAAAGGGCCACTGCGCCGCTGATTGGCGCAGTGGTTCCAATTAGTGTTTACACCTGTGCACTTCCCTATATCACCTCACTTCCCCTTCACTCCCTCGCCGGATCTTGTTGCCTTAGTGCCAGTGAAAGCGTTTCCTTGTGTGTTCCTAGCCTGTGTTCCAGACCTCCTGCCGTTGCCCCTGACTACGATCCTTGCTGCCTGCCCCGACCTTCTGCTACGTCCGACCTTGCTTCTGTCTACTCCCTTGTACCGCGCCTATCTTCAGCAGCCAGAGAGGTTGAGCCGTTGCTAGGGGATACGACCTGGTCACTACCGCCGCAGCAAGACCATCCCGCTTTGCGGCGGGCTCTGGTGAAAACCAGTAGTGACTTAGAACCGATCCTCTAGCACGGTCCACGCCAATCCCTCTCTGGCACAGAGGATCCACTACCCGCCAGCCGGCATCGTGACAGTAGATCCGGCCATGGATCCCGCTGAAGTTCCTCTGCCAGTTGTCGCTGACCTCTCCACGGTGGTCGCCCAGCAGTCACAACAGATTGCGCAACAAGGGCAACAGCTGTCTCAACTGACTGTTATGCTACAACAGTTACTACCACAGCTCCAGCAACCATCTCCTCCGCCAGCTCCTGTACCTCCTCCGCAGCGAGTGGCCGCTTCTGGACTACGACTATCCTTGCCGGATAAATTTGATGGGGACTCTAAGCTTTGCCGTGGCTTCCTTTCCCAATGTTCATTACACTTGGAGATGATGTCGGACCAGTTCCCCACTGAAAGGTCTAAGGTGGCTTTCGTAGTCAGCCTGCTGTCTGGAAAAGCCCTGGCTTGGGCCACACCGCTCTGGGACCGCAATGACCCCGTCACTGCCTCTGTACACTCCTTCTTCTCGGAAATTCGAAGTGTCTTTGAGGAACCTGCCCGAGCCTCTTCTGCTGAGACTGCCCTGTTGAACCTGGTCCAGGGTAATTCTTCCGTTGGCGAGTATGCCGTACAATTCCGTACTCTTGCTTCTGAATTATCCTGGAACAATGAGGCCCTCTGCGCGACCTTTAAAAAAGGCCTATCCAGCAACATTAAAGATGTTCTGGCCGCACGAGAAATGCCTGCTAATCTTCATGAACTTATTCACCTAGCCACTCGCATTGACATGCGTTTTTCCGAAAGGCGTCAGGAGCTCCGCCAAGATATGGACTCTGTTCGCACGAGGCGTTTCTTCTCCTCGGCTCCTCTCTCCTCTGGTTCCCTGCAATCTGTTCCTGTGCCTCCCGCCGTGGAGGCTATGCAGGTCGACCGGTCTCGCCTGACATCTCAAGAGAGGACACGACGCCGCATGGAGAACCTCTGCCTGTACTGTGCTAGTACCGAACACTTCCTGAGGGATTGTCCTATCCGCCCTCCCCGCCTGGAAAGACGTACCCTGACTCCGCACAAGGGTGAGACAATCCTTGATGTCCACTCTGCTTCTCCACGTCTTACTGTGCCTGTGCGGATGTCTGCCTCTGCCTTCTCCTTCTCTTCTGTGGCCTTCTTGGACTCTGGATCTGCAGGAAATTTTATTTTGGCCTCTCTCGTCAACAGGTTCAACATCCCAGTGACCAGTCTCACCAGACCCCTTTACATCAATTGTATAAACAATGAAAGATTGGACTGTTCCATTCGTTTCCGCACGGAGCCCCTTCTAATGAGCATCGGATCTCATCACGAGAGGATTGAACTTTTGGTCCTCCCCAATTGCACCTCGGAAATTCTCCTTGGACTTCCCTGGCTTCAACTTCATTCCCCAACCCTGGATTGGTCCACTGGGGAGATCAAGAGTTGGGGGCCCTCTTGTTCCAAGGACTGTCTAAAACCGGTTCCCAGTAACCCTTGCCGTAACTCTGTGCTTCCTCCAGTAACCGGTCTCCCTAAGGCCTATATGGACTTCGCGGATGTTTTCTGCAAAAAACAAGCGGAGACTCTACCTCCTCACAGGCCTTATGATTGTCCTATCGACCTCCTCCCGGGCACTACTCCACCCCGGGGCAGAATTTATCCTCTCTCTGCCCCAGAGACTCTTGCCATGTCTGAATACGTCCAGGAGAATCTAAAAAAGGGCTTTATCCGTAAATCCTCCTCTCCTGCCGGAGCCGGATTTTTCTTTGTGTCCAAAAAAGATGGCTCTCTACGTCCTTGCATTGACTACCGCGGACTTAATAAAATCACGGTTAAGAACCGCTACCCCTTACCCCTCATCTCTGAACTCTTTGATCGCCTCCAAGGTGCCCACATCTTTACTAAATTGGACTTAAGAGGCGCCTATAACCTCATCCGCATCAGAGAGGGGGATGAGTGGAAAACAGCATTTAACACCAGAGATGGACACTTTGAGTATCTGGTCATGCCCTTTGGCCTGTGCAACGCCCCTGCTGTCTTCCAAGACTTTGTTAATGAAATTTTTCGTGATCTGTTATACTCCTGTGTTGTTGTATATCTTGATGATATCCTAATTTTTTCGGCCAATCTAGAAGAACACCGCCAGCATGTCCGTATGGTTCTTCAGAGACTTCGTGACAATCAACTCTATGCTAAAATTGAGAAATGTCTGTTTGAATGCCAATCTCTTCCTTTTCTAGGATACTTGGTCTCTGGCCAGGGACTACAAATGGATCCAGATAAACTCTCTGCCGTCTTAGATTGGCCACGCCCCTCCGGACTCCGTGCCATCCAACGTTTTTTGGGGTTCGCCAATTATTACAGGCAATTTATTCCACATTTTTCTACCATTGTGGCTCCTATTGTGGCTTTAACCAAAAAAAATGCCGATCCCAAGTCTTGGCCTCCTCAAGCGGAAGACGCCTTTAAACGACTCAAGTCTGCCTTCTCTTCGGCTCCCGTGCTCTCCAGACCTGACCCATCTAAACCCTTCCTATTGGAGGTTGATGCCTCCTCAGTGGGAGCTGGAGCTGTCCTTCTACAAAAAAACTCTTCCGGGCATGCTGTTACTTGTGGTTTTTTTTCTAGGACCTTCTCTCCGGCGGAGAGGAACTACTCCATCGGGGATCGAGAGCTTCTAGCCATTAAATTAGCACTTGAGGAATGGAGGCATCTGCTGGAGGGATCAAGATTTCCAGTTATTATTTACACCGATCACAAGAACCTCTCATACCTCGAGTCTGCCCAACGGCTGAATCCTCGTCAGGCCAGGTGGTCTCTGTTCTTTGCCCGATTTAATTTTGAAATTCACTTTCGGCCTGCTGATAAGAACATTAGGGCCGATGCTCTCTCTCGTTCCTCAGATGCTTCTGAAATTGAACTCTCTCCTCAACACATCATTCCTCCTGACTGCCTGATTTCCACTTCTCCAGCCTCCATCAGGCAAACTCCTCCAGGAAAGACCTTTGTTTCTCCACGCCAACGCCTCGGAATCCTCAAATGGGGTCACTCCTCCCATCTCGCAGGTCATGCGGGCATCAAGAAATCTGTGCAACTCATCTCTCGCTTCTATTGGTGGCCGACTCTAGAGACTGATGTGGTGGACTTTGTGCGAGCCTGCACTATCTGTGCCCGGGATAAGACTCCTCGCCAGAAGCCCGCTGGTTTTCTTCTTCCTCTGCCTGTTCCCGAACAACCTTGGTCTCTGATTGGTATGGATTTTATTACTGACTTACCCCCATCCCATGGCAACACTGTTATTTGGGTGGTCGTTGATCGATTCTCCAAAATGGCACATTTCATCCCTCTTCCTGGTCTTCCTTCAGCGCCTCAGTTGGCAAAACAATTTTTTGTACACATTTTTCGTCTTCACGGGTTGCCTACGCAGATCGTCTCGGATAGAGGCGTCCAATTTGTGTCTAAATTCTGGAGGGCTCTCTGTAAACAACTCAAGATTAAATTAAATTTTTCTTCTGCATACCATCCTCAATCCAATGGACAAGTAGAAAGAATTAACCAGATCTTGGGTGACTATTTACGACATTTTGTTTCCTCCCGCCAGGATGACTGGGCAGATCTTCTACCTTGGGCCGAATTCTCGTATAATTTCAGAATCTCTGAATCTTCCTCCAAATCCCCGTTTTTCGTGGTGTACGGCCGTCACCCTCTTCCCCCCCTCCCTACCCCCTTGCCCTCTGGTCTGCCCGCTGTGGATGAAATTTCTCGTGATCTTTCCATCATATGGAGAGAGACCCAAAATTCTCTCTTACAGGCTTCTTCACGCATGAAGAGATTCGCGGATAAGAAAAGAAGAGCTCCTCCCATCTTTTCCCCTGGAGACAAGGTATGGCTCTCCGCCAAATATGTCCGCTTCCGTGTCCCTAGCTATAAGTTGGGACCACGCTATCTTGGTCCTTTCAAGATTTTGCGCCAGATTAATCCTGTCTCTTACAAACTTCTTCTTCCTCCTTCTCTTCGTATTCCTAATGCCTTTCATGTTTCTCTTCTTAAACCACTTATCATTAACCGTTTCTCTCCCAAATCTGTTTCCCCCACTCCTGTCTCCGGCTCCTCGGACATCTTCTCCGTCAAAGAAATTTTAGCATCTAAAAAGGTCAGAGGGAAAACCTTCTTTTTAGTGGATTGGGAGGGTTGTGGTCCAGAAGAGAGGTCCTGGGAACCTGAGGACAATATCCTGGACAAAAGTCTGGTCCTCAGGTTCTCAGGCTCCAAGAAGAGGGGGAGACCCAAGGGGGGGGGTACTGTTACGCCGAGCGCTCCGGGTCCCCGCTCCTCCCCGGAGCGCTCGCTACACTCCTCTCACTGCAGCGCTCCGGTCGGTTCCACGGACCCGGGGCGCTGCGATACCGCCTCTGGCCGGGATGCGATTCGCGATGCGGGTAGCGCCCGCTCGCGATGCGCACCCCGGCTCCCGTACCTGACTCGCTCTCCGTCAGTTCTGTCCCGGCGCGCGCGGCCCCGCTCCCTAGGGCGCGCGCGCGCCGGGTCTTTGCGATTTAAAGGGCCACTGCGCCGCTGATTGGCGCAGTGGTTCCAATTAGTGTTTACACCTGTGCACTTCCCTATATCACCTCACTTCCCCTTCACTCCCTCGCCGGATCTTGTTGCCTTAGTGCCAGTGAAAGCGTTTCCTTGTGTGTTCCTAGCCTGTGTTCCAGACCTCCTGCCGTTGCCCCTGACTACGATCCTTGCTGCCTGCCCCGACCTTCTGCTACGTCCGACCTTGCTTCTGTCTACTCCCTTGTACCGCGCCTATCTTCAGCAGCCAGAGAGGTTGAGCCGTTGCTAGGGGATACGACCTGGTCACTACCGCCGCAGCAAGACCATCCCGCTTTGCGGCGGGCTCTGGTGAAAACCAGTAGTGACTTAGAACCGATCCTCTAGCACGGTCCACGCCAATCCCTCTCTGGCACAGAGGATCCACTACCCGCCAGCCGGCATCGTGACAGTAATTTTTTTAATTTTAGGCAACACTGCACTTCCTTCTGGGTTAGACAATTACTGGAGAACCTTATCCCTTTCACAAATCTGTTTTTATTGAAAAGCAGTAAAAAATATGAACAAACAGAAAGAGAACAGTATCTCATCAATGTACAGTACGGTTCATCACTATTAGAAAATGAGGTCTTCTCAGGCGAAAGAACACATTAAGAAAATTGTGTATGGTAGTCACCTCTGTTGGACTTTACATTGCAGCAGTAATAACAGCGTTTCAAGAAACAAATATAAACAAACAATGAGCAATAAACAGTACATGGTCATGGTACAGTAGAAGTAGAAAAGACCATTTATATGTGTACATCCAGTGTAATTAACCTACTGTATATTATAAAATGTACAATAAGCTCCGCTTTCACAGGGAACTGTAGAAAAGAGGAAGGGGAGAGGGGGGGGGGGAAGTGGATGCGCAAGTGGGAGTTGTTTTTTTAAAGGGGGGGGGGGAGTAGAGCACTCCATAAGCATCTATGTAAAGGCAAGGTGGTACAGCATAACAACTTCATGTGGGTGTAGGGCATTTGTAAGAGATTCAGGGGCCCCATAAGGCTAAGAATTTGTCATGGGAGAGGGAGTGCTAGCTAGTCAATTCTTCCATGCAACATATTTGGTTCAGTTTCTCAATCCATTGAGCCTTAGAAGGCGGTTGCTGTTGTAGCCAAAATAGTGGAATACGTGACTTGGCAGCAGCTATCATGTGGGTGGGAAGAGACTTTACTGAGGGTCTGAAGGAATAGGAAGGTAAGGCCAGTGTGATAATATCTATAGAGAGGAGATGGAGCATTTACATATAGAATCGATAGTGTCTTGCCCTTCCTTGGAGAATGGTTGGAGAACGGAACACGTCCACCAGATGTGTATAAAGTACCCACCGCATCACCACATCTCCATCATATATTATTAGCAGATAATCCAAAACAGAAAAGGGTTTCCGGGGTTTCATACCATCTTGTAAGTAGTTTTAAATGGTTTTCCTGTATTTTAATGCAGCGAGAGAAGCAGTGGGAACATCGAAGCACATGACAGTGTAGGTCGTCCTTTAGGGTAACCCCAACTCCTTCTCCCAGGAAAGTAGGTATAGGGGAGGGGAGGAATTAATATCCTGTATCAAATGGTTGTAAAATACTGAGAGTTTGAGTTTAGATTTGGAACTATGGACATACAGCTCCTCTAGCCATGTCAGAGAGTTAGCAATTGAAAAGTTTTAAGGAATGTGAGGCAAGTTTGTCTTGCAATGAAAGCATGGAGTGTGGTGGAAGGTTTAGAGCCCACCAGTGACTGGGGCACCTCAACCTCGGGCGAGACTCGATTCGGGAGGAAGTCTGCGAGAGTTGTTTGCACTAATAAAGGCCAGTTGGTGTTGGCTACTGGTGCATTCAACTCTAGAGGGATCAGGGAAGCTAGTGCTAAAGGGTAGACTAACTGATGGTTTTGAGAAGGAGGGTGGAGGCCACATTTGACCAACAAGGTGCCTTTTAAAAGTGGGTTCCTCAAGAATGCAATATCCTTCTCCTAGGGTAGCCATAAGAGGCATGTTTTAATGTCACTTAGTTGGGCGGTCTCCAAGTCCGGGCCTTGGAGTATACCCCTATCCGATACCAGTTCCACCCATAGTTTCAATTGAGTGTCCTTATAGTATTGTTCTATATCTGGAAGTCCAAGGCCGCCAAGGTTTTTCTTATGGATCAGGACAGAGTGTGCCAGCCGTGGCTTACCCTTTTTCCAAAGAAAAGTGGATAAGAGACGTCTGATGTCAAGGAAAAAGGATTAAGGGAGCTGAATAGGGATGAGGGAGACGGTATAAAGATATAAGGGGAGGACTTACGTTTATTGAATCAATGGGAGCTATAACATTGCACTAAAAAAGTTAAAAAAAAAAGTTAATAAAGATGATTTAAAGGTGCTATTCAGCATAAGGTAATTTTTGTACGTACCTGGCAGACAGTAATGGACATGCTTAGGAAGGATCTGCTCTTGTCTTGGGCTAAATGGCTATGCTGTGAGATTACCATAACACTGTGGCTAGCTTTTTGTGACCTTGTATTTCCTGTTTTCCGTTTTCTTACAAATCCTATGATTCCATTTTCCTCCTTCCCACACATCAGCCACCTCACCCATTGAAACATAAATGCAGACCTGTGGTTTTGAATCAGGGTGCCTCCAGCTGTTGCATTATTTGCAGAATGCTCTCTCCACCCATTGAAGCAGACAGGCTCCCTGTCATCAGCTGACTAGTGAGTCAGGTCTTGACCGCATTGCAAGCTGGGAAAAATCCGAGACAGCAGTCATTTTGTAAACAGAACAAGTTGCAAGAAAGGAACCAGTATAGTCATGATATCGTCAGAAGTAATTGCGTGCATGTGCACGTGTGGACGCGTGGAGGCAGGAAGGAAGTCAGCAAGGTTGGGTTGGAGGGGGGGAGCGGAGGGGAGGGGAAAGGGAGGAAAAGGAGGGGGCAGGAAGGAGGTGGGGGGAAGAGGGTGTGTGTGGCTGAGGCACTGTAACAGAATGAATAGTACATACATATTATTGTATGAATGAGAGTTATAAAGAGAAGAGACCAATGATTGAAATCATACTACTCAATGTGGAGGCCTCAAACCAAACTCACATAAGTCACAGTTGAGGACCCTAAAAATTTGTCCTTTTGGCAGTGAATAACTAAACATTCAGTATACACAACGGGAAACTTAGAATACTTGCATGTCTGTCGATAGTAAGCAGGTTGAGGATGGGTCCCTGCTAGCGATCAGGTCGCCATTGTTGTCGAGTAGAGCATAGATGGAGGTGTCTATGAGATGTCATCGTGGTCTACACAGCAACCTGTAGAGGCAAGATGAAGCACAAAGAGAAAAAAAGACATGGAGGAATGAAACAAAGCATATAGAGTCCCGATGGTATTCTCTCAAGCCGAGCCCATATCAATATGTTTAGGAGTTATCTTGTTGGCTTTCTTGGTCTTTTGCGGTCTCTTGGCACATACTACTTCCCACGGAGTGGGAGGGGTGATGTTAGGCAGATCAGTCAGATCGGTGACTGCGGACCAATCCAGGATGTCCAGATCTGGTTGTCCCAGAGCTTCCAGCGCCGGGATTAACTCTTGTCTCATTCTAATGATGAATGTTCTGTCTCCCACCAGGAACAATATACCGAAGGGAAAGAGCCATCTGTATGCAATATTATTTGAGTGCAGATGGGAGGTCATGGGCCTTAGCATACCGCTTTTTGAAAAGGTGATCCGGCAAGATCTTCATAAAGATAATGGCATCTCTTCAAATTTTTAAGTTGTTGAGGTTCTCGCTTTTCTTAGAATCTCATCTCTTACTCAGGAGTTCAGAAGACGGCATATTACATCTCGAGGCGGGTCTTGTGGTTTAGGTTTCGCTCGAAGAGCTCTGTAGGCTCGTTCAAGCTGAATCTCCAAGGGGTAGGAATCTCCCAGCAGGCGGATAAAGATCAGTTTTAGTGTGGAACTGAGAGACTCAGGTAAAACACTTTCTGGAAGGCCTGTGATTCTTAGATTGTTGGGTTGGCCCCTATTGTCTTCGTCTTCGAGCCAGTCAATAACTTTATTGAGAAGCATTTGACAAGAGGCTAGAGCTGTAGAGGAGGCTGCGGTATAAGCCACAACGTGTGACTGAGTAGTCTCTAGTTGTTCAACTCTAGCACCAATTTGCTTCATATCTGTTTTTAGTTCTTGGAGATTTCTAGATATTGGTTCCATTGCTGATCTGATACGTTTGTCCATAAAAGTGTGGGATATTATAAGTGCATTATTTAGAACCAAGTCTTCTGAGTCGCTATCGTGTCAGGAGGTATGTCTTTGCGTATCTTTAGAGTTGTACTCTTCTCTGGAAGAGAGGCTATGTCCAGGCCTTTCGGTGGAAAGCGAGCACTTCATGAAGCTATCAATGCTGCCTTTTTTACGGTATGGAGAATCGTTCCTGGATCTAGGAGGACCAATTTTTAACATTATCGTGCCTCAGCCAACAAATTGGATATTACATGGTCATGAGACAGGGAAGAGGGGGTGCTGACATAATGATAAGTGGTATCTGACAGTCTCAGTAGAAATCACATATCAGCAGATATGGCACATTAGTTCAGTCGTGTTGGAGATTGGTGTAATGGTCAGAATCAGAATAGTGGACCAATGCTGCAGTAACAACTATCGGCCACAGGGTGGCAGCAGATGATAAGGTAATGAATCCACTGCACAGGAAGTGAAAGGAAAAAAATATGGTAGCAGCAGGTTTAGGCCCCTTTCACACTACAGGTATCATCCTGCTTTTTTACTGCTGTTATTTTACAACAATGGATGAAAAAAAAACAAAAAAAACGGATGCAATAATGGCCAATAATGGATGATAACTGATGACCATCATCCATTATTTTTAATGTTTTTTCTTTTAAAAAACCTGATGTTCTTCATCCGTTATCATCCTTTATCATCCGTTATTACCAGTTACATCCGTTTTTTTAAATCAGGATTTTAACCCTTTTTTTTTGTAAAGCTGTACTGAGCATGCTCAGTACAAAAAACGGATGTTAAAATACCTGACAATAACTGATGATAACAGATGTTTTTTTTATTAATTTTTTTGAACATCCGGTTCCCATAGATTTCAGTGTTAAATTTTAACGTCCGGTTTTTCACCATTTTTATTTTTTTTGTCGGACCAAAAATGAGTACATGCACAGTCTTTTGTGCCAGCAAAAATAACTGACATTAGTAAAAACGGACATGCCTAATGCAAAAGGATGTTCAAAAAATCCTATTGACGTGAATGGGATTTTTTGACGGCCATTTTCAGGACTTTTTGCAGGGAGTAATAACGGAGGATTTTACAGGATGATACCTGTAGTGTGAAAGGGGCCTAATCTGAAGTGAAGAAAGCTGCACTGTAGATTGTCATGCAAGAGTCTGCAAGGAGATGGGCAGCAGGCAAGAGGTTCTGCAGCTACCAATAATGTAGCACTAGGTGAGAGAATAGCAGTGGTATGGTGCCTGGAAGGAAAGTGTTTCACACTATGACTTAGGATCACGGAGGGATCAGAACACTTGTCTTAGGATGTGACAACACTGTGTGGTAACGTCTCAATCTTTAATGTTGCTCCTGCATTGTGTGAATTCTCTGGTGCCCGGCCAGTTGTAGCGTGGCAGCCCTGTGTTTATTTCCTACACAGGTGAGTGGTCTCCTTGTGGGAGGCTGAGTGAGGGCATGTAGTGAGAGCCCGACCTGCAGCGCCTGTGTTCTGGAGACTGGAGGGGCAAGCTGTGCATAACTAGCTTGCCCCCTGACTGGTGAGCAGTTAAGGGGTTAAGAAATATACAGGCAATGTTTTTTAGCCCCCTCCCCTGCCTGTAAAAACTTGTTGCTAACTATAGTGGTATGTCCCATGGGTGGGGGGGAAGGAGTGCACCAATCAGGGGTCTAATAGTTTCCCGGGCTTTCAGGGGCCCTCCCCTGGGTATTTATAGCTGTGGTGCCTCCCTTCCCCCCTCAATCTGCCCAGGACCCGGAGTTTTGACTGCTGGCTGGTATGTGTCTGCCCCTTATTTGTGGCCTGGATGGAGCAGGAGGGTGAGGGCTGGCATGCTCCCTTGTGGCTGAGCTGGCCTCCCCTCCTGTTGCATCCTTGGCGGGTTCAGGAGGCTGGCGGACCTCTTATCAGTCCTGCCCTCCTTTCCCACTGTAATCCCTTTGAGCCCTGTCCCGTTCTTTTGCCCTCTCCCCTGCCTGTACTTTGATCCCTCTCTCCGGGGTGCTCCTGGAGCAGGCTCTGATTACCTACTTGCCCCGTCCGTCTCTTTTTTCCCCGCTGTTGCGGTCCCCTTCGTCTGCCTCCCCCCCCCCCCTGTTGCGGTCCTTACCATAACCCCCCCCCTCCCTCCTGTTTGTCCCCTCCGCTCTGGAGGTGGCGGCCCCTGGGTGGCTGCTGCTGTTTTAACCCCCTTTAACGTTTGCGCAAATGGACGTTTATTAACGTCCATTTGCGCGTCCCCAGCTATAATCCGCGCTCACATAGTGAGCGCGCATTATAGCTGTTGGATCCCAGTTGCTATTAGCGACCAGGACCCCTGATAATGCCGGACATCGCCGATCTGGCAGATGTCCGGCATCACCTTTTCAGACGCGGCGATCAGAGTCATCGCCGCGTCTGAAAATGTAATTGAACGCATCCTGGCTGCTCAGCGGGCTGATCGGGACCCGATCAGCTGGGACGCAGCAGGAGGGTCACTCACCTGCCTCCTGCGCGTCCGCTCCTCAATTGATTGCTCCAAGCCTGAAATTCAGGCTTGAGCAATCAATCATTGATAACACCGATCATTGCCATGTTACTACATGGCAAGTGATCGGTGTCAGGTTCAGTGTGTGCAGTGTTATAGCTCCTAGGGGAGCTATAGCATTGCAAAAAAAAAAAAACTGTTGAAGTATTTGAATAGTTAAGTTAATAAAGATCTTTTAACCCTTGCAATTTTACACGTTTGATCACCCCCCTTTTCCCCATCATAAAATAAATAAATAAAAAATAAAAATAAAAATTAATAATAATAAAAAAAAAAAAAAAAAAAATATCATAATAGTAATGATAAAAAATTAAAATCTATAAATATAAAATAAAATAATACATAAAATACTGTATATTACAACAACATGCACATGTGTGGTATCGCCGCGTGCCTACATGTCCATAGTATAAAAAAATAAATAAAAAATAAAAAATAAAATAAAATTAATAAATAAATATAGTCATTTAAGGCGCTCCGTCTATGGCGTACGTGTATAATATAAAAAAAATAAAAAATACATTACAAATTTATTAATTAATGAATAAAATACATAAATAAGTAATATTACTTGAATAAATAAATTTCACAGTCCAAAATAGCGTATTTTTGACCCCTTTTTATACCGTAAATATGAAAAACAGCGATCTTAAACTCTGATCGAAACGACAATGGTACTGCGGACAGCTTCAGATCACAACGCCAACTATATGAGCCCTCATACCGTCCCCACTCCTTTGTCCGGCTCCTTACCCCCACCACACTAGCACTCCCCCCCTGCCCACTGCTGCTGCTGCCCCCCCCTTTTTCCTCGTGCTCTTCCAGTGCTCCCCATGGTTCTTGCAGCCACTGCGCCCCCCCACGCCTCCCCATCACCTCTCTGCCCCGAGTTACCAACCCCCCCCCCCTTCCCCCTCTGCTGCCGCTGCTGTCCTCCTTCCTCCTACCTCTCCAATGCCCCCCGTGGAGGGGTAGGGAGTGCTCCCCTGATTTCGTGTTGCTCTTCCCCCCTCTGGGGCTGGATGGGGGCATAGACGTATTTGTCGCCGCTCTCGCTCTGGTCCTGGGGGGCGGCACAGGCGGTGTTTTTTGGGCCTTCTGTTCACCTGCGGGGAGTAGGTGTTTCGGTTCTTCCCGCAGGGTTCTCCCTCGGAGTCCTCTACTGCTGTTTTCCCGGCGTGGTTTCCGGCGCCGTTCCGGGCGGCGGCCGAGTGCCCGCGACCCGGCGGTCTCCAGCGTGCCTACTCCCACGCCTGCGGCGGTGGTGAAGTGGTTCCTCCCTCTGTTGTGCTTCTCCATTTTCTGGAATTGGTGAGTGTTCTGATGTGGGGCTTTGCCCCTTCCCTGGTTTGTGTGCTTATGGCTACGTCTGTGTAGTGTTCGTCCTTTTGTTCCCGTGTGTTTGTTGAGTTTGGGTCTCGGATATGGGTGTATATCTGTGTTGGTCTCTGGTTGTGAGTTGGGTACGTCTCTTCTTGACGGGGTGCTTTGGTAGGGTATCATTTTCTGCGGTGCGCGCTTGGGTGTGTGGTCTTTTGGCCTTACGCTCTAGGTGGCCGAGGTTTTGCTGACTTAGCTCCCGTAGGCATGTTCCTTTTCCTGAATCGGTGGCTGCCACCCAGTCACTGTTTTGTTTCTTTGGGTTTTCTCCCCCTTTGTTTGGTTTATCTCTCCATCTTAAGTTGTAGTCTCTCTCCGCTGCTCCATTGTCCTAGTATATTTGTCTGCTGTTTTTTCCTGTTTCGCCCAATCTCATGTAGGCATGGGACTCCTGTATGTCGTGCTGGGTGCTTTGGCTGATGTGGCGGAAGGTAGGTTTCGCTTGAGTCTCTGGGGGTAGGTTTTGCTTGTGTCTCCGTTTGTCTTGCCTGTGTGGTTTCTTCTGTTCGTGGTGGTATTCCGGAGGGTGATTCTCCTGTGCTCTACACTTGTTGGGGTGTGGTTTGTTGCTGCAAGGCTGACATGCAAATTTGTGAAACGTCCATATTTTGTGCTCGCTTTGGCAGCATGTATGTTAAAATTGGAACGATTTTGAGGAGATTAGCATGTCTTCCGCATGCCTTGTTGGCGTTGGTTTGCTGCTTTCCTATGGTCAGGGAGTAATTGCGTTTTCTCTGTTTTGGTTTCTTCAGGGCTCGCTATGTGCCCCGGTTCCGGTCCTTGCTGGTTTACTGAATGTTCCACGTGGAATGTGGTTCAGGGCAGAGTTTTTTCCTGCAGGTTGTCTCTGGCCGCCGAGGGTGTGTGGTATCTGTGCCCCCGCATATGTGCCCCTGGTGCACTAAGGGCTGACGTTCCGGTTGGTTGGGGTTTTTTCAGGCGTAATGTAGTGGACAGGCCTGCTTTCAGTCCCCCGTTGCAGCTCATGGGGAGCTCGCTCTGTTCCCGGGTGTGGCTGGTTTGGTTGGTTGTTGGTGTGGTGTTTTGGTTTTCCAGTGGTGCTGCAGGGTGGTTTACTACTGGGTGTCTTGGTAGTCAGTGGGTTTCTGCCATGCTTGGGTTTTTTGTTTGCGCTTTTTCCTTTGGTGTTGGTTGTGGGACTTTGGGTGCTTGCTTCGGCAGTTCATGTTCTAGGATTGTAACGGTACTGTGTGGGTTGGCGTGGCCCCTGTGCTTGGTTGCGCTTTAATTTGGTGATGCTTTTCTTTTTTGGGTGTGATTTGAGTGATCGGGGGCGTTTTGTCGGTCTGACATTTGGGGCGTTGTCACTGTTATTATTTCTTTCTTTCGGCTTTCTTCCTGCGCTCGGCTTGTTGCACCCAGTGCTTCGCTGTTTGGAGATAAGGTTTATTTTGCGGCTGTACTCCCTGGGGTCGGTATTGGGTGTTGACGCTTTGTCCCATTCTCTGGCAGTGGTTCCGGAGGTTGCTCCCTCGGGTGGAGTCGGAAGGTTTGCTCATGTGGCTGTGGAATGGGAGACCACCTCGGGTTCGGGTCCCGGGGTAGGACTGAGTGATACAGTTGTGGTTAAATTTTCGGCCTGTGGGTCATCGTGGAGATTGGTGTATTTCTTGGTCCGCTTTAGTGGCTCCTGCGACTTGGTCGCACTCACGGTGAGGCGCTTGCGAGTAGTTGGGGTTGGTGTGGAGGCCGGGATGTCTACAGTCAAGGAGGGTCCCGAAGGTTCCAAATGTGTCTGTGGATAGGGGTTTTGTTTTTTGTACCTACAAGGTTCTGCTGTTTGACTTCCTATTTCGTTTTGATAGGCTGTGATAAAATAAGTTAACTGCTGTGTCTCCTATCCAAGGAGGTTCGAGATTTGGGCTGTATTCTGCATGTATCCAATTAACATTCTTAGTATGTGACGCTGGGTATCTTCACCTGTTCGTGTGAATCACCTACTACTCAGTGCAAAAAAAAACAGGGTGCTTTCCCACTGTGCTGCGATCCAGTGGGGTGAGGTTGCCGCATGGCGGGGGGTGATTTTTCTTTTCTGCTTTGCGGTTGGTGGGATGTTGGTGTATACCTAGGGGCTGGGCCCGTGAGCGGGTGGCCTTGCTGTCGGCGACCGTTTTTTCCTATCAGTTTTTGGGTCGCTTGGTGGCGGCTGTGGGTCGGATTTTTGGTTGTCGCTTTTGCGTTGTTTTTTCTGATCCGAGGTTTTGCGCTGGCTTTTTTCGGGGCTAGGTGGATGGGGCACTTTCTTTCTCCTCGTCTCCTTCCATGACACTTGGGTGTCTGATTTGATGTTTCCCACATGTGTTTTTGTTTTGCGAGCGGCTTTCCGCAAGGTGGTGCGAGTGCTACGGCACTCTTCGGTGTATGGGCGAGTCTGAGAAATGAGTTCACACAAGAGTTAGTGAATACAAAAAAAAAAATAAAAAAAAAATAAAATGCAAAAACATAGGACCTGGCGGCAGGTACCTCGGATTTCCTGGAGAGGAAATGTGTTGGGCGACTTTCCTGGAGAGGAAATGTGTTGGGTGTGTTCGGGGGGCTGAGTTGGCCCCAGGTGTTGGCTATCCATTATCTCTTGGGTGGGGGTCGGAGCCCAGTGTAGGGCTAACTGGTCTCCTCCGTGGCGGTAAGAAGACGGTGAAAGCGGGGTCAACCCAGGGTAGACCTCCACACAGGACAGTGTGGCAGCACCTCTCGGGTTGGCAAGAAGCCAATCGGTGTCTTTGTTACAGTTAAATTGTTATTTATATAAGTAATTTTATAAATAAAGCTGTGGCCGATCCCCACCCACGGAAAAGTTGAATTGTTGTTGTGCCAGTTATTATTTAATTAATTATTGTAGTAGGGGGGAGGGGTAGTTATAGCCTGCTCGGAGCTAATTGGGTCTCAACAGTCTGTGTGAGGCTGGGGGGACCTGTCCCTACTTGAGATCCCTGTTACTCTCCTGGCTCCAGCGCTGGGATGTAGGGGGAGCAAATTGAGAGCAGGAGGCCAGTGGTAGTACTGTCCTTGGTGGGGCTGAGGGAGACAAATAGGATAGAGAGCCTGTCTGCTGTTTGGGCAGTGAGTCAGCAAGCTCTGATGAGTCCGAGAGCACCGCTGGTGGAGACGGGCGTATGCTGTACAGCAAGGACTGCTAGGGGGGAGAGCTGAAGGAGCCTCAGGGATTGTATCTTAGGCTCCTTTCACACTAGTGATTTTTCCGTTATAGAAGTTCCGTCGCATGTTCCGTCACGATTTTCAGCGAAACCCTGCCGTTACAAAACCCCTGACGGCCGAGACTAAATCGCATTGCAGCCTATGGGATTTTGTAACTGCCCGTTTGCACCCGTATATGCCCGTAATTCATTGCGGACGTTATACAGTGACGGGGCATCGTGGCCACGATGTCCCGTCACTGTATAACGTTTGCAATGAATTACGGGCATATACGGGTGCAAATGTGCAGTTACAAAATCCCATAGGCTGCAATGCGATTTAAAGTCAGAAAAATAGCTTATACCTCAAGGTCCTCACCATATGTGGTGCATAATGACAGGAGTGGGAATAAAGTTAATATAACAGCGTCAATGTATAAAAAGATTTTTTATAAAATCTGTTAGTCCGGAAACAATATTGAAAGTCCCGTATTGTAACAAAAATGGACAAAAATATATGTGCACTTGAGAAAAATATAAAGTCAATCTCCAGATGGATAGTATAAATGATGTTTCTCACCACTGATGTACATCTGGCGGCTTGATATATCCTCTGCCGTGTATCACGGTCTCCCGCTGCTCACATGCCCCGATGGCTGGGGGGCACGATGGTCTCACGTTAGCCTCGCAGCCCCGATGGCAGGGGGGCGCGATGTGATGTTCTGTACCGCAGGCTGTAATCGTTCTCCGGCTGCCTCTCAGTGATAGTATGCCAACACTCCGGCAGGAGTGTCAGTAAGCACTGGAGCGGTGGTAAGTCCGGGAGTGGCGTCCCGCGTGGAGACCTCAGCTGCGGGAAGTAATTAGAGGTAAGGTGCCGCCAGGCAGGGTGGAATAGAGCTGGGTCGACTCCTCTGTTACCGGGACTTGCAAGGTTGAATTCGGACACTGATAATGATAATGTGAACAGTGCCAAACACCTAAACGCGTTTCGGGGTGCTGGGAACCACAGTCCTCCAACCCCTTCCTCAGTAGAAATGTGTATATACTAAAACTTCATATTGACGCTGTTCTTATAATAAAATCACACCTGTTAGTAATTGCCAAATCTAGGGAAAACACGGTCTTTGGATTATACTAAAGTGAATGTCTCCTGAGTCTATCCAACACATGGAGCGGAGCAACTCTTCCAAATCATTCAGGGAAATCCAATGGAACCTTGTTCACATTTGGTTTCTCTGAATAACCAGATCGGTCATATCAATCGCAGTATAGCAATATGGGAATATTGGATTCATGCTTCTACTGCAAGTAGTATGCCGATTGTCAGAGAATACAATTTTATACAAAATAACTAATCAGTAAACTCGTATTGCTACCTTGTTGAATAGAAAAATATGAATGGAACAAGATGAAAAGGTAAATACAACAAACAAGAATATAACATATGGATATGTAATTATATCAATACAAAATGGTGTTAATAAGTATCTAATATGGGTGAAAATAAATAAAAGGAAAATAATGAATAAAATGAAATAAAGAAATGAAAAATAAATAATAATAAATAATGAAAAAAATGAAAATAAATATAAAAATAATAATAAAAAATAAAAATAAATAAAATGGAATAAAAATAAAAATATGCATAATGAACAATGACTGAGCATAATAGAAAAGCATAATAAAAAAGTAATAATACAATAAAATCAAATACATTAGAATTAAATAAAATACACGGAATGTCTAGCACGGAATGACGATGCACAGTTTGGGGTTACGGGCATATATGGGTGCAAACGGGCAGTTACAAAATCCCATAGGCTACAATGCGATTTAGTCTCGGCCGTCAGGGGTTTTTTAACGGCTGGGTTTCGCCGAAAATCGTGACGGAACATGCGACGGAACTTCTATAACGGAAAAAATCACTAGTGTGAAAAGAGCCTTATAGCGAGTGGGTAGCTGTATTTGCAGATCTGAGAGACCATTGTAATGGCCCGTTTTCCTCTTGCTGTGAAGTCCGATAGCGGTCTTGCAAAGCGGCTTCGGCAGGGAGCCCAAGATGGCACCAGCTTGTTCCGGCGGTCTGCAGGTGAGCCCTGTAACTCAGAGATCTGGTGGCTTAGGGGGTAGGGAATGGGCTTGGGAAAATCCTCATGGTCTTAGGCAGCCGTGTGGACAATTTTCAAGGCAAAATCTCTCCTTTTTGGGTGAATGTACGGCCTGCTTTCTGGAGGAGCACTGGGTGCGTGCCTCTTTCCTTGCTCGTGGCTAGCTCCGCCCCCTGGAGAACCTTATCCCACTGTATTTTACCTGGCATTTAATTTGTCCCTGTAAATACAGTGGAAAATAATGTGTTTATTAGGGAGCCAAGTAACGAAGTTGCACTGGACACCTATTGTTTTTACTCAGATTATTATTATTCTGCCACGATAAAATCCATGTAATAGCTGCACTGTTACTCCAATACTTATGAACCTTTGCATAGTGGTAGAGCTCCGTGCTGTGCATAATCTTATATAAGAGTCATAGGTCACATGAACTGGCTGCCCTATTGGTTTGCTCAATATTCTAAAAACATCTTCTCTGAAACCGTTTGTTAGAATAACTTACAAATTGGCACATATGTCCAGGGTAACCTCCTGTACCAAGGTGGTTAAAGCTGGTTCATTTGCATATGGAATTTGGGAAAAAGGGGTGATTTAAACTTTTAATAAGGAAGGGGTTAATGGGTGTTTTTTTTTACTTTTTATTCAACTTTTTTTTTTACACTTTTAGTCCCCTTAGGGGACTTTTAGGAGATGTCATTTGATTCCACATACAGATCAATGTGGTTTCATAGAACCACAAAGGTCTGTGTCCTCTGCGCTCAATTGATAAAGCCTGGTCATGCCAGGCTTTATCGTTCACAGCATAGCAGCCAGCCCAGGACATGATGTAAGCCCTCCAGCTACCTCAGCAATGGATCGCCACCCCGCGATCGCGCTGCGGAGGGGGGGTATAGGGGAGGATCGATCCACCCCACTGGACCACCAGGGATGGTTTAAATGTCCCTTTGGACGCCGCTGTCAACTTTGACAGCGGTGATCTAAAGGGTTAATAGCCGGCCGCGTCTATTGATCTCATGGTTCGACCACCATCTTGGATTTCACAATATTCTACAAACATCTTCTTTTCTGAAACCGTTTGTTAGAATAAAGTATAATTTGGCAGACATGTTCATGGTGACATCCTGTACCAAGGTTGTTAAAGTTGGTTAATTTGCATAATCAATATGGCCACGGCTCACCAACATTTAAATAGCAATAATAGTAATGCACAAATTGTGCAAATATGTGTGTAATATGTACACTGTTAATAAAAAAAAAGATGTTTCTTTGCACAATGGTAGGGTACTCTATTGTGCTTAACCTCTTGGAGACGCAGGGCATATGCATACGCCCTGCATCCCCGATCCTTAAGGACTCAGGGCGTACCTGTACGCCCTTGAGCCTGGTCCCGGTGTTTAAAACGAGGGTCACGGCGTGACCCCGCATCACACCGGGTCAGTCCATAAAATCGCAATGTTCCAAACAGCTGGGACGCAGGCGGATGTCTCCTTACCTGTCTCCACGGTGTCCGTTCGGGGTTTGATTGCTCCAAGCCTGAGCTACAGGCTTGAGCAATCGAGCCCCTATCTCACTGATCCGTGCAAAGCTATGGCTTTGCAGGGATCAGCATAAGAGACCATATGGGAGCTATAGCACTGCAAAAAAAAAAGTGAAAAAAAAAGTTAACAAAGGTCATTTAACCCCTTCCCTAATAAAAGTTTGAATCACCCCCCTTTTCCCATTAAAAAAAAGTGTAAATAAAAATAAACATATGTGGTATCGCCGCGTGCGGAAATGTCAGAACTATAAAAATATATTGTTAATAAAATCGCACGGTCAATGGCGTATGCGCAAAAAAATTCCAAGGTCCAAAATAGGGTACTTTTGGTCACTTTTTATATCATGAAAAAATGAATACAAAAGCGATCAAAAAGTCTGATCAATACAAACATGGTACCGATATAAACTTCAGAGCACGGCGCAAAAAAAGGAGCCCTCATACTGGCCCGTACGCGGAACAATAAAAAAGTTATAGGGGTTAGAAGATGAGAATTTTTAACATAGAAATGTTCCTGCATGTAGTTATGATTTTATCTGCAATTAGCATCCACGTGATCAAAAAATGGAAAAGAGTGATTAATACTAAAAAATACAATACCATATGTGTATCCATAAATAGTCACAAATTTAACCTAATGAATTGGTGACAGAAAATTCTTACAAAAATGCTGAGAGATCTATCCTTTCGTTCAGTCCCATCGGGCCTTGCACTTCTAGCCGCACAATTCATAGAGCCTCGACACGCAACAGGATCCGGTCTCTGTTACCTCATTCTTTGGGTAAGTTAACCCGTTCGAGGCCTCTGAATCTAAATGAGTCTATGTTGCTGTTATGTTGTTCTCTCATATGTGTGATGAATCTTGCCGAACCTTTACCTGTTTTAATAGAATGGAGGTGCTCGCGGATCCTAACTCGTAACTGTCTTTTGGTTTTTCCAATATAGAACCTACCGCAGCCACACTCCATACTCCAGAAGCACAAAGGCCCGATGGGACTGAACGAAAGGATAGATCTCTCAGCATTTTTGTAAGAGTTTTCTGTCACCAATTCATTAGGTTTAATTTGTGACTATTTATGGATACACATATGGTATTTTTGTATTTTTTAGTATTAATCACCCTTTTTCATTTTTTGATCACGTGGATGCTAATTGCAGATAAAATCAATCCAATGCAATGTCAGTCATAATCTTACTGTCGAGGAAAAAAAGGCACTTCTCTGGTTGTCTGAGCGAGAAGAGATTATTGTCACTCGCTCCGACAAAGGAGGAAGTATTGTCATACTATCTACCTCCCAATATGACAATGAAGTATATCGCCAGTTAAATTATATAAACACGTATGAAAAGTTAAAGAGTGATCCTACTTCCAGAATCTTGGACACATTGCGTACATTTCTACGGAGATTTGTTGAGAAAGGAGTCCTTATAGAGAAAGAAGCTGACAAATTGCTTCCAACATTTCAGAAGAAATAGAAAATATACATGCTCCCCAAAGTCCATAAAACCCTTGTTAACCCTCCGGGCCGCCCTATTGTGGCGAGCATCGGTTGTGTTACAGAATATTTATCTAAATATGTAGATTGTATTTTACGCCCTATCTTGAAAAATACACCCTCTTATTTGAAAGACACAGTTTCCCATGGCAACCCACATACCATCTCGCTCTGATTGATGTCTAGAGCCTTTACACCCATATCCCCCACGATGCAGGTGTACAGGCTATCCGTCATGTTCTGCAACATACCGACAAATCAGTTGAGTTCATCGATTTTATTTGTGAAGCGATACTATTCATACTAACGAATAATACATTTTCATTTAAGAATCAATGGCACAGACAATGTCAGGGGGACACCTACTTCCTGTACTTATGCTAACCTATTATTGTCTATTTTTTAAAAAGAGTATGTATACACAGATAAGAATCCTTTCATCCAAAATATCAAAGGTTATATGATGTACATGGATGATATTTTAATTGTTTGAGAAGGATCAGAGACCAGCTTCAATAATTTCACCGAATATCTCAATATGGCTAATGATATGAACATGAAGTTTACAAGTGTCTTTGGCGATTTAGTCCTTGATTTTTTTTGTATGCATTGTCATAAAAAATTATAATATTCATACAGAAGGCTTTCGTAAATCAGTAGCGAAAAACTCATTTCTTCATTATGCTAGTTCACACCCTGTACATATGAAAAATGCTATTCCATACAGCCAGATGGTGCGGTTAAAACGTATTTACAACAACAGTAATAGATTTAGAGAACAAGCAGCAGAATTATCTAACAGACACAGTAAAAGAGAATATCCTAAACAGATTATAACTCAAGCTAGACAAAAGGTTGATAAAAAGGATAGAGAGGAATTAAAGGGTACCTCTCCTCAAAAAAACTTTTGATATATTATAGATTAATGTATGCAGAATAACTTTACAATTGCATGTTATTAAAAAATATGCTTCTTTCTATTTAATTTTCCACTTTGAAGAAATGACCACTAGGGGTCTCCCTACCAGTCCTAGCAGCAAGCATTTCAGACTCATGCTGGAGTCCTAAACACTACGAGCTGCCAGTCTGCTTTGTTCACAAAGGAGAACACTCAGAGCTGCCAGCCTGCTTTGTCCACAGCCTGTTGTCCACAGGCTGGCAGCTCTGAGTGTTTAGGACTCCAGCATGAGTCAGAAATGCTTGCTGACAGGACTGATCGGGAAAAATACAATAGAAAGAAGCATATTTTTCATTAACATGCTATTGGAAAGTTATTCAACATTCATTAATCTAAAATATATCAAACGTTTATTTGATGAGAGGTACCCTTTAATGTATCCAAAAAAAGAAGAGAGAAACAAGCTGGAACATTTTATCTTTTCCTTTGAAAATAGCCAGCTGAACAGATTTATCAATAGAGCCATCAGGAACAACTGGTTCATTTAAAAAAATGACCCGGAAATATCAGATATTGCCATGAATAATCCAAAAATCACCTTCAAAAAGAATCACACTCTTGGCGATTTTATAAAAGAAAAAAGAAGATATATTCAGCTAATCATAAACAAGAAAATTGGTTTACTTAAAAATTTTGCAAAAGGAAATAAAAAATGCGGTTATTGTTCATTTTGTAGATATAATGCATCTTCCGATTTTTGTACTCTAGGCGGATATCATCACATTATAAAATATTTAATTACTTGCGGAACAACATATGTAGTTTACTATATGGAGTGTGGCTGAAGTAGGTTCTATATTGGAAAAACCAAAAGACAGTTACAAATTAGGATCCGCGAGCACCTCCATTCTATTAAAACAGGTAAAGGTTTGGCAAGATTCTTCAAACATATGAGAGAACAACATAGCAGCAACATAGACTCGTTTAGATTCGGAGGCCTCGAACGGGTTAACTTACCCAAAAAATGAGGTAACAGAGACCGGATCCTGTTGCGAGTTGAGGCTCTATGGATTGTGCGGCGATGGGACTGAACGAAAGGATAGTTTTCTGTCACCAATTCACTAGGTTTAATTTGTGACTATTTATGGATACACTTATGGTATTTTTGTATTTTTTAGTATTACCGTATTTATCGGCGCATTACGTGCACTTTTTAGGCTAAAATTTTTAGCCTAAAGTCTACCTGTGTGTTATACGGCGATAAGCCACTGCAGTTCAATTATTTAAAGCGGGCGCTTTAAATCAATGAACTGCAGCGGCTTGGCAGGTGCAGAGACCGCTAGCGCTGCCGGCTTCTCTGCCCCTGCCGACCCTTCTCTCCCCCTGGCTATCGGCGCTGCTGCCCGTTCTCTCCCCCTGACTATCGGTGCCGGCACCCCATTGCCGGCGCCGATAGCCGGGGGGAGAGAAGCGGCGCCGGCAATGGGGCAGCGGCGCCGACAGCCAGGGGGAGAGAAGGGGCAGCGGCACCCATTGCTGGCGCCGCTGCCCCGTTGCCTCCCCCCATCCCCGGTTGCATAATTACCTGTTGCCGGGGTCGGGTCCGCGCTGCTTCAGGCCTCCGGTGTGCGTCCCCTGCGTCATTGCTATGCACTGCACGGTGCGGCCCGACCCCGGCAACAGGTAATTATGCAACCAGGGATGGGGGGAGGCAGCGGCGCCGGCAATGGGTGCCGCTGCCCCTTCTCTCCCCCTGGCTGTGGGGAGCCGACACCGATAGTCAGGGGGAGAGAACGGGCAGCGGTGCCGATAGCCAGCGGGAGAGAAGCGGCGGCAGCAGGGCTCTAGACCCCAGGAAAGGCAGGGGCAGAGAAGCGGGCAGCGACGGCCTCTCTCCTGCTGCCTTTCCTGGGGGTGTATCGGGGTATACACACACACACGCACCCTCATTTTACCATGGATATTTGGGTAAAAAACTTTTTTTACCCAAATATCCTTGGTAAAATGAGGGTGCGTGTTATAGGCCGGTGCGTGGTATATCCCGATAAATACAGTAATCACTCTTTTTAATTTTTTGATCACATGGATGCTAATTGCAGATAAAATCACTGGTTGCAATGACATAAGCATGGGGCCGGAAGAAGTGCTAATTGCACGAAACTCACCGGTTTGTAGCCTCTGAGCTTCCCGCTAGATCCCGTACATCCATGGTGGCAGCTATTTACTGAGTGACGGTTGCGGTGAGTTGCTGGATCTTTTCTTTTTGTTGTTCCATCCTTGTTAGGAGTAAGACAATTAATCATGTTTGTCAGACATATAGGATTGCACAATATTCTACATACATCTTCTCTCAAAACGTTTGTTAGAATAACTTATAATTTGGTTGACATGGTTCATGGTTACCTCCTGAACCAAGGTTGTTAAAGCTGGCTCGTTTGCATATTCAATATGGCCACCGCTCGACATAAGATTTAGATAGTATTAATAATAATATGTAACTTTTTAAATGTGTGTGTAATATGTTGATTGTTAATCTAAAAATATGTTTCCTTGCACAGTGGTAGAGTACTCCCTTTCTGTATCACAATTGATCACCAAATTTGGCGGCCATATTAGATTGCGCAATATGCTGCATACATATTTTCTCTTAAATTACTGGTAACAACAATTTGAAAATTAACATACATGTTCGTAATCACATTTTATACCACATGTGATCACATGATTTGGAGGCCATATTGGATTGCCAATATTCTGCAAACATAGTTTTCTCCAAAATAACTGGTCAGAACAATGTGAAAATTAGCACACATGTTCGTCATCACGTTCTATAGCACAATTGATCACCAGACTTGGCGGCAATATTGGATAGCACAATATTCTGCAGACACAGTTTTCTATTAAATTACTGGTCAGAACAGTGCAAAAATGAGCACACATGTTTGTGACCACTTTCTGTACCACCATGGATCACATGGTTTGGCTGACATATTGTATTGTGCATACATAGTTTTCTCCTAAATTATTCATAAAAAGAATGTGAAAATTAGCACACATGTTCGTCATCACATTCTGTAACACATGCGACTTGGTTGTTACCCCATACCCTTGCTGCCCTTTCAGGCAGCCTCCCTACAGTGTCCCCTGGGCCCCCTTGCATCTGCCACCCCCCCCCCCATGTAAATATGTTTCTAATGTATTATACAGTGTAATGTGTTCAGAAAGCGTTGTCACTTTAAGACTGTTACCATGTGACTTGTCATGTGATTGTTATCCAGGAGGTACCAGTGACCAGGTGATCCCAGGGGTGACTTATGGGCTCCCTGCTAGTCTCCCTATATAAGCCCTGGTGGAGCTAGCGTCTCTCTTTCCTTACAAGTCTTTGCTGAGGTCAAGTAGAGTCCTAGAGAGTCCAGAATCATAGGAGGCCTCAAGTCCAGTCTGCAACCACAACAGCTACAAGTAACCACAGTCTCAGTATTGTCAGTCATCAGTCAAGTCAAGTCAAGTCAGTCACAGTCATCTGTCAAGTCAACTTGGCCTGCATTAAATTGACCATATCTACTACAAGTCCCAGCAAGCCCTTAAGGTCTCAGCATCACTGGTCACCTCCATGGGCCCTGGCTGAACTGTATAGACTTTACCACCTGTCTACCCTCAGTAAAGCTACCGTTATCCGTAACTTGGCGTCAGAGTCATTATTGCCCCCGTGCCTAGCCCAAGATCTAGCGGTATACCTTCGGGTGGTATTACGGGTGGTATCACGAATACAAGGAGTTAATTCCATCTGCCCCTAGGGTAACAACATCTGCCCTAATCACACCCCCGTTACCACATAAACAATAAACAAAAAATTAGGGTTAAAATGTTTTTTTCCCTGTATTTAATCAGCAAAAAATGTAAATAAAATTAACAATAATATGTATGTACTCCAAAACTGCACCAAAAAATGTATACACTTTCTGACGCACAAAACAAGGCCATATCATACCAGATCAATTTACAAAAATAGTTATGGCTGCTCAAACGCAGAGAGGTAAAAATGGAAAAATGTATTGTGCCACTAAGGGATGAAATAATAATAACAGTTTTATGTATTGTGTGTTAAATATTAGTAGTATACTAGTGTGCAGCTTTCTGTGACAATGTATCACGGTATATGCTATGTTCCTGGCTACGTCAGTATTGAATATTTAATAAAGATGAGTCCTCAGCCACAGGTGGGTCCACAGGTTGTCTAATACATTTCGCTATGAGAAAACACAGTACCTCCCTGACCCCATCTGAAAAGTGATGGGATCACCTAGCCATAGATTTAATACATGGTGACAAAGCTGTTGTGACACCGGCTGTTGCTTTCATCAGATATCACATGCAGGAGGGTTTTAAAGACCCTACGAATTTCTCTGGATGAAAGTGACTGAAGGTGCACAGGAAATCTGTGCTAGATTATTATTTCCTAGATGAAAGGGTAATGGGGTATATGGAGATATTGTGTGTCAGATGACTCTAAAAAAACAGCCAGGGTCTCTATTTCTCTAACCTCTCATATCTTGAGTTTTCTTTTATCTGAAAATTGAATCCTACTTCTGTAATGTAGAAACTAATTGAAAGTTAAGAAGATAGTGTTATAGCCACAGTGACCTTTGCATAATAAGACAATGCTCTGACCTGTAAGACACCACATTTGTTTGGCTTGACATGGATTTTAGTGCAGATTCCACAGGCAATTCCATGTAGAATCAAAAAACAATCCACAACTCATGCATGTGAATGGGGTTTTTGCAGCCCACCAGACATGGATAATAACACTTCCCTCTGACACAGCCATGGAAAATAATAACATCATTTATGTCCTGCGGCTCCCACATATAGAAGCTACATTTTAGCCCTTCTGAATGATAATAGGGCTCATCCTCTAGTGACAATGCAAACATGTCATTCTGGATAGGGATAAGTGTGGCCCTGAACATAGTCACATTCTCTGTTCCTGCCTCATGGGTTGACCACCTTCTCAATAGAGTAGCCCCAACCACGGTGTAGCCCCAACCACGGTGACTCCCACGATCAGGCATCTTATCCCCTATCCTTTGGATAGGGGATAAGATGTCTAAGCACCGGAGAACCCCTTTAATAGAATTCAGATCAAGAATGAAAATAGACCACTTCAAAATAGACCAATGTAATTTTTGAGTGTTTTTAGCTGTATGTTTTGGCTAAAGAGAAGTCAGTTAAAGTAAAAATAAAGTCAAAAAGTAGCGCAGTACCAAAATTGAAAGCAGAGGAAAGTTGGGTAACAAGCCATGGTCAGAATGCACAGGATCAACATAGCAAAGAACAATACAAGAGCTTGTGTTTATATATGTAAGCTCTAATACAGGGGCTGAGTAGAAGCAGACTGAAGCCTTATAAAGGCCAGCTCATGAGTGTGCGCTCACTAAGACCAGAGCTGATTGGCCCAGTGCCTAGAACTACTGAGTGGACAGAATGCAACATGTTGTGCCTGGCCAGGAGCAATAGTTACAGCTGGTGTGACTTGATAAAAATACTTTTTTTTTTCTAAATTATTCTATTGAATCAAAAACAATGTCTAATTTTCATTGGCTAATTTTCAGTAAATGTTTATTCCTTATTAGGATTCATTAACATTTTGGATTTGTGGATTCATGCCGTATCCCATTGTTTTCAATAAGCCACTCGAAGTATGAATGTTTCTCCGGTTGTCTCATTCTTCAACCATATCTGATTTTTGAGCGCCACTGAAAAGTGCAGCAGACCACGGTTTTCAGTGTGGTTGATAAAACAGATACGGTAAGAAAATGGCAGCCAGAAACACTTCCTGACTTCAGGCAGCTTGATCCAGCGAGAATTTGACTGATATGGACTAAAAATGTTTATGGCTGTGTCTGTGATAGAATGGCTTATCAGACAATTGTTTGTTCAGCCATTAACCTACTTTTAATTAAAGGAGTACTCCATCCATAGACATCTTATCCCCTATCCAAGATGTGTGATCGTAGGGGTCCCGTAACTGGGACATCTGCAATCTCTGTGCATCACCCAGTGTTTGTTTAGAACGCTGGGAGTGGCGGCGGGGGTCGTGAGGTCATGGCCACGCCCCCATGATGTAACACCATACCCCCTCAATGCAAGTCAATGGGAGGGGGTGTGGTGGCCACCACGCCCCTCCTACAGACTTGCATTGAGGTGGGCATGTCCATGATGTCCCGACCCCTGCCGCCCGCACCCAATGTTCGAAACAAAATGTTCTGAACACTGGGGCAGCGGAGTACCCCTTTAATGTACATAGCCAACTTTATACTGCTTACATATAACTGAAAGCATTTCTAAATGCTGTTAACAACATCTAAGACAAGGCAGCTATCTCTATAATCATGTATAGATAATAGAATCAAAGAAAACTACAATAAAAAAAAGATAGAAACAGATTAGGAAAAAAGATTATGCATCAGTTATCAGCTTTTAATACGCAAAAAAAAAAAAATTGTTCCCTTGAACAATTTGTACAGTTATTTTCATTATACAAAAAGAGTTTAAGAATCCCAGACAATGATGTTCATTTATAGTACAATAATTCTGCTTTTGGTTTTGCTTTCCGAGCAGTGCTTTTAGGATTAAGTGGAGGATTTTTTTTTTTTACCTTTTTGTCAGTATTGCTTTTTTTTTTTTCAAATTAAAATTTCCATAGCCCTTGAAGAACAATATAAGACATTAGTTCAATGGTTCCTGATTGAGAGCTTTGTACTTTACAAAAGTCATCACTGGAGATGAGCGAACTTTTAAAAAACTTTTATTCGCCGGTTCGCCGAATTTTTTGAAATAATTTGTTTCGGTCCAAATTTTTTCGCAGTGAATCTATATTAAAATGGCTATTTCTGGCCTACAGAGAGCCTCAATAGGGGTGTAGAACACTTTTCTGTGTTCTAACACGCATATGGAGTGTGCTGGGGTAGTGAAACAATATTGTTATTCAGAATGACATGCAGATTACAGGCATCGCTTTTAGAATCACTGCTGCAGAGCGGCACAATGACAGAGCCTGGAGGTGGCATCAGTATGAGGAGACCATATAGTGGCTGAATGACACAGAGTGGAGGTGTTGGCAGCATGAGGAGACCATATATTGGCTGAATGATACAGCTTGGATGAGGCTGAAGCATGAGGAGACCATATAGTGGCTGAATGACACAGCGTGGAGGTGTTGGCAGCATGAAGAGACCATATAGTGGCTGAATGACACAGCCACAATCTCTAAGAATAAAAGATGAATTTTGAATTGTCCATTGAAGATGTATGGTATCTAGTGCTACCATAAACATATATAGGTAATGTCCTAGGCCCAGCAGCATCACTAAACCTTGTAGTTGCTGAATAACACAGCTTGGATGAGGCTAAGGCATGAGGAGACCATATAGTGGCTGAGTGACACAGCGTGGAGGTGTTGGCAGCACGAGGAGACCATATAGTGGCTGAATGACACAGCATGGAGATGTTGGCAGTATGGGGAGACCATATAGTGGCTGAATGACACAGCTTGGAGTAGGTTGAAGTATGAGGAGACCATAAAGTGGCTGAATGACACAGTGTGGAGGTGTTGGCAGCATGAGGAGACCATATAGCGGCTGAATGACACAGCGTGGAGGTGTTGGAAGCATGAGGAGACCATATAGTGGCTGGATGACACAGCGTGGAGATGTTGGCAGCATGAGGAGACCATATAGTGGCTGAATGACACAGCTTGGATGAGGCTGAAGCATGAGGAGACCATATAGTGGCTGATTGACACAGCGTGGAGGTGTTGGCAGCATGAGGAGACCATATAGTGCCTGAATGACACAGCCACAATCTCTAAGAATAAAAGATGAATTTTGAAATTTTCATTGAAGATGTTTGGTACCTAGTGCTACCATAAATATATATAGGTAATATCCTAGGCCCAGCAGCATCACTAAAACATGTAGTTGCTGAATGACACAGACGGGAGCAGGCAGCAGCATGAGTAAACAAGAGGGGTTCACAACCCCTAACATTAAAATGTGAATGTTGAAACCTCTTTTGATGTTGCATGTTAGCTAGTGCTATCATCCAAAAATGTAAGGCCCAAGCGCAGCAGCATCACTAAACCATGTAGTTGCTGAATGACCCAGACAGGAGCAGTCAGCAGCAGGAGTACACAAGAAGGTTTCACAACTCCTTGCATTGAAAGATCAATGTTGAAATCTCAATTAAGCATGTATGTAAGCTACTGCTAACATCCAAAAATTTGAGGACCAAGCCCAACAGCATACGTAAGCCAAGTAGTTCCTGAAAGACACAGTCAGGAGCAGGCAGCAGCAGTACTCAGGAAGGTTTCATAACCCCTAAGACTAAAAGATCAATGTTGAAATCTCTATTGAAGAGGTATGTTACCTAGTGCTATCATCAAAGAATTTAAGGCCCAAGCCCAGCAGCATCACTAAGTACAGTAGTTCCTGTAACACACAGACTGGAGCAGGCATCCGCATGAGTTTACAAGAGGGCTTCACAACTCCTAACATTAAAATGTTAATGTTGAAATATGTATACAAGATGTATGTTAGCTAGTGCTAACATCAAAACATTTTAGGCACAGGCCCAGCAGCATCACTAAACCACATAGTTGCTGATACACACAGCCTGGATCAGGCAGCAGCAGAAGTACACAAGAGGGCTTAATAACCCTTAACATTAAAAGGTGAATATTGAAATCTGTATAGAAGATGTATATTAGCTAGTGCTAACATCAAAAAAGTTTAGGCACAGGGCCAGCAGCATCAGTAAGCCAAGTAGTTCCTGAAAAACACAGCCTCGATCAGGCAGCAGGATGTGTACATAAGAGAGCTTCACAACCCCTAAAATTAAAAGATCAATGTTGAAATCTCTATTGAGCATGTATGTTTGCTAGTGCTACCATAAAAAATTGTAGATAATAACCAAGACAGTCCCAGCAGCATCAGAAAACAATATATTGGCAGAATGACACAGCCTGGAGGTGGGGAAAGCATAAGGAGACCATATAGTGGCTGGACGGCACAGCCTGGAGTTGGCTGCAGCATGACGAGACCATTGAAATTTATGATTTTTAAATTTAAGATTTTGAAAATTAAATTATGGATTTTGTCATTTAAATTTCACTACTCTGCCTGACATACTTATTGCGTATATGAGGGGAGTATAATATGCTTCACTTTGCTTAAAACAGTATTTGTCTAGAACAGCAGCAGGTGTGTACTATTGGCTGTCCTTTCACAGTATATAGACCCTTGACAGATTAACAGGTACAAAATAGTACACTACTTAGTTGTAGGTATGTGGTATGCACTTATGAGGGCAGAAAAATGTGCTGCAGTACACTTAAAAATACTTATGTTTACTTGTGTCCCAGATTTCAAAATTGCTTTATAATCAGAAATTGTCAGAATACCACCTGACATTCAAAATAATAAAATGATACATACATTCTCTGAAGAAAAGGATCCTTCATTAGATGACAATAGGAGTATTATGTGTTCCAGTGACATTAGCTCATCGGAGGAACAGGAAAACATGATACAACTTAATTCTACAACTGAGGAACCACAACAGAGAATGAACGACTTAAAGCCTACTGGAACTGAGGAACTTCAAAATGGTAAAGCTACCACCTGGGATAGTCAATCAATTCCAACAGCCGGTGGTCAGTATCCCCAGTTCCCTGTTCTGCTAGTCCTTAGCAATATTCCTTTTATTACTGGTCTGGTATCAACATGGCAGTAATGCTGGGAGAGTAACTCAAGGATACCCACATGTTTCCTACAATAAACAGTCAATATATGGAGACCATATAGTGGCTGAATGACACAGCCTGGAGGTGGCTAAAGCATGAGGTGACCATATAGTGTTGAAATGGCAGAGCCTGGAGTTGGCAAAAGCATAAGGAGACTATTGAAATTTAAGAATTTTAAATAGAAATGTAAGATTTTGAAATTGAAATTGAGGATTTTGAAACTGAACTTTTAACTCCCAAGTTTTAGTGTCCCGGGGCCCGGCGTGTGGGTTCAAAGGACCAAATCTAACAAGGAGTCACAGTTCACATGGCAGCACAATGATAGAGCCTGGAGGTGGCATCAGTATGAGGAGACCATATAGTGGCTGAATGACTGCCTGGAGTTTGTGACAACATAGGGAGACCATATAGTGGTTGAATGGCAAAGCCTGGAAGTGGCATCAGGAGTCCTGAAAGTGACCCTAATGCAAGGCATTTCTGAAACTGGGGACAGCACCTTAATTATGTTTTGCAGTATCCATGGCAGCACAATGAGAGAGAGCCTGGAATTGGGAATTAGAGAGCCCTGGAGGTGGCAGCATCAGCATAAGGAGACCATATGGCAACACAATGACAGAGCCTGGAGGTGGTAGCATTAGCATGAGGAGACCATATGGTGGCACAATGACAGAGCGTGGAGTTGGTAGCATTAGCATGAGGAGACCATAGAGCAGCACAATGACAGAGCCTGGAGGTGGCAGCAGCAGCATGCGGGCCATGCTAACTGAGGGTTGAGTCTGAGAAACCCACCGACTGTTGACTGGGGGTGTCAAATGTCACTTGGGATGAAGTGGATAACCGAGTGAACCTCACTTGGGATGAAGTGGATGACCGAGTGAACCGATCAATCATGGCTGCTGGGTTGCTGGTCGCGACACGACTGCTAGCTGACACTGGGAGCTCAGAATTCTCGCTGCAACACACCCCTACTCTGCTGCGACCTCTGTCTGCGCCTGATGAATGTAGGCCTCTGCCACTCCTCTGTGCATGTCCTGGCACTGCTCTGCCTGACATACTTATTGCGTATATGAGGGGAGTACAATACGCTTCACTACGCTTAAAACAGTATTTGTCTAGAACAGCAGCAGGTGTGTACTATTGGCTGTCCTTTCACAGTATCTAGGCCCTTGACAGATTAACAAGTACAAAATAGTACACTACTTAGATGTAGGTATGTGGTATGCACTGATGAGGGCAGAAAAATGTGCTACAATATGCCTAAAAACTCTGTATTTTTGTAAAACACAAGCCGGTGATTGATTTTGTCTGTCCTTTCACAGTATGTAGGCCCTTGACAGATTAACAGGCACAAAATAGTACACTACTTAGATGTATGTATGCGGTATGCACTTATGAGGGCAGAAAAATGCGCTACAATGAGCCTAAATACGCTATCATTTTTTTTAAACACCAGCCGGTGATTACTTTTGACTGTCCTTTTTACAGTATGTAGGCCCAGGACAGATTATCAGGTACAAAATAGTACACTACTTAGATGTACGTATGTGGTATGCACTGATGAGGGCAGAAAAATGCTCCACTGTACACTTAAAAAAGTATCTGAGTGCAACACCAGCCGATGAGTACTTTTGGCTGTCCTTTCACAGTATGTAGGCCTTGACATTAACAGGTACAAAATAGTACACTACTTAGATGTACGTTTGCGACATGCACTTATGAGGGCTGAAAAATTCGCTACATTATGCCTAAAAACTCTGTATTTTTGTAAAACACCAGTAGGAGATTACTTTTGTCTGTCCTTTCACAGTATGTAGGCCCTTGACATATTAACAGGTACAAAATAGTACATTACTTAGATGTATGTATGCGGTATGCACTGATGAGGGCAGAAAAATGCGCTACAATATGCCTAAAAAGTCTGTATTTTTGTAAAACACCAGCAGGAGATTACTTTTGGCTGTCCTTTCACAGTATGTAGGCCCTTGACAGATTATCAGGTACAAAATAGTGCACTCCTTAGATGTATGTTTGCGGTATGCACTTATGAGGGCAGAAAAATGTGCTACAATGCGCCTAAAAACTCTGTACTTTTTTTAAAACACCAGCCGGTGATTACTTTTGTCTGTCCTTTCACAGTATGTAGGCTCTAGAAAGATTAACAGGTACAAAATAGTACACTACTTAGATGTACGTATGCAGAATGCACTGATGAGGGCAGACAAATGTACTACAGTATCCTTAAAAAATTTTTTTTTTTTTTTAAACACCAGCAGTACACAACAGTGCTGCAGCCAAAAAAGCTGTGTACTAAACACAAAATTGCACTCTTTCACAGACTATTAGGAATGGACTGCTGGGTATTCTACCGTCTACAGACTAGTATAACCAGCAGATGATTTGTTGTGGAACAAAGACACAGAATTGTGCTGAAAAATGATTCCTGCCTCCTCTGCTAAGGTTTATGAAGTGGAGGCAGCTTGTTGAATGTATGAGGCAACACACAGCTATCTGTCCCTCTCTGTAATTCTATGCGGAAGAAAGTAACTGGGAGGTTAATGTCTGCAGCTGCAGTAAAAATCCTTTTCAGTGAAAAAAACAATGCTCTCCGTCCACGAGAATGCTGATTTGACTAGGAGGATGTTAAACACTGCTGGAATGCGCTTTTCTCTGCTGTAACACACACACACAGGCTGTCCATCCTATCTGTATGCAGTGTAATGAATGAAGTGGCTGGCCGTAATATGACTGCCGATTATATAGGGCTGTCACATCACTGGGGTGACTGGCTGCTGATAGGCTGCATCCTGCATGTGATTCAGGGTCATACCGCCTACTTCCCTTCCCGCCTTCCCAGTGTCCCCTGCCCCATGTACTGACATGTGGATCCACCATTTTAGATGCCCTGGAGCCTGGAACACTGTAACATGGTTTAAAATTGTTTAATGAAGCGATTTGCGCAATTGAATCGTGGCCATATTCGCATTCGTTGCAAATCGAATATTTCCTGAAATTTGCAACGAATTCGGGTTCGTCAGCTTCGATTCGCTCATCTCTAGTCATCACCATTCCAAAGACAGACAAAAAATGTACATCTGAATTTTTATGCCTTTGTGCTAAAACAATGAGATAACTGATGGTATTTTACCTTATTATTCATAATTTAAACCAAGGACAAGAAGGTCCAGGATATCAACCTCTTTAAGGCTGCATCAATATTCTTAAGATGTTTTTATCCCGATAATTTTTTTTTTTCAATTTTTCATGCTCATGCTGCTTGATATATTTGGTACATCTTTAGACTCTGTTGTCTAACAATACAGCAATTATTAGGGGGGATTTTCGCTTTGCCATTTTTTGTGCTTATTTTAATGTAGTTTGTCATGTATGTGTCATTTCAGGCATTTTTTTTCTTTCTTTTTATTCATTTAAAGCTTCCATTGATTTCAATGTGAACTTCCAAGTCAAATTATTCTTAAAAAAAATGACATGGCAAATATATATATATATATTTTTAATAAACCACATTTTTTTTTCAAAATTCTCCGCTGAAGTCAAACTTTTTGAGGTGTTTTTTGGTGTGTGTTTTGACAAAGTCTTTGCCCCTAGTGGGTGGAGCATAGGTTATGTAAATCTAATATGTGTTATGGACTTTAGTTACATTCTCTATGCAACAACATGTTTCAGGGATTTAAAAGATAGGCCCCCAATTCAAGTCTGTAGTACCAGCAGTTGGCAGCACTCAGTATCTGTCTCAGCTCCGCCCCTTCCTGCTGTCATACTCCTATTTTCTGCCCTGCTGCTGCTGTCCTGGTCTGGCCTATAGTGTGCTCTTCCTGCACTCCTTATCCTGTCTCTGGCAATGCCTATATGAGGCTGTTCTCTACACTGTGAGTAATAGTGTGGTTTTTCATAGCAAATGTGTGCTGTTCCTGATCTGTTATCCTATGTCTGACCTGTGTCCATTCTCTTAACTTTGTCTGACCCTTGTCTACTACGTTGACCATTTTGTGCTTGATCTGAAATGTTGATTTTGATACTGCTATACGTCTTCTGCCTGAATCTTCCAGACTAATATCCATACTAGAAATGCTGGTAGATGGCAGATGCCATCGTCCATCATGGCCAGGTGATGCTTTGAGCTTGTGTGTGCATGCGCCGGGTCCGCGCCCTTGGAGCTTAATCCCTCACCTCTCGCGTGACGCTGCTTCCGGCGTCTGAGCGCGAGAGGGAACGGGCAGCTTCCGGAAGCGGGGTCTGCGGTGTTTTAACACTACAAGAGCCATAAATAATTGGCGCCATCAATTGGTACGTGATTGGCCATGGACTAAGTGGTCACTATATAAATACCCCCTACTTCCCTCACCTCAATACTCCTAAAGGTAGCAGAGTGAAACACGTCAGAGTGTGAGGAAGGGAAACATCCACAGGCAGCTACCTTTACATTTGCTGGTTGGTACCATGTTTTTTCTGATACTGTGACCTGTACATTGAGCACACAGTGGGGGCCTCTATATTGGTGGCAGTAAATTCGCAAGAAATTGTAGGTGTATTGTTTGATTAGCATCTTGGCAGTTATTTTGCAAATGCGGTAATTGCATCCTTAGGATATGTTCACACTGCGGAATTCCCACAGAATTCCGTGAGTGGAATTCTGTGAGTGGAATTCCACGCGGTGGGTGTTACCATCAGTGTGAATGGGTCTTCCGCGAGACCCTTTCATACTGAGGAATTTCAGCAGTGGTCAATTCCGCCGCTGAAATTATTCCACGCAAAGAAAGAAAATGTTCATTCTTTGCGCGGACGTCCGCAAGTACTGCATAGCTGTCAATGGTGACGGCACAGTGCCGCCTGGTCCTACGACCAAAGTATTTTTAATGGCGGCCGCTAGATGGAATCTCCACTCGCTGAATTCATATCATATCCTTATTGTTCAGGTCCTATACTTTATGTAGGTTGTGGACTAATATCCATACTAGCACCAAACACACCTCTGCTTTTTTTTTTTCCTGGTGCCTGACACTGGAGTCATATGGCTCGCCTAGCAAACCATTACCCACACTGGGACCACTATTGGCAACCGACCTGGTACTCTCTATCAGCAGAAGTCCAGCTTCTGCATCTTGGAGTTGGGTAAAAAGTGAAATAGTGTGAATAGTTGAATTCAGCTCCTGGGTTTGGCCCAGATCCAAGCCAGTTGGGTAGCAGAGGAAATCTTTCACACTTGAGCGCAGTAATGCTACGCCTGTGCAAGCATTGGTTTCATCCAGTGCCCACACAGATATTAGGCTCCTCCTCCCAGCTGGAAGCCTGGAAACGCTATTTCCTGACAACCAGTGATGCTGTATGTGTTTGGTGGTGTTCCTGAACGTAGCAGCCCACCCAACACAGAGGGCAGGCATACTCCAAAAAGAAAACATCACTGAAACATGAAATGGGAGGACACAAATAGACAGGTAGCAGAAAGCACAGGTTACACCATCACCTGCCCCATCCCCTCCCCAACCCCCTCCAATTCCCTTTACACAATTGATGGATTATGAAGACGACACTGGTGGTCTTGTGTAAAATGTTAAATTCTGCTTTTGCTTGCAGCTCACTGCTGGTGGTGAATAGCTGACTATTGGTACTGTCAGGGCCGGTTTTAGACTTAATGAGGCCCTGGGCAAAATTAAAAGTGGGGCCCCAAAAGCCGAACAAGTCAGTCACATTTAGTTAATTCAGGATGTAGCATGCCAAGAGTGTTGCAAGTTTATTAACTTCTTAAGGACGGAGGGCATACCTGTATGCCCTGCATCCACTCCCCTGCTATAACGCCGGCTCATGGGCTTACCCAGCATTATAGCCGGGTGGTCCCAGTGGCTATCAGCCACCAGGACCCATGTCTAATGCCGTACATCACCGATCGCGGTGATGCCCAGCATTAACCCATTAGACGTGGCGATCAAAGTTGATCGCCACATCTAATATGAAAGTAAAGTGCCGATAAGACTGATCTATGCTATGGCATAGCATTGAACAGTGTATGCAATCAAAAGATTGCATGTAATAGTCCACTATGGGGACTAAAAAATGGTGTAAAAAAAGTAAAAAAAAAAAAAAAAAGAAGTTAATAAATGTGATTTAACCCTTTCCCTAATAAAAGTTTGAATCATCCCCCCTTTTCCCATAAAAAAAATATGTAAACAAAAATAAACAAACATATGTGGTATTGCCACGTGCATAAATGTCCGAACTATAAAATTATAATGTTAATTAAACTGCACGGTCAATGGCGTATACGAAAAAAAATTATAAAATCCAAAATTATGTAATTTTTGGTAATTTTGTATACCCTAAAAAATGTATAAAAAGTGATCAAAAAGTCCCATCAAAACAAAAATGGTAACAATAAAAACTACAGATCACAGCACAAAAAATGAGCCCTCATACATCCCCACATACGGAAAATTAAAAAGTTATAGGGGTCAGAAAAAGCCAATTTTAAACATACTTATTTTGGTGAAGGTAGTTTTATTTTTTTTTAATAAGTATAATAAAATCAAATCTACATCAATTGGGTATCCTTGTAACCATATAGACCTACAGAATAAATATGTGTCACTTTTACCGAAAAGTGAACTGCGTAGAAACGGAAGCCACTAAAAACTACAAAATTAGGGTTTTTTTTCAACTTTTTTCCCACAAATAATTTTTTTTTATTTTCGTCATAGATTTTGTGGTGAAATGACTGATGTCATTACATGGTAGCACATAAAACAGGCCCTCACATGGGTCTGTAGGTGGAAAACTGAAAGCGTATGATTTTTAGAAGGTGAAAATGAAAAAATTAAAGTCCTGAAAGGGTTAAAAGATCAGGAACACAAGCCACACAGCGTATGTCCCTGTAGACACACAATATTTGCTAGACACACTCAATACCCCCATTTTGTTTCTAAATAAAAAACACGATACATAGACCAATATTCTCACATACAGTAACATATAGTGGTAGATACCCGCTATACGCTGGCACCCTGCAGACCGAATGAGGTGGGTTCACATATACCAGGCGTGCACTGGAGGGAAACTGATGCTTGAACTGATCCTGTTCATTTGAATGGGACAGTTCACAATCATTCAGCATCTTAATTTTGACGCCGGATGGTTGGACACACCGGAGAGAGAAGTTTGGATTACACCTCCTGAAATACACTACCGTGCGTGTGTGTATATATAGATCATAGAAAAGAAAAACATATATATATTTTTCCCAACCAGAGTGTATCCAGCTGTTGCAAAACTACAACTCTCAGCATGCTGGGATTTGTAGTATTCCAACAGCTGGAGGCACTCTGGTTGCGAAACATTGATATACACACACATGCATAAATCATTGTTTCCCAATCAGGATGCCTCCAGCTATTGCAAAACTACAAATCCCAGCATGCCCGAACAGTCTATACAGCTGGAGGCACCCTGGTTGGGAAACACTGATAACAATATATATGTCTCAATTGATAGCGCCTTGAGATTTTGCCACCAATGCGATATCTGCTGCACTAGGGTTGGGCCTTAGCTAGGCCTAGTGACAGACAGCGACAGATGCACCACTGTATATCACATATATAAAAAAAAAAACTATACATACAGTCATGGCTGTAAATGTTGGCACCCCTGAAATTTTTCAAGAAATACAGAAAAGGATTGCAGTAACACATGTTTATTCCCTTTGTGTGTATTGAAACTAAACCAAAAAAGGGAGGAAAAAAAACTAATTGGACATAATGTCACACCAGACTCCATAAATGGGCTGGACAAAATTATTGGCACCCCTTATTTTGGAAAAATAAGATTGTTTCAAGCATGTGATGCTCCTTTAAACTCACCTGGAGCAAGTAACAGGTGTGGGCAGTATAAAAATCCCACCTGAAAGCAGAAAAAGGAGAGAAGTTCACTTTGTCTTTGCATTGTGTGTCTGTGTGTGCCACACTAAGCATGGACAACAGAAAGAGGAGAAGAGAACTGTCTGAGGACTTGAGAACCAATACTGTGGAAAAATATCAACAATCTCAAGGTTACAAGTCCATCTCCAGAGATCTAGATTTGTCCACAGTGCGCAACATTATCAAGAAGTTTGAAACCCATGGCACTGTAGCTTATCTCCCTGGGCGTGGGCGGAAGAGAAAAAATGATAAAATGTTTCAACGCAGGATAGTCCGGATGGTGGATAAGCAGCCCCAAACAAGTTCCAAAGATATTCAAGCTGTCCTGCAGGCTCAGGGAGCATCATTGTCAGCGTGAACTATCTGTCAACATTTAAATGAAATGAAACGCTATGGCAGGAGACCCAGGAGGACCCCACTACTGACACAGAGACATTAAAAAGCAAAACTATATTTTGCCAAAATGAACATGAGTAAGCCAAAATCCTTTTGGGAAAATGTCTTGTGGACAGATGAGACCAAGATAGAGCTTTGTGGTAAAGAACATCATTCTACTGCTTACCGAAAATGGAATGAGGCCTACAAAGAAAAGAACACAGTACCTACAGTGAAATATGGTGGAGGTTCAATGATGTTTTGGGGTTGTTTTGCTGCCTCTGGCACTGGGTGCCTTGAATGTGTGCAAGGCATCATGAAATCTGCTAAAATCTGTTAAAGGAGCCTCTCACTGCCAGCACTATGTAGATGAACTCTGCAGCGAGGCTCAATCCTGGATGCTGCTGGCTGCAGGGCTACACTGCTTCCCCCAGCTACAAACACTATAGCAGGGGGCCCTCTGGAGGGGGGCCCTGGGCAATTGCCCAGTTTGCTATGCCCTAATTCTGGCCTTGGCTATTGTTATGAATGGAATGATAAAAATCAGGCAGCTGTTTATGCATATTAGTACTGCAGAACAAATAGCCAAAACATACATAGAGAGCACAAAACATTGCCTCACGTTGCAAAGCACTAAATCAGCTGGTGATGTTCTATTCTGCTGAAAAAATGACAAGGGACAGTAAGGTGCTAATCCATCTAATAGCATGAATGACAGTAGAGAGCACTTCTAGTCAGATATAAAAATCCTCTCATCTATTTAGGACTAAGTTCTTCTCCCTAGGGAAAGTATTATAGTAGTTATATGCTTGTACATAGAAGGCAATATTATTGTAGTTATATTCTTGTACATAGAAGGCAATATTATTGTAGTTATATTCTTGTACATAGGGGCAGTATTATAGAAGTTATATTCTTGTACATAGGGGAAGTATTATAGTAGTTCTATTCTTGTACATTGGAGGCAGTATTATAGTAGTTATAGTCCTGCACATAGTGTGCAGTATGATAGTAGTTACATTTTGTACATAGGGGGCAGCATTATAGTAATTATATTTTTGTACATAGAGACAGTATAATAGTAGTTATATTCTTGTACATAGGAGGTAATATTATAGTAGTTATATTCTTGCACACTGTTACGCCTAGCGCTCCGGGTCCCCGCTCCTCCCCGGAGCGCTCACGGCGTCTCTCTTCCTGCAGCGCCCCGGTCAGTCCCGCTGACCGGGAGCGCTGCTCTGACATGGCCGTCGGGGATGCGATTCGCACAGCGGGACGCGCCCGCTCGCGAGTCGCATCCCAGGTCACTTACCCGTCCCGGTCCTCTGCTGTCATGTGCTGGCGCGCGCGGCTCCGCTCTCTAGGGCGCGCGCGCGCCAGCTCTCTGAGACTTAAAGGGCCAGTGCACCAATGATTGGTGCCTGGCCCAATTAGCTTAATTGGTTTCCATCTGCTCCCAGACTATATCTGTTCACTTCCCCTGCACTCCCTTGCCGGATCTTGTTGCCTTGTGCCAGTGAAAGCGTTTAGTGTGTCCAAAGCCTGTGTTACCTGAACCCTTGCTATCCATCTTGACTACGAACCTTGCCGCCTGCCCCCGACCTTCTGCTACGTCTGACCTTGCCTCTGCCTAGTCCTTCTGTCCCACGCCTTCTCAGCAGTCAGCGAGGTTGAGCCGTTGCTAGTGGATACGACCTGGTTGCTACTGCCGCAGCAAGACCATCCCGCTTTGCGGCGGGCTCTGGTGAAAACCAGTAGCCTCTTAGAACCGGTCCACCAGCACGGTCCACGCCAATCCCTCGCTGACACAGAGGATCCACTACCTGTAAGCCGAATCGTGACAGTAGATCCGGCCATGGATCCCGCTGAGGTGCCGCTGCCAAGTCTCGCTGACCTTACCACGGTGGTCGCTCAGCAATCGCAGCAAATTGCCCAACAAGGACAGCAGCTGTCGCAGTTGACCGCCACGTTACAGCAACTTCTGCCTCTGCTACAGCAGCAACCATCTCCTCCGCCAGCTCCTGCACCTCCTCCGCAGCGAGTGGCCGCTCCTAGCCTCCGCTTGTCCCTGCCGGACAAATTTGATGGGGAATCTAAAATCTGCCGTGGATTTTTGTCTCAGTGTTCCCTGCATATGGAGATGTTGTTGGACTTGTTTCCTACAGAACGGTCTAAGGTGGCGTTCGTAGTGAGCCTTCTTTCAGGAAAGGCCTTGTCTTGGGCCACACCGCTCTGGGACCGCAATGATCCTGCCACAGCCACAGTCCAGTCCTTCTTCGCTGAAGTCCGGAGTGTCTTCGAGAAGCCAGCCCGAGCTTCTTCTGCCGAGACTGCCCTGTTGAACCTGGTCCAGGGTAATTCTTCAGTGGGCGAGTACGCCATCCAGTTTCGTACTCTTGCTTCCGAATTATCATGGAATAACGAGGCTCTCTGCGCGACCTTTAAAAAAGGCCTATCCAGTCGCATCAAGGATGTGCTGGCCGCACGAGAGATTCCTGCCAACCTGCAAGAACTCATCCATTTGGCTACCCGCATTGACATGCGTTTTTCTGAGCGACACCAAGAGCTCCGCCAGGAAAAAGACTTAGATCTCTGGGCACCTCTCCCACAGTATCCGTTGCAATCTACGCCTGGGCCTCCCGCCGAGGAGGCCATGCAAGTGGATCGGTCTCGCCTGACCCAGGAAGAGAGGAATCGCCGTAGGGAAGAAAATCTTTGTCTGTACTGTGCCAGTACCGAGCATTTCTTGGTGGATTGCCCTATTCGTCCTCCACGTCTGGGAAACGCACGCACGCACCCAGCTCATGTGGGTGTGGCGTCTCTTGGTTCTAAGTCTGCTTCTCCACGTCTCACGGTGCCCGTGCGGATTTCTCCTTCAGCCAACTCCTCCCTCTCAGCCGTGGCCTGCTTGGACTCTGGTGCCTCTGGGAATTTTATTCTGGATTCTTTGGTGAATAAATTCCGCATCCCGGTGACCCGTCTCGTCAAGCCGCTCTACATTTCCGCGGTCAACAGAGTCAGATTGGATTGCATCGTACGTTACCGCACAGAACCCCTTCTGATGTATATTGGACCCCATCACGAAGTGATCGAGTTCTTCGTCCTTCCCAACTGTACCTCTGAGGTCCTCCTCGGTCTGCCATGGCTCCGGCTTCATTCTCCCACCCTTGACTGGACCACCGGGGAGATCAAGAACTGGGACTCTGCCTGCCATAGGAAGTGCCTCTCCCCCCCTCCCAGTCCCGTCAGGCAAGCCTCAGTGCCTCCTCATGGCCCCCGTCCTTTTGTCACCCTGCCCCGTGCCAAGCTTCACCCTCTGCCCTCCCTCCCCATTCCCACTCCTGCTGTACTCCCTGCCTTTGAGGAAGCCCTCCATTCACTCCCGGTGTCCTCATCCCAGGTAGAGCACTTGTCGGACAAAAAAAGGGGGAGACCTAAGGGGGGGGGTACTGTTACGCCTAGCGCTCCGGGTCCCCGCTCCTCCCCGGAGCGCTCACGGCGTCTCTCTTCCTGCAGCGCCCCGGTCAGTCCCGCTGACCGGGAGCGCTGCTCTGACATGGCCGTCGGGGATGCGATTCGCACAGCGGGACGCGCCCGCTCGCGAGTCGCATCCCAGGTCACTTACCCGTCCCGGTCCTCTGCTGTCATGTGCTGGCGCGCGCGGCTCCGCTCTCTAGGGTGCGCGCGCGCCAGCTCTCTGAGACTTAAAGGGCCAGTGCACCAATGATTGGTGCCTGGCCCAATTAGCTTAATTGGTTTCCATCTGCTCCCAGACTATATCTGTTCACTTCCCCTGCACTCCCTTGCCGGATCTTGTTGCCTTGTGCCAGTGAAAGCGTTTAGTGTGTCCAAAGCCTGTGTTACCTGAACCCTTGCTATCCATCTTGACTACGAACCTTGCCGCCTGCCCCCGACCTTCTGCTACGTCTGACCTTGCCTCTGCCTAGTCCTTCTGTCCCACGCCTTCTCAGCAGTCAGCGAGGTTGAGCCGTTGCTAGTGGATACGACCTGGTTGCTACTGCCGCAGCAAGACCATCCCGCTTTGCGGCGGGCTCTGGTGAAAACCAGTAGCCTCTTAGAACCGGTCCACCAGCACGGTCCACGCCAATCCCTCGCTGACACAGAGGATCCACTACCTGTAAGCCGAATCGTGACACACACAAAAGGCAGTATTATAGTAGTTATATTCCTGTACATAGGGGGCAGCATTATAGTAATTATATTTTTGTACATAGAGGCAGTATAATAGTAGTTATATTCTTGTACATAGGAGGCAGTATTATAGTAGTTAAATTCTTGTACACAAAAGGCAGTATGATAGTAGTCATATTCTTGTACATAGGAGGCAGTATTATAGAAGTTATATTCTTGTACATAGGGGAAAGTATTAAAGGGGTACTGCGGTGATAAACACATTTTTTCTAATCAACTGGTGCCAGAAAGTTAAACAGATTTGTAAATTACTTCTATGTAAAAATCTTAATCCTTCCAGTACTTATCAGCTGCTGTATACTATAGAGGAAGTTGTATAGTTCTTTTAAGTCTGACCACAGTGCTCTATGCTGACACCTCTGTCCATGTCAGGAACTGTCCAAAGCAGGAAAGGTTCGCTATGGGGTTTGCTTGTACTGTGGAAAGTTCCTGAAACGGACAAAGGTGTCAGCAGAGAGCACAGTGGCCAGACTGGAAAGAGCTACACAACTTCCTCTGTAGTACACAACAGCTAATAAGTACTGGAAGGATTAAGATTTTTTTTTATAGAAGTAATTTACAAATCTGTTTAACTTTCTGGAGCCAGTTCAGTTTGGAAAAGAAAATGCTTCCCAGTTATATTCTTGAACATAGAAGGGAGTATTATAGTAGTTATATTCTTGTACACAAAGGGCAGTATTATAGTAGATATATTCTTGAACATAGGGACAGTATTATAGTAGTTATATTCTTGTACATAGGGGAAACCAGAGGAAACACCATCTGGTGTGAAACTATGAAACTAGTTGTTTGTCTCGGGACTCCTCCACACCTAATGCCCGTTATTTCCAGTTGTATGCTTCAGGAATAAATCATTTTCTATTACTGCAACTACAGAGGGTGAGTGCAATTTGTCTATTTTTCTTCCGACACGTATTGTCTTCTACAACTTTATCTACAATCTGACACCCCCCCCCCTCCGTGGTATTGCATTGATATTTTACTGCCTCCCCTGAACCAGCCATTCATCATTCAAGTATATTACCTGCAAGCTGTGCCACCATTCTGCCTTCTATTCGAATTATAGTAGTTTTATTCTTGTACATAGGAGGCAGTATTATAGTAGTTATATTTTTGTACATAGGGGGCAGTATTATAGTAGTTATATTCTTGTACATAGGAGGCAGTATTATAGTAGTTATATTCTTGTACATAGGAGGCAGTATTATAGTAGTTATATTCTTGTACATAGGAGGCAGTATTATAGTAGTTATATTTTTGTACATAGGGGGCAGTATTATAGTAGTTATATTCTTGTACATAGGGGCAGTATTATAGTAGTTATATTCTTGTACATAGAAAGCAGTATTATAGTAGATATATTCTTGTACATAGGAGGCAATGTTATAGTAGTTATATTCTTGTACATAGGAGCAGTATTATAGTAGATATATTATTGTACATAGGAGACAATATTGCAGTAGTTATATTATTGTACATAGGAGGCAGTATTATAGTAGTTATATTCTTGTACATAGGAGACAGTATTATAGTAGTTGTATTCTTATACATGAGGAGCAGTATTATAGTAGGTATATTCTTTTACATAGGGGGCAGTATTTTATCACAAAGAGAGACCATTGGTATTTTTGGTAAGTTATAAAAAGAGCAAAAAAGAATCTCACTAGGAAAGTTGAGCAGGCCATCGCTTGGTATAAGGACCACAGGACCACTGAAAGCAGACAAGGGAGGGGCAGTGGTGGTTATTTTATTTCCCAGTACAATATGGAAAGGAGTCCCTTATACAGCCATCCACTTTAAAAACTTAAAAATGAGATATTAAAACATGATTCGACTAAAAAAACAATAGACCGGCTAAGATCATTTCTGTGGTCTCGGGTGGAAAAGGAAAGTTGTCTAGGAAAGTTGCCAAGAGATTGTTACTTGCATCCCAAGTGCCCCCACTGGTACAATCTCCCCAAGGTTCATAAGTCATTGACCTGATCCCTGGTCACCTATTGTGTCGAGGATCGGGTCAGCAACTGAAGCATTATCTGAATATGTGTATTGGGTCCTCTGCCTCCACCTCCCCACCATCTCATCATATTTAAAAAATACGGGGGATTTTTTGTTGCACCTTGATTAACCCCTTCATGACCCAGCCCATTTTCACCTTCATGACCTGGGCATTTTTTGAAAATCTGACCACTGTCACTTTAAACATTAATAACTCTGGGATGCTTTTACTTATCATTCTGATTCCGAGATTGTTTTTTCGTGACATATTCTACTTTATGTTATCGGTAAAATTTCACTGATATTTGTATCCTTTCTCTGTAAAAAATCTAAAAATTTCATGAAAATTTTGAAAATTTTGCATTTTTCTAACTTTGAAACTCTCTGCTTGAAAGGAAAATGGATATTCCAAATAAATTACATATTGATTCACATATACAATATGTCTACTTTGTGTTTGCATTAAAAAATTGACAAGTTTTTACTTTTGGAAGACACCAGAGGGCTTCAAAGTTCCGCAGCAATTTTCCAATTTTTCACAAAATTTTGAAACTCGCTTTTTTTCAGGGACCAGTTCAGGTTTGAAGTGGATTTGAAGGGTCTTCATATTAGAAATACCCCATAAATTACCCCATTATAAAAACTGCACCCCCGAAAGTATTCAAAATGACATTCAGTAAGCGTTTTAACCCTTTATGGGTTTCACAGGAATAGCAGCAAAGTGAAGGAGAAAATTCTAAATCTTCATTTTTTACACTCGCATTTTCTTGTAGACCCAATTTTTGAATTTTTACAAGGGGTAAAAGGAGAGAAATCACCCTAAAATTTGTAACCCAATTTCTCTCGAGTAAGGAAACACCTCATATGTGTATGTAAAGTGTTCGGCGGGCGCAGTAGAGGGCTCAGAAGGGAAGGAGCGACAATGGGATTTTGGAGAGTGAGTTTTTCTGAAAGGGTTTTTGGGGGGCATGTCCCATTTAGGAAGCCCCTATGGTGCCAGAACAGTGGACCCCCCCCACATGTGACCCCATTTTGGAAACTATACCCCTCATGGAATTTAATAAGGGGTGCAGTGAGCATTTACACCCCACTGGCGTTTGACAGAAATTTGAAACAGTGGACTGTGCAAATCAAAAATTTAATTTTTCATTTTCACAGACCACTGTTCCAAAAATCTGTCATACACCAGTGGGGTGTAAATGCTCACTGCACCCCTTATTACATTCCGTGAGGGGTGTAGTTTCCAAAATGGGGTCACATGTGGATATTTATTGTTTTGCGTTTGTCAGAACTGCTGTAACAATCAGCCACCCCTGTGCAAATCGCCTCAAATGTACATGGTGCACTCTCCCTTCTGGGCCTTGTTGTGCGCCCCCAGAGCACTTTGCGCCCACATATGGGGTATCTCCGTACTCAGGAGAAATTGCGTTACAAATTTAGAGGGTCTTTTTTCCCTTTTACCTCTTGTGAAAATGAAAAGTATAGGGCAACACCAGCATGTCAGTGTAAAAAATTTATTTTTTTACACTAACATGCTGGTGTAGACCCCAACTTCACCTTTTCATAAGGGGTTAAAGAAGAAAAAGCCCCCCAAAATTTGTAAGGCAATTTCTCCCGAGTACGGCGATACCCCATATGTGTCCCAAAACTGTTGCTCTGAAATACGACAGGGCTCCAAAGTGAGAGAGCGCCATGCGCATTTGAGGCCTGAATTAGGGATTTGCATAGGGGTGGACATAGGGGTATTCTACGCCAGTGATTCCCAAACAGGGTGCCTCCAGCTGTTGCAAAACTCCCAGCATGCCTGGACAGTCAATGGCTGTCCGGCAATACTGGGAGTTATTATTTTGCAACAGCTGGAGGCTCCGTTTTGGAAACAGTAGCGTACCAGACGTTTTTCATTTTTTGGGGGGAGGGAAGGGGAGAGGGGGCTGTGTAGGGATAATGTGTATATGTAGTGTTTTTTACTTTTTATTTTAGGTTAGTGCCAGTGTAGTGTAGTGTTTTTAGGGTACAGTCACATGGGCAGAGGTTCACAGCAAGTTTGCCGCTGGAAGTTTGAGCTGCAGCGCAAAATTTGCGCCATCTCAAACTTGCAGCACTCACTGTAAACCTCCGCCCATGTGAGTGTACCCTGTACATTCACATTGGGGGGAGGGGGCAAACATCCAGCTGTTGCAAACTCCGAGCATGCCCTTGAGCTGTCCGTGCATGCTGGGAGTTGTAGTTTTGCAACAGCTGGAGGAACACTGGTTTGGAAACACTAAGTTAAGTAATAAACTTTCAAGTGTTTTGCAACCAAACTTAGTGTTTCCAAACCAGTGTGCCTCCAGCTGTTGCAAAACTACAACTCCCAGCATGCATGGTCTGTCAGTGCATGCTGGGAGTTATAGTTTTGCAACAATTGCAACAGCTGGAGGCACTGAGGTAGGAAACGGACAATGTTTCCCAACTAGTGTGCCTCCAGTTGTTGCAAAACTACAACTCCCAGCATGCCCAGACTGCCAAGGCATGCTGGAAGTTGTAGTTCGGCAATATCTGAAGGATCAGATGTTGCCGAACTACAACTTCCAGCATGCTTGGGCAGTCTGGGCATGCTGGGAGTTGTAGTTTTGCAACATCTGGAGGTCCACAGTTTGGAGACCACTGTATAATGGTCTCCAATCTGTGGTCTTCCAGATGTTAGAGAACTACAACTCCCAGCATGCCTGGACAGACTGAGCATGCTGAGATTTGTAGTTTTGCAACATCTGGAAGAGCACAGATTGGAGACCATTATACAGTGGTCTCCAAACTGAGGACCTCCAGATGTTGCAAAACTGCAACTCCCAGCATGCCCAGAAAGCCAAAGGCTGTCTGGGCATGCTGGGAGTTGCAGTTTTGAAACTCTCAGAGGCAGCAGTGAGATCGCTTTACGGCGATCTCACTGCTGCCAATGAAGATGCCGCACTGCTGCCGGAAACTCACCTCCGGGACGCAGCGCAGCCAGGACCGCATGGAGGACGCCGGGACCGCACGGAGGACGCCGGGACCGCTCGGGACACCGCTCCGACGGGTAAGTGACGCCGGGGGACGGGTCAGGGACACTTAGCAGAGCGGTGTGTGTCCCGATCCCCGTGATCGGGACTCGCACACCGCGCTGCTAAGTATTTTCATAGCGAAACGCTGCTATCAGCTAGTCAGATTTGACCAGCTGATAGCAGCGATCGCTGGGGGGGGTGGGGGACGAAACCCCCCGTGGTCGCACGGTAAGATGGCTGGCTATCAGTGATAGCCACCATCTTTCCGGGCGCTGCGGGATGCCGCGAGTAGCGGCAGTAATATTCATGACGTACCTGTATGTCATGGGTCGGGAACACCTTGCCACCCATGACGTACAGGTATGTCATAGGTCGGGAAGGGGTTAATTTATATGGGAAAAAGGGATGTATTTAGTATGGATTTAGGTAGAGAGCCTCTCTTCCACCTCTTCCGTTTAGATGAAGATGTACAGGGGATTGCTCACAATTTGTATAAGGGGCATTGGAATTTATTTTATCCCACAGCACTTTCGCGTTTGAGGAGGTGTGGTGCAGGTAGGTTGGCAGGATGGCTATGGGGCTGCCTATCTCTTGTGTGGACGTTAATCTGTTCCTGGCCATACTCAAAAGAGAACATGTGTTCTTCTAAAGTAGTCAAAATGTAGACAATTTCAAAAATGTAGTCAACATAGCTTACGTATACAACAAAAAAAATAATTTGTGTTTTAATCCGTTCTTTTTTTTTTTGAATGAATTCTGCTGCATGGCATACAGCAAAATCTGTTTTTAACATCTGTTTACATGTACTTTATTGCTTTTCAAGTGTATAAAATGTAGAGAAAACCGCAGTGTGAACACTGCCTCAGATTTAGACAATGTAAACATAGACCAGACAGTGTAAAGATTTCTGAAGGCAAATTGATCACAGTAGTTCACAGTAATTCATGCTGTATGATACATTTGGTGCATCTAGCTAGATATGGCTGAATTTACACCATGAGTGGTTGGCTTACTGTGCTCCAAAATTTGGACATATAACAAATGTGGTACAAAGCAGAGTGTATTTAGCTTAATACATTTCCCCCAAATCTCCATCTTATGAAAGTGTCAGAAGAATCAAATATAGAAGATCAGAGCAAAAAAGAAAAAGATAGTGGTGCTCCCTCGTGAATTACTAGCATAGATTTGAGCCCCTCAGCTAAACCTCGGCAGCTGCCTTCACTAGGCCGAAAGTCTGTGGACACTCGGAAGAAGACTTGAGAAAGTGAACAAGATACCTGTTGAAAATGGGCTAACATGTGGCGCTGAACTGAGCAGTGATTGCAAACACCGGTGTAAAATAAAAAACAAGGTTTATTGGTGAAAGTAGCCGAACAACACGTTTCGAGAAGACTCCACTTCTCTTCCTAAGGTCAGTATCCTACTGACCTAAGGAAGAGAAATGGAGACTTCTCGAAATGTGTTGTCTGGTTACTTTCACCAATAACCCTTGTTTTATTTATTTTACACCGGTGTTTGCGATTGCTTGCAATTACTGCTTGGTTCAGCGCTACATGTTAGCCCATTTTCAACAGGTATCCTGTGCTCTTTTTTGAGAATCAAATATAGTTTTTTTTAAAGGGATACTCCTGCATTTTACTTCCTATTCCTTATCCAGAGGATAGGGGATAATCAAACACTTTGACCCCTCCCTTCCCCCCGCTATCTCGCTAAGCGCGGGGTGGACACGCCTGCCATCACCCTCCAACACCTGCTGACTGAGATCTCATGCTGCCAAGAAGCTGCTCTATGGCCAAGGATAGCAATGTTTCTAGCCTTCAGTGGATTTAAGTCAACAGCGGGAGCAGAATGATGATGTCAGTGGTGCCCAGGCTGTTAATCAAGCTAGAGTAGCCATGAATACAGCCCAGAGTGTCATGACTACGTGAGGATGACGCACACCCCTGGGACTACTACTACTTCCATACAGCACTGGACATTTATCCAAGCATTTTTCTGCATATTACAGGACGCAATGCAGGACATGGTAAGAGAAGTGATTTTGCACTATATATGTATTGCCAACAGTTATATAGGGTAAATCTGCCAACAGGTTCCCTTTAAGCAGACACGGATTGTTATTATCCTTCATGTTAGGAATGATATAGTTAACATTTTCCTTATTTGCCAAAGACCATTATTAGAGAATCATAGAGAGTAAAAACGTTTTACTTCATTTTCTCCCATTTAATTTCCCCCTGGAAAACCAAATGATATCCTTGGCTTCTGTAGATATCCAAAAACATTAATTTGTTTCACAGAAAATAGCAGCTATTTTATGAGCTGAGGAAAATTGAGAAGGGGACTCGCGGGAGAGGAGATGATAAAACGGGAAGGAATCACATCTGAGATCCATATTGAAGGTTTTTGTTCTGTTTCAGTTGTCTGTTATATATACAATAGGAGATGGGGAGAAAGGGAGCAACCCAGAATCATGGAAACATATAAACCAGTAGCATCCAATCTGCAGACAATCAGTTGTTGCAGAACTACAACTCTCACATTGTCAGCCAGCATGATGGGGGTTGAAGTTTTCCACTGATGTTTTCCACTGATTTAGGGGATAAGATGCCTGATCGCGGGGGTCCCGTCACTGGGGACCCCCATGATCTTGCATGCCGCACCCCGTTAAAATCAGTCCCTGGAGCATGTTTGCTCCGGGTCTGATTACTGTCAATCACGGGGCCGGAGCATTGTGACTTCACGGCTCCGTCCTGTGTGATGTTGCCCTCAGCCCCCTCAATGCAAGCCTATGGGAGGGGGCGTGACAGCAGTCATGCCCCCTCCCATAGACTTGCATTGAGGGGGCAGGGCATGACATCACACAGGGGCGGAGTCGTGACGTCATGATCTTCTGTTCCCGTGGTCGGGAGCCAGAACCTCCAGTGCTGCCGGAAGCAGATACAGGTGGGTGTTGCATGCTATATTGCGGGGGCCCCCAGTGGTGGGACCCCCGCTATCAGACATCTTATCCCCTATCCTTTGGATAGGGGATAAGATGTCTAGGGGTGGAGTACCCCTTTAAGACTTGATCCAATAGTGATGTACACCCCTAAAAAAAAATCTGTCACAGAAAAAAACCAAATACTCCCCAGCCCAATGTGCTCGGACTAGAGACATTTTCTCATGAACCTATGGTGACTTCTGGTCCCCCATAATCTCTGCTGCACAAATGTCTTTTTTTTACACATGTATTTGTTTTTATTATACAAACGGATGTAATATGTATAAGGACATGACTCACGAATGTCAACTCATAAAACCACTCTGCTATTTCAGGGCTCTTAAGATCCACTTCTGACCCTCTGTATATAGCAGATGATTTTCTTTATGACCTATCTTTATATTGGATAACTTTATAGCTGTAGGCTCTTCAACGCTACTTATTTGTCGCATTGATGGACCTTTCCGACGCTGCGGATAAACAATTACAGCGCTAGATTGTTTCATCAATATCCGGAGTGTGTGGATGTAGCAAGATCTTGGGCAGTGTTATTAGGCAGCCTAGACTTCACGGAACATCACTTGTTAACTGGCCATGTTCTCCTGCCTGACAATTACTTTAATTCATTAATGGCATCTAACAAGATTAGGGGGCGACTCTGGAGATGTTTTGTAAAACGTCTATTAATCACATCATTTTTACTGGGACGTATATATACAGTCGGATTTAAGCTCCAGAATTACCCAGAATCAAATAAAGCACAAACAGGCAAATGGAAATACAATTATGTGTTCATTTGTTTGTGCACTGTATAAAAATATAAGCATTAAGATATTTGAAGGCACTGTACAGAGCCCCAATGGGATTTGCAATCTAAATGGAACTATCAGTTTGTATTAAGAGTCTGTGAGGAAACCACACAAACTGTACACAAACACAGGAAAAACACCATGCAAATGTTGTCCTTGCCTGGATTTGAACGCATGCCTACGGTGTCCATTTTAGGACATCGTCAGTCATCCCACCTCCTCCCTCTGGCCCATCTTTGTCAGGCACCAGCCGCAACTCCCTCCTCCCTCCTTTGTCATCCTAAAGTCTCTTATCCGAAACTCCATCCTCCCTCAGACAAAAAACTTTCCTGCCGTGTTGTAGAGCCGAGTCAGTGTTGGCTCTCTGCCATACGGGTTCTGCTGTACACACTATTCAGTGTCGGTTCTGCTATACAGACTCTGTAGCACATGTAGTGTCTGTAGTACACACGTGCAAGTTTCACAGTTTCGACTCTGCTATACAATGCTGTGCAGCATAGGCTCTGCTATGCGGCAGGAAGTTGCGTCTGAGGCAGAATTGTCTGAGGCATGACAGCGTTTTGGACAATGGATTTTTGGATAAGGGAGGATGGAGTTGCGGCTGACAACTGATGGCGATTGGTCCAAGGGAGGAGGCGGGACGCTGTTTCCCCTGAGGGAGGACAGAGTTGCGGCTGACGACTGATGGTGATTGGTCCGAGGGAGGAGACGGGACGCCGTTTCACCTGACGGAGGACCGAGTTACGCCTGACAACTGACAATATCCTAAGATGGACACCGTACATGCCATATGCTATCCACTGAGCCACCTTGATACCCATTATATAAGCACAGTATGGGTTTGTTATTTGTTTTCTTTTAATTATTTATATTATAAAAATTAGGCCCCAAATGTCAGTATGTCAAGGCACAAAAAGAAGTTGTTAAAGTGGAAGAGACTATAGGTGTTGGCTGAAAATATTGTAGGGGAAAAACACCAGATTGGCAATCCTAGAGTTAGAGTCTGGTATACAGAAGTTCTAACTACAGGTAAGAGGTCAGAGACTGTTCTGTCCATTCAAGTCTGCAATTTTTGTAATAATTGAGTGTTAGGACTGTAATTGTCTAGTTCTGAGATTTCATTATCTCTTCCAGCTTAAGACAACAGTGCTAGAAAATATGTCATTTCACACATTACAGTTTTAGGCAACAAAAAAGTTCATCTTTTTGACAATTTCAATTATCAGGGGCGCTCTGAGTGCCATTTCCAATGGTAGCTATATGATGTGCATGGTATTCAGTTTATGAGCACAACACCAGCACATGCATGTGGTCCCCCCGCTAAAATGTGTTTTAAACAAGTAACACCTGTTTGTAAAAAAAAAAAAAAACATTTATTATTTTATTGTCCGGATTAGGATTATTATAATATAGTCCACCAGCAAGCGCCAGGAAGTATCCAGCTTTCCTGATAAACATCTTAGGTTGCTTCAATCATCTTCATCCATGTGTCATTGTTCTGTCACCCTAATGCAGAGGTGGCTTTAGATTTAGTGAGGTTTTAGGGTATGTTCAGACTATGTATTTTGAACGGAATCTCCGCTGGCAGAATTCCATGAGCGGAGATTCCATCTGGTGGCTGCCGCCGAAATACTTCCGCGATAGGACCACGTGGCACTGCTCTGTCACCATTGACAGCTATGCAATGATCGCGGACTTCCGTGTAAAGAATAAACATGTTCTTTCTTTGCGTGGATCAGTTTCAGCAGTGGAATTGTCCGCTGCTGAAATTCTGCAGTGTGTACGGGTCCGCGGAAGACCCATTCCAACTAATGTTAGGAGTTCACACTGCGGAATTCTGACACGCAATTCAGCGTGCAGTATTCTGTGCTAATTACATAGTGTGAACATGCCCTTAGATAGAACTTATACATGAGGCCCTCACTGACACTCATAATAAAAAAAAAAAGATATGCAAACGTTAAATTATGCAATTTATACAGTTCATTTTTATTAAGATTAAGCCCCATAAAGTGGAGCCTCTTCAGTTCTGCAGCCTTAACATGATGCTCTGACCAGCTGTGAGGTAGGCAATAAGGTAATCCTCCCTCCTCTATTAAGTATAAGTCCCTGGTAGGTAGGTATGTAGGAAATTCCCTGTAGCCTATTACGATATACAAGCTACCGGTTGGTAAACCCGCCACCATTAGGTAGATACCCATTAAATAGTTTCCTTCAATAGGTCCCCTCCAAAAAATAAAAATTCTCTCACCTTACCTCCGTTCCTCTGCTGAGGCTGTGCCCTCTTCACCCTCCGCACTGGGCTCCATCACCTGGGGAACTTATTGTGTGCGGCCTTTAGCATTAGCCATGCACAGCTGCGATATAAGAAGGACTCCCTGCTACTATATAATACTGTGTACTGCAATGTGTACATTATACACACACCACTCATTTTACATTCTTAGGCTGCATTCACACCACGTTTTTGCAATACAGTTCCCAGATCAGGTTTTTGATGAAAAACGGATTCCTTAAAACCTGACTAAACTGTATCAAAACGTGTGTACAAATTTCAACCTGTATACAGTTAAAAACTGTATACGGTTTGAAAAAATGATGTCCGGTTGCATCCGTTTTTTAAGAAAAAAAGTATACGTTTTTAACTTTTCACTCCATTTTGAATAAAGTTTCCCTTGTTTGATTGAAATTCCAAGAAAAAAAACTGTGTAAAGTCAAAAAAACGTATGGTGAAAACCGGATGGAACCGTTTGCACATACGGTTCTGTACGGTTCCCATTGACTCCCATGTTTAAAAAAAACGTATACGGTTTGATACAGTTTTTTGCCCAGACCAAAAACCGTGGTAGACTACTGTTTTGGGTACGGGAAAAAAACCTGACAAAACCGTACAGGGTGCAAAACGGATACAACCTGATGCATCTTTTGGCATACGGTTTTCAATGGAGAGTAAATGCATACGTTTTTCTATACGGTTCCATACGGTTTTCACATTGAAAATGTATACGGGAGCTGTATTGCAAAAACGTGGTGTGAATGCACCCTCAGAGGGGTGAGTTAGGCTGCCATGAGACCTCCCATGAGCACAAGGCCTTAGGTGGCTGCCTAACTCGCCTGTTCATAGACTCGCCTATGTTCTAATGTCAAGGTGTCATTGTTGTGTTTCAGTATGTCATTGATTTGTCCTGCTCAATGTGAGTTTGTCATTATTCAATAGCCCCAAATGCCACTGCCTTATTAGTCTTTAGCCCAATTGTCAAGAACCCTCAGTTTGCTCCACTACCCAAAAATGACCAGTTTACAATATATTCGCCAAGGTCTAAACATATATTAATTTTAAATTCAGGCATATGACTTAATGTTAAGACAGGTATAAATTCAAATCTTATTTACTATACAAAACTGTGTTATAATATAAAGATTGAAGATGCATTTAGTCCAATATTTGAGAGATTGTGCTAATAGCAGTTAATGCGTTCTTAGGAACGGTCATGCTCTTACAATGTTAGGATCTAAAGAGTCCTTTTAATGTCTGATTAAAAAAAACCTTTTCTGTTATTAGTATGGTAATACCACAGAGAATGGCGCACTTACGACATGCTGGAACCATAGCAACCAGCCCAGAAGCCCCCTCACTTTAGTAATCATAGAAAAACAGACTGAGCTCAGCTTTTAACTCCTCTTCAAACAAAAACTCAATCCTGGACTGAAAACAACAGGAGCTTTAGCAAAAGGTAAAGCTACAGATGTAATAAATAGCAGCAACATAGTCTGTGACTAAATTCTACAACTAACATTAACACTAGAGTTGAGCGTGAATATTCGAAATGTGAATTTTTAGCACGAATATCGGTACTTCGCAATTTCATGAATATTTAGAATATAGTGATATATATTCGTAATGATGAATATTCAGGTTGTTATGCAAATATCAGCACTTCCAGACTGGACACTGATCCCTCCCTTCTTTTAGGTGAAAGATATACTTGCGCATGCGCACTATGCAAATTTCATTACAAATTTTCGCATGGAAAAGAGAACGAAAATAAGCAAAATTCGTGAACAAAGGAGGAATATTCATCCATATATTCGCAAAATATTGCGAATTCGAATATGGCCCCTGCCGCTCATAACTAATTAACACCCCTGGTTCAATGTACAAAACAATAAATACCACATGCCCTCCATGTGCAAAAATATTTGTATTGAAATACTACCAACCAGTGTTGCCAACCATCTGCAAGTTTTTTGGCATTTTGTAAAAATAGGGGACTTTTTTTTTTCCAGTGTCTGTGGTACTTTAGAAGGTCCTATCATCATTTTATATCTCGTGTAAATGCTGGTAATGATTTAAAATCAGTATATTGGGGTAAAGACATGTATACCTTAGAATCTTTATGATTCATTATGCTTGTCCATAAAAAATTATGGCTATCCATAATGTCTAAAAAAAAGGAAAAATTTATTAATTATGCCCTCTGTGTAGAAGAATATAGAAATAATATCTCCCCTATGTACAAGAATATAACTACTATAAATATGACAAAAAAAGAAGAAAAATGAAGATACCACACTCACCCACTGTATATACTTGAAGATGTGGATTTATTCAGATCCTAGGAGATGGATCCATGAGGTGGAGGACATGGAGGGGGATGAACGCCAGGGCTAGTTTCGCGCCGGACGGCGCTTCCTCTGACTGGGCTGCATCAGCTGGCGGGGATGGGAAGTAATTTCACTAGCCAGAACTGATGACGTGGGTAAATGCAAAATGAAAGGGAAGGGGGATCAATTTGATGCAAAAAATATACAACAACATTCGGAAGAAAGGCCCGAAAAATAGAATAAGGGGTACAGGAGAATAAAAGTAAAAGGAAAAAAGAAGAAAAAAGGAAGTTATAAGAAGACACTAAGGTCTTGTCGATCATTAAGTCCCATTCCTTCTAGCGCTCTGGTGCGCATAATCCAACGCTCTTCACTGCGAAGTAAAGTCTTATGTCGGTCGATGCCAGGTGAGTTGTGTTTGACTCTTTCAATGCCGAAAAATTGCATAGTGTCTGCCGCTCCTTTATGAACTGACCTCATATGTTCAATTAGACGAGCACATCCGTGTCCAGTGTATATAGATCTGATGTGTTCACGGAATCTGATCCTTAGTGGTCTAACTGTTGAACCAATATAGAAACACTTACACGGACAGATTACTGCATATACAACATGATCGGTGCGGCAGCATATAAAGTCTTTTATTGTGATGTTGGTTCCTCCTAATATATGAAATTTTCCAGGGATGAAAAACTTGCAGTGAGGACAGTTGCCACACTTGTGGTTGCCAGGGGGGATAGTGGCTGTAAGCCAATCTTTTGGGACTTAATGATCGACAAGACCTTAGTGTCTTCTTATAACTTCCTTTTTTCTTCTTTTTTCCTTTTACTTTTATTCTCCTGTACCCCTTATTCTATTTTTCGGGCCTTTCTTCCGAATGTTGTTGTATATTTTTTGCATCAAATTAATCCCCCTCCCCTTTCATTTTGCATTTACCCACGTCATCAGTTCTGGCTAGTGAAATTACTTCCCATCCCCGCCAGCTGATGCAGCCCAGTCAGAGGAAGCGCCGTCCGGCGCGAAACTAGTCCTGGCGTTCATCCCCCTCCATGTCCTCCACCTCATGGATCCATCTCCTAGGATCTGAATAAATCCACATCTTCAAGTATATACAGTGGGTGAGTGCGGTATCTTCATTTTTCTTCTTTTTTTTGTCATATTTATGGACTATCGAATTTATACCTGCACCCCCAGGTATTACCTATACCTGAAGCTCCAAGATTATACCTCCACGAATTGTTCTTATATGGTTGTTACTTAGGGAGTCCAGTCACTGGTGCCACTCACCTCTCTTCACTTGGATATAACTACTATAATACTGCTCCCTATGTACAAGAATAACTACTATAATACTGCCTCCTATGTACAAGAATATAACTACTATAATACTGCCCCCTATGTACAAAAATATCACAACTATAATACTGCCTCCAGTGTACAAGAATATAACTACTATAATGAAGTACACAGACTAGTGAAAATGCTGCACCTGTTGTAGTGAAGCTGGATGCTTTATTTCATAGTGATTCCATAGAAGGCAGACAAGGATGTGGACGGAGGCTAAGACAACATCACACTGTTAAGAGATTTGTCAAGTCATACGACTGGTTTCCTTGCATCTATATTTCTCAAGACAGTGCCAGCGATTTCTTTTTACTATTAGACTATTATTTATTCATCTATAATATTGCCCTTATGTACAGGAATATAACTACTATAATACTGCCTCCTATGTATAAGAATATAACTAATATAACACTGACCCCTATGTATAAGAATATAACTACTATAATACTGAACCCTATGTATAAGAATATAACAACTATAATACTGCTCCTATGTACAAGAATATAACTACTATAATACTACCTCCTATGTACAAGAATATAACTACTATAATACTGCTTCCTATGTATAAGAACATAACTACTATAATACTGCTCCTATGTATAAGAATATAACTAATATAATACTGACCCATATGTATAAGAATATAACTACTATAATACTGAACACTATGCACAAGAATATAACTACTATAATACTGTACCCTATGTACAAGAATATAACTACTATAATACTGCCTCCTATGTATAAGAATATAACTACTATAATACTGTCCCTATGTACAAGAATATAACTACTATAATACTACCTCCTATGTACAAGAATATAACTACTATAATACTGCCTCCTATGTACAAGAATATAACTACTATAATACTGCCTCCTATGTACAAGAATATAACTACTATAATACTGCCCCCTATGTACAAGAATAAAACTACTATAATACTGTCTCATATGTACTACTACTACGCTCCACATCGTCTCTACATGATCCCGTGACCCCGGACTCCCGGACACACTGATACTTTCCCTGCGGTGAATGCATGTTTGCTCTTTTGTATTGCAGTAAAAGTAGTATAATACTGTCTCATATGTACATGAATATAACTATTATAATACTGCATTCTATGAGTAAGAAATTTTATCTAAAATAACACATGTAGACTTCTTCAGTAGCTTTTCTATACTAGGCCATTGCCGTTATATGTTTCTTAATATGGTTTTCAATATTCATATTAAAAAGTCTTCTACATCCTGCTGGGTGAGAATAAGGATATAAATACTTTCCAAATGAAACAGAAATGCATTTAGTTTTAGTCTTAAAATCTAACTACACAAATGTTAATGTTGCTGGTCAGCTTGGGGCCCTGCAGTGGAATTGCCATTTACTTCTGGCCATGATTCAGTTGTGACCATTATCATTAGAAGTGACCCACAACCCATCAGGGGCTGACTTTCTATTGGTGTCTCTGCTGCTTAACATTTCACATGTACTGAGGTTTTTTTTTTATCAAATCAGATTTTATTAAACATTTTGTCATAACAAAACAAGAAAAAGGGTACAGTCATAAGTCAAGCAACAAAAGATCGAATGACATATCCAGGCGAAGCCGGATTAAATTACACCAATCAACATTAGAAACAAATACAGTAAAAAGAGGTAAAAAAGAATAAGTGGGAGGGGGGGGGGATGTGAAACAGGTAAGCATACATTGTTTTCAGTCGTCAATACGATAAGACAGTTTTAGCATTTATGTTTGAAATCAATCCAAGGCGACCAGATGTCTATAAAATTGGCGTGAGTGCTGTTCGTCCGGCTGGTGAGTTCTTCTAGTCTGTAGATGAATTTTCGCCAGCCATTGCTGTTAAGATTGGGGCAAAGGTAGGAGCCATAATAGGGGAACCAGTAATTTTGCAGCAGATAGTAAGTGTGTGGGGAAAGGAGTTTTGGATGGCCTTAAAAAGGGGTACTCCGGTGGAAAGCATTTTTTTTTCCAAATCAACTGTTGCTAGAAAGTTATACAGATTTTTAAATTACTTCTATTAAAAAAAATCTTAATCCCTCCAGTACTTATCAGCTGCTTTATACTACAGAGAAAGTTGTGTAGTTCTTTCCAGTCTGACCACAGTGCTCTCTACTGACACCTCTGTCCAAGTCAGGAACTGTCCAGAGCAGGAAAGGTTTGATATGGGGATTTGCTTCAACTCTGGACAGTTCCTGACATGGACAGAGGGGTCAGCAGAGAGCAATGTGGTCAGACAAGAACTACACAACTTCCTCTGGGGCATACAGCAACTGATAAGTACTGGAAGGATTAAGATTTTTTAACAGAAGTAATTTACAAATCTGTTTACATTTCTAGCCCCAGTTGATTTGAAAAAAAAAATTTGGTTTCTACCGGAGTACCGCTTTTAGTCTTTAGTGGGTAGTGCTAAGGCTATAAGTTGTAGAGTAAGCAAAATATAGGAAGAAGAGAAGAGCTCTTGTTAATAGTGATTTCCACTTCCTTCTACAATGTCTGGGTAAGGAGGCAGTGGCACTAAATGTGAGAGAATGTACCTTCTGCTAATTTGCAACACCAACATCCATCTATCATGTGACGCTAAACTCATTCTATAGAGAGAGGCCGGAGTTTTATACCAGCGTGTCAAAAATCTATGGTGGTTCTCTTGCATTTTGATGCATTTGGAAAAACCATAGGTGTTTTTAATAGTAATACACTCGGAAAAAGAACACCCTGATTCCCATTCCCAAGCTTGAAGGAATTGTGAAGAATCAAAGGCATGTTCACGTATTAAAGGGGTACTCCACCCCTAAACATCTTATCCCCTATCCAAAGGATAGGGGATAAAATGTCAGATCGCCGGGGTCCCGCCGCTTGGTACCCCCGCAATATAGCACGCAGCACCCACCTGTTACCACTTGCATTCAGGGGGTGGGACGTGACATCACACGGGGGCGGAGTCGTGATGTCACGATATTCCGTCCCCGTGGTCGGGAGCCAGACCATCCAGCGCTTCCGGAGCAGTAACAGGTGGGTGCTGCGTGCTATATTGCGGGGGTACCCAGCGGCGGGATCCCCGCGATCAGACATCTTATCCCCTATCCTTTGGATAGGGGATAAGATGTCTAGAGGGGGAGTACCCCTTTAAGTATACAGAGTCGTATATGTGTAGAGAGGCTATTTCTTCACTGTTCTGGAGATAGTTGAATAAGCATTCAATCTAAGTTCACGGTTAGGCAAAGAATGTCTTAGAAATCTGTCACAGGCCTGACGGATAGAGCGAAGATAAAGTAACGGGAGAGGAATAGATAGCACAGACTGGATCAGTGCCCCGTTCAGGGGGACATTGCGTTTCAGTAGAGTACCAATTAGCACTTCCTGAAAGTAAGGCCAGATGGAGTCCACTTTAAAGGGGTACTCCGGTGGAAAACATTTTTTTCTAAACCAACTGGTGCCAGAAAGTTAAACAGATTTGTAAATTATTTCTATTAAAAAAAATCTTTACCCTTTCAGTACTTTTTAGTAGCTGTATGCTACACAGGAAATTCTTTTATTTTTTAATTTCTTTTTTGTCTTGTCCATAGTGCTCTCTGCTGACACATGATGCCCGTATCAGGAACTGTCCAGAGCAGGAGAAAATCCACATTGCAAACCTATGCTGCTCTGGACAGTTCCTGACTAGGACAGAGGTGTCAGCAGAGAGCACTGTGGACAAGACAAAAAACAATTTAAAAGCAAAATAATTTCCTCTGTAGCATACAGCTGCTAAAAAATACTGGAAGGGTAAAGATATTTTAATAGAAGTAATTTACAAATCTGTTTAACTTTCTAGCACCAGTTGATTTAAAAAAAAATATTTTCCACCGGAGTAGCCCTTTAAGGCACCTTACAGCAGAAAGAAATGTCTGAAGGAGAGAGCTGAGCAATAAGGGTAAGGGTGCTACAGCATAACACGGGCTGTGAGTATAATGTGTTGAGTTATTTTTTTAAAATGTTTTTCAGTTTCATCAAATCTACTACAGTGGTCTCTGGAGCTTAAAGAGATACTCCACTGCACCGGTGTTCGGAACATTTCTTTCCGAATGCTGGATGCGGGCTGCGGGGGGTCATGACATCATGGCCACGGCCCTTGTGACGTCATGCCACGTCTCCGCAATGCATGTCTTTGGGAGGGGGCGTGGTGGCTGCCATGCCCCCTCCCATAGACTTGCATCGGGGGGGCGTGGCTGACATAATGAGGGGCGTGGCCATGACATTACAACCCCAGCAGCCCTCACCCAGGGTCCGGAACAAAATGTTCCAAATGCTGGGGCAGTGGAGTACCCCTTTAATTTATAATTCTATTAGCTTAAATGAAAGGTACTGTAAAGGGAATTAAACTGAATATTCACTTTTTAGCATTTGTTGGGTCCAACATTTATTATGGTTAAAGGGGTTTACACAAAATTTTGGTCTCTAGCAACAGTCCAAAGGGTTGTAGCAAAATCACAATCGCTTTCTTAAATACACAGGAAAGAAGAAACCAACATGTTTCAGGACTAGTTTTTCATTTAGGCATGTTAAAAAGGGTTTGCCCACATACCTCCTTGGTCAAATCCTAATGCCCATGAATTTCTAAGTTGGATAGTTAAGATTTTACCCATTTATTTGGATTTATTTACATATGTTCACTTTTTTCTCATCATTCAGTTATCCTGGACTATGCTCCTTCTTGCAGTATATCTCTACTGTGGGTGGCCATAAAGCTAGAGTCACATGATCTGTTTGCCCAATGCATGCCCCCAATCTTCTTTTACTTTCATGTACAGTTACCCACAATTTTCTCAAACATATTGTTCTGCACTATTGTTTGAGAGGGGGAATCCGGTCACAGACACAATATATTGTGGTCCTGGTTGTTACAAATTTCTTCTATAAAAAAACTAGCGGAGTACCCGGCGTTGCCTGGTTTTTCCATCCTAATCCTTGTTGGGGAGGAAAATAAACAAAGGAGAAAGCTTTTGAGTTCATATCCCGTCCTCATATATTGTTATCATATCCCAACCCCATATCCCGACCTCCTATCCCGACCTCCTATCCCGTCATCATATCTCGACCTAATTTCCAATCCCCATATCCTGTCCTCATATCCCGACCTCCTATCCCGTCATCATATCTTTACCTCATATGCAGTCCTCATATCCCATCCTCATATCCCGACCTCCTATCCCGTCCTTCTATCCCGTCCTCCTATCCCGTCCTCCTATCCCGTCCTCCTATCCCGTCCTCCTATCCCGACCTCCTATCCCGACCTCCTATCTCGACCTCCTATCCCGACCTCCTATCCTGACCTCCTATCCTGACCTCCTATCTCGACCTCTTATCCCGACCTCCTATCACGTTCTCCTATCTCGACCTCCTATCTCAACCTCCTATCATGACCTCCTATCCTGATCTCCTATCCCGTCCTCCTATCTCGACCTCCTATCTTGACCTCCTATCCCAACCTCCTTTCCTGACCTCCTATCCCGACCTCCTATCACGTCCTCCTATCCAGTCCATCTATCTCAACCTCGTATCTCGACCTCCTATCCCGACCTCCTATCCCGTCCTCCTATCCTGGTCCTCCTATCCCGACCTCCTATCCCGTCCTCATATCCCGACCTCATATCCCAACCTCCTATCCCGACCTCCTATCCTGACCTAGCCGTACGGAAGTTATGTGGGAACATACATTTCCCATTGATTTGCATGGGACTTTAAACAAAAACCCTGACCCTCACAAATGGGGGTAGTTAAGGGTTAAATTAACTATCCTATATTCTAAGTGGATATATAAGTAACATGTGACCAAGTATTATCGAAATATCTCCAGCCAATTGGAAGTTATGCAGTAACATATATTTCCCACTGACTTGTATGGGACTTTAAACATAAACCCCGCCCCTGGCAAATGGGGGTGAGTAAGGGTTAAATCACCTATCCTTTGTTTGTTGTTGACATATAAGTAACATGTGCGCCAAGTTTCATGTTAATATCTTTAGCCGTTTGGACGTGATGCTGGAACATACACACATACATACATACATACATACACACACACGTTGAGTTTTATATATATAGATTATGGAGGTCACTCTCAGGGCTGGTCCCGCCCATTGACATGCCCCACCTTACTACTAGGGTGACACACTGCAACAAACCTCCTCTTCATGTAATCTTCTTACTACTCTGGTCACACTGCAACAAACCCCCTCATCATGTAATCACCTTACTGCTAGGGTGACACACTGTAACAAACCCCGTCCTCATGTAATCCCCTTATTACTGTGGTGACACACTGTAACAAACCTCCTTCTCATCTAATCACCATACTACTGGGGTAACACACTTCAACAAACCTCCTTCTCATGTAATTTCCTTACTACTGGGGTAACACACTGTAACAAACCTCCTTCTCATGTAATCTCCTTACTACTGGGGTGACACAGGGTGGATGTGTAAAGGAACGTGCAGTGTCAGGATGCTGGACGGACTTGACCTGCCTGTTTGCCTCAAAGGTGGCACTGCACTCCTCAAGCAGGCTGAAGAATGTAGATTATTATGGTACCGGGGGAGGGGAGCAGCGGTTGCTGTGGATTAGCGGATGCTTCGGATATTGGCTGGCTACTAACTTTCTTGCCCCCATCAAGAGGGTGCTCTAGGCGGCTGCCTTTTTTTACCTATAGGCAGAACCGCCCCTGGTAACTGTGCTCTTAGGAACATTTAATTTTGTTTTCCAGAGCTGTGTTTCCACACTCTGAGCTCTACAGGCAGTTATTTCCAACTAATGGCATGGTTTTTGCTCTAGTATTGTCAGCTGTGAGACCTCATATTCACGAGAGGGGTAATCTGGCCACTGACAGAATGTATGGTTGTCAGCTTTACATGCTTGCCCATAGAAAGTGCCTCATGGTTGGATCCAGCTGCAATTGAGAGGACATTTTATTTAAATAGTTTGAATTGACAAAATATGTAATTTTTGCTTTACAGTTATATTTATCTAGGACTAGCTGAGTACTCTGCGTTGCCTGTTTTTTCCTACCTAATCCTTGTGGGGGAGGAAAAGCAACATAGGAGAAAGTACTTGTCCTGATAACCCATCCTCATATCCCGTCCTCATATCCCATCCTCATTTCCAATCCTTATATCCCAACCTCATATCCCATCCTCATATCCAGTCCTCATATCCCATCCTCATATTCTATCCTCATATCCCGTCCTCATATCCCGTCCTCATATCCCGTCCTCATATCCCGACTTCATATCCTGTCCTCATATCCCATCCTTATATCCCATCCTCATTTCCAATCCTTATATCCCAACCTCATATCCCATCCTCATATCCAGTCCTCATATCCCATCCTCATATTCTATCCTCATATCCCGTCCTCATATCCCGTCCTCATATCCCGACTTCATATCCCGTCCTCATATCCCATCCTCATATCCCATCCTCATATCCCATCCTCATATCCAGTCCTCATATCCCATCCTCATATCCCATCCTCATATCCAGTCCTCATATCCCATCGTCGTATCCCGTCCTCATAGCCAATCCTCATATCCCACCCTCATATCCCATTCTCCTCTCCCACCCTCATATCCTGTCCTCAAATCTCCTCGCGTGGGGCTGAGTTAAGATCAAGAGATTGTAGGCCGAAAATAGAAGGAGGCGTGGTTTTGTGGAAGTGGGCATGGCTTGCTAGCCGGACCAATGCACAAAAAGGTAGAAAATAAAAGGGGTTTGGCTTTGCAAGATGGGGCGTGGCATGAGGAAAGGATGTGGCCAGACTGACACACCGGGAGATGCAGAGTGGAGCTTGTGGAGTAAGGTACTGGAAGTCCTATATACTTGCATGGGACTTAATACAAAAAAATCATCCTTCACGTAAGGGGTAGGTTAGGGTTATTTAACTATCCTATATTTTTATTTGACATAAAAGTAACATGTGTACTAAGTTTCATCAAAATATCTCCAGCCATTTGGAAGTTATGCTGGAACACACATTTTCCATAGACTTGCATGGGACTTTAAACAAAAACCCCTTAGGGTTAGGGTTAAATTACCTATCAAATGGGTACGTTCACACAAGCAGACCCACAGTGTATTTTACACTGCGGATCCACCGCTGAAGGCCCCCTGCATGGTGGCTTTACATGTGCCTGCTCGGAGCGTCAATATGCCGCTGCGAGCAGACTCACTGAAACGATGTGCGAGTCGCTTCGCATGCGCGGTGTACTCGCACACATCGCAGCCGCTCCCCCTGGTCCATGAGCTAGGCTGAGAGCTCCCACGATGTGCGAGTATACTTCGTCCAAGGAAGTTCTTCTGTAGGCGAATACGCCATCCAGTTTCGTACCCTCGCCTCTGAGCTAGCCTGGAACAATGAGGCTCTCTGCCCGACCTTCAAGAAAGGCTTATCCAGCAACATCAAAGATGTACTAGCCGCACGAGAAATTCCTGCTAACCTGTCTGAACTTATCCATTTGGCCACCCGCATCGACATGCGTTTTTCTGAAAGACACCAGGAACTCCGCCAGGAAAAGGACCTTGATCTCTGGACACCTCTCTCCCAGTATCCTTTGCAATCTACCCCTGTGCCTCCCGCCGAGGAGGCTATGCAAGTGGATCGGTCTCGCCTGACCCATGAAGAGAGGACTCGCCACAGAGATAAAAATTTATGTCTGTACTGCGCTAGTACCGAACATTTCCTAGTGGATTGCCCTATTCGTCCTCCGCGTCTGGGAAACGCACGCACCCAGCTCACGTGGGAGTGGCGTCTCTTGGTGTGAAGTCTGCTTCTCCACGTCTCACTTTGCCCGTGCGGATTTCTCCTTCTGCCAACTCCTCCTTCTCAGCTGTGGCCTTCTTGGACTCTGGTTCTGCGGGAAATTTTATTTTGGCCTCTTTTGTTAATAGGTTAAGCATCCCAGTGACCCGTCTCGTCAAGCCGCTCTACATTTCTTCTGTCAACGGAGTAAAATTGGACTGCACTGTGCGTTACCGCACAGAACCCCTGCTTATGAGCATTGGACTGCATCACGAAAAAATTGAATTTTTTGTTCTGTTCAACTGCACCTCTGAAGTCCTCCTCGGCCTGCCATGGCTCCAACGTCATTCTCCTACCCTTGACTGGACCACCGGGGAGATCAAGAATTGGGGTCCTTCTTGTCACAAACGATGCCTCACATCTGCTCCCACTTGTCTAACTCCTGAGGTTCCACCCATACCGGCTCCCCCCAAGGCTTACCAGGATATTTTCGGCAAAAAGGAAGCTGGGATTTTGCCTCCTCATAGCCCCCGTCCTGGTAACACTCTGCCCCGTGGCAAGCTTCACCCTCTGCCCCCCCTCTCCATTCCCACTTCTTCTGGATTGCCTGCCATTGATGAAGTTACCCAGGACTTCTCTGTCATCCGGAAGGAAACTCAAGAATCACTCCCAATGGCCTCGTCTCGTATGAAGGGACAAGCAGACAAAAAGAGGGGGAGTCCTAAGGGGGGGGGGGTACTGTTACGCCGAGCGTTCCGGGTCCCTGCTCCTCCCCGGAGCCCTCGCGGCGTTCTCCTCTCTGCAGCGCCCCGGTCAGACCCACTGACGACACTGCCGACGGGTATGCGATTCGCATAGTGGGACGCGCCCGCTCGCGGATCGCATCCCAATCCACTTACCTGTCCCGGTCCCCGGCTGTCACGTCCTGGCGCGCGCGGCTCCAATCCCTAGGGCACACGCGCGCCAGCTCTCTAAGATTTAAAGGGCCAGTGCACCACTATTGGTGCCTGGCTCAATCAGTGTAATTAGCTCCCACCTGCTCCACGCCTTTATAACCTCACTTCCCCTTCCCAGCATTGCCGGATCTTGTTGCCCTTGTGCCTAGTGATAGCGTTTCCTGTGATTGCCTTACCAGTGTTTCCAGACCTTCTGCCGTTACCATTGACTACGAACCTTGCCGCCTGCCCTGACCTTCTGCTACGTCTGACCTCGCCTCTGTCTAGTCCTTCTGTCCCACGTCTTCTCAGCAGTCAGCGAGGTTGAGCCGTTACCGGTGGATACTACCTGGTTGCTACAGCCGCAGCAAGACCATCTCGCTTTGACCCGGTCCACCGGTACGGTCCACGCCAATCCCTCGCTGACACAGAGGATCCACATCCAGCCTGCCGAATCCTAACAGCTGCTTTGAAGCTGTTGGTGAAACATTTTTTTTTTTGCTTTTGCCTTAAATCTACTATTTTTGCTTTAGCATGCACTTTGTATGTTCTGGGTTTTAGCCATGGTTATATAGCATGCTCATAGTTGAGTTTAATCTGTGTTTGATTAGTGGGTTTTTAGGATTTGTATATCCTTTCTGCTATGTATCTGTTCACACTGGACACAAGACTAGGAAACGGATGAGTCAAAATAGACTCCATGAACAAACTGGAATTATAACATACAGAGCAGAAGCAATACTAGACCAGAACAGGATGAGTCTGAATAGACTCCAAGAACAAAACAGAAATAAGCTCAATCCCGCAGAAGACCTTCGGTAGACAAAGGGAATAATCAATACCCCCCAGAGTCCCCTACACAAAGGTAAAAGAGATCTATTGCTATACAGGAATAAACACAATACCCAAGAACCACCAGAAGACACAGGAATGTTGTTACGCCGAGCGCTCCGGGTTCCCGCTCCTCCCCGGAGCGCTCGCTTCACCTCCTCCGCTGCAGCGCCCCGGTCACGTCCTCTGACCCGGGGCGCTGCGATCCTGCTGCTAGCCGGGATGCGATTCGCGATGCGGGTAGCGCCCGCTCGCGATGCGCACCCCGGCTCTCCTACCTGACTCGCTCCCCGTCTGTTCTGTCCCGGCGCGCGCGGCCCCGCTCCCTAGGGCGCGCGCGCGCCGGGTCTCTGCGATTTAAAGGGCCACTGCGCCGCTGATTGGCGCAGTGGTTCCAATTAGAGTTATCACCTGTGCACTCCCTATATTACCTCACTTCCCTTGCACTCCCTTGCCGGATCTTGTTGCCTTAGTGCCAGTGAAAGCGTTCCTTGTGTGTCCCTTGCCAGTGTTTCCAGACCTTCTGCCGTTGCCCCTGACTACGATCCTTGCTGCCTGCCCCGACCTTCTGCTACGTCCGACCTTGCTTCTGCCTACTCCCTTGTACCGCGCCTATCTTCAGCAGCCAGAGAGGTGAGCCGTTGCTAGTGGATACGACCTGGTCACTACCGCCGCAGCAAGACCATCCCGCTTTGCGGCGGGCTCTGGTGAAAACCAGTAGTGGCTTAGAACCGGTCCACTAGCACGGTCCACGCCAATCCCTCTCTGGCACAGAGGGTCCACTACCTGCCAGCCGGCATCGTGACAGTAGATCCGGCCATGGATCCCGCTGAAGTTCCTCTGCCAGTTGTCGCTGACCTCACCACGGTGGTCGCCCAGCAGTCACAACAGATTGCGCAACAAGGCCAACAGCTGTCTCAACTGACCGTTATGCTACAACAGTTGCTACCACAGCTTCAGCAGTCATCTCCTCCGCCAGCTCCTGCACCTCCTCCGCAGCGAGTGGCCGCTCCTGGGATACGCTTATCCTTGCCGGATAAGTTTGATGGGGACTCTAAGTTTTGCCGTGGCTTCCTTTCCCAATGTTCCCTGCATCTGGAGATGATGTCGGACCTGTTTCCCACTGAAAGGTCTAAGGTGGCTTTCGTAGTCAGTCTTCTGTCCGGAAAAGCCCTGTCATGGGCCACACCGCTCTGGGACCGCAATGACCCCGTCACTGCCTCAGTACACTCCTTCTTCTCGGAAATCCGAAGTGTCTTTGAGGAACCTGCCCGAGCCTCTTCTGCTGAGACTGCCCTGTTGAACCTGGTCCAGGGTAATTCTTCCGTTGGCGAGTATGCCGTACAATTCCGTACACTTGCTTCTGAATTGTCCTGGAATAATGAGGCCCTCTGCGCGACCTTCAAAAAAGGCCTATCCAGCAACATTAAAGATGTTCTGGCCGCACGAGAAATTCCTGCTAATCTACATGAACTTATTCACCTAGCCACTCGCATTGACATGCGTTTTTCTGAAAGGCGTCAGGAACTCCGCCAAGATATGGACTCTGTTCGCACGAGGCGTTTCGTCTCCTCGGCTCCTCTCTCCTCTGGTCCCCTGCAATCTGTTCCTGTGCCTCCCGCCGTGGAGGCTATGCAGGTCGACCGGTCTCGCCTGACACCTCAAGAGAGGACACGACGCCGTATGGAGAACCTCTGCCTGTACTGTGCTAGTACCGAACACTTCCTGAGGGATTGTCCTATCCGTCCTCCCCGCCTGGAAAGACGTACGCTGACTCCGCACAAAGGTGAGACAGTCCTTGATGTCTACTCTGCTTCTCCACGTCTTACTGTGCCTGTGCGGATGTCTGCTTCTGCCTTCTCCTTCGCTACAGTGGCCTTCTTGGACTCTGGTTCTGCAGGAAATTTTATTTTGGCCTCTCTCGTCAACAGGTTCAACATCCCAGTGACCAGTCTCGCCAGACCCCTCTACATCAATTGTGTAAATAATGAAAGATTGGACTGTACCATACGTTTCCGCACGGAGCCCCTTCTTATGAGCATCGGATCTCATCATGAGAGGATTGAACTTTTGGTCCTCCCCAATTGCACCTCGGAGATTCTCCTTGGACTTCCCTGGCTTCAACTTCATTCCCCAACCCTGGATTGGTCCACTGGGGAGATCAAGAGTTGGGGGTCCTCTTGTTCCAAGAACTGTCTAAAACCGGTTCCCAGTAACCCTTGCCGTAACTCTGTGGTTCCTCCAGTAACCGGTCTCCCCAAGGCCTATATGGACTTCGCGGATGTTTTCTGCAAAAAACAAGCTGAGACTCTACCTCCTCACAGGCCTTATGATTGCCCTATCGACCTCCTCCCGGGTACTACTCCACCCCGGGGCAGAATTTATCCTCTCTCTGCCCCAGAGACTCTTGCCATGTCCGAATACGTCCAGGAGAATCTAAAAAGGGGCTTTATCCGTAAATCCTCCTCTCCTGCCGGAGCCGGATTTTTCTTTGTCTCCAAAAAAGATGGCTCCCTACGTCCCTGCATTGACTACCGCGGTCTTAATAAAATCACGGTTAAGAACCGCTACCCCTTACCCCTCATCTCTGAACTCTTTGATCGCCTCCAAGGTGCCCACATCTTCACTAAATTGGACTTAAGAGGCGCCTATAACCTCATCCGCATCAGAGAGGGGGACGAGTGGAAAACGGCATTTAACACCAGAGATGGACACTTTGAGTATCTGGTCATGCCCTTTGGACTGTGCAATGCCCCTGCCGTCTTCCAAGACTTTGTCAATGAAATTTTTCGTGATCTATTATACTCCTGTGTTGTGGTATATCTGGACGATATCCTAATTTTTTCTGCCAATCTAGAGGAACACCGCCGGCATGTCCGTATGGTTCTTCAGAGACTTCGTGACAACCAACTCTATGCCAAAATTGAGAAATGTCTGTTTGAATGCCAATCTCTTCCTTTTCTAGGATATTTGGTCTCTGGCCAGGGACTACAGATGGATCCAGACAAACTCTCTGCCGTCTTAAATTGGCCACGCCCCTCCGGACTCCGTGCTATCCAACGCTTTTTGGGGTTCGCCAATTATTACAGGCAATTTATTCCACATTTTTCTACCATTGTGGCTCCTATCGTGGCTTTAACCAAGAAAAATGCTGATCCCAAGTCCTGGCCTCCTCAAGCAGAAGACTCCTTTAAACAACTCAAGTCTGCCTTTTCTTCGGCTCCCGTGCTCTCCAGACCTGACCCTTCCAAACCCTTCCTATTGGAGGTTGATGCCTCCTCAGTAGGAGCTGGAGCTGTTCTTCTACAAAAAAATCCTTCCGGGCATGCTGTCACTTGTGGTTTTTTCTCTAGGACCTTCTCTCCAGCGGAGAGGAACTACTCCATCGGGGATCGAGAACTTCTAGCCATTAAATTAGCACTTGAGGAATGGAGGCATCTGCTGGAGGGATCAAGATTTCCTGTTATTATCTACACCGACCACAAGAACCTCTCCTACCTCCAGTCGGCCCAACGGCTGAATCCTCGCCAGGCCCGGTGGTCTCTGTTCTTTGCCCGATTTAATTTTGAGATTCACTTTCGTCCTGCCGATAAGAACATTAGAGCCGATGCTCTCTCTCGTTCCTCGGATGCCTCAGAAGTTGATCTCCCTCCGCAACACATCATTCCACCTGACTGCCTGATCTCCACTTCTCCTGCCTCCATCAGACAGACTCCTCCAGGAAAGACCTTTGTTTCTCCACGCCAACGCCTCGGAATCCTCAAATGGGGTCACTCCTCCCATCTCGCAGGTCATGCGGGCATCAAGAAATCTGTGCAACTCATCTCCCGCTTCTATTGGTGGCCAACTCTGGAGACGGATGTTGGGGACTTTGTGCGAGCCTGCACTATCTGTGCCCGGGATAAGACTCCTCGCCAGAAGCCCGCTGGTTTTCTTCATCCTCTGCCTGTCCCCGAACAGCCTTGGTCTCTGATTGGTATGGATTTTATTACTGATTTACCCCCTTCCCGTGGCAACACCGTTATTTGGGTGGTCGTTGATCGATTCTCCAAAATGGCACATTTCATTCCTCTTCCTGGTCTTCCTTCTGCGCCTCAGTTGGCTAAACAATTTTTTGTACACATTTTTCGTCTTCACGGGTTGCCTACGCAGATTGTCTCGGATAGAGGGGTCCAATTCGTGTCTAAATTCTGGAGAGCTCTCTGTAAACAACTCAAGATTAAATTAAATTTTTCCTCTGCATATCATCCCCAGTCCAATGGACAAGTAGAAAGAATTAACCAGATCCTGGGTGATTATTTGCGACATTTTGTTTCCTCCCGCCAGGATGACTGGGCAGATCTCCTTCCATGGGCCGAATTCTCGTATAACTTCAGGGTCTCTGAATCTTCCTCCAAATCCCCATTTTTCGTGGTGTACGGCCGTCACCCTCTTCCCCCCCTCCCTACCCCCTTGCCCTCTGGTCTGCCCGCTGTGGATGAAATTTCTCGTGACCTTTCCATTATATGGAGAGAGACCCAAAATTCTCTCTTACAGGCTTCTTCACGCATGAAGAGGTTCGCGGATAAGAAAAGAAGAGCTCCCCCCGTTTTTTCCCCTGGAGACAAGGTATGGCTCTCCGCTAAATATGTCCGCTTCCGTGTCCCTAGCTACAAGTTGGGACCACGCTATCTTGGTCCTTTCAAAATTCTGTGTCAAATTAATCCTGTCTCTTATAAACTTCTTCTTCCTCCTTCTCTTCGTATCCCTAATGCCTTTCACGTCTCTCTTCTCAAACCACTCATCCTCAACCGTTTTTCTCCCAAATCTGTTCCTCCCACTCCTGTTTCCGGCTCCTCGGACGTCTTCTCGGTCAAGGAGATTTTGGCTGCCAAAAAGGTCAGAGGAAAAAATTTTTTTTTAGTAGATTGGGAGGGTTGTGGTCCTGAAGAGAGATCCTGGGAACCTGAGGACAACATCCTTGACAAAAGTCTGCTCCTCAGGTTCTCAGGCTCCAAGAAGAGGGGGAGACCCAAGGGGGGGGGGTACTGTTACGCCGAGCGCTCCGGGTTCCCGCTCCTCCCCGGAGCGCTCGCTTCACCTCCTCCGCTGCAGCGCCCCGGTCACGTCCTCTGACCCGGGGCGCTGCGATCCTGCTGCTAGCCGGGATGCGATTCGCGATGCGGGTAGCGCCCGCTCGCGATGCGCACCCCGGCTCTCCTACCTGACTCGCTCCCCGTCTGTTCTGTCCCGGCGCGCGCGGCCCCGCTCCCTAGGGCGCGCGCGCGCCGGGTCTCTGCGATTTAAAGGGCCACTGCGCCGCTGATTGGCGCAGTGGTTCCAATTAGAGTTATCACCTGTGCACTCCCTATATTACCTCACTTCCCTTGCACTCCCTTGCCGGATCTTGTTGCCTTAGTGCCAGTGAAAGCGTTCCTTGTGTGTCCCTTGCCAGTGTTTCCAGACCTTCTGCCGTTGCCCCTGACTACGATCCTTGCTGCCTGCCCCGACCTTCTGCTACGTCCGACCTTGCTTCTGCCTACTCCCTTGTACCGCGCCTATCTTCAGCAGCCAGAGAGGTGAGCCGTTGCTAGTGGATACGACCTGGTCACTACCGCCGCAGCAAGACCATCCCGCTTTGCGGCGGGCTCTGGTGAAAACCAGTAGTGGCTTAGAACCGGTCCACTAGCACGGTCCACGCCAATCCCTCTCTGGCACAGAGGGTCCACTACCTGCCAGCCGGCATCGTGACAAATGTCTTGATACTAGAACGCAATCTCCCAGAGTCCACCATGGAGCACAGAGACCTCTTGTACTAATTCTCAATTTTTCGAGTCTCTGAGTTCCTCTTTTTCTCTAAAATATTATATCATATGTTTGCTGTAAACTCTACATTTGAGTAAATACTTGTTGCAGTCCGAAACAAGATAGATCTTTGTCCTTTGTACTTGTACCTATTTGTTAACAGTGTCCTATATTTATATATCCTGTTTGGTTTATCTGATCTTTGTCCTTTGTACTTGTACCTGTTTGTGAACAGTGTCCTATGTTCCTGCATCAGTTTGCCTGTTTATATTCTGCCCTGTTAGTATTTGTATCCTGTCTTGTATATCTTGTTGTCTAGTAGTTTTCCATTTCTGGCTGCTGACCGACCTTGTATATGTGTTTTTACTCCTCTGCACTTTAGTGCAGGAAGGGACTGGCGCCCAGTTGTCGATCCATCGTTTAGGATGGATGGGCAAGTATGCAGGGAGAGATGTTTTAGGGTCAGTTTAGGGCTCACTCTCCCTATCTCCCCCAGTCGGTCTTGACATTGGGCCATTGAAGTCAGTATGGACCAAGCCTGTGTGTGCATGCATACAGCAGCTACCCATTTTGGCAGGATGTTAATGTATATATGAGACACACAATAGCACTTGGAATGTCTAACCACCCTATACTGTTCCAGATAAAACTACAAAATATGGCTCTGCTTATCAGCTGTGTTATTCAGTCTTATAAGCCCAATCTCATGCATTTAGGAAGATGGATCTACTAGTATTTGTCACGATTCGGCAGGCTGGAGGTGGATCCTCTGTGCCAGAGAGGGATAGGCGTGGACCGTGCTAGTGGACCGGTTCTAAGCTGCTACTGGTTTTCACCAGAGCCCGCCGCAAAGCGGGATGGTCTTGCAGCGGCGGTAGCAACCAGGTCGTATCCACTAGCAACGGCTCAACCTCTCTGACTGCTGAAGATAGGCGCGGTACAAGGGAGAAGACAAGAGCAAGGTCGGACGTAGCAGAAGGTCGGGGCAGGCAGCAAGAATCGTAGTCAATATGGCAATAGCAGGAGGTCAAGTACACAGTATGGACAAACACAGTAAACGCTTTCTCTAGGCACTAAGGCAACAAGATCCGGCAGGGGAGTGCAGGGGCAGTGATCAGATATAGTCTGGGAGCAGGTGGGAGCCAATTAAGCTAATTGGGCCAGGCACCAATCATTGGTGCACTGGCCCTTTAAGTCTCAGAGAACTGGCGCGCGCGCGCCCTAGAGAGCGGAGCCGCACGCGCCAGCACAAGACAGCAGGGGACCGGGACGGGTAAGTGACCTGGGATGCGACTCGCGAGCGGGCGCGTCCCGCTGTGCGAATCGCATCCCCGACGGCCATGACAGTGCAGCGCTCCCGGTCAGCGGGACTGACCGGGGCGCTGCGGGGAGAGAGACGCCGTGAGCGCTCCGGGGAGGAGCGGGGACCCGGAGCGCTAGGCGTAACAGTACCCCCCCCCCCTTAGGTCTCCCCTTTTCTTTGTCCGGTAACTGCCTCCCCTGGGATGAGGACACCGGGAAAGAATGGAGGGTTTCCTCAACGGCAGGCAGTACAGCAGGAGTGGGAATGGGGAGGGAGGGCAGAGGGCGAAGCCTGGCACGGGGCAGTGTGACACGAGGACGGGGGCCATGAGGAGGCACTGAGGCTTGCCTGACGGGACTGGGAGGGGGGGAAAGGCACTTCCTATGGCAGGCAGAGTCCCAGTTCTTGATCTCTCCTGTGGACCAATCAAGGGTTGGGGAATGGCGTTGAAGCCACGGTAGTCCAAGGAGAATTTCGGAAGTGCAATTGGAGAGGACCAAAAACTCAATTTTTTCGTGATGAGGTCCGATGCACATTAGGAGGGGTTCTGTGCGGTAACGCATGGTGCAATCCAACCTGACTCCGTTGACCGCGGAAATGTAGAGCGGCTTGACGAGACGGGTCACCGGGATGCGGAATTTATTCACCAAAGACTCTAGAATAAAATTCCCAGAGGCACCAGAGTCCAAGCAGGCCACGGCTGAGAGGGAGGAGTTGGCTGAAGGAGAAATCCGCACGGGCACCGTGAGACGTGGAGAAGCCGACTTAGAATCAAGAGACGCAACACCCACGAGAGCTGGGTGCGAGCGTGCGTTTCCCAGACGTGGAGGACGAATAGGGCAATCCACCAAGAAATGTTTGGTACTGGCACAGTACAGACAAAGATTTTCTTCCCTACGGCGATTCCTCTCTTCCTGGGTCAGGCGAGACCGATCCACTTGCATGGCCTCCTCGGCGGGAGGCCCAGGCGTAGATTGCAACGGAGACTGTGGGAGAGGTGCCCAGAGATCTAAGTCTTTTTCCTGGCGGAGCTCTTGATGTCTCTCAGAAAAACGCATGTCAATGCGGGTGGCCAAATGGATAAGTTCTTGCAGGTTGGCAGGAATCTCTCGTGCGGCCAGCACATCCTTGATGCGACTGGATAGGCCTTTTTTAAAGGTCGCGCAGAGAGCCTCGTTATTCCATGATAATTCGGAAGCAAGAGTACGAAATTGGATGGCGTACTCGCCCCCACTGAAGAATTACCCTGGGCCAGGTTCAGCAGGGCAGTCTCGGCAGAAGAAGCTCGGGCAGGCTCCTCGAAGACACTACGGACCTCAGCGAAGAAGGACTGGACTGTGGCTGTGGCAGGATCATTGCGGTCCCAGAGCGGTGTGGCCCAAGACAAGGCCTTTCCAGACAGAAGGCTCACTACGAACGCCACCTTAGACCGTTCTGTAGGAAACAAGTCCGACAACATCTCCATATGCAGGGAACATTGAGACAAAAATCCACGGCAGAGTCTAGAGTTCCCATCAAATTTGTCCGGCAGGGACAAGCGGAGGCTAGGAGCGGCCACTCGCTGCGGAGGAGGTGCAGGAGCTGGCGGAGGAGATGGTTGCTGCTGTAGCAGAGGCAGAAGTTGCGACTGAAGTTGCTGCACCATGGTGGACACTTCCGACAGCTGGTGAGTTAGATGGGCGATCTGTCGGGATTGCTGGGCGACCACCGTGGTGAGGTCAGAGATAGCTGGCAGGGGAACCTCAGCGGGATCCATGGCCGGATCTACTGTCACGATTCGGCAGGCTGGAGGTGGATCCTCTGTGCCAGAGAGGGATAGGCGTGGACCGTGCTAGTGGACCGGTTCTAAGCTGCTACTGGTTTTCACCAGAGCCCGCCGCAAAGCGGGATGGTCTTGCAGCGGCGGTAGCAACCAGGTCGTATCCACTAGCAACGGCTCAACCTCTCTGACTGCTGAAGATAGGCGCGGTACAAGGGAGAAGACAAGAGCAAGGTCGGACGTAGCAGAAGGTCGGGGCAGGCAGCAAGAATCGTAGTCAATATGGCAATAGCAGGAGGTCAAGTACACAGTATGGACAAACACAGTAAACGCGTTCTCTAGGCACTAAGGCAACAAGATCCGGCAGGGGAGTGCAGGGGCAGTGATCAGATATAGTCTGGGAGCAGGTGGGAGCCAATTAAGCTAATTGGGCCAGGCACCAATCATTGGTGCACTGGCCCTTTAAGTCTCAGAGAGCTGGCGCGCGCGCGCCCTAGAGAGCGGAGCCGCGCGCGCCAGCACAAGACAGCAGGGGACCGGGACGGGTAAGTGACCTGGGATGCGACTCGCGAGCGGGCGCGTCCCGCTGTGCGAATCGCATCCCCGACGGCCATGACAGTGCAGCGCTCCCGGTCAGCGGGACTGACCGGGGCGCTGCGGGGAGAGAGACGCCGTGAGCGCTCCGGGGAGGAGCGGGGACCCGGAGCGCTAGGCGTAACAGTATTATTTCTCTTTATAGGTTTGGTGCTGCAAATTTGATAATTACTATGAAAATCTGCCAAGTTCTAGTATTTTATGAACTTCTCTAGAGGTGCTGAATCCTGTCATCTGGTCTGAGATATGGCACCCAATACAATAGGGCTTTCCACACAAGCCATTGCCTATTGTGCTGGATATAACAGATTGAATTCCATTTGTACATCAAGCCTAAAAGGTTCCTATACTGGGCCTATGTTCAGCTTTTACATTGTGCACAGGAATGCATGGCCCATGGTGCAACAGTGTAAAATTCTATTTCCCCAACTATTTCTTTTATAGTGTTTTTATGACATCAGAAGCATTGGAAAACTACAGCAAATCTGTCACTTCTCTGCCTTTTAGTTACATTAAGGAAAATGATTGCAGTTGTCAGAAGAATCTTTATACAATATATAAATGTATGTATATTTATATATATGTATTCATTCATCAGAAGCTTGTGGTAATAGCATTGAGAGCGCTTTCCTAGGAAGGTGCCTGACAGTCATGCAATATTGCTTAAAAATTGACTCTCTTTGCATAATGAATTGGTCTCCCACATTGTTCCTTTGCTGACAGTGACTAAGAATGTCAGTATAGGAAAATCCTTGCTGTGTATAAGATAGGAGAAAGAAAGATATTGTGGTGGAACGCATAGACATCACTGAAGTTTCACAACGATATTGACGGGATGTTGGTAAACCTGTAAAATCATAAGTCAGTATGCATCCCCTACATGTTAAGATAAATAATTTACCAAAGGAAATACATATAAGCCCCAGGGTTAGACTCTTTTTGAGTAAACTGTAGTGGTTTACTAACGCATTCTGCCTTGTGTGATGCAGTAGAATAGATCATTTTAGCACTTGTCTAGAAGGAAAGAGGAAGAAAGCGAGAGTCTGGGAATTATGTATGAGCGTTTCACACAACATGACAGGTATAAATCCTCAAACAATTCACCCTGCAATTACTGCGGGTAGTGCAGGAGGAGGGAGGGGGGCTTGCATGTAAAATAAAAGGAAGAGACGATGGTGCTGGAAGTAGATGGATGATTATTGAAATTATATTAGAAAAACAGAGAAGATATCTAAGGAGTTTGATGTCAGGGCTCGACAAATGCCTCTCGGATGTGTTGCCAGGATTGAGGCATGACTCTTTTCCACACCAAAAACAAAAGTAATGGAGAAGGGAACTCTATCCATAGTATCTATTATTCCTCACATTCTAACATTGCTTATTGTTCTGGGTGTTATATTGAAACGTGATCGGATGCTGGCCACCTAAAAGGCAAGAAAAGAAAGTATGGGAGCACTAATGGGGGGTTTCTTTCTGAATTGCACATGGATTGGGTCATTGTCTTGTTCAAAGATGAATCTATGGCCCAGTCTGGATCAGGTTTTAATTAAGAATATCTCTGGAGTTTGCTTCATTCAGCTTTCCCTCAACCCAGAACAGTCTCCCTGTCCCATCTGCTGAAAAACACCCCCATAGTATGATGCTGCCACCACCACCCACCACCACCACCATGCTTCACTGTAGGGATGTATTAGGCAGGTGAGGAGCAGTGCTTGGTTTCCTCCAGACATGATGCTTAGAATTTGAATTTGGCCCAGATAGTTCAGTCTTGGTGCCACCAGACCAGAGAATCTTGTTCCTTACAGTCTGAGTCTTTTAGGTTTTTTTTTTTTTTGTTTGTTTTTTTTTTTTGCAAACTCCAGATAACTTTCATGTATCTTCTTTCTGTTTCCTCTGCTATAAAGCCCAGATTACGGCGTGTGCTGCAGTGATGGTTGATCTTCTGGAAGTTTCTCCTATCTGCACACAGGATCTCTGGAGCTCAACCAAAGTGACCATTGGGTTCTTGGTCAGTTCCCTACTAAAGTCTTTCTCCCCTGATTACTTAGTTTGGTGAGACAACCAGCTTAAGAGTCCTTTCTTGTATTTAAGAATTACGGAGGCCACCCATTGTGCTCTTGGGAACTTTCAGTTTCATACTTCTCCCCAGATCGTTGTCTCCACACAATCCTGTCTCTGAGCTCTACAGGTAGTTCCTTTCACCTCATGGCTTGATGTTTGCACTGATACACGTGGTCAGCTGTGAGACCTTATGTAGACAGGACTGTGCCTTTCCATATCCAATCCATGAAAAGTTAACATTTTTCATTTTTAGTACATTTGCACACTTTTTTTTTTTTTTACATTCTCATTATGGGGTATTTAGTGTGTGGCAAAATATGTATCTTTTTCATTGTAGCACAAGACTGCAGCATTACAAAATGTGAAAAAAGGGTCTTGAAACTTTCTGAATGCATTGTATTCTATGTACTCATAGATTCTTCCCCAAAATACACATAAAGCAACATTTTTTTATTTTTTCATTTACTGTATTGCCTTTAAAGTCTAGACCAGTGTTTCTCAACTTAAAACCAGTGGCACTCCAACTGTTGTAAAACTACAAATATCATCATGCCCTGTCCAACCTGTAGGTCTCCAACTGTTACTTCTGTTTAAAAGTCTTAATCCTTCCAGTTAGAGATGAGCGAACTTACAGTAAATTCGATTCTTCACGAACTTCTCGGCTCGGCAGTTGATGTCTTTTCCTGCATAAATAAGTTTAGCTTTCAGGTGCTCCAATGGGCTGGAAAAGGTGGATTGTCATGTACCGGCAGGACTGGTAGTGGATCCTCTTGACCAGAGAGGCGATGGCGCGGGTTGTACCAGAGGACCGGTTCTAAGTGGTTACTGGTTTTCACCAGAGCCCGCCGCAAGGCGGGATGGACTTGCTGCGGCAGTAACCACCAGGTCGTATCCTCCAGTAGCAACTCGACCTCTCTGGCAGCTGATATGGCGTGGTATACAGGGAGCAGGCAGGAGCGTAGTCGGACGTAGCAGAGGTCAGGGCAGGCGGCAAGGGTTCAAAGGCGAGTAGGCGGTAGCAACGGGTTCGGCAACAGGCAAGGCAATACACACTATATGGAACCCTTTCTCAAAGGCACTAGGGCACAAAGATCCGTCAGGGGCAGGAAGGGGCAGGTAACTTTAATGGGGAAGGAGCAGGGAACAAATAGCCAGCGCACCAATCAATGGTGCGCTGGCCCTTTAAATTTACTGAAGGCGCGCGCCCTAGAGAGCGGGGCCGCGCGCGCCGAGAGGCAGAGAGAGTCGGCGTATGGAGCGGGGTGCAGGGTGAGTTAGACAGGGACGCGGCGCGTGAGCGGGGACCAGCCGCCACGGCAGCCGCGTCCCTGACACAAGGGATCCAGTGCTCCCGGTCAGTATGTCCGAGCGGGAGACGCCAGGATCCCGGGGAGAGGAGGAGAGGAAGCGGGCGCTCTGGTCCAGAGGCGGCGACTGGAGCGCTCGCTGTGACAGTACCCCCCTTAGATCTCCCCCTCTTCTTGGCGCCCAAAAAACTAAGGATGAGGCTGCGATCCAAAATATTCTCCTCAGGCTCCCAAGACCTCTCCTCAGGACAGCAACCCTCCCAATCAACCAAAAAAAATCTCTTTCCCTGAGAAATCTTGGTCACCAAGATCTCCTTGACCGAGAAAATATCAGAGGTACCGGCTACCGGGGTGGGAGAAAAAAGTTTGGGAGAAAAGCGGTTAAAGACGGCAGGTTTAAGAAGGGAGACATGGAAGGAGTTATGGATTCGGAGGGAGGGAGGAAGATGAAGTTGGTAAGAGACTTGATTGATGCAACTCTTGATCTTATAGGGACCCAAGTAACGAGGACCCAATTTGTAACTCGGGACCCTAAAACGAATGTACTTAGAGGACAGCCATACTTTGTTGCCAGGGCGGGAATCCGGAGGAGCTCTGCGTTTCTTGTCTGCTTGACGTTTCATACGGGAAGAAGACTTGAGGAAGGCAGCATAGGTCTCACGCCAGATGGAGGAAAAATCCTGTACCAGAGTGTTAACGGCAGGCACGGAAGAAGGGGTGGGATCTCGTGGTAGAGGAGGAAGAGGATGATGGCCAAAAACTACAAAGAAAGGAGACTTGTTGGAAGCAGAAGATTGTTTGTAGTTGTAGGAGAACTCCGCCCAAGGAAGTAGATCCGCCCAATTGTCATGGCGAGAGAGGACACAAAGTGACAGAGATAGTTCCCCAAGATTTGGTTCACCCGTTCCACTTGACCGTTAGACTGTGGGTGGTAAGAAGAGGAAAAGTCCAGCTTGATCCCGAGCATACCACAAAGGGCTCTCCAGAACTTGGAGACAAACTGCACGCCATGATCGGAGACAATATGTTTAGGGAGACCATGGAGGCGGAAGATGTGCTGAAAGAACTGTTTGGCCAACACGGGTGCAGAGGGAAGACCGGGCAGGGGCACAAAGTGAGCCATCTTGGAGAAGCAGTCCAAATAACGGAATTGCCATGGGAGGTGGGAAGATCAGTAACAAAGTCCATAGCGACATGAGACCAGGGAATCTTTGGAACAGGAAGAGGTAAGAGGAGGCCTGCAGGTTTCATTCGAGGCGACTTATTTCGCGCGCAAATCATACAGACTTGGACGAAGTCTGAGACATCCCTTTCAAGAGAAGGCCACCAATACCTTTGGGAGATTAGTTGGAGAGATTTTTGTACCCCAGGATGACCAGCGAAATGAGAAGTGTGGCCCCACTTGAGAATTTGCACCCAGTGACGTGGAGGTACGTAGGAATTGCCAGGAGGAAGATGGCTCAAATCTGCAGGAGTGACTGCAATCAGGCGTTCAGGTGGGATAATGTGTTGAGGTGTTAACTCGTCGCCCGCCACATCAGAAGAGCGAGACAGGGCATCTGCTCTAATGTTCTTAGAAGCTGGACGGAAATGGATCTCAAAATTAAAACAGGCGAAGAACAGAGACCAGCGAGCCTGACGAGGATTTAGTCTCTGAGCAGACTGGAGATAGGCCAGGTTCTTGTGGTCCTTAAAGATATTCACAGGATGGGTGGCTCCCTCAAGAAGATGTCTGTTACGCCGAGCGCTCCGGGTCCCCGCTCCTCCCCGGAGCGCTCGCAGCGTTTTCCTGTTCGCAGCGCCCCGGTCGGACCCGCTTACCGGGAGCGCTGCGATAATGTCCCTAGCCAGGATGCGATCCGCGATGCGGGACGCGCCCGCTCGTGGTTCGCATCCCGGCCCGCTTACCAGACTCATTCCCCGTCTGTACTGTCCCGGCGCGTGCGGCCCCGCTCCCTAGGGCACGCGCGCGCCGGCTCTCTACGATTTAAAGGGCCAGTACGCCGCTGATTGGCGCCTGGTTCTGATTAGTGTATTCACCTGTGCACTTCCCTATATAACCTCACTTCCCCTTTCCTTCCTTGCCGGATCTTGTTGCCATTGTGCCAGTGAAAGCGTTCCTTGTATGTCCCAAGCCAGTGTTCCAGACCTCTTGCCGTTGCCCCTGACTACGATCCTTGTTGCCTGCCCTGACCTTCTGCTACGTCCGACCTTGCTCTTGCCTAATCCCTTGTACCGTGCCTATCTCAGCAGTCAGAGAGGTTAAGCAGTTACCGGTGGATACGACCTGGTTGCTACCGCCGCTGCAAGATCATCCTGCTTTGCGGCGGGCTCTGGTGAATACCAGTAGCAACTTAGAACCGGTCCACCGGTACGGTCCACGCCAATCCCTCTCTGACACAGAGGATCCACCTCCAGCCTGCCGAATCCTGACAATGTCTCCATTTCTCCAGTGCTAATTTAATAGCCAGCAGTTATCTGTCCCCTATGGAATAATTTCTCTCCGCGGGAGAGAATGTTTTTGAAAAGAAGTCACAAGTTAAGGTCTTGCCCTTGGAAGATTTCTGTGTGAGCACAGCTCCGGCTCCCACCGAGGAGGCATCAACTTCGAGAGAGAAGGGCTTGGTGGAATCAGGTCTAGAGAGAACTGGAGCTGAGCGAAGGCAACCTTCAGAGACTGGAAGGCTTCTTCGGCTTGAGAAGGCCAGGATTTAGGGTTAGCGCCCTTTTTAGTCAAGGCTACAATTGGGGACACCAGAGTGGAATAATGAGGGATGAATTGCCTGTAATAATTGGCAAAGCCCAAAAACCTTTGTATGGCTCGGAGTCCAGTGGGGCGTGGCCAATCCAAAACCGCCGAGAGCTTGGCGGGGTCCTTTTGAAGTACTTGAGCAGAAATAATGTAAGCCAAGAAAGGCAAGGAGGACTGCTCAAAAATAAATTTTTCGATCTTGGCGTATAGACGATTTCTCCTCAGGCGGGTAAGCACTTGTCGCACATGGACCTGGTGTTGGTCCAGGTCGGAGGAGAAGACAAGGATGTCATCCAAGTATACGACCACACAGGAGTAGAGTAAGTCCCTGAAGATATCGTTGACGAATTCCTGGAAGACGGCAGGTGCATTACAGAGGCCGAAGGGCATCACCAGGTACTCAAAATGACCGTCTCTTGTGTTAAAGGCGGTCTTCCACTCGTCGCCCTCCCGGATACGGACCAAATTAAAGGCCCCTCGAAGATCCAATTTGGTGAAAATCTTGGCCCCACGTAGGCGATCAAATAACTCTGAGATTAAGGGCAGAGGGTAACGGTTCTTAATGGTGATTTTATTGAGTCCTCTGTAGTCGATGCAAGGGCGGAGGGAACCGTCCTTCTTAGTCACGAAGAAGAAACCAGCCCCAGCAGGAGAAGAAGACTTCCTTATGAATCCTCTCTGTAGGTTATCACGAATATATTCGGACATGGCAAGCATCTCTGGAGGTGAGAGAGGATAAATTCTACCCCGGGGTGGCATAGAACCAGGCATAAGGTCGATAGGACAGTCATAGGGTCTTTGAGGAGGAAGGACCTCGGCTTGTTTTTTGCAGAAGACATCCGCAAAGCAATGATAAGGTTTAGGCAGTCCCGGAGGTGGAGAAACTTGTGAAGGATGCTTGACAGGAGCAGGCTTGCGACACCGATCTGAACAGCAGGGACCCCAAAGCAGGATTTCACCAAAGGACCAGTTCAGAACAGGACTGTGACGTTGTAGCCATGGTAGATCCAGGAGGAGTTCAGAGGAGCAGAAGGGAAGGACTAGGAACTCTAAAGTCTCTGTATGAAAAATTCCAATATCCATCTGCAGTGGCAGGGTACGGAGCTGCACTGTGGCAGAGAGTCTCTCTCCGTTAACCGTAGAAATAAAAAGAGGCTTAGTTAGGCGGACTACCGTAATGCGGTACTTGTCGACCAAGGAGGCGTGAATGAAGTTGCCGGCTGAACCGGAATCCAAGAAGGCCGCAGCGGTGAAGAAGGACTTGGAAGAGAGGAACAACTGCACGGATATAATGAGACGTGGAGAGGAGGAATCCACACCTAGCAACGCCTCTCCCACGTTTACTAGGTGCGAGCGTTTCCCGAACGTGGTGGACGGAGAGGACAGTCTCGCAGGAAGTGCTCAGTACTGGCACAGTACAGACACAGGTTCTCGTCCCTGCGACGGCTCAGTTCTTGCGGAGTCAGACGTGACCGATCCACCTGCATGGCTTCCACGGTGGGAGGCCCAGAGAGAGGTTGAGGTGGACGCTGAAAAACGGGAGCCAGACGAGGGTAGCGTCTAGGTTGAGCGTTTCCTTTTTCTAGGAGGAGTTCCTCTCGTCTCTCGGTGAAACGCTTGTCGATTCTAGTGGCCAACAAGATGAGGTCACTAAGGGTGGAAAGTAGTTCACGTGCAGCCAGATTTCCTTTACTTCACTGTTAAGTCCCTTCTTAAATGTGGCACACAGGGCATCATTGTTCCAGTTCAGTTCAGAGGCTAGGGTGCGAAACTGAATGGCGTAGTCACCCACGGTAGAGCCTCCCTGGAACAAATTTAGTAAGGCAGTCTCTGCGGAGGTAACCCGGGCAGGTTCCTCGAAAACATTCCGGAACTCTTGACAGAAACTCTGGACGGAGGAGGTGGCAGGATCAGCGCGGTCCTATAGTGGTGTAGCCCAGGCCAGGGCCTTCCCGGAGAGCAGACTGAGGATAAAGGCTACCTTGGCTCGCTCGGAAGGAAACTGGTCAGAGAGTAGCTCGAGGTGGAGAGAGCACTGTGAAAGGAACCCTTGGCACTGCTTGGGATCTCCGTCATACTTGTCTGGCAGGGATAGGCGGACTCTGGAACCAGTAGTAGCTGCAGGCGGAGGAGATACAGCAGATGCAAGCGGAGGAGCTGGTTGTTGCTGAGACGGCAGGAGCTGCTGCATCATGGTGGTTAGCTGGGCTAGCTGCTGACCTTGCTTGGCCACAATGGAGGTGAGGTCCGCTAGGCTTGGCAAAGGAACATCAGCGGGATCCATGGCCGGATCTTACTGTCACGTACCGGCAGGACTGGTAGTGGATCCTCTTGACCAGAGAGGCGATGGCACGGGTTGTACCAGAGGACCGGTTCTAAGTGGTTACTGGTTTTCACCAGAGCCCGCCGCAAGGGGGGATGGACTTGCTGCGGCGGTAACCACCAGGTCGTATCCTCCAGTAGCAACTCGACCTCTCTAGCAGCTGATATGGCGTGGTACACAGGGAGCAGGCAGGAGCGTAGTCGGACGTAGCAGAGGTCAGGGCAGGCGGCAAGGGTTCAAAGACGAGCAAGCGGTAGCAACGGGTTCGGCAACAGGCAAGGCAATACACACCATATGGAACGCTTTCTCAAAGGCACTAGGACACAAAGATCCGGCAGGGGCAGGAAGGGGCAGGTAACTTTTATGGGGAAGGAGCAGGGAACAATTAGCCAGCGCACCAATCAATGGTGCGCTGGCCCTTTAAATTTACTGAAGGCGGCGCGCGCGCGCCCTAGAGAGTGGGGCCACGCACGCCGAGAGGCAGAGAGAGTAGGCGTATGGAGCGGGGTGCAGGGTGAGTTAGACAGGGATGCGGCGCGTGACACAAGGGATCCCGTGCTCCCGGTCGGTATGTCCGAGCGGGAGACGCCGGGATCCCGGGGAGAGGAGGAGAGGAAGCGGGCGCTCTGGTCCAGAGGTGGGGACCGGAGCGCTCGCTGTGACATGGATACAGTCCTAGGAGACTCTTTCCTAGGAATGTATCCACCTTTTCCAGCCCACCGGAACTAATTTACGCAGGATAAGGATCAACTGCCGAGCCGAGAAGTTCCTGACGAATCGAATTTACTGTAAGTTCGCTCATCTCTACTTCCAGTACTTATTAGCTGCTGTATGTTACAGAGAAAGTTGTGTAGTTTTTTCCAGTCTGACCACAGTGCTCTCTGCTGACACCTCTGTCCATCTCAGGATCTGTCCAGAGCAGAAGCTAATCCCCATAGCAAACCTCTCCTGCTCTGGACAGTTCCTGACAAGGACAGATGTGTCAGCAGAGAGCACTGTGGTCAGACTGGAAAGAACTACACAACTTCCTCTGGAGAATACAGCAGCTGATAAGTACTGAAAAAAATTCTTCCAATCCTTTAACTTCCACTATTATAGCGCTCTCTTTTCTATAAAATTCTCTTTTTATATAATTTATTTCTCTAAACAATAAGCCCCTTAAAAAGGCTTTTAATGAATCCTAGACCATTTCAGAGCCCAAAACTCTTGAATTTGTGAAGCTAACAAGCTTTTCCTATCGGTAATATTCAGCCAATGAGGATTGATCGACAGATTTCTCCCTGCCTTTGTACAACTGGGCTCCACCTCTATCTCCGTCACCAACATTGCATGGTCGGATATTGACCTTGGTTGATATTTTTGATTAATTTCATACCCAGATTGTTACAAAAAAGTAGATCTATTCGTGAAGCTGTTTGGTATGATGCTGAAAAACACGAGAATACCTCTCTATAGGGGTTCAACTCCCTCCATGCATCCATCCATCCAAGTTCCCTGACCAATTTGGCCAGGGGAGTTGGGTGGGTACTGTCCACTTCTCCATTCACCCTCCTCCTATCTCTTTTACCATCAATCACACAGTTGAAGTCTCCCCATATCAGGACGGGCAGCTCTTTTCGGCCATTTCGAAATTTTATTAAATCCAGTATAGGTTCTATAGAAAGGAGGAGGGACGTAAATAAAAGCCAATATTAATTCTATATTTTTAACTTTTGCATGTAGGAGAATATAGCGTCCTCGGTTGTTGACTGTCTTCCCCAGAATCTCCAAACTAATATTCCCATGGATCCAGAGGAGAAAGTAGAGTAGCACGAATGGAGGGTAATTTTGGACCATCTCCTATCTATTCTATCTATTCCGTTTGGACCATCTCCTATTTATTCTATCTATTCCGTCCCCCATTCCTTGTACATTCCATTTTCGTACAAGAATTATCTAAACTGACATGACAAAAACTAAAAAAATACCTTTTTCTCCCTCAGCTCAAGGACCCACCCCCCACGCCTTCAACCCCAGCGCATAATCGATACGCAGTACCGATCTCTAACCCCATCACTTTTTGTCCCCCCTCTCCCAAACCCACCCCCTCTGCCCCCCCCCCTACAGTGCCTCTTTTTCCATCCACTCCTGAACTTCCTGGGAGTGGCCAAAAAATAACGTCTTCCCCTTATACACTATACTCAATTTGCTGGATATATCACCGAGAAGGGGATTTTTGCCTCCCACAATGATTTTGTGATCTCTCTATAGGAAGTGAACAATAATTGTGTTGTTCTAGAGAAATTTGGAAAAGTGATTATGTTGGTACCATCATATGATAAAGGGCCCTTCTCTCTTGCCAATTTCAGTAGCAAATCTCGATCAGCAGAACATAGAAATATTTTTAAATAGAAGTAATTTACAAATCTGTTTAACTTTCTGCCACCCCTTTAAACTGGGTACAATTGTTTCAAATCAGTGAGAAATATTAGATCAGTACAGGCTTCAGCCACTGTTGTAAACAAGATGGTTCAGATTCAATGACAGCAGAGAATTATGAGGAAGTATGTTAGCAGCTCTATCTTTTAGTTGAAGCTGTCACGATGCCGGCTGGCAGGTAGTGGATCCTCTGTGCCAGAGAGGGATGGCGAGGACCGCGCTAGTGGACCGGTTCTAAGCCACTACAGGTTTTCACCAGAGCCCGCCGCAAAGCGGGATGGTCTTGCTGCGGCGGTAGTGACCAGGTCGTATCCACTAGCAACGGCTCACCTCTCTGACTGCTGAAGATAGGCGAGGTACAAGGGAGTAGGCAGAAGCAAGGTCGGACGTAGCAGAAGGTCGGGGGCAGGCGGCAAGGTTCGTAGTCAGGGTGGATAGCAGAAGTTCTGGTACACAGGCTTTAAACACACAAAACGCTTTCACTAGGCACAAGGGCAACAAGATCCGGCAAGGGAGTGCAAGGGAGGAGACCAGATATAGCCAGGGAGCAGGTGGAAGCCAATTAGCTAATTGGGCCAGGCACCAATCATTGGTGCACTGGCCCTTTAAGTCTCAGGGAGCTGGCGCGCGCGCGCCCTAGAGAGCGGAGCCGCGCGCCAGCACATGACAGCAGGGGACGGGAACGGGTAAGTGACCTGGGATGCGATTTGCGAGCGGGCGCGTCCCGCTGTGCGAATCGCATCCCCAACGGCCATGACAGAGCAGCGCTCCCGGTCAGCGGGACTGACCGGGGAGCTGCAGGGAAAAAGACGCCGTGAGCGCTCCGGGGAGGAGCGGGGACCCGGAGCGCTAGGCGTAACAGTACCCCCCCCCTTAGGTCTCCCCTTTTTTTTGTCCGGTGACTGCCTCCCCTGGGATGAGGACACCGGGAAGGAATGGATGGTCTCCTCAATGGCAGGCAGTACAGCAGGAGTAGGAATGGGGAGGGAGGGCAGAGGGTGAAGCTTGGCACGGGGCAGGAAGACACAAGGACGGGAGCCATGAGGGGACACAGAGGCTTGCCTGATGGGACTGGGAGGGGGGGAGAGGCATTTCCTGTGGCAGGCAGAGTCCTTAATGACCTTAGGGGGACCGGATACAGGAGGAACCACAGGGTCACGGCAGGGAGTACTGGGAACCGGTTGAAGGCAGTCCTTGGAACAAGAGGGACCCCAACTCTTGATCTCCCCAGTGGGCCAATCCAGGGTTGGGGAATGGTGTTGAAGCCAGGGTAGTCCAAGGAGAATTTCGGAAGTGCAATTAGGAAGGACAAAAAATTCAATTTCCTCGTGATGAGGTCCGATGCACATTAGGAGGGGCTCCGTGCGGTAACGCACGGTGCAATCCAACCTGGCTCCGTTGACCGCGGAAATGTGGAGTGGCTTGACAAGACGGGTCACCGGAATGCGGAATTTATTCACTAAGGACTCCCGAATAAAATTCCCAGAAGCACCAGAGTCCAGGCAGGCCACGGCTGAGAGGGGAGAGCTGGCTGAAGTAGAAATCCGAACAGGCACCTTGAGACGCGGAGAAGCCGATTTAGCATCAAGAGACGCCACACCCACGAGAGCTGGGTGCGAGCGTGCGTTTCCCAGACGTGGAGGACGGATTGGGCAATCCACCAAAAAATGTTCAGTACTGGCACAGTACAGACAAAGATTCTCTTCCTTACGGCGATTCCTCTCTTCCAGGGTCAGGCGAGACCGATCCACTTGCATGGCCTCCTCGGCGGGAGGCCTAGGCGCAGATTGCAATGGAGACTGTGGGAGAGGTGTCCAGAGATCTAGGTCTTTTTCCTGGCGGAGCTCTTGATGCCTCTCAGAAAAACGCATGTCAATGCGAGTGGCAAGATGAATGAGTTCATGCAGGTTAGCAGGAGTTTCTCGTGCGGCCAGAACATCTTTAATGTTGCTGGATAGGCCTTTTTTAAAGGTCGCGCAGAGGGCCTCATTATTCCAGGATAGTTCCGAAGCAAGAGTACGGAATTGTATGGCGTACTCGCCAACGGAAGAATTACCCTGGACCAGGTTCAGCAGGGCAGTCTCAGCAGAAGAGGCTCGGGCAGGTTCCTCAAAGACACCTCGAATTTCCGAGAAGAAGGAGTGTACAGAGACAGTGACGGGGTCATTGCGGTCCCAGAGCGGTGTGGCCCATGACAGGGCTTTTCCAGACAGAAGGCTGACTACGAAAGCCACCTTAGACCTTTCAGTAGGAAACTGGTCCGACATCATCTCCAAGTGCAGGGAACATTGCGAAAGAAAGCCACGGCAAAACTTAGAGTCCCCATTAAATTTGTCCGGCAAGGACAGGCGGAGGCTAGGAGTGGCCACTCGCTGCGAAAGGGGTGCAGGAGCTGGTGGAGGAGATGGTTGTTGCTGCTGTAGTTGAGACTGAACTTGCTGTAGCTGTGACTGTTGCTGCTGTAGCTGCGACTGGAGTTGCTGTGTCATGGTGGTCAAGTACGACAGCTGGTGCTCTTGTTGGGCGATCTGTCGGGCTTGCTGGGCGACCAGTGTAGTGAGGTCGGCGACAACTGGCAGAGGAACTTCAGCGGGATCCATGGCCGGATCTACTGTCACGATGCCGGCTGGCAGGTAGTGGATCCTCTGTGCCAGAGAGGGATGGCGAGGACCGCGCTAGTGGACCGGTTCTAAGCCACTACAGGTTTTCACCAGAGCCCGCCGCAAAGCGGGATGGTCTTGCTGCGGCGGTAGTGACCAGGTCGTATCCACTAGCAACGGCTCACCTCTCTGACTGCTGAAGATAGGCGAGGTACAAGGGAGTAGGCAGAAGCAAGGTCGGACGTAGCAGAAGGTCGGGGGCAGGCGGCAAGGTTCGTAGTCAGGGTGGATAGCAGAAGTTCTGGTACACAGGCTTTAAACACACAAAACGCTTTCACTAGGCACAAGGGCAACAAGATCCGGCAAGGGAGTGCAAGGGAGGAGACCAGATATAGCCAGGGAGCAGGTGGAAGCCAATTAGCTAATTGGGCCAGGCACCAATCATTGGTGCACTGGCCCTTTAAGTCTCAGGGAGCTGGCGCGCGCGCGCCCTAGAGAGCGAAGCCGCGCGCGCCAGCACATGACAGCAGGGGACGGGAACGGGTAAGTGACCTGGGATGCGATTCGCGAGCGGGCGCGTCCCGCTGTGCGAATCGCATCCCCAACGGCCATGACAGAGCAGCGCTCCCGGTCAGCGGGACTGACCGGGGAGCTGCAGGGAAAAAGACGCCGTGAGCGCTCCGGGGAGGAGCGGGGACCCGGAGCGCTAGGCGTAACAGAAGCATCATATATAGACTCATTTTCTTGAAGCTGTAAACACTTTGGCTAATAGACGTCAGGCCAGACGGTGAATGATCTGGGATTTGACTTACACAACAAACAGACAATTAACCTTGAAGGCAAAAAATCTGATGAAGCCATTGACCTTAGATTTGTGCCCCCGCAGTGCAAGACATTTAATAATACATCACATGAGCCGTCCTCATTACTCCTGGTTTTGCACACCAACAGGTGCCTTTTATATACAGTAAATCTTATATATAGTGCATTCTCTATGGCAATACACATAGCCTGATTGATGTCTACTGTGGAGGTATCATTACAGATTACTTTAGCCCAGGATGAGTTTATTGCTTACCCCCAATACCTCTTTCTTTTAACCATCTAATAAAACTGTGATGATCCACAGTCATTTAACCATTGGCTGCTTTTTAAGGAGATGGTGCTGTGAAGTTCTGAGAGTATACCACCAGCGTACTATGTGTCCTGGGCGACATTCTTTGTGTCATGTGTTTGCTGTATTTCCGGGTCTTTCTGCTCTGGTGTGTCTCTTGCTGCAGTTTCTGCTCGGTCCACTAGTCCAACCAGCATGCTCTACCTAATGGATCCTCCTCCAATCCCAGCCAGACTCTGCATATATAAGTCTTCCACAATCACTGTTCCAGGCATCAGCAATTTTGCATTCTGGTTGTGTTTCCTGTATTGTTAAAGTCCATGAGCCCTGTCTTCTGTACCTGAGTTCCTTATCCTGTCTGTCTGCAGTACCTGTGTTCCTGTCTGCTGTGTTCCAGTGTTCCTGTCTGCAGCACATGTAACCATCTTGGCTAGCTGTTCTCACAGGTTCTGCTATAAACACCTGTTCGACTGCATCTGACACTATCTTTAGTGTCAGTTTGTCCTATTCTGCCTGCCTGCGGGGTTTTAGGTGCTACAACGCCAGAGTGACCGCCAAGATGTCATGCTGCAGTGTTTGAACTTGATTACTCCTTGTCTGGATTCCTATGTGCTTTCCCAGACTACTCAAGAAAAATGGAATTCTAAACTTGCACCTGTGTTCCAGAGCCCTGTTAAGACTCATGCTACCTGTCTGCCTGTGGAGCTCATGCAGAGGTCTGTTCAGACTCATGTTGTCTGTTCAACTGAAAGATCTGAGCAGAGCCCTGTTTATCCTCATGTTGCCTTTTCTGCCTGTCTGTCTGAAGAACTAATGTAGAGCCCTGTTCAGACTTCCACTGTGATTCTGTCTGATGTAAGCCTAGAGCACACTACCCAATCCCCTGGCCTCCAGAGGAAGTCCTTTTCTCGTGTTGGTCCCAAGAAGAGGTGGCCTAAGAAGAGAGAGCGTGAGGCATGAGTACCGTAACAATGCTGGTTGGCAACCATCAGCATACCATGTGTCCTGGTTCTTACCAGCGTCGTTCGACATTCTCTGTGCCACATGTCTGCTGTATTTCCTGGTCTTCCTGCTCCGGTGTGTCTCTTGCTGCAGTTTCTACTCTGTCCACTAGGGACCGTGAGCACTTGTTTAGTTTTATAGAGCCAGTATGCCTTCCCAAATGGATCCTCCTCCAATCCCAGCAGACTATGCATATATTTGTCTGCCACACCTGCTGTTCCAGGCCTCAGGAAGGTTGCTTTCTGGTTGTGTTTTCTGTATTGCTAAGGTCCCTGAACCCTGTTTTCTGTACCTTCTTCCTGATCTTGTCTGTCTGCTGCATCTGTGTTCCTGTCTGCTGTGTTTTAGTCTGCTGTGTTCCAGTGTTCCTGAATGCTGCTAATAAATAATTATTACTAATATTGTAATAATTGTAATAGCACCAAAACACTGTTGCTTGAGAGACCAAGACAGAGCACAGTGAGTAGGGAAGGGAGAAGGCAGCTACACTGTGAAGGGGAGAGAGCCAGGACTGTGTGAATCTAAGTTGATCCATTTCTCCACAGGAGCCACACCATTCCTGAAGGCTAAATCAAGGATCCTTTGTTATGTTTTGTCACCCATAAAGTTCTGGGCAGCTGTCTCTTGTGCAGGGTCATCTTTAATAATGATTGGACCCTGGGCAAGCTTTTTTTTTTTTTTTTTTTTAAACCCCTCATACAATCACATACTCTGTCCCAACACTTCTAACACAGCTCAGTGGGCTCATTTCACAGCTGCTTACCCCCCAGAAATACCTGGGTCCAGGGCAGCTGCTTCTTTTGCCCTGTGTTAAAGATGGCCCTGCCCTTGTGTTCCTACTACTGTGTTCAAATAAAGCTGCTTCCTAAATGGAATTCTCTCTCCCACACTTTGGCTTGTCATCATCAGATTAGTGCTTAGTTTTAACCCTTCTTTGTTAGGCTGCTATTTCTTTACTTTCTGCTCATATAGCACCTTGCAAAGCCAGTGCATCAGTATCCCCTACGCCCTCCATATGCATCTATAGTTTACTGTGTAAATCATCCCCCAGCACAATGTCAACTTTTTCAGTCTAGTGCACTTTTACCAGTGTCATGACATAACTATAGTAGGTGTTGGGCTGTGATTGGACAGACAACTAAGGAAAAGGACGTGCCTGTGTGTACACTACTGGCAAACAGCCAAGCTCTAATCTCAAAAATCAAAGAGAATTAGAAATAGTATTGTGGAGGGGTCCATTATCAGCAATGAGAGCACTAAAATCCCCTTAACCTGAGTTAAACTAAAGAATTAATCAAGCAGGTTTCTAAAAAGAAGCTTTGGAAGCGACAGGTACGCTTAAGGGGTTTTATGGAGAGTTCTCTATTTGAAGGTAAACTCTGCTCCTCTGAGAGCGGTCTCTTGGTGATTACATCCATCAATGTAATGATTCTCACCCCTGGACCTCCCTTAATCGTGTGTTGTCTGCAGATACAAACATCTCCCGCTTCGTCATTAGCTCTTAATTTGCTGTTGCTGTAACAAAGTGTTTGCCTGCTGGTAGAGACAGAAGAATCTCGGCAGGCACCAGGCTTATGGACGCCCTGCAAGCTTGTGATGAAGAGTCTTCTGATTAATGATAGAGATAAAAGAAAAAAGAAAAACATAAAATGGTAGAGAAAATGCTTAGAAATGAAATTATTTAGATGAATGTTCGCCCAACCTGTGGCTCTCCAACTGTTGCAAAACGATGACTCTTTGGCTGTCTGGGCATGCTGGGAGTTATGATTTTGCAGCCAGCTGGTAAGTCATATGTTGGGGAACACTGATATCGACAATTAGACTATTGCTTCCAAACTTGCATGTCTCCCAACCAGAGTGCCTCTAGCTGTTGCAAAACTATAACTCCAAGCATACCCAGACAGCCTAAGGCTATTAAAAACGTCTATTTCTGGACTACAGAGAGCCTCAATAGGGGTGTAGAACACTTTGACTTGTCGTAACAAGCATAGGAAGTGTGCTGTGTTAGTGAATTAATACTGTTATTCAGTATGAAATGCAGATTATAGGCATTGCCATTAGAATCACTGCCACAGAGCATCTGGATGTGGCAGCAGGGTCGGGAGACCATATGGCATCACAATTGAAGAGATTAAAGAGATTTTTTAATAAAAATGTTATTTAATATTTATTTATTAAAAATGTTTAAATCCTTTTTTTGTAGACCCATTCCGGTGAGAATCGAGCTTGTGGTCCACTGCAAGGTGAGCTACTGCCTGTCCCAGCCCCTGCCTCTCAGCGCACCCCCATGCTCTGAGTGTCCACTTGAAAAGGGAGGGACTGCAGTACCAGCAACTTGGACAGGAGCACAATCCGCTTCTGCGGCATTGGATAAGTGGGCACATACTGCTAGAATTTGCTGCAGTGAAAAAGCTTGTACTTAAAATCAAGCTGGCAGTCCTCCGCGAGGCAAGCTACCACCTGTTCCAGCCCCTGCCTCTCAGCACCCCACCACCCCCGCCGACTGTGAAACTGCAAATGTTTCATTTAATCAGTTATGGCTCATTGTTATTGCTCCAACCTGTTTCATCGGATTCTTGTGGTAATTCCACAGATAATATATGATGACGACCATAGGGACTCACAATTGAAAAAATTGAAGAGATTTTTTTTTAATTTAAATGGAAGATTTTGATTAGATTCACAAGTATAATGTTCCAGAGCCCGAAGTGTTTACTTTCATCTATAACTGAATGACCACAAAACCCATCAGCATGAGGAGACCATATGGCTGCACAATGGGAGAGCCTGCAGGTGTCAGCATTAGTATGGGGAGACCATATGGCGGCACAATGCCAGAGCCTGGAGGTGGCAGCAGCAGCAGCATGAGGAAACCATATGGCGGCACAATGAGAGAGCCTGGAGGTGGCAGCATCAGTATGAGGAGACCATATGGCAGCATAAGGACAGAGCCTGGAGGTGGCAGCAGCAGCATGAGGGCCATGCCAACTGAGAGTTGAGTCTGAGTAACCCACCGGCTGTTGACTGGGGATGTCCGATGTCACTTGGGATGAAGTTGATGACTGAGTGAACCAATCAATCACTGCTGTTGGGTTGCTGGTCAAGACACGACTGCTAGCTGACACCGGGAGCTCAGACCTCTCGCTGCGACTCCTGCTGCCACACGCCTCTACTTTGTTGCGACCTCTGCCTGAGCCTGATGAATTTATGCCTCTGCCACTCCTATGTGCATGTCCTGGAACTTCTTTGCATGACATACTTATACACCAGCTGGATAAAGGGAGAAAAAAGAGAGAGGGAGAGGATAGCACCTGGCGTAATTCCGTGGGATGATCCCAAGCCATGAACCCCAGTGTTAATACCACTCACCTGGGGTATATCTTGGTATATGCATATCACCCCTCCGTTTGGGGTCAGATGATCTCGGGCTGCAGCCTGCAGGATCCGGCTGGGTGTTCAAGTTGAGGTCGGCAAGAAGCTTGAAATGGGTGCAGAAAATTAAAAAGGTGGTCTGCTGTGGCACTGCCTTTTAGAGATCGGAATGCAGATTCAGTCTTTTATGGTAAAAAAATCTCATTTATTGGAACATAAATTGAGATAAGATACATGCAAGACGGGTTTCAGGGTAAGTTCCCCCTTTTTTAATTGCAAACATAAGGTACATACAGTAGGACGCCAGGAGGGCATGACAAGTGAACTTATGTAACTAATTAAAAAAATGCATATCAGGATCTCATAAAACATGATAAAATAACACAATAAGATATAGTATAAGGTTCCATGTTACAAGGTGTATGGAGTGTATATGTTTATATAGTCTTTTGATTGCGTAAATTTATTGCCGCGCGATTGCTCCAGGAGCGGGGCTGGGCTGTTTAACATCGGGGGCGAGGCATGAAGTTGGATGTGTACGTCGTATCTCAGATGATTCCGCTCTTTCATTCATAAATTTTGGTAACCAATCCACACAAAGCCGGCTTTGATGTCACTTTTTCTGAAGGCCAATGAGCAGTCTTCAGGCTGAATATGAAAAATGTATACGTCTTGGCTTGGGTGGTATCCGCTGTTCTCTTCGTATGTCCGGCGACCAATCAGCACGGAGCTGGGTGCCACGTCATTTTCAGAATGCAGCGTCGGGTTTGAGGCAGCCAATCAACGGAGTTTCGGCTGTGTCTGCAGGGAATGAGGTGGCCAATAACATCAGCGCCGACGTGTAATAGAACTTTTACCTCTCGTGAGGCACGTAGCTTGAAATCTACTGAGGAGAGCTATTTAGCCAATAAGATTAAAGCCGGAGTTCCTAGCTCTTTTTGGTTACACCACATAGGTGTACATACAGTTTACATTTATGAGAGGAGGACTATGCGCTCCACTATGCTTAAAACTGTATTAGAGTACAGAAACAAGTGTGTAGCTTTGGCTGGCCTTTCACAATAACTAGGCCCAAATTACTTTAGCAGGAAAAAAAACTTACACCACGTAGGTGAATGTATAGTTTACACTTAAAAGAGGTGGACAATACGCTCCGCTTAAAACTGTATTAGGCTACAAAAACAAGTGTGTAACTTTGGCTGGCCTTTCACAGTAAGTAGGTCCAAATAAGTTTGACAGGAAAAAAAATGTACACCACCTATGTACACACAGGTTACACTTATGAGAGGGCAACACACTCCGCTACGCAACCAGTATTAGGCACTGAAATCAGGTGACTATGGCTTTTCGTTCTTACCCTAACTAGCCCCTGTTAGCTTTAGAGTTGTAGTGCTGCAGCACAGAGTCACTGTGTAGTACAGCCCAGTACAATATTATTATGCACTAATAGCAGGTGAAAATGGCTTTTAGTGCTCAGCCTAACTGGCCCCTATAAGCTTTAGAGTTGCTGTACACCACACTGCAGCAGTACAGAGTTGCTGTGTAGCACACCCAAGAGTCTTTCTCTCTCTTCCTTCCTTCTCTTTTCTGCAATGATTTGGGCTTGTGGTGAATCGCTGCTATGAAGCTGTTTTTCTGTGCAACACACACACTGCTCTGTCTCTGACATAAAACAATGGAATGGCTGGCTGCAAGATGGCTGCGATTATATAGGGCTGTGACATCACAGGGCTGGCTGCATGTGATTCAGGGTCCTCCTGCCTACCCGCCTTCCCAGAGTTCCTTGCCCCATGTCCTCACATGTGGATCCGTCATTTTAGATGCCCTGGAGCCTGGACCGCACTAAATGGAGTTTGATGACGTGATTTGTTTCATCGAATCGCGACGATATTTGGATTAGTTGTGAATTACATTTTTCCTGAAATTCGTAATGAATTTGGATTCGTCAGATTCGTTTCGCTAGTCCCTAGTGTCTGTACTTGCGTGTGACGGTGGTCTTGCAATTCTTCAGTGATTTTCACCCCAATATTTATTTTTAACAGCATACCAAATTACTTAGGTCTCAGGTTTTCCCAGGTTGCAGAGCAGCCCGAGACATTACATCACTAGTCGGCTGATGACAGGGAGCCTGTCCGGCTTCAATGCGTGGAGCGACCGCTGGGTGGGAGAGAGATCATTCCTCAACTAATTGTACTTTTGCAACAGCTGGAGGCACACTGGTTAGAAAACTTTTTTTAATGGAATGCAGCTCATTTGTGTTTCAATGGGTGGGGTGGCTGATGTGTGAGAGGGAGGAACGTGACCTCACACTTACAACCAAGGAATTATGGGACTTGAAGTTTGAGTGAACAAATTCCAACAGGAAATAGCCAGTTCACAAAAAGATAGCCACAGTTATGGTAAACTCACAACATAGCCATATATCCCCAAGACAAGCACGGATCAATGGTGGATAATCCCTTTAACTATGCCCATCCTCCGTTATTAATGAACGGGTTAATTCATGTTCAGATTTTACAGTTGCAATATAAAATCCCATTTTGCATAATGTGTAATTATGCAGTTCAATGGCTGATGTCATTACGGAATAAATTGCTTATTTTACTCAAGCACAGCAATAAACAAACCATGCAAAATCTTGTTAAATATTACAGGTGAATATCATATTCCATATTCTATATACCATATACTGTATAGATGGCTGTATAATGTATACTGTGTGGGCAGAGACGTTTACTGGTCTGGGGAAGCCCCGACTCTAGTGATGATGTCACTAGAGGTTGAGCTACAGCCAGGAGCAAGGGTGGTAAGTGAGGCGCTCTTTACATTGTACGTTTTTAGCATGCCTTTTTGTTTAAAAAAGGCATGTTAAAATTGTATAACGTGAACAGACCCTTTATTGCAGTGTGTTCCCAAACAGGGAGCCTCCAGCAGTTGCAAAACTTCAACCCTCAGTATTCCCAAAAAGCCAAAGGTAGAAGAATATTTCATCACATGAGGCAGGGATACAGCAGACCAGGCCTCTTCAGGAGCCGGGAGGGTAAGTTGACGTCTCTGCCCACAGTATGCAGTATATAGCCCTCTCAGCAGCGCTAGTTAATTCTTTCCCTGCTGGGCTAGCACATAGCGCTCAGCCCAGCAAAAGGTTACAGGATCTATACAGATCACTGCATTACTGTATTGCCAGGTCATGCAAGCCAATGTTCGGAAGTTCAGCAAGCCGCGGTTACCCCGAAGTTCAAGTATTCTTAACTTGTTAAGCTGGGTTCACACTACAGAATGTCCACCAGGAACTGTGTGTAGCAGTGCTCATTCAGTTGGCACTAGGACCGCTTGGATATGTGCCCTTACTACTGAGGACAATACATATTAATGTGGAACCGCAAAAATAAGGAACAGGTTCATTCTTTCGGAATTTCTCTAAGTGTGCACAGTGCAGCAGAACCTAATTGAAAACAACGGAGGCTGCTGCACTGGAATGCTGCACACTGAAATTTTGTAGTGTGGACTGTGCAGCGGAATCCCACTGACAGCACTAGAATTCTACTGCATTAGAATTTTAGAGCGTAATTTCTAAGCAGAAATCCCACCTCAAATTAAAGCCCATAGACTTCTATGGGATTCCTCACTCCTATTCACACTTCTGAATTTCCCCTTGCAGAAATTCAGAAGTGTGTATAGGAGTGCGGAATCCTATAGAAGTCCATGGGGGAGATTTATCAAAGGATTTAGACTGGTTTTTCCTGTCTAAATTTGTCGCACAGAAAGTCGCAGTCTAAATATGTGCGACTTTTCTGAGACTTTTGCTGTAGAGGATTTTTAGAACATGATGCATGCAAGTCTATTTTAGACGGAAATGCATTGGAAAATGCATTGGTGCTGAATTTATCAAGTGCGACTTTTGTGCGACAAGTCGCATCTGCCCAAAATACGCTGAAATGTCAGACCATGTTGGAGCAGGTCTAAATGCAGTTTAAGCTGTAGACCCTGAAGTCTGAGCACAGAATTTATCAAGGGCTGTGAGACCTTTGATAAATTAGGAGCACAATAGACAGGAGACTACCACATACGCTGGTCTATAAGCATACCCAGAATAGACTAGATTAGTAAATGTCCCCCCATAGGCTTTAATTTGAGGCAAAATTTCGCAAGCAGAAATTCTGCTGTGTGAATAGACCCTTAGGCTAGGTTTCCACTTGTTTTTTTTTTTTTAACACCTAAAAAAATAGCAGCAAAAACGCCAGAAAAACTGCTACAGGCTTTTCCTGCGTTTTGGCAGTTTTTCTGGCGTCTTTCCTGGTGTGTGGAAACAGCCAGTTTTGTCCCGAGGCAGTTTTCTCACTGCCTTCAGGGTACCACACTGTGGGTCGGATGCTGAGCGCCCGATCCACAGAGTGTAAGGTGGTGTGAAGTGATGTACAGCATCACTACTCACCTCTCCCGGCTGTATAGTATACAGGGGGGCATAGTGTACCCGTGTATACTATACAGGAGCCGGGAATCCTGTCACATGACTGACAGGACTCCCTGCTCCTATAGCCCTTTGGGCGGTTTACAGAATATACAGCTATCTATAGATAGCTGTATATAGTGTATACAGAACAGCAGGTCCACTTACCTCCCTCGTTTCTGTCTCCGCCGTCTCCGACGGGATCCAGGTTGGTAAGGGTATAAGGCTTTGTTAACATTGTCCGTTTTGGATAATGTGAACAGACCCTTCTGCCAGTGTCTACCCAGACAGGGAGAATTCAGCTGTTGCTAAACTACAACTCCCAGCATGCCCAGACAGCCAAAGGCTGTCTGGGCATGCTGGGAGTTGTAATTTTGCACCAATTGGAGGCCCCCAGTTTAGGTAGCCATTGCATTATGGGCTACCTAACCCCTTTATTTTTTTTTCTTCTCGTTTCAGATCCGTGTATGCAGAGGATTATGGCGGATTCGATGGATTACGACGGATGAACTGGATTTTTTTTATTTTAATAAAATGGTTAACAAGGGCTGTGGGGGAGTGTTTTTTAAAATTCCAATGTGTAGTGTTTTTTTTAAATTGAATATTCAGGCTTAGTAATGGAGGCTGTCTAATAGAAGGAATCCATTACTAAGCCGGGGCTTAGCGTTAGCCCCCAAAACAGCTAGCGCTAACCCCCAATTATTACCGCGGTACCCACCGCCACAGGGGTGCCGGGAAAAGCCGGTACCAACAGGCCCGGAGCGTCAAAAATGGCGCTCCTGGGCCTAGGTGGTAACAGGCTGGTGTTATTTAGGCTGGGGAGGGCCAGTAACAATGGTCCTCGCCCACCCTGGTAAGGTCATGCTGTTGTTGGTTGGTTGGTATCTGGCTGATACTGAAAATAGGGGAACCATATGCTTTTAGTTTTCTTTTTTTTTATTTATTTATGAAAAAAAATGCATAGGGTTCCCTGTATATTAAGTATCAGCCAGATACCAACAAAGCAGCAACAGCCTGTTGTTACCAGGGTGGGCGAGGACTATGATTTCTCAATGACAAGTACTTAGATTTACATTCAACATGCAGAACACCAGATGGGTTATTATAGATACTTGGCCAATAAACAGTGACATTTTAAGGGGACATTCTGTTTCAAAGACACATCTCTAGGACCAAATGCAGTTCCTGGAAATCAAGAACAGCTGAAGCCTTTCTATTAGTGGTTTACATGTCAGTTCAGTTGTTTACTGTACCACATTAGATAGATGCCAGACACTGATTCTCCAATATAGAAGTGAACATAAGGCACCTCTAATGGTTTGGCTCAATGTGCCTGGCTCCAGTCCATGTTTTCTTGCAAACAAGCAGACAATAGGAAACACACAGATTCCCAATCTGTTGAGGCGTGATCTGAGGACGCGCATCGTATCACTGTGTTATAAAACACTATCTATATCCAACACATTCCCCATACTATAAAATAAATGTCATGCTAAGAAAACAAATGTATTTCTAGGTAAAATTGGGAAAACAACCGCTACTGAAGTCCTCTTCTGTCAACTTGTTAAAATGATGTTTACTAGTAGATTTCCAGTTATATCTGATTCAGAGAAAGCTGGAGGTGGAGGACAAACTACAAAGATGTCATTACAGCTCAAGGTTGTACCTAGGAAACCTACAGTTCTGTATGTTCTGTATTACCTTTGTGTGAACATAAGGCTATGTTCACACTACGGAATTCTCGCAGAATTCCACGAGCGGAACTCTGCTAGCGGAATTCCGCGGTGTGAACTTAACATTAGTGTGAATGGGTCTCCGCGAGACCCGTTCACACTGCGGAATTTCCGCGGCGGACAATTCCGCCGCTGAAATTGTTCAGTGCAAAGAAAGAACATGTTCATTCTTTGCGCGGATTCCGCGAGCACTGCATAGCCGTCAATGGTGACGGCTCAGTGCCCCGCAGCCCTAGCGCCGAAGTTCCGTCGGCGGTGGCCGCCAGGCGGAATCTCCGCTCACGGAATTCAGCGAGCGGAGATTCTATAGTGTGAACGGGGCCTTATGGTGCCCATATTAATGGAATAGTCTCTAAAATCATTGAGATAAGACTGACTGAATGGGTATCACATATCCATGTTTTTCTTTTGGACTAGCCTTCATTTGTACTGGAAAAACAAAGGGGACATCCGGCACTAGCTTGTGCCAAATTGGACCTTATGCACTAAGATCATAGGTTCTTTTTGATCATCTGGTCATGGTCTCAGCTTGGTTTGAGTAAAGTTGTGGTATATATACAGTGGTCCCTCAAGTTACAATATTAATTGGTTCTGGGACGACCATTGTATGTTGAAACCATTGTATGTTGAGACCAGAACTCTATGGAAGCCTGGTAATTGGTTCTAAAGGCACCAAAATGTCATCCAAAATAGGAAAAAGCGATGAATAAAGAAAAATAAGTAGATAACTAATATATAAAGCAAGTCCTTACATATAAAAGTAAGAAATCTGCTGGGAGCTGTAAATCACTGTCTATGTCAGTGTTTCCCAAGCAGGGAGCCTCCAGCTGTTGCAACACTACAACTCCCAGCATGCCCGGACAGTCAAAGGCTGTCCGGGCATGCTGAGAGTTGTAGTGTTGCAACAGCTGGGGGCACCCTGCTTGGGAAACACTGGTCTATGTAGAGGACAGAAGCTTCTTCAGGGTCCTGTACAGTACAGGCAATGTCCTAAAAAAGTAACATGGAGTCGCCCTCACCTGGTGTCCAAAGGAACAGGTAACCCTGGTACAGGTGAAGAGTACAGAACATGTAATACCTCCCTGTACTGTAGGGAGGCGCTACCAGACACCAGTCAGTGCATACACTTCAGTAATACAGGTGTTTTACCGGTGAATTCCCATTCTGATTTGTCGGTTCTTCCGGCCATTGACATGTTTCACAGATCTGGACTGTCTGTAGCATTGTATGTTGAGTCTGGTTTCAACTTATGATGGTCCAGATAAGACCATTGTATGTTGAAACTATTGTATGTTGAGGCCATTGTAAGTTGAGGGATCACTGTATAGTGGTGGTCTCTGAGAATTGCTACCAAATGGCTTTATACTGACAAAGAAGGTGTACAGTTAAGAAAACCATTTTCCATGACAATAAAGAAGGGGCACTCTGTTCGTGATTCTCATCTCATGACCACAGTGTAGAGCGGCTATGAGGAGTATCTCTTGCTCTGGAGAACCTCCTGTCCTGCATTACACAGATAACCCATTGACTTTAATGTACACTGTGTAATGCTTCATCCACCCTGTTGTTGCTCTGTAGGGAAATTGATTATTTACTGCTAGTGTGGTAGCATGGTGTGATGAGGGCAGATGTTGTTACCCTAGGGGAAGATGGCATTAACCCTTTGTATTTGTGACCCCAGGGCGTGGTTTAGCCTAAAACCACCCGGATGTATACCGCTGGATCCTGGGCTAGGCATAGGGGCAGGGCTCAAGTCCTGCAGGAACGCATGGGAACGGAGTTCCTGCACTTTTCCCCACATCAAGAACACTGTTCCCATTAGCAGGTAGTCCTGCAGGACCAGCCTTTGAGTGGAAATCTTGGGTGAGTTCCCACACTTTTTTCCCAGGACTTGACCCCTGCACAGGGGCAATAAAGACTCTGACACCAAGTTACGGACAACAGTAGCTTTACGGAGGGTAGACAGTTGGTAATGTCTATACAGTTCAGCCAGGGCCCAAGGAGGTGACCAGTGATGCAGAGACCTTAAGGGCTTGCTGGGACTTGTAGTAGGACTGGAGAATTGAATGCAGACCACCCTGACTTGACAGATGACAGGGACTGACTTGGCTTGACTCATAAAGTTGTGACTTTAGTTTACTTGACTTGATGGTGACTGCAGGACTTGACTTTGAGGTCTCCAACACTCTGGACACACACACTAGGCGACTGCACTGGACCTCAGCAGAAGAGCAAAGCTCAAAGAGAGAGAGAAGCTCCACCCAGGGATTATATGGAGGAGACTAGCAGGGAGCCCATAGGTCACCCCTGCAATCACCTGATCACTGGGGCCTCCTGGGTAACAATCACATGACATAACTCTTAAAAATACAACACATTTTATAATACAATACACTGCAGAATATATGTACAGGGGGGAAACAGGTGCAAGGGGCCCTGGGGACACTGAAGGAGGCTGCCTGACAGGACAGCAATGGTACGGGGCAACATCTCCCGTACTGGGCCACCACACAAATTTAATAGCTGATCGCTGTGAGTACTTACAGGGGAAATTTTGTCATCTGCTTATTGTCAATTCCTTCTTCTAACCATATAGAATCTGTCCAAAGCGGAAAACCCCTTTAATTGCACAGTACAGTCTCCAAACTGCTCATATGAATTCCTAGGCATGTACTACTCCTTTCTTGAGATAATATCTCCTGATGTTAGCTGTGATAAGATGTTCTATAGTCATCCGAACCTGTGACCTTTCACAGTGTAATCTAATTGGGAATGAGCTTCGGCATCGATCGCTTGGATGAACCTTTGCATTTTAAATCCATTTTCATTTGCTTGTCTTAAATTAGGTCTATACAGAGGATTTAGAGCAAATGTCTTACTTAAAGCAGATCTCAATGCTGTAAAACTTCATGTTGAAAGGCCTGTCAGGTTGTTGTGTGAAAATACTGGAATTTTATTGTTTTATAAAAATGCATAACCTCATTTTCTACAAGTTGCTTGTGTAAAATGTAATTCGAGAAATAAGGCTGCAATGAGAAGGGAGAGGAAGGTGAGAGAAGAGACTAAGCTTGTGTGAGAACATGATGGCTCCATTCTACAGACAGTGGGTACCACTGGTAAACTTCTTCTGACAAAGACAAGAGAGTAGGACTATACATAGCTGACAAGAAGACATACAGAGGCATTCCCAATGCAGACATTTATGGCATGTTCAAAGGAATGAACATCATACGGAGCTTAAGGTTAAAGGGGTATTCCGGCCAAAGACATCTTATTACCAATCCAAGGATAGGGGATAAGATGTCTGATCGTGGGGGGGGGTTCACCGATATTCGTGCAGCACCCACATTTTATGGGGGGCTGCGGCTCCAGTCTCAAAAACCTCTGCCCCCTCCCATAGACATGAATAGAGGGTGCGAGGTGGGACATCATGAGGGGGCGTGGACTCACATCTCCAGTCCCGGAAACACAGAGGTTTCTGAGACTGGAGCCACAGTCCTCCATAGAATGCAGGTGCTGCACGAAGATCGTGGGGGGTCCCAGCGTCGGCCCTCCCGCGATCAAACATCTTATCCCCTATCCTTTGGATAGGGGATAAGATGTCTTTGGCAGAATAGCCCTTTAAATAAAAAATGAAAGCAAAAAAATGAAAAGCTTAAAACATTCTGTACTTAGAATTCCTCCTATCTCTAGGGGCCGAGGGGCCTGTCCAGCCTGGTTGTTAAACAGGTAGTTTATGTATCTCCCATAGATGTTCCTTATAGTGGTTGCATAAACAGCTTAGCACCATAAATCCCAAGTTACAGAAACAGCATAGTCAGAAACACAGCCCAAAATTTTAGAAATTGAAAGTACAGCTAAGTTTTGAGATTTTTTTGAAGCCACATGCATGACATGCTTGGCTTGTATTGAACCAAACCGTGCCCCCAGTTCCAAATATCCAGCCATCTGTGTGCACTTCTTCCATGGAGATTTTTTTTCTCTGTCCGTACAGTTATACTTGGAATGTAATATTAATGCATTTTATCTAGGGGCTTGCTGTGTGCTGTAATGAAAATTTAAACTGCAGTGAATATAAAAGAATGATGAGAATTTCATTGTGCCGTCATGCAGGAGAACATACAAGGAGGGTCCTTAATATGAGGGCTGATTTTGAAGTAGAGGACTTATTATCGGAATGACTTTCTTTATTATTTCCCAATAATAGAATGTATAGGTTCCCTGCGGATATCCTGTCCGCCCTTCATTAGTGAGAAGCCCTTTTATGACAACCTGTATATTCGGCTTCATAGATAAGAAATAGGCTGCGATAACTGCCAGAAAACAACCACTGTCTACAGGGTCACATATTTTTAAGATATCATTGTTTAAGGGTAAATGTCTATGAAATGGATCTGCCATACCGATTAGGTTCCATCCACACATGGCAGATTTTGTACAGCGCAACTCCACCACAGATTTCTTTAACTGAATCTATGGCAAAATCTGCATGTGTTTTGAGAGGGTTTTCTGGGATTGAACCTTCTAACAACCTGCTAAGAATGCTGTAATTAAAAATACAAACCTGTACTAACCTCCCATCGCTCCCTTGGCGCCTCCGGTATCCTGCTCTTTTCTTCTACTGCTATCTTCTTTCTGCTTCTTGTAATCAATCCCTCACACTGTGCTCAGCTAATCGCTGGCCACTGTGATGTCCAGCCTCGACCAGTGATTGGCTAAGTGATGGCCTGATGTAGTTAGCCGGCCCCGGTCAAAATGTCGCTCAGCCAATCACTGGCCAAGGTGGGTCATCACTGTGACCAGCAATTGACTGTGACAAATTAATCACAAGATATTGGAGGCATCAAAAGAGCAGCAGGAGGTAAGTCCAGGTTTTTGTGAAGTACTATAATACACTAGAAGTTTTACCTACACAAATTATGTATGAATTCACCATATTTGCAACAGATTTTGACACGTTACAGATTTGAAAATTCATGAGATTTGTAAACTGCCACTACATGCCTGGTGCTGTAATCTGCCACGAATTGTGCATCTTTAAAATGGATTAAGGGGTTCCATGCTGTGTTTCTAAACTTACTGTATATTTTATATACGCCTGTGAATAGACCCAAAGAATAAAGGGATCTTCTGGGAAAATGTTTAACTTTCTGCCTCCCAGTGCATTAAACAATAAATAAGTGCATACTTACCTCCCTCGCTTCCCCACTTCTCCCACTGTCACATCTTCTGGTCCAGACTCCGCTCACGTTCTGCCAGCTTCTGGTGACAGCTTGCTTGGGCAATTACAAAGCTCAGCGGGGGAATATTACATCATTCCAAGTTGGCAGAATATAAGCGCAGCCAGAAGATATAACAGCAGGAGCAGCGGGGGAACAAGAAAGGTAAGTATGCACTTTTACAATGTTTTAATGCACTAGAAGCCAGTAAGGAAATTTTTTTTATTTTTTTTATCTGTAGTTCATCAATATTTTATATCAATGTCCACACTCTGGCTTTTTACATGGCATCCGATTTGGTCCTGCAGCTTTGGTTTTACTGCACCAAGCAATAAAGAAAAGGCTGCGAGTGGACTCTTCATTTTGCAAGATTGTATATGTCTACATACTAAAGCTGTTATCACATTTTAGTTGCCGAATTCTGCTGCCACAGAATCCAGATGTCTCATTTTAGTGGAAGTATAGATGAACCAGAATGGTGTTTTCCCTATATTACCTGCAAAGTTAAGTATCCCCAGAGTTGTCTAGTAGTCACTTAAAGGGGTATTCCAGCTTTATACATCTTATCATCTATCCAAAGGATAGGAGATAAGATGTATGAATGCAGGGGTCCCGCCTCTGGGGACTCTTGCGATCTCGGTGCAGCCCCCGGCATTCTGTGCAGGGCGCTGCCTCCGAGTCGGGGACATGACGTCATGGCCATGACCCTTGTGACGTCCATCCATTCAGGTCACTAGGGGCGTGGCTCTTACATCACGTCCCTGTCTCGGAGGCAGGGCCTGGCACAGAATGCCAGGGGCTGCACTGAGATCCTGGGGGTCCCCAGTGGCAGGACCCCTACAATCATACATCTTATCCCCTATCCTTTGGATAGGGGATAAGATGTATAAAGCCGGAATACCCCTTTAACTTCCACTACACTGTTAAAATGACATTGACATTTGACCAAGCTGAACTTGCTTGTTAGGGAAATTGGGAATAATAACTCTATGCCATATATATGGCAGTTTTACTTTAATCCATTTGTGAGTGGATATTAATAGAGTAGATGATTTAAAGGAAATGATGCCCCCATGATAATACTAAGAAATGATGTTAAAGGGGTACTCCAGCGCTTAGACATCTTATCCCCTATCCAAAGGATAGGGGATAAGATGCCTGATCGCGGGGGTTCCACTGCTGGGGACCCCCGTGATCTTGCACGCCGCACTCCCTTTAAAATCAGTCCCCGGAGCGTGTTCGCTCCGGGTCTGATTACTGTGGATCATGCGGCCGGAACATTGTGATGTCAAGGCTCCGCCCCGTGTGACATCACGCTCCACCCCCCTCAATGCAAGCCTATGGGAGGGGGTGTGACAGCTGTCAACTTTTAAACGGGGTGCGGCATGCAAGATCACGGGGATCCCCAGTGGCGGGACCCCCGCGATCAGGCATCTTATCCCCTATCCTTTGGATAGGGGATAAGATGTCTAAGTGTCGGAGTACCCCTTTAAACTGTCAAAGCACAGGATTGGAAGGATTGTCATAGGTAGAAAAGAGCTGCAGGATGCAGTCTAGTAGTTTACTAGTTACTCGGATAAGATAATACAAATCATAGCTTGCTACAGTGACTCTTACTTACTTCTGATTGATTTCCACTTCACTAAATATTATCACTGCTCTTTTTCAATGACAGGCAGAAAGGAACGTTGGACATTTATAAGCTCCACAATCCATACTTGTCTGGACAGCTTGTCGGTGAATAGAAGGTATTTGAATTTAGTGACCTTCTTCCTTAATGTAAATTGTAAAAAAAGAGTAGACTGATGATTCATTAAATGTACACAGAGTGTCTGACTCACTGAGCAAATACAGATAAAATCTTTCCTTGATACCTGCTTCACATGGCCAGAACAACATCACATCCCAGAAACTTCCTCCACTGACTGACATGGAGATATTCTGCTATGCCTAATGTTACAATATGTACATATGTTATATGTGAAAAAAGACCAGAGTCCATCCAGTGTAACCTATATCCTATTGTCTCCCTACTGTGTTGATCCAGAAAAAGGCAAAAAAAAAATTATGATGCCATTGCTTCATACCAGGGGCAAAAAAATCCTTCCAAATCTCCGAATAAATCCATGGACAAATGTTCTCTCCCTATAAATCTAGTATATATAACCTGTAATGTTATTATTCTCCAGATATACATTCAGGCCCCTTTTTGAACTCTTTTATTGAGTTCACCATGACCACCTCCTCTGACAGAGAGTTCCACAGTCTCACTGCTCTTACAGTAAAGAACCCCCGTCTGTGCTGGTGGAGAAACATTCTTTCCTGTAGACATAGAGGATGAACCCATGTTATAGATACAGTTCTGGGTATAAATATGTTATGGGAGAGATCTCTATACTGCCCCTGATATATTTATACATAGTTATTAGATGGCCCCCTGAGCCATCTTTTGTCTAAACTAAATAACCCTAATAATGATAATCTTTCTGGGTACTGTAGTCCTCCCATTCCCCATATTTAGCAACTACATGGTTTAGTGATGCTGCTGGGCCTAGGGCATTACCTATATATGTTTATGGTAGCACTAGGTACCATAAATAATCAATTTTCTTTGAGGTTGTGAGGCCCTATTGTCTCCTTATCTTCCACCAACTCAAGGCTGTGCCATTCAGAGACACTATATGGTCTCCTCATGCTTCAGCCACCTCCAGGGTGTGCCATTCAGACACTATATGGTCTCCCCATGCTTCTACAAACTCCAGGCAGTCATTCAGCCACTATATTGTCTCCTACTGATGCCACCTCCAGGCTGTCTCATTCAGCCACTATATGGTCTCTTCTCATGCTTCAGCCAACTCCAGGCTGTGTCATTCAGCCACTTTATGGTCTCCTGATACTGATGCCACCTCTAGGCTCTGTCATTGTGCTGCCACGTGACATGTGACTCCTTCTTAGATTTGGTCCTTTGTGCCCACACGTCCTGGACACTAAAACTTGGGAATTAAAATTTCAATTTCAAAACACTCAATTTAAAAATCTGAAATTTCTATTTCAAAATCTGAAATTTCAATGGTCTCCTCATGCTTTTGCCAACTCCAGGTTGTGCCATTCAGACACTATATGGTCTCCTCATGCTTCAGCCAACTCCAGGCTGTGTCATTCAGCCAATATATGGTTTACTGATGCTGCTGGGCTTGGGCACTATATGGTCTCCTCATGCTGCCAACATCTCCACGCTGTGTCATTCAGCCACTATATGGTCTCCTCATACTGATACCACCACCAGGCTCTGTCATTGTGCTGCTCTGTGGCAGTGATTCTAAAAGTGATGCCTGTAATCTGCATGTTATTCTGAATAACAGTATTATTTCACTACCCCAGCACACTCCATATGCGTGTTAGAACAAAGCAAAGTGTTCTACACCCCTATTGAGGCTCTGTATAGTCCAGAAATAGCTGTTTTTAATATAGATTCACCGCAAATAAATTCGGTTTTAACTGAATTTTTCAGAAAGATTCGGCGGATCTGCCAAATCAAATTTTTCTAAAGTTTGCTCATCCCTAGACCATACGTTGTTCCCTTCCACCTTTTAGAGGTTTTGCACACCTTTCCTTTTGTTAGATTTAAAAAATTTGGGTCCTTATATTATATCCTAAGAAAAGTTAAAGCGCTACTCCAGTCAAAAACTTTTTTTTTTTTTAAATCAACTGGGAGCCAGAAAGTTAAACAGATTTGTAAATTACATCTATTAAAAAATCTTAATCCTTCCAGCACTTATTAGCTGCTGAATACCAAGGAGGAAATTCTTCTGAATCACGAGCACAGTGCTCTCTGCTGACATCTCTGTCCATTTTAGGAACTGTCCATAGTAGGAGAAAATCCCCATGGCAAATTTATGCTGCTCTGGACTGTTCCTAAAATGGACAGAGATGTCAGCAGAGAGCACTGTGCTTGTATTGTCAGCAAAGAGCTCTGTGCTCCAAAAAGAAAATAATTTCCTTTGTAGTATTCAGCAGCTAATAAGTACTGGAAGGATTTTTTAATACAAGTAATTTACAAATCTGTTTAACTTTCTGGCCCTAGTTAATTAAAAAAAAAAGTTTTCCACCGGAGTACCCCTTTAAGTTTTAGCTAATACATATCCTCAATACTTACTTGGGTCTAATGCAGAGGAATTTCTGTAACTGGGGACCAGCACCTAAATTATGTTTTGCAGTATCCATGGCATGGCAGCACAGTGAGTTAGCCTGGAGGTGGTAGCATCAGCATTAGGGGACCATATGGCGGCACTATGACAGAGCCTGGAGGTAGCAGCATCAGCATGAGGAGACCATATAGCAGTACAATGACAGAACCTGGAGGTGGCAGAATCAACATGAGGAGACCACATAGCAGCACAATGAGAGAGTCTGGAGGTGGCACCATCAGCATGAGGGGACAATATGGTGGCACAATGAGAGAGCCTGGAGGTGGCACCATCAGCATGAGGAGACCATATGGCAGCACAATGAGAGAGCCTGGAGGTGGCAGCATCAGCATGAGGAGATCAAATGGCAGCACAAAGAGAGCCTGGAGGTGGCAGCATAAGCATGAGGAGATCATATGGCGGCACAATGACAGAGCCTGAAGGTGGCAGCAGCAGCATGAGGGCCATGCCAACTGAGGGTTGAGTCTGAGGAACCCACCAACTGTTGACTGGGGGTGTCGGATGTCTCTTGGGATGAAGTGGATGACTGAGTGAACCAATCAATTACGGCTGCCTGGTTGCTGGTCGAGACACGACCGCTAACTGACACCGGGAGCTCAGACCTCTCGCTACGCCTCCTGCTGGTACACGCCCCTACTCTGCTGTGGCCTCTGCCCAGCCTGATGAATTTATGCCTCTGCCACGCCTATGTGCATATCCTGGCACTTCTCTGCCTGACATACTTATACACCAGCTGAGTGTGTATGTGTTACACTTATGAGAGGAGGACAATGCTCTCCACTACGCTTAAAATTGTATTAGATTACAGAACCAAGTGTGTAGCTTTGGCTGGCCTTTCACTGTAACTAGGCCAGTTTTTAAGGAAATAAAACACCACGTAGGTGTACTTACACTTATGAGAGCTGGACAATACTCTCCGCTTAAAACTGTATAAGGCTACAGAGACAAGGGTGTAGCTTTGGCTGGCCTTTCACAGTACCTAAGTTTTTCAGGAAAAAAAAAATAACTTACACCACCTATGTAAGCACAGGTTGCACTTATGATAGGACAATAAGCTCTGCTATGCAACCTGTATTAAGCACTGTAATCAGGTGACTATGGCCTTTCTTGCTTTCCCTAACTGGCCCCTTGTCACGATACGGCTTCCAGGTAGTGGATCCTCTGTGTCAGCGAGGGATTGGCGTGGACCATGCTAGTGGACCGGTTCTAAGAGGCTACTGGTGTTCACCAGAGCCCGCCGCAAAGCGGGATGGTCTTGCTGCGGCAGTAGCAACCAGGTCGCATCCACTAGCAACGGCTCTACCTCGCTGACTGCTGAGAAGGCGTGGGACAGAAGGACTAGGCAGAGGCAAGGTCAGACGTAGCAGAAGGTCGGGGGCAGGCGGCAAGGTTCGTAGTCAAGATGGATAGCAAGGGTTCAGGTAACACAGGCTTTGGACACACTAAACGCTTTCACTGGCACAAGGCAACAAGATCCGGCAGGGGAGTGCAGGGGCAGTGATCAGATATAGTCTGGGAGCAGGTGGGAGCCAATTAAGCTAATTGGGCCAGGCACCAATCATTGGTGCACTGGCCCTTTAAGTCTCAGAGAGCTGGCGCGCGCGCGCCCTAGAGAGCGGAGCCGCGCGCGCCAGCACATGACAGCAGGGGACCGGGACGGGTAAGTGACCTGGGATGCGATTCGCGAGCGGGCGCGTCCCGCTGTGCGAATCGCATCCCCGACGGCCATGACATGGAGGGGCAAGCTGTGCATAACTAGCTTGCCCCCTGACTGGTGAGCAGTTAAGGGGTTAAGAAATGTACAGGCAAGGTTTTTTTAGCCCCCTCCCCCGCCTGTAAAACTTGTGGGTAAATATAGTGGTATGTCCCATGGGTGGGGGGGAAGGAGTGCACCAATCAGGGGTTTAATAGTTTCCCGGGCTTTCAGAGGCCCTCCCCTGGGTATTTATAGCTGTGGTGCCTCCCTTCCCCCCCTCAATCTGCCCAGGACCTGGAGTTTTGGCTGCTGGTGGGTATGTTGCTGCCCCTTATTTATAGCCTGGATGGAGCAGGAGGGTGAGGGCTGGCATGCTCCCTTGTGGCTGAGCTGGCCTCCCCTCCTGTTGTGTCCATGGCGGGCTCGGGAGGCTGGCGGACCTCTTATTAGTCCTGCCCTCCCTTCCCACTGTAATCCCTGTGAGCCCTGTCCCGTCCTTTTGCCCTCTCCCCTGCCTGTGCTTTGATCCCTCCGGCATGCTCCTGGAGCAGGCTCTGATTTCTCCTTGCCCCGTCCGTCTCTTTTTTTCCCCCCTGTATGCGCCCACTCACCCCCCCTCCCCTGTTGCGGTCTCCTTCACCACCCCCCCCCCCCCCTTGTCCCCTCCACTCTGGAGGTGGCGGCCCCTCGGTGGCTGCTGCGTTAACCCCCCTTTTGCGCAAATGGACGTTTAGTAACGTCCATTTGCGCGTCCCCAGCTATAATGCGCTCTCACAATGTGAGCGCGCATTGTAGCCGGCGGATCCCGGTTGCTGTTAGCAACCAGGACCCCTGCTAATGCCGGACATCGCCGATCTGGCAGATGTCCGGCATTACCTCTTTAGACGCGGCGTTCAGATTTGATCGCCGCGTCTGAAAATGTAATTGTACGCATCCCGGCTGCTCAGCGGGCTGATCGGGACCATCGCGATAAAATCGCGATGTCCCGATCAGCTGGGACGCAGCAGGAGGGTCACTCACCTGCCTCCTGCGCATCCGCTCCTCGATTGATTGCTCCAAGCCTGAAATTCAGGCTTGAGCAATCAATCCTTGATAACACCGATCATTGCCATGTTAATACATGGCAAGTGATCGGTGTCAGGTTCAGCGTGTGCAGTGTTATAGCTCCTAGGGGAGCTATAGCATTGCAAAAAAAAAATAAAAAATAATAAATAAATAAAATAAAATGTAAAAATAAAGTTGAAGGATTTGAATAGTTTAGTTAATAAAGATTGTTTAACCCTTGCAATATTTCACATTTGATCACCCCCCCTTTTTCCCCATAAAAAAATAAATAAATTAATTAATTAATAAAAAAAAAAAATAATAATAATATTATAATAATTATAATAATAATAATAAAAAAATAAAAAATAATAATATATATATATATATATATATATAAATATATATATATATATATATATATATATATATAACAATAATAATAAATAAATAAATAAAAATAAAAATATATATCTATATATTTTTTTTATAAAATAAATTAATAATAACACATAAAATACTGTATATTACAACAAACATACACATGTGTGGTATCGCTGCGTGCGTACATGTCCGTAGTATAAAAAATATATCGTCCTTTGAGGCGCTCCATCTATGGCGTACGCGTATTAAAAAAAAATAAAAATAATAATAATAATAAAAAAATTTAAATTTTTTTTTAAAAAAATAATAAAATAATTTAATCAATGAATAAAATACATAAATAAGTAATATTACTTGAATGAATAAATTTCACAGTCCAAAATAGCGTATTTTGGATCCCTTTTTTATACCGTAAGTATGACTAAACAGCGATCTCAAACTCAATCAAAACGACAATGGTACTGCGGACAGCTTCAGATCACAACGCCAACTATATGAGCCCTCATACCGTCCCCACTCCTTTGCCCGGCTCCTTACCCCCACCACACTAGCACTCTCCCCCTGCCCACTGCTGCTGTGGCTGCTGCTGCCCCCCTTTTTCCTCGTGCTCCTCCAGTGCTCCCCATGGTTCTTGCAGCCACTGCGCCCCCACGCCTCCCCGTCACCTTTCCGCCCAGAGTTCCCAACCCCCCCCCCCTGCTGCCGCTGCTGTCTTCCTTCCTCCTGCCTCTCCAATGCCCCCGTGGAGGGGTAGGGAGTGCTCCCCTGATTTTGTGTTGCTCTTCCCCCTCTGGGGCCGGATGGGAGCATAGACGTATTTGTCGCCGCTCTCGCTCTGGCCCTGGGAGGCGGCACGGGCGGTGTTTTTTGGGCCTTCTTCTTACTTGCAGGGAGTAGGTGTTTCGTTTTTTCCCGCAGGGGTTCTCCCTCAGAGTCCTCTACTGCTGGTTTCACGGCGTGGTTTCCGGCAGCGGCCGAGTGCCCGCAATCCAGCGGTCTCCGGCGTGCCTTGTCCCACGCCTGCGGCGGTGGTGAAGTGGTTCCTCCAGCTGTTGTGCTTCTCCATTTTCTGGAATTGGTGAGTGTTCTGATGTGGGGCTTGGCCCCTTCCCTGGTTTGTGTGCTTATGGCTATGTTCTGTGTAGTGTTCGTCCTTTTGTCCCATGTGTTTGTTGGGTTTGGGTCTCGGAAATGGGTGTTATGTCTATGTTGGTCTCTGGTTGTGATTTGGGTACGTCTCTTCTTGACGGGGTGCTTTGGTAGGGTATCATTTTTGCAGTGCGCGTTTGGGTGTGTGGTCTTTTGGCCTTACGCTCTGGGTGGCCGGGGTTTTGCTGACTTAGCTCCCGAGGCTTGTTCCTTTTCCTGAATCGGTGCCAGTCACGGTTTTGTTTCTTTGGGTTTTTCTCCCCCTTTGTTTGGTTTATCTCTCCATCTTAAGTTGTAGTCTCTCTCCGCTGCTCCATTTGTCCTAGTGTATCTGTCTGATGTTTTTTCCTGTTTTGCCCAATCTCATGTAGGCATTGGACTCCTGCATGTCGTGCTGGGTGCTTTGGCTGATGTGGCGGTGGGTAGGTTTCGCTAGTGTCTCCGTTTGTCTTGCCTGTGTGGGTTCTTCTGTTCGTGGTGGTATTCCGGAGGGTGATTCTCCTGTGCTTTACACTTGTTGGGGTGTGGTTTGTTGCTGCAAGGCTGACGCACAAATTTGTGAAGCGTCCATATTTTGTGCTCGCTTCGGCAGCACATATGTTAGAATTGGCACAGTGCTGAGGAGATTAGCATGGGTTATGCATGCCGTGTTGGCGTTGGTCTGCTGCTTTCCTGTGGTCAGGGAGTGATTGCGTTTTCTCTGTTTTGGTTTCCTCAGGGCTCGCTAGGTGCCCCGATTCCGGTCCTTGCTGGTTTACTGAATGTTCCACGTGGAATGTGTTTCTGGGCGGAGTTTTTTCCTGCAGGTTGTCTCTGGCTGCCGAGGGTGTGTGGTATCTGTGTCCCCGCATATGTGCCCCTGGTGCGCTAAGGGCTGACGTTACGGTTGGTTGGGGTTTTTCAGGTGTAATGCAGTGGTCCGGCCTGCTTTCAGTCCCCCGTTGCAGCTCATGGGGAGCTCGCTCTGTTCCCAGGTGTGGCTGGTTTGGTTGGTTGCTGGTGTGGTGTTTTGGTTTTCCAATGGTGCTGCAGGGTGGTTTACTACTGGGTGTCTTGGTAGTCAGTGGGTTTCTGCCATGCTTGGGTTTTTGTTTGCGCTTTTTCCTTTGGTGTTGGTTGTGGGACTTTGAGTGCTTGCTTCGGCAGCTCATGTTCTCGAATTGTAACGATACTGTGTGGGTTGGCGTGGCCCCTGCGCTTCGTTGCGCTTTAATATGGTGATGCTTTTCTTTTTAGGGTGTGATTTGAGTGATCGGGGGCGTTTTGTCGGTCTGACATTTGGGGCGTTGTCACTGCTATTATTTCTTTCTTTCAGCTTTCTTCCTGCGCTCGGCTTGTTGCACCTAGTGCTTCGCTGTTTGTAGTTAAGGTTTATTTTGCGGCTGTACTCCCTGGGGTCGGTATTGGGTGTTGACGCTTTGTCCCGTTCTCTGGCAGTGGTTCCGGAGGTTGCTCCCTCGGGTGGAGCCGGAAGGTTTGCTCCTATGGCTGTGGAATGGGAGACCACCTCGGGTTGGGGTCCCGGGGTAGGACTGAGTGATACAGTGTTGTGGTTAAACTTTCGGCCTGTGGGTCATCGTGGAGAGTGGTGTATTTCTTGGTCCACTTTGGTGGCTCCTGCGACTTGGTCGCACTCACGGTGAGGCGCTTACGAGTGGTTGGGGTTGGTGTGGAGGCCGGGATGTCTACAGTCGAGGAGGGTCCCGGAGGTTCCATATGTTTCTGTGGATAGGTGATTTGTTTTTGTACCTACAAGGTTCTGATGTTTGATTTCCTATTTCGTTTTGATAGGCTGTGATAAAATAAGTTAACTGCTGTGTCTCCTATCCACGGAGGTTCGAGATTTGGGCTGTATTCTGCATGTATCCAATTAACATTCTTAGTATGTGACGCTGGGTATCTTCACCTGTTCGTGAGAATCACCTACTACTTAATGCAAAAAAAAAAAAATAAATAATAATAAATTGCTTGGCTTTCCCGCTGTGCTGCGATCCAGTGGGGTGAGGTTGCATGGCGGGGGGTGATTTTTCTTTTCTGCTTTGCGGTTGGTGGGATGTTGGTGTATACCTAGGGGCTGGGCCCGGGAGCGGGTGACCCTGCTGTCGGCGATCGGTTTTTCCTATCAGTTTTTGGGTCGCTTGGTGGCGGCTGTGGGTCGGATTTTTGGTTGTCGCTTTTGCATTGTTTTTTTTATTTTTTATTTATTTGTTTATTTTTTATTTTTTATGATCCGAGGTTTTGCGCTGGCTTTTTTCGGGGCTAGGTGGATGGGGCACTTTCTTTCTCCTCGTCTCCTTCCATGGCACTTGGGTGTCTGATGTGTTTTTTGGGTGCCTATTTTGTGCGTTTTCAGGTCCGTTGGTCCGAGACTGCTTAGGCGATCTGGGACACAGCTTGTGCTGCATGAGGGTCCACGAATGACTGTTTTTTCCGGTTGTCGTCCTATTGTTGACTGGACGCCTTTTTTCTTTTTTGCTCCCCGCCCTCGATTGTCTGTTTTGGGTTTTGGCTTCTTTTTGTAGGATGGGGTGTTGTGAGTTTGGGATTCGCTCTCTTTTTGTATCGGTGTCGGCGGAGAGGGCTTGGTTTCCGGAGAGGGTAGCGCGGGCGATCTGCATGTTGCGTTGCTATTTTCGCCCAGTTTGATGTTTCCCATATGTGTTTTTGTTTTGCGAGCGGCTTTCCGCAAGAAGGTGCGAGTGCTGCGGCTCTCTTCGGTGTATGGGCGAGTCTGAGAGAGATGAGTTCACACGAGAGTTAGTGCAAAATAAAAAAAATAAAAATAAAAAAAAGGAAATGCAAAAACATAGGTCCTGGCGGCAGGTACCTCGGATTTCCTGGAGAGGAAATGTGTTGGGCGGATGTCCTGGAGAGGAAATGTGTTGGGCGGATTTCCTGGAGAGGAAATGTTTTGGGTGTGTTCGGGGGGCTGAGGTGGCCCCAGGTGTTGGCTATCCAGGGTCTCTTGGGTGGGGGTCGGAGCCCAGTGTAGGGCTAACTGGTCTCCTCCGTGGCGGTAAGAAGACGGTGAAAGCGGGGTCAACCCGGGGTAGACCTCCACACAGGACAGTGTGGCAGCACCTCTCGGGTTGGCAAGAAGCCAATCGGTGTCTTTGTTACAGTTAAATTGTTATTTATATATAAGTAATTTTATAAATAAAGCTGTGGCCGATCCCCACCCACGGAAAAGTTGAATTGTTGTTGTGTCAGTTATTATTTAATAAATTATTGTAATAAGGGGGAGGGGTAGTTATAGCCTGCTAGGAGCTAATTGGGTCTCAACAGTCTGGAGGGGCAAGCTGTGCATAACTAGCTTGCCCCCTGACTGGTGAGCAGTTAAGGGGTTAAGAAATGTACAGGCAAGGTTTTTTTAGCCCCCTCCCCCGCCTGTAAAACTTGTGGGTAAATATAGTGGTATGTCCCATGGGTGGGGGGGAAGGAGTGCACCAATCAGGGGTTTAATAGTTTCCCGGGCTTTCAGAGGCCCTCCCCTGGGTATTTATAGCTGTGGTGCCTCCCTTCCCCCCCTCAATCTGCCCAGGACCTGGAGTTTTGCCCACCCTCCCTCCCTTTTTTGTATGTCTGTTTATTGTAAGTCACAGCTTGGCGGTAAGAAGACGGTGAAAGCGGGGTCAACCCGGGGTAGACCTCCACACAGGACAGTGTGGCAGCACCTCTCGGGTTGGCAAGAAGCCAATCGGTGTCTTTGTTACAGTTAAATTGTTATTTATATATAAGTAATTTTATAAATAAAGCTGTGGCCGATCCCCACCCACGGAAAAGTTGAATTGTTGTTGTGTCAGTTATTATTTAATAAATTATTGTAATAAGGGGGAGGGGTAGTTATAGCCTGCTAGGAGCTAATTGGGTCTCAACAGTCGTGCAGCGCTCCCGGTCAGCGGGACCGACCGGGGCGCTGCGGGGAGAGAGACGCCGTGAGCGCTCCGGGGAGGAGCGGGGACCCGGAGCGCTAGGCGTAACACCCCTGTTAGCTTTACAGTTGTTGTACAACCAACTGCAGCAGTACAGAAACACTGTGTAATAGAGCCCAATACAGTACTATTAGGCACTAATAGCAGGTGACAATGGCTTTTATTGCTCTGCCTAAATGGCCCCTTTATGCTTTAGAGTTGCTGTGTATTACACCCAAAAAATCTCTCTCTCTCTCTCTCTCTCTCTCTCTCTCTCTCGTTGCTAAGCGAATTTATCTTGAAATTCGTAATGAAATCTGATTCATCAGATTCGATTCGCTCATCCCTACTCACAACATAGCAGTTTCGCCCCAAGACAAGCACAGATCCTCCAAATGCATGTCCATTACAGTCTGGCAGGTATGTACTAATATCACCTTATGGTAGAAAACCCCTTTAAAAGCACCTTTCTTACTTGTTGCTTTAAAGATACAGTCCATACAGATTAACTCGACTGAGAGGAGCCTTCCCAGTCTGGTTCACTGTGGTAATATCTCAGAAGTAGTATTTACTTTCTGGTAGTTGCATAATGATACTCTATTGCAGGGCATATGGTGATAAAGGTTGTGGCAAGGAAGTCACATTGCACTGGCTTTGACAGGAAGCCCACTGAGAGTCCAGTGGAAGCAGAAGAGCCCTTGTTCAAACTTCTCTCTTCTGATTAAAAACAGCTCTCCTCCTCAAAGTAAGAATACAGGTTTAGTTTCACATAGCCGTTCAGAGTGGAGTAGAGACAGTTCTTGGGTGTATACTAACTCTATGCAATGCTGTGGTTCACTTTGAATCACGCAGATTTGACTTGAGTTGAAATGCAACAGGAACAGGGCCTTTAATAATTAAACTTCTGCACAGCAGGTTGGCTGGCAGGGAGAAGGTCACAGGAGCTCCCTTTCTGGCCTAAGCTCAGCTTAGGCACACTAGATTGGTTATGTTCAGACCTCTGAGGAAAGAGAGTGGAAATAGGAAACTTCTACCACAGATCTTTCCAGAGGGTTCTTGCAGCCTGTGGTGCATGTACGTCAGGTGACCTGCTTCTCAAACAGTTTAAGGGTAGGGTCACACGTAACGGATCCGCAGCGTATTGTACGCTGCAGATCTGCTGGTGACCCGACCCATTTTATGCCTCCAGCTGTTTCCACCCTTGTTCCCCCACCTCGCTCCGCCCCTGGCCTGCTCCTAGCGGCAATCCACCACTATGAGCTGCCACACAGGGGGCCTGCGAGTCGGCGGGTGCACAAATTCGCGGAGCAGCCACGATGTCTGAATGCAGTGGACTTGGCGACTCGCAGACCCTGTGTGGCTGCTCGTAGCGGCGGATTGCCACTACGAGCAGGCCAGTGGCGGAGCGAGGCGGGGGAACAGGGGTGGCAACAGCTGAAGGTACAAAATGGGATGGATCATGTGTTACGTGTGACCCTACCCTTACACAGAATCCAGAGATAACAGAAATAGCTTTCTTCTCTGCTTGATTTGTAACAAAGTGTATACTATAAATGTCACGCAGTACATACCGTCACTGTATGGAGTGTGAAGGAATAGAGACTCAGCACTGCCCGCTGGTTGCCTGTGCTATATGAAGGATATGCATCAAACAATCAGTCTGCACAAAGTAATCACAACTCTACGTTGCTACTTCATATATACAGTAATTAACACAATAATCCAAGATTCATACCGTCACTGTCCTGAATCTCACAATTATTGTCTACATAGAAAATATAAAATGTAGTGGAAATAGGTACAGTGGTTTGCACTATCTTGTCTAGTGTGTGAAGCTAAGCTGTTACACCTTGGAGATCCTGCGAGCTGGCGTGGGTGCTCAATCTTTGTAGTATTCATACTATCACAAAGTATGGAGGCATAGAAATGAAAATAAAAATAAAATAAAAAGCGCATACAAAGGTTAGTTCGGACGCCAAACACTTGTGTGTTTTATTTGGCGTCCAAACTATCCTTTGTTTGCGTTTTTTATACTGCACCCCGAAATAAAGAATGAGCACCAGAAGTGGTGAGTGAACTCTCTTCATTTCTACGCCTCCATACTTTGTGATTGTATGAAAATATAAAAGGGACTGTCATCTGCCAGAGGGGGAAGGAGACTGACTCTGCTTAAAGCTCAGACAACAACACACAGCTGAGCAGCTTAAAGGGAAACAAGAGGGGAGAAAAGATATAAAACAATTTACAATTTTATGTTAGAAACGTAATAAATTACTGTAAATAGAGAACTGATGTCTTATAAAGCATATTAGGAGATGGGCCAGAGCATTAATTTAGTTGACTTCTTGGAAAACTTTTATCAGTTTATGTACTTTAAGGACTTATTTAGGACAGTACAAAAACTGACAAAATAATCAGTATTTTTAAATCAGGTTTTGTGCAATGTGAAGTTGTTGCAAAACAAAACAGCATTATTTGAGGGTGGACCGGGGACACAGGACCTCTAAACTATTTATCATTATAATCCAGAGCTGGCTAATGAATTAATAATTGGTCTTTTCTTTCCAACCCTGGGAACATTTATGAAATTCTTGTCTCATAAAATATGTATCAATCAGAAAGTAAATTCTAAAAAGTTTTTGTCTCATAAGTTTTTCTCATTATGAACGGATTCATCATAACTCCATATAAAATGCCAGATAAATTATAAAAAATAAGGAATAACTGAGGATACTGGAATAGGAAGCACTTTTTACAAGTAACCTATTATGTCGTACCCATGCAAGTTTTAAGGGTCCTAGAAGAGACATGGCTGAAACCACAAGAATGAGCACTGAAAATGTATCTGGGCTTATTAGTGTAAAAGGGCTTATACTTACCTTTTAATTCCCTGCCACTCCACAGTTTCTGCTGGTCTCCATTCATCTTGACTTAGACATGCCATTTTGGCTCATGACCGCCAATTACTTGCTATAGAGGTGATCTCACAGGGCTGCGGTATTCCAGCGTACACAATAGCTGAGCTGCATTGGAGTCTTAAAATGTTACTTGTATCAAGGTTTAGATTGCACCTAGTCTTGGTCCTTAGACACGCTGTGATTGTGAATTATAGTTGTGTAAAGCGCATGCCACCACACTTCATTCTCTGGCTGGCTGCAACATCCATAGACTGTAATGCACTCTAGACTCTAATGGAGCACACCAGTTGGGCAGGTTGTCACAATTGCATCCATTTTCAGGACTGATGCAATCTAAACATGAAAGGGTTTTCCAGCAATAGCAAAATGGATGACATGTCAAAATCTTGTACAAGAAAATCTTTAAGTATAGCTTTATATGTTCAGTTTACCTAAATAGGGCAAGTAAATGGGGAAATATGGTAGACCCCTCTACTGAGGACAGTGTCACACACAAGGGGTATTCCGTGCAAATTTTTTTTATCCCCTATACAAAGGATAGGGGATAAGATGTCTGATCGCGGGGGGCCGCCGCTGGGATGAGCCCCCCGCAATCTCCCTGCAGCACCCACATTCTATGTGGGAGCTGCGTCTCCAGTTTTGGAAACCTCCGGGTTTCTGGGACTTGGGATGTGACGTCTCGCCACACCCCTTCCATTTATATCTACGGCCATCACGCCCCCTCCCATAGACATGAATGGAGGGGGCGTGGCGTGACATCACGTCCCCAGTCCCGGAAACTCAGAGGTTTATTTTAAAGCTTTACAAAACAAATAAGTTTTCATGGCCTTTTTTTTTACTTTTACAGCAAACACTTTAACTCCTTAAGGATCCAGCTCATTAGGACCTTAACCCCTTAAGGACCCAGCCCATTTATACCTTAAGGACCTGGCCATTTTTTGAACATCTGACCACTGTTACTTTAAGCATTAATAACTCTGGGATATTTTTACTTTTCATTCTGATTCCGAGATTGTTTTTCCGTGACATATTCTATTTTGTTAGTGGTAACATTTTGTCGATACTTGCATCATTTCTTGGTGAAAAATTCCAAAATTTGATGAAAACATTAAAATTTGTCCATTTTTTTTTACTTTGAAGCTCTCTGCTTATAAGGAAAATGGACATTCTAAATAAATTATACATTGATTCACATATACAATATGTCTACTTTATGTTTGCATCATAAAGTTGACATGTTTTTACTTTTGGAAGACATCAGAGGGCTTCAAAGTTCAGCAGCAATTTTCAAATTTTTCACAAAATTTTCAAAATCGGAATTTTTCAGGGACCAGTTAAGTTTAGAAGTGGATTTGAAGGGCCTTCATATTAGAAATACCCCACAAATGACCCCATTATGAAAACTGCACCCCTCAAAGTATCCAAAATGACATTTAGTAAGTGTGTTAACCCTTTAGGTGTTTCACAGGAATAGCAGCAAAGTGAAGGAGAAAATTCAAAATCTTCATTTTTTACACTCGCATGTTCTTGTAGACCCAGTTTTTGAATTTTTACAAGTGGTAATGGGAGAAAAAGCAAATACCTCATATGTGTAGGTCAAGTGTTCATCGGGCGCACTAGAGGGCTCAAAAGGGAAGGAGCGACAATGGGATTTTGGAAAGTGAATTTTGCTGAAATGGTTTTTGGGGGGCATGTCACATTTAGAAAGCCCCTATGGTGCCAGAACAGCAGAAAACCCCACATGGCATACCATTTTGGAAACTACACCCCTCAAGGCACATAAAAAGGGGTCCAGTTAGCCTTAACACCCCACAGGTGTTTGACGACTTTTTGTTAAAGTCAGATGTGTAAAAACATATTTTTCACTAAAGTGCAGTTTTTCCCCCCCAAATATACCATTTTTACAAAGGGTATTGGGAAAAAATGCCCCCCAAAATTTGTAACCCTATCTCTTCTGAGTATGGAAATACCCCATGTTAGGACATAAAATGCTCTGCGGGCGAACTACATTGCTCAGAAGAGGAGTCACATTTGGCTTTTTGAAAGCAAATTTTGCTGAAATGGTTTTTGGGGGGCTTGTCGCATTTAGAAAGCCCCTGTCGTGCCAGAACAGCAAAAAATACCCACATGGCATACTATTTTGGAAAATACACCCCTTAAGGAATGTAACAAGGGGTACAGTGAGCCTTAACTACCCACAGGTGTTTGACGACTTTTCGTTAAAGTTGGATGTGTAAATGAAAAAATATATATTTTTTACTAAAATGCAGTTTTTTCCTAAACTTTACATTTTTATAAGGGGTAATAGGAGAAAATGACCCCCAAAATTTGTAACCCTATTTCGTCTGAGTATGGAAATACCCCATGTGTGGACATCAAGTGCTCTGCTGGTGAACTACAATGCTCAGAAGAGGAGGAGCGCCATTGAGCTTTTGGAAAGAGAATTCGTTTGGAATGGAATTCGGGGGCCATGTGCGTTTACAAAGCCCCCCGTGGTGCCAGAACAGTGGACCCCCCCCCCCCACATGTGACCCCATTTTGGAAACTACACCCCTCACAGAATTTAATAAGGGGTGCAGTGAGTATTTACACCCCACTGGCATTTGACAGATCTTTGGAACAGTGGGCTGTGCAAATGAAAAATTAAATTTTTCATTTTCACGGACCACTGTTCCAAAAATCTGTCAGACACCTGTGGGGTGTAAATGCTCACTGTACCCCTTATTACATTACATGAGGGGTGTAGTTTCCAAAACGGGGTCACATGGGGTCACATGTGGGGTCCATTGTTCTGGCACTATGTTCAGTCCATTGTTCTGGCACTATGGGGGCTTTGTAAACACACGTGGCCTTCAATTCCGGACAAATTTTCTCTTCAAAATTTGTGTTGCTCGCGAATATTCACAATGTGAATTTTATTCGTGAATATCGCATATTCGCAAATTCGCGAATATTCACAAATATAGCATTATATATTCGCAATTACGAATATTCATATATATATTTTTTTTCACAGTACACATCACAGTGATCATCCCTCTCTGCTTCCAGCTTGTGTGGTGTAAAGAAGGCTCTAATACTACTGTATGAGACTGGCGTGTGAATTTTTGCATATGCGAAAATTAGCTAATTTCCGCATATACAATTTTTGCATGTGCGAAAATAAAACGCGAATATTACGAATATGCAAATTTAGCGAATATATGACGAATATTCGTCCATATATTTGTGAAATATCGCGAATTTGAATATGGCCTATGCCGCTCAACACTATTCAAAATCCCAATTCGCCCGCAGAGCACTTTACATCCACATATGGGGTATGGTCTTACTCAGAAGAAATGGGGTTACAAATTTTGGGGGGCTTTATTCCTATTTTCCCTTGTGAAAATGAAAAATTTAGGGTAACTCCAGCATTTTTAGTGAAAAATTTTTTTTTTCATTTTCCCATCCAATTTCGTGAAACACCTGTGCAGTGTTAAGGCTCACTATACCCCTTGTCACATTCCGTGAGGCGTTTAGTTTCCAAAATGGGGTCACATGGGGGTATTTCTTTTTTTGCGTTTATGTCAGAACCGCTGTAAATTCAGCCACCCCTGTGCAAATCACCAATTTAGGCCTCAAATGTACACAGTGCACTCTCACTCCTGAGCCTTGTTGTGCACCCGCAGAGCATTTGATGCCCACATATGGGGTATTTGCGTCACAATTTTTTATTTATTTTTTCTCCTTTTACCGCTTTGGAAAATAAACAGTATGGGGCAACACTTTTTTTTTCTTTTACCGCTTTGGAAAATAAAAAGTAAGGGGCAGCAACATTTTTTTTTTTTTACACTAACGGGCTGGTGTAGCCCCCAACTTTTCCTTTTCATAAGGGGTAAAAGGAGAAAAAGCCCCCAAAATTTGTAGTGCAATTTCTCCCAAGTACGGAAATACCCCATATGTGGCCGTTTCCTTGAAATACGACAGGGCTCCGAAGTGAGAGAGCTCAGTGCGCATTTGAGGGCTAAATATGGGATTGCATAGGGGTGGGCATAGGGGTATTCTACACCAGTGATTCCCATACAGGGTGCCTCCAGCTGTTGCTAAACTCCCAGCATGCCTAGAAAGTCAGTGGCTGTCCAGAAATGCTGGGAGTTGTTGTTTTGCAACTGCTGGAGGCTCCGTTTTGGAAACACTGCCATACAATAAGTTTTTCATTTTTATTGGTGGGGGGACAGTGTAAAGGGGTGTTTATGTAGTGTTTTACCCTTTATTTTGTGTTAGTGTAGTGTAGTATTTTTAGGGTACATTCACACTGGCGGGTTAGGGTGAGTTTCCCGCTAGGAGTTTGCGCTGCGGCAAAAAATTTGCCGCAGCCCAAACATGGAGCAGGAAACTTACTGTAAACCTGCCCGCGTGAATGTACCCTGTACATTCACATGGGGGGGGGGCAAACCTCCAGCTGTTTCAAAACTACAACTTCCAGACAGACCATGCATGCTGGGAGTTGTACTTTTGCAACAGCTGGAGGCACACTGGTTGGAAAACCTTCAGCTAGGTTCTGTTACCTAACTCAGTATTTTCCAACCAGTGTGCCTCCAGCTGTTGCAAAACTACAAATCCCAGCATGTACTGATCACCGAAGGGCATGCTGGGAGATGTAGTTATGCAACAGCTGGAGGTACGCAACTACAACTCCCAGCATGCAGAGACAGCTGTTTGCTGTTTGGGCATGCTGGTATTAGCAGTTTTGTAACATCTGGAGAGCTACAGTTTAGAGACAACTGCACAGTGATCTCCAAACTGTGACCATCCAGATGTTGAAAAACTACAAATCCCAGCATGCCCAGACAACAAACAGCTGTTTGGGCATGCTAGGAGTTGTAGTTTTGCAAGATCTGGAGGGATACAGTTTAGAGACCACTGTATAGTGGTCTCTAACTGTAGCCCTCCAGCTGTTGCAAAACTACATTTTCCAGCATGCCCAAACAGCTGTCTGGGCATGCTGGGAGTTGTAGTTTTGCAACATCTGGAGGGATACAGTGTAGAGACCACTGTATAGTGGTCTCAGACTGTAGCCCTCCAGATGTTGCTAGGCAACTTACCGGCTTCCGTACGATCCAGAGAGCCGTCCTCTTCTGCCACACGACATTGCCACCCGCCGATCACCGTCGCCCACTGCCTCCGGACGGGTAAGTGGATCTTTGGCGCCCGCTCCCCTTCGGTTCACCATTCTGCCCCGCCTATTGTGGGTGGGCAGGACGGGGAAAACAAAAGTTAACCCCCCCGCCCCCAATCTGCTATTGGTCGTCGCTTCTGACGACCAATAGCAGGGATAGGAGGGGTGGCACCCCTGCCCCCTCACTCCTATCCCTTCAGGGGGATCGTAGGTGTCTTAGACAACCGCGATCCCCCTTATATTCCGGGTCACCGGGTCACCATAGACCCGTATGATCCGGAATAGGCGCAAATTGCAAGTGTGAATTCACTTGCGATTTGCGTCGATCGCTATCATGGGGGGGGGTCTGATGACCCCCTGGGCATTTGCGCGGGGTACCTGCTGATCGATATCAGCAGTCACCCCGGTCCCCGCCAGGCGCGCAGCAGGGACCGAAATTCCCACGGGCGTATGTATACGTCCTGGGTCCATAGGCGTGCGCACGGGGTGTGCCGGGTGTGCCCGGGCACACCCTAATCAAGCTCAGGGGGGCATCCGAGGCCACCACTGAGCAGCCCGCAGAGGACCCCCCCCCCCTCACATTCGGGACATCCCTGTGTCCCGAAAGATCTTTTCGGGACACAAGGATGTCCCGGATACCTTTCTACAGCGGCCCCGCGTTAACTTTAAAAACACAAGGGCCGCCGGGAAGTAGCGCACGCAGGGACGTCATTGACGTCCCGTGCCTGCGCCCATAGTAACGGAGGAGCGGAGATTCAAGGAAGAGGATGCGCGCGCCGGCCGGAATGGTAAGTGACCAACACGATCTGGCAGCACGTCTTCTTCAGTGTTCCGACTACCGGTCCTCCGGTCCCGGAACCTACTGCTATGGACTATAGGGCATAGCAGTAGATCGTGACCCCGGACCGGAGGAGTGGTGGTTGGAACACTGAAGTGGGGCAGTACACAGACATACAGCCTCCAGCCATACACTGTATATGGCTGAAGGCTTTATGTCTGTGGGGAATATACTGCACCTAATGTGGGGGACTATACTGCACGCTATACTGCACCTAATGTGGGGGACTATACTGCACCTAATGTGGGGGACTATACTGCACCTAATGTGGGGGACTATACTGCACCTAATGTGGGGGACTATACTGCACCTAATGTGGGGAGCTATACTGCACCTAATGTGGGGGAGCTATACTGCACCTAATGTGGGGGAGCTATACTGCACCTAATGTGGGGGACTATACTGCACCTAATGTGGGGGGCTATACTGCACATAATGTGGGGAGCTATACTGCACCTAATGTGGGGGAACTATACTGCACCTAATGTGGGGGAACTATACTGCACTTAATGTGGGGGAACTATACTGCACCTAATATGGGGAGCTATACTGCACCTAATGTGGGGGAACTATACTGCACCTAATGTGGGGGAACTGTACTGCACCTAATGTGGGGAAACTGTACAGCACCTAATGTGGGAAAACTGTACTGCACCTAATGTGGGGAAACTGTACTGCACCTAATGTGGGGAACTATACTGCAATGTGGGAAACTATACTGCACCTAATGTGGGGAACTATACTGCACCTAATGTGGGGAACTGTACTGCACCTAATGTGGGGGAACTGTACTGCACCTAATGTGGGGGAACTGTACTGCACCTAATGTGGGGGAACTGTACTGCACCTAATGTGGGGGAACTGTACTGCACCTAATGTGGGGGAACTGTACTGCACCTAATGTGGGGGAACTGTACTGCACCTAATGTGGGGGAACTGTACTGCACCTAATGTGGGGGAACTGTACTGCACCTAATGTGGGAGAACTGTACTGCACCTAATGTGGGGGAACTGTACTGCACCTAATGTGGGGGGACTGTACTGCACCTAATGTGGGGGGACTATACTGCACCTAATGTGGGGGGACTATACTGCACCTAATGTGGGGGGACTATACTGCACCTAATGTGGGGGAACTATACTGCACCTAATGTGGGGGACTGTACTGCACCTAATGTGGGGGGACTGTACTGCACCTAATGTGGGGGGACTGTACTGCACCTATTGTGGGGGAACTGTACTGCACCTAATGTGGGGGAACTGTACTGCACATAATGTGGGGAACTATACTACACCTAATGTGGGGGAACTGTACTGCTCTTAATGTGGGGGAACTGTACTGGTGCAGTACAGTTCCCCCACATTAGGTGCAGTACAGTTCCCCCACATTAGGTGCAGTACAGTTCCCCTACATTAGGTGGCACCTAATGTGGGGGAACTGTACTGCCAACCTAATGTGGGGGAACTGTACTGCCAACCTAATGTGGGGGAACTGTACTGCCAACCTAATGTGGGGGAACTGTACTGCCAACCTAATGTGGGGGAACTGTACTGCCAACCTAATGTGGGGGAACTGTACTGCCAACCTAATGTGGGGGAACTGTACTGCCAACCTAATGTGGGGGAACTGTACTGCCAACCTAATGTGGGGGAACTGTACTGCCAACCTAATGTGGGGGAACTGTACTGCCAACCTAATGTGGGGGAACTGTACTGCCAACCTAATGTGGGGGAACTGTACTGCCAACCTAATGTGGGGGAACTGTACTGCCAACCTAATGTGGGGGAACTGTACTGCCAACCTAATGTGGGGGAACTGTACTGCCAACCTAGTGTGCGGGGACTTATACTGCCAACCTAATGTGCGGGAACTGTACTGCCAACCTAGTGTGCGGGGACTTATACTGCCAGCCTAATGTGGGGGACCTATACTGCACCTAATGTGGCGGGACTTATACTGCACCTAATGTGGCGGGAATTATACTGCACCTAATGTGGCGGGACTTATACTGCACCTAATGTGGGGGAACTATGCTGCACCCAATGTGGGGGAACTATACTAACTGTGTGTATGTGTGCGTATATATATATATATATATATATATATATATATATATACACACACGCGCAGCGGGAGTTTGTGCTTTAGGGTGCACACCCTAATGCAATAGGCTGCGCATGCCTATGCCTGGGTCCTTAAGTACCAGAAAGCCATGGCGTATCCATACACCCTAGGTCATTAAGGGGTTAAGGACAAAGCCAATTTCCTTTTTGCATTTTCGTTTTTTTCCTCCTTGCCAAATCCAAATTGGTTGTGAAACCAATTGTACTTTGTATTGACACCTTTTTACTACCATAGAATGTATGGCACAACCCAAAAAATATAATTTTGTGGAGGAATTAAAATAAATGTAAACCGCAATTTTGCACATTACATGTTTTGATTGTTCTGTTGGTCAATACAATTAAAATGATACCCATGTTTACATACTTTTCCATTATTGTACTACTTTAAAAAAATAGAAAATTTGACTTTTTAAACAAAATTTGTATGTTTTTATATCGCCCTTTTCTGACCCCTCAAACTCTCTTATTTTTCTGTACACAGTGCTGTATGAGGGTTTTTTTTTGCGCCATGAACTGTAGATTTTATTGGCACCAATTTTGCTTACATGTGACTTTTTGATCACTTTTTATTTCATTTTTCTGGAATGAGATGTGACAAAAAAAAAGCAGCAATTTTGGACTTTTTTTTTTTTTTTATGTTTACGTAGTTTACCGTTAGGGATCATTACCATTATATTTTGATAGTTCAGATATTTATGTGGTAATACCAAAGCTTTTTGGGGTAAAATAGGAAAAAGGGGCCATTTAAATTTTTACTGGGGAAGGGGCTTTTTTAAAAAAAAAAATTTGAACTTTTTATTTTCTTTTACAATTTTTTTAAAAATTTTTATGTCCCCATAGGGGACTATTGATAGCAATCATTAGATTGCTAATAATGTTCAATGCTATGCATAGGTGTCACGATTCGGCTGGCTGGAGGTGGATCCTCTGTGCCAGAGAGGGATTGGCGTGGACCGTGTCGGTGGACCGGTTCTAAGTTGCTACTGGTATTCACCAGAGCCCGCCGCAAAGCGGGATGGTCTTGCAGCAGCGGTAGCAACCAGGTCGTATCCACCGGCAACGGCTCAACCTCTCTGACTGCTGAGATAAGCGCGGTACAAGGGAGTAGACAAGAGCAAGGTCGGACGTAGCAGAAGGTCAGGGCAGGCAGCAAGGATCCTAGTCAGGGGCAACGGCAGGAGGTCTGGAACACAGGCTAGCAACACACAAGGAAACGCTTTCACTGGCACAATGGCAACAAGATCCGGCGAGGGAGTGCAGGGGAAGTGAGGTATAAGTAGGGAGTGCACAGGTGAGAATACTGATTAGGCCTGCTGCGCCAATCAGTGGCGCAGCGGCCCTTTAAATTGCAGAGACCCGGCGCGCGCGCCCTAAGGAGCGGGGCCGCGCGCGCCGGGACAACACAGACGGGGAACGGGTCAGGTACGGGAGCCGAGATGCGCATCGCGAGCGGGCGTGTCCCGCATCGCGAACCGCATCCCGGCTGGGAGTAATATCGCAGCAGGTCTGACCGGGGCGCTGCGAATGAGAGAACGCTGCGAGCGCTCCGGGGAGGAGCGGGGACCCGGAGCGCTCGGCGTAACAATAGGCATAGCACTGATCAGTATTATCGGTGATCTTCTTCTCTGTTGTCCTGGAAGGCAGATGAGAGAAAAAGACCCCGGTATGATGGCCAGAGCAGGTAAGGGGACTTCCATCCGCCATATTGGATGTTCAGATCCTCACAGCAGTGCCGCGGACGATCCAATCATCCATTAGAATCCCCTCACTGCCGGTGATGCTCTGATCTTTATTGATTGAAGGGGTTAATGGCGGACATCAGTGCGATCGCTGATGTCCGACATTACCGACGGGTCCCTGGCAGTTCATAGCAGTCAGGACCTGCTGTGCACACTGCGAGCTTCACTTCAGTGTTTGCATTATGCACATGACATAAATGTACGTCCTTGTGCGTTAAGTACCACCATTTTGGATGTACATTTTCATCCTTTGTCCTTAAGGGGTTAAAAATATTTAAAAACTTTTTTTTTCATAGAGTGATCTTTTAATTGCTCAAATTTTGCTTTAATATAATATATCAATACATTATTACCTGTTATTGATAAAGTGACAATCTAGGGACCAAAGTTCTCAAGATTGTGGAGGATCCCAGAGGTTGAACCTGCCATGATCATATTCTGTGTACAGGGGATGGGTTGTTGGTGGAACAGCTTCCCTTAAAGGGGTTATCTTATTACCTTTTCTCGCTCCCCAGATTTCCAGTTCCTCAGTCCAATCCTGGAAATATGACTTCTTAGATGGAACTTTAGTGGGTACTTTATTGCGATCATCTCATTCAGGCAAAACCAGGCATCATGTGGTGCCCAATGGAAATGCATGCGGGGGCATGGTTTTACTAGAATGGCATGATCGCAATAGAGTACCTTAGATCTCGATGGTTATGGAGAAAAAGTAATAACTTTTCTGCTCCCTGAATAACCCCTTTCATATTCCCAAAAAGTCTATTATCAGAAAAAATTCTTACCAGTAAGTAATGTTACTTCAAAGACAAATGAATAAAGGAGCTGTCTAAAGGGATTCTCAGCAACTTCTCCTATCCCGGGAAGCGATGGAAAGAAAACCATTTAGATTTGGACACTTCTGCTCATCATACATTTATGAGAAGATGTATTGTCTTTGAGCATATTGTTGTATCCATCTCCCCTGGAGCCAGCTGAAAACAACAGGCAGCAGATTGGAGCTTCTCAGAAGATGTTACAGATTAGTGTTCAGTAATTGCCACATTATCTGTATCTGATTTACTGGCAACAAATCACATTGCCCTTGATCCTGTGTCCTTGCTGTACAGGACAATGTTACAGTAATGAGGAGTTAGATGCTTTTAGATGAGTGACTCTGTGTTTACTGACATCTGTGTTTACCGATGGTTTTTTTACTTTAGATCCCTAACTGTGTTTTCATTTTATTAACTCCAGGAAAGTTTACCCCCTTAACCTCCCTGGCGGTATGATTCTGTCTGGAAATTTGTACCAAAAGCGGTACAAGTTTTGCATTGAATTTCACATCTCCCCCTGCCCATTTCACATCCCCCCGCCCATTTCACATCTCCCCGTCACATTCCCCCTCCCTTGTCACATCCCCCCCCCTTATCACATTCTCCTCCCCCTTGTCACATCCCCCCCCTTGTCACATTCTCCCCCCTCCTTGTCCCATTCTTCCCCCCTTGTCACATTCCCCCCTGTTACATTCTCCCCCCTCCATGTTACATCCCCCCCCCTTGTCACATTCTTCCCCCCTTGTCACATCCCCCCCTTCATGTCACATCCCCCCCCCCCCCCTTGTCACATTCTTGTCTTGCAGTAACACACACTGGGTTTGCCGGGCAGATTTCAAACCTAGTGTATTTGCTGCAGAACAAGTCCTTTCCCCTTCAACCAATCACTGGCTTGACAAGTGACACCACTGCGGCCTGTGATTGGCTGAAAAGAGAAAGGTCCTAGAAGATGAATAGTGAAGAGAGCAGGGACCAGAGCGCACGGTGGGGAACGGCATATGCAGGGACCGGGATTAGGTAAGCAAAAGTTTTTTTTAATTTTATTCCTTTCTCACTTAGCTCAGTGTTTTTCTAACAGGGTGCCTCCAGCTTTTGTGAAACTACTACTCCCAGCATGCCTGGACAGCCTTTGGCTGTTCGGGCATGCTGAGAGTTGTAGTTTTGCAACAGCTGGAGGCCCCCTGGTAGGGAAGCACTGACTTTTAGTATTTTCTTTACCTGCTCTTGCCATCCCCCGCCTCAGGAGCCGACCCGAGCAGATAATCACATGTTTTCCCGGGGGCCGCATCGCTATATCGCATTGCTTTTGCGATATATCGTGCAGCCCGGCTGCCAACTCTGCAATTCTACCCCGAGCGTGACTCGGGGTTACCGATCCTGGCAGGGAAAATTAACCCCGAGTCACGCTCGGGATAACCGCTCAGGAGGTTAACGACAATGGACATAAATGTACATCATGATGCAGAGGTACTTAGAGCACCATGACGTACATTTAGGCCATGCACATGACGCGAGCACTGGACTGGTGCTTGCATCATGCGCAGCAGGTCCCGGCTGCAGTCAGTAGCCAGCGACCCACCAGTAATGGCGGACATCAGTGATACAGATCACGGCCTCTGCGGCAGTGCAGCACTTAAAATGGATGACCGGATGGCTTGCAGCGCTGCCGCGGGGATACAATCATCCAGCATGGTGGTGGGATGTCTCCTGACCGGCCTCCGGCCATCTCCAGGGGTCTTCTGCTCTGGTCTGTGGTCTCTGGTCCTATGCATAGCACTGAACAGTATTAGCAATCAAATGATTGCTATAAATAGTCCCCTATGGGGACATAAAAAGTGTAAAAAAAAAAAAATGAAAGATCCCCTACCCCAATAAAAATGTAAATCATCCCTTTTTCCCCATTTTACCCCCCAAAAAGCATAAAAAAATTTACAAACATATTTGGTATTGCCGTGTACTTAAATGTCCAAACTATCAAAACATAATGTTAATTATACTGTACGGTGAATGGCGTAAACGTAAAAAAAAAAGTCCAAAATTGCTGCTTTTTTGTCCCATTTTATTCCCAAAAAATTATAAATTAATAAAAAGTGAATAAAAAGTAAAATATAAGCAAAAGTGGTACTGATAAAAATGACAGATCATGGCACAGATGAGCCCTCATACTGCCCCATATATAAAAAAAATGGGAACGTTATAGGTGGTCGAAATAGGGCAATTTTAAACATACTAATTTTGTTAAAATAGTTTGAGATTTTTTTTTTTTTAATTATAAAAAAAAGTATATTGACACACAGAATAAAGAAAACATGTCATTTTTACCGGAAAGTATACAGCGTGAAAGCAAAACATTCCAAAATTTCATTGCGTGATGTGAGTGATGTAATTCCAAAGTAAAATTGATGATGCAAAAAACAAGCCCTGAAAATGCAAAAATAAAATTGGCCTGGTCCTTAAGGCCAAAATGGGCCTAGTCCATAAGGGATTAATAATGTCCCCTGATGTTAAAGGGGTATTCCAGAACTTGAAAAAGACCGCTGATTTCTTAAAAAACCACCGCCGTTCCTGTCCTCAGGTTGAGTGTGGTAGTGCAACTCAGTTCCATTGAAGTGAATGGAGAAAAGCTGTAACACCCCACACAACCTGAGGACAGGTGTGATGCTGTTTTTGGAAGAAATAAGTCTGTTTTTCTATTCCTGAATAACCCCTTTTAACTAACGGCTATGGGCACCTAGAAATAAAACAGAGCACCTGCAGTAACCTCCTGAATACATAACTTACACCTCCAGCATGTTTATGCCTCGCTCACGCTACGGAATCTCCACACCGAATCCTGAACAGTAATTCTGCCAAGAGATTCTGCTGCACTCATCTAGCATTGCAGTGATTGGGTCTTCCACATACCTATTCACACTGCAAAATTTCAGCGGTAGAAGATTCTGCCACAGAACATATTCATTCCTTCAGCGAAATTACACGCAGACTGCATTGCTGTCAATGGTGACACTGCTGGTTGACGCAGCCTTAGCGCTGAAGGATTTCTATGGCAGTTGCTCAGGCAGAATCTCCAAACTAGAATATCTCAGGGTGGAGATCCGGGTGGAGATTCTGGGTTACTGACATACCCTTAATGGGAGAGGAGACCCACATAAGAAGAAAACTGAATGTAAAAGCAGGCTACCAATTGGGTTCTGTAAATGAAGAATGCAAACTTATAGTACAATGGGTTTTAAAGGGGTACTCCGCTACTAGACATCTTTTATACCCTATCCAAAAGATAGGGGATAAGATGTCTGATTGCAGACATTTTTAAAGGGGTTCTCCGGTGCTTAAACATCTTATCCCCTATCCAAAGGATAGGGGATAAAATGCCTGATCGCGGGAGTCCCGCCGCTGGCGACCCCCGGGATCATGCACACGGCACCCCGTTTGTAATCAGTCTCCGGAGCGTGTTCGCTCCGGGACTGATTACGGGCGACTACAGGGCGGGCGGCGTGTGACGTCACGCCTGCGCCGGCGTGTGACGTCACGCTCCGCCCCGCAATGCAAGCCTACGGGAAGGAGCGTCCTGCCGCCCGCCCTGTAGTCACCTTTACAAGGTGTATATCAGCAACTACTGTAGCACTTTCCAGTAGCATTATTGGGACAATTATTTATAAAAGTCTCCATGCATAATAGATAAGAATTGTGTAAACCCGCTGAGCATTCATGTGTATGTATGCACAATCATGCTTCAGTTGTATGTGAGCAGATAATTTAATACCTGTGATATCATCTATTTAATGTACTTGAGCAGCCATTCTACAATTGCTTGAGGAATTCAAGAAATCCTAAATACCTTCCATTGCTTCCTTCTCTCCGTGTCCCTGGTTGTCCCAAGTCCACCTATGTTATTGGGTGCTCTTGTTATCCTCCTATCTGGATGCTTTTTTTTTTTTTATTATTTTGTGCATGTGTGCTAGAGACAAGCCTACACAATCATTCTATGATTTACCAAGAAAATGTACTTGAGCATTTACTACCTATCCACGGAATAGATGATACATTTTTAGTTGTTGGGGATACCACTACTTGGTCCCCCACTGCTTAAATGAAGAGTATTCCCAATGTACCCTTACTCAACTGTCTTTGCTAGTGACAATGATAGGGAATGGAGTAATAGTAAAGCAGACACACTACCACTACAAAGAGCAATTCATTAACACCATTCTCTCATCTGGTGGAGGTCTCAAAGGTTGTATCCCCAGTGATCATACATGTGGTGTCCCGGTACCGTATTGCATACCGTACCTAGTGTAGAGGCCCCCATAGTCAGAGTAACTACGCTCAGATAGGGTCCCCCAGGTGGGACAGCCCCTATTCGCCTCTTCTCTACTCTAATCCTCTAATGTTAAGCATTTGTATGTGTAATTTGGGGGCCTGATGCATATTGATAAAGGTCCGAGAAGAATGGACAGGAGGCGGGCTTTGCTGCGAGCTGAGGAGCATTGGATTTTAACACTGGATGCGCAGGGCCCTTTGGGGCTCAATGATAGATTGGATTTGTCACCTTTCTTATAATTTTGTGTTAGTATAGTTTAACCAGGTAGCTTCGGTTAGCTTGGTAATAGGGAGTTATTATTATTTGTATTATTTCCTTACCTTTATGTTTGTGGCTGACGTCATCTTTGGTCACATGATCACAGCAGGTGCACTATTTTAGGTAGCACGGCGCGATGACGTAAATGAGGCCAGATGAAGCACATAGTGATTGCGTGAAACCGCCGGCAGTCGCCTTTTCTGAGCGCTCCACGTCTGATATGCCCGGTCGTTAGTTTGGAGGCACAGGGCGATTGAGGCCGGAGTTGCGGTACCCTAGCGGTGAGTGCAGGTGTGCATTTGTTTCTTGTTATGTTAAGCATGTGTATATTTAATAATAATTTATATCTAATATAATGTATAGTACTTACCTTGTTCAGCGGCGCAGGACCTTCGGTCATTTGACCATGTTGAAATCCTCTATGGCATGTTGGAGGACTTTTGGAGGTCCTTGGGTCACATGTTACCCATAATCTGTTGTAATGGTGATTGACATCAGTATTGGACCAATTAGCACTAGTCCAGCCGCTGCCCATATAAGGGAGCTGTAACCAATTATCACTCTCTTGGGTTGCTGCTATCGTGGATGCCGGACTAACAGGACGGATCTGCGCAACTTGCAAAGACACGCTAGGCCTGAAAACCTACCGGCTTCAGCTGAACTAAAACCGTGAGTTCTAAACTGCCCCCGCTAAAGCTAGCATGACTACTGGACCGCAACTAAATCCCCTAAATCCAGTGGAACAGCGCATAATACCTTAAAGACTCTAAATTGTTTAAGTCCCAACCTTTGTCAATCTCCAAAGAAAGCAGTTGTATGCATAGAGACTGTTCCGTTAATGAAGCTTGCAGAAAATCTTCAGTAAAAATTAAACCTGTTTCAGAAAACTCTCCGGTTGTGGATATTCTATTATTATCAACTTCCCTATCACTCTTGGGAAGGGTGGCGGGCGGTAGGACAAGCATTACTGAGGAGCCCTCACCCTGGTGTCACGAATAGCAAGGGTTAACAAACACCCTTTAGTCACCGCACAGCTATACTCCCCATACCCTACATCCCCCAGGCTATCACATACATTTATCACCTATCCTGTGAATAGGAGATTAAGACTACAGTCACATATGGTTGTATTCTCATGACATTTACAATGCTCTGTAGGGCTGTATGTCTGCATCCTGTCAAAAAGTGATGCCTATGTGCATGAAGGATGCCTCTGGATAGACTAGTATAGTTGACTAAACCATTCTATCAAAGGAAACAAAAAGGTATACATGTATACCTACCTACCAGGCTTAGACCAGAAGGCCTCACTTTTGACCTCCTTCGGGTGAACTTGAGGCCTATAGATATGTTTAACAGATACACAGGACATTTAGTATTATTTATTACCATATAAATACCTTGTGCTTCTAACATTAAAGGGGTACTCTGGTGGAAAAAAATATATTTTAAATCAACTGGTGCCAGAAAGTTATACAGATTTGTAAATTACTTCTATTAAAAAATCTTAATCCTTCCAGTACTTATCAGCTGCTGTATACTACAGAGGAAGTTCTTTTCTTTTTTAATTTATTTTCTGTCTGACCACAGTGCTCTCTGCTGACACCTCTGTCCATTTTAGGAACTGTCCAGAGCAGGAGCAAATCCCCATAACAAACCTAACCTGCTCTGGACAGTTCCTGACATGGACAGAGGTGTCAGCAGAGAGCACTGTGATCAGACAGAAAATAAATTCAATAAGAAAATAACTTTCTCTGTAGTATACAGCAGCTGATAAGAACTGGATGGATTAAGGTTTACAAATCTGTTTAACTTTCTGGCACAAGTTGATTTAAAATAAATTGTTTTCCACCGGAGAACCCCTTTAATAATATTGTCACAGTTTATAATATACAAGTCACGAAAATAGTCTTTTCCTGAAGAGGTTTACAATGTGTTTTCATTTTTAATCCTACACTGGAGAAAGGCAAATGATGTTCACATTGGGAGAATTTATCAGATCCTGTTACATTTCCACAGGCTTTTGGGCTTCATTTCATCAGTTGCCAAAAAGAAATACCTTCACTGTACAGACACTTGTAATATTGTCAAATGGTTTAACTACTTATGTGTGAAGCTGTGCAAGGAGAAAGCAATTAAAAAGAATTTATTCCAGTTCCTTGAGGCAGGAAGAATGTACTATAAAATTAATCTTCAAGCCCCCGTATCTTCATGCCCCCTTATTGCTTAGCGTCGTCTACATAACTGTAGATCTTTTATTTAAAAATGAAAAACATTACAATAATAATAAACAATCTTCCGCTAACAAGGATACCTTGGCACTGCTAAGCTGGTCCCACATTCCCATGCCCCCAGTACATGATAACAGAAGTCCATGAACCAGCCCAGGATTTTCTGTATATATAAAGTTCCTCAGAACACCCCCTTCCCCCCTTTAACCCCTTAAGGACCAAGGACGTACCGGTACGTCCTTGGTCCTGCTCTTCTGATATAACGCGGGGTTACACAGTAACCCCGCGTCATATCATGGCGGGCCCGGTGTCATAGTGAAGCCGGGACCCGCCTCTAATAGCGCGCAGCGCCGATCGCGGCGCCGCGCGCTATTAACCCTTTAGCCGCGCGCTCAAAGCTGAGCCGCGCGGCTAAAAGTGAAAGTGAAAGTTCCCGGCTAGCTCAGTCGGGCTGTTCGGGATAGCCGCGGCTAATCGCGGCATCCCGAACAGCTGACAGGACAGCGGGAGGGCCCCTTCCTGCCTCCTCGCTGTCCGATCGCCGAATGAGTGCTCAGTGCCTGAGATCCAGGCATGAGCAGTCATCCGGCAGAATTGTTGATCACTGGTTTCTTATGAGAAACCAGTGATCAACATAGAAGATCAGTGTGTGCAGTGTTATAGGTCCCTATGGGACCTATAACACTGCAAAAAAAAAGTGAAAAAAAAAGTGAATAAAGATCATTTAACTCCTCCCCTATTAAAAGTTTGAATCACCCCCCTTTTCCAATAAAAAAAAAAAACACAGTGTAAATAAAAATAAAAATAAACATATATGGTATCACCGCGTGCGGAAATGTCCGAATTATAAAAATCTATCATTAATTAAATCAATGGCGTGCGCGCAAAAAAATTCCAAAGTCCAAAATAGTGCATTTTTGGTCACTTTTTATATCATTGATCAATAAGTCCTATCAATGCAAAAATGGTACCGTTAAAAACTTCAGATCACGGCGCAAAAATGAGCCCTCATACCTCCCCATACACGGAAAAATAAAAAAGTTATAGGGGTCAGAAGATGACAATTTTAAACGTATTAATTTTCCTGCATGTAGTTATGATTTTTTCCAGAAGTCCGACAAAATCAAACCTATATAAGTAGGGTATCATTTTAATCGTATGGACCTACAGAATAAAGATAAGGTGTCATTTTTACCGAAAAATGTACTATGTAGAAACGGAAGCCCCCAAAAGTTACAAAACAGCGTTTTTTTTTCAATTTTGTCGCACAATGATTTTTTTTCCCGCTTCACCATAGATTTTTGGGCAAAATGACTGACGTCATTACAAAGTAGAATTGGTGGCGCAAATAATAAGCCATCATATGGATTTTTAGGTGTAAATTTGAAAGAGTTATGATTTTTTAAAGGCAAGGAGCAAAAAACGAAAATGCAAAAACGGAAAAACCTCCGGTCCTTAAGGGGTTAAAGTGGTACTCCGGCCCAGAGACATCTTATACCCTATCCAAAGGATAGGGGATAAGATGTCTCACCGTGCGGGTCCCCCCGATGGGGACCCCCGCAATTTTGTGTTCGCCACCCACCTGTTTGAGCTGCACACCATGGTTCCAGTTCACAAACAGCCAGGTGGAGAACACGGGGCCGGAGTATCGTGACGTCACAACTCCGCCCCCCGTGTGACGTCAGCCCCGCTATGCAAGTCTATGGGAGGGGCCGCCATGCCCCCTCCCATAGACTTGCATAGTGGGGGCGGGGGTGACATTACACGGGGGCGGAGTCGTGATGTCACCATAATCCGGCCCCGTGGTCGCCACCTGGCTGTTTGTGAGCTGGAACCGCAGCGTGCAGCTCAAACAGGTGGGTGGCGAATACATGATTGCGGGGGTCCCCAGCGGCGGGAACCGCGCCGTGAGACATCTTATCCCCTATACTTTGGATAAGGGATAAGATGTCTCAGGGTCGGAGTACCCCTTTAACCCACCAACCAAACACTAAAACTCAACACAATGTGCAGGGACCTTACCTGCCTCCTCGTTGTCTTCTCCGTTCAGGGATCCCCTGTATGGCTGGCGCTCTCCTTCCTCGTCATCACGTTGTCGCGTATGTGCGTCGGCGTGCGTAACGACGTGATGGCAGCGACGGAGAGCGAGGATACCCGGCCGGCAGCAGAGACGTTCCGGAGCGATGGGGACACGGCGACAGTGATGGAGCGACATCCAGGGCAGCGGTGACGGGTCTGGAGCGGCTGGGACACATGAGTATTACCTCCTATGCAGTGGTCTTCAATCTGTGGACCTCCAGATGTTGCAAAACTATAACTCCCAGCATGCCCGGACAGCCAACGGCTGTCCGGGCATGCTGGGAGTTGTAGTTTTGCAACATCTGGAGGTCCGCAGGTTGAAGACCACTATTGGGTTCAAAATCTTTATTTTTTTTGATTTTGCACCTATAAATTGGGTGCGGCTAATACGCCGGTGCGTCCTATAGGACGAAAAATACGGTATACAAAATATAGTACAAAATATATAAATCAAACAAACAACAATGAGGTCTACATAACTGTAATTCCTGTATGTGCCTTGTGCTCTCTATACAGAAACAAGGCATGGACAGTGAGTACTAAGTGCTAAGGCAGATGGGGTGCTAGAGGCCTCCTTGAAGAACCTTCTGAAGTTCACAGTACTGGGAATAACAATATTAGACGTAAACACCTGTCACCGCATGCATCCAGCAATTCAGTTGAGAAAAACTTTACATATCTAGCAGGTACTTGTTATTCTATGTACATGATACTTAGGAAGTTCCTCTCCTCCCACTGACTGTCAAGAAAACAGTGGAAGAGAATGTTCTTACAAGGTAATCACTTTCTAAGTACTATTGTAATGAAGTAGGAGATTCTGAAGACCCAGCAATGAAGGAAGACACCTATCAGATAATTCAATAACAGAGAGAACATCTCTCCTTGGTAAAGAACCAGGGAGCCTTCAAAGTCAGGGCCAGTGTGTCTCAGCTCTATATTTCTTATATATAAAGGGATATATAGATGTAGTTACTAAATTGTGGAACCAGCCAAAAGTAATGGAATCTTTAAAGTGAGGACTTGGCATGTTGAACTTGCAGTCTGATCTGAAGACAACATAATAAAGAACAGGATGAGCTCAGCAGATTAAAGGGGTTCTCCACCATAAGGTGATTTTAGTACATACCTGGCAGGCAGTAAGGGACATGCTTAGGAAGGATCTGCACTTGTCTTGGGCTAAATGGCTATGTTGTGAGATTACCATAATACCGTGGGTAGCTTTTTGTGACCTTGTATTTCCTGTTTTCAGTTTTCTTGTGTGCCTACAAATCCCATGATACCATTTCCCTCCTTCCCACAGATCAACTACCCCACCCATTGAAACTAAATGAGCTGCAGACCTGTGGTCTTCAATCAGGATGCCTACAGCTGTTGCATTAGTTGCAGATTGATCCCTCCACCCATTGAAGCAGACAGGCTCCCTGTCATCAGCTGACTAGTGAGTCAGGTCTCGACCGCATTGCAAGCTGGGAAAAATTCAGAGACAGCAGTCATTCTGTATGCTGTTAAAAATAAATATTGGGGTGAAAATAACATAAGAATTGTGAGAAAACCGTCACACACAGGTACAGACACTATATTATGAACTACGCTAACTTTACAGCCCCTGTAGCATAGTCAAATAAAAAAAATTCCCGGAATACCCCTTTAACCCTTTAAGGACCCAGCCAATTTTCACTGTAGAACCCAGCCATTTTTTGCACATCTGACCACTGTCACTTTAAGCATTAATAACTCTGGAATGCTTTTACCTTTCATTCTGATTCCGAGATTGTTTTTTCGTGACATATTCCACTTTACGTTAGTGGTAAAATTTTGTGGATCCTTGCATCGTTTCTTGGTGAAAAATTCCAAAATTTGATGAAAAAATTTAAAATTTTAGAAAATTAATATTCCAATTAAATTATAAATTGATTCACATATACAACATGTCTACTTTATGTTTGCATCATAACATTGACATGTTTTTACTTTTGGAAGACACCAGAGGGCTTCAAAGTTCAGCAGCAATTTTCAAATTTTTCACAACATTTTCAAAATCAAAATTTTTCAGGGACCAGTTCCGTTTTGAAGTGGATTTGAAGGGCCTTCTTATTAGAAATACCCCCAAAATGACCCCATTATAAAAACTGCACCCCCCAAAGTATTCAAAATGACATTCAAAAGGTTTGTTAACCCTTTAGGTGTTTCACAGGAATAGCAGCAAATTGAAAGAGAAAATTCAAAATCTTCATTTTTTACACTGGCATGTTCTTGTAGACCCAGTTTTTGAATTTTAACAAGGGGTAAAAGGAGAGAAATCTTCCTAAAATGTGTAGCCCATTTCTCTCGAGTAAGGAAATACCTCATATGTGTATGTCAAGTGTACGGCGGGCGCAGTAGAGGGCTCAGAAGGGAAGGAGCGACAATGGGATTTTGGAGAGTGAGTTTTTCTGAAATGGTTTTTGTGGGGCATGTTGCATTTAGGAAGCCCCTATGGTGCCAGAACAGCAAAAAAAAAAAAAAAACACATGGCATACTATTTTAGAAACTACACCCCTCAAGGAACACATCAAGAGGTACAGTGAGCCTTAAAACCTCACAGGTGTTTGAAGACTTTTTGCTAAAGTCGGATGTGTAAATGAAAAAAAAAATTTTTTTCACTAAATTGCTGGTTTTCCCCCACATTTTATATTTTTACAAGGGGTAATAGGAGAAAATGACCCCCAAAATTTGTAACCCCATTTCTTCTGAGTATGGAAATACCCCATGTGTGGACATCAAGTGATCTGCTGGCGCACTACAATGCTCAAAAGAGAAGGAGCGCCATTGAGCTTTTGAAGACAGAATTTGGTTGGAATAGAAGTCGGGGGCCATGTGCGTTTACAAAGCCCCCCGTGGTGCCAGAACAGTGGACCCCCCCACGTGACCCCATTTTGGAAACTACACCACCCACAGAATTTAATAAGGGGTGCAGTGAGTATTTACACCCCACTGGCGCTTGACAGATCTTTGGAACAGTGGACTGTGCAAAGGAAAAATTACATTTTTCATTTTCACGGACCACTGTTCCAAAAATCTGTCAGACACCTGTGGGGCGTAAACGCTCACTGTACCCCTTATTACATTACATGAGGGGTGTAGTTTCCAAAATTGGGTCATATGTGGGGGGTTCCATTGTTCTGGCTCTATGGGGGCTTTGTAAACACACGTAGCCTTCAATTCCGGACAAATTTTATCTTCAAAATCCCAATGGTGCTCCTTCTCTTCTGAGCATTGTAGTTCGCCAGCAGAGCACTTTACATCCACATATGGGGTATTTTCTTAGTCAGAAAAAATGGGGTTACAAATTTTGAGGGGCTTTTTTCCTATGTTTACTTGTGAAAATGAAAAATTTTGGGTAACACCAGCATTTTTGTGAAAATTTTTTTTTTTCATTTTTCCATCCAAATTCGGCAAACGCCTGTGGGGTGTTAAGGCTCACCATACCCCTTGTTACTTTCCGTGAGGGGTGTAGTTTCCAAAATGGGATCACATGTGGGTATTTATTTTTTTGCGTTTATGTCAGAACCGCTGTAAAATCAGCCACCCCTGTGCACATCACCAATGTAGGCCTCAAATGTACATAGTGCGCTCTCACTCTTGAGCCTTGTTATGCGTCCGCAGAGCATTTTACGCCCACATATGGGGTATTTCTGTACTCAGGAGAAATTGCGTTACAAATTTTGGGGGGCTTTTTTTTCCTTTTAACACTTGTGAAAATAAAAAGTAAAGGACAACACCAGCATGTTAGTGTAAAATTTTTATTTTTTTTACACTGACAGGCTGGTGTAGCCCCCAACTTTTCCTTTTCATAAGGGGTTAAAGGAGAAAAAGCCCCCCAAAATTTGTAACGCAATTTCTCCCTATTACGGAGATACCCCATATGTGGCCCTAAACTGGTTCCTTGAAATACGACAGGGCTCTGAAGTGAGAGCGCCATGCGCATTTGAGGACTAAATTAGGGATTGCATAGGGGTGGACATAGGGGTATTCTACGCCAGTGATTCCCAAACAGGGTGTCTCCAGCTGTTGCTAAACTCCAACTCCCAGCATGTACTGATCGCCGAAGGGCATACTGGGAGATCTAGTTATGCAACAGCTGGAGGGATCGCAATTTAAACTCCCAGCATGCCGAGACAGCTGTTTCGGCATGCTGGGATTTGCAGTTTTGCAACATCTGGAGGGCTACAGATAGAGACCAGTGCATCTCCAAACTGTGGACTTCCAGATGTTGCAAAACTACAAATTCCAGCATGCACAGACAGCAAACAGCTATGTGGGCATGCTGGGAGTTGTAGTTTTGCAAGATCTAGAGTGCTACAGTATAGAGATCACTGTGCAGTGGTCTCTAAACTGTAGACCTCCAGCTGTTGCAAAACTGCATCTCCCACCATGCACAGCAGCTGTCTGGGCATGCTGGGAGTTGTAGTTTTGCAACATCTGGAGGGCTACAGTCTCAGACTGTAGCCCTCTAGATGTTGCTAGGCAACTTACCAGCTTCCGTCGGATCCAGGGAGCCGTCCTCTTCTGCCGCACGACATCGCCGCCCGCGCCGATCACCGCCGCCGATCCGGTCCCGCAGCTTCCACCGACGGGTAAGTGGATCTTCGGCGTTCGGTCCCCGTCATTTTCCCGTCCTGCCCCGCCTATTGTGGGTGGGCAGAACGGGGAAAATGAAAGTAACCCCCCCCGCCCCTAATCTGCTATTGGTGGTCACGTCTAGACCACCAATAGCAGAGATAGGAGGGGTGGCACCTCTGCCACCTCACTCCTATGGCTACAGGGGGATCGTAAGTGTCTTAGACCACCAAAATTGGATAATAATGATACAGTGTCAGTTTGGGGGAAAAAATACTAATGAAAAGCAGTATGCCCCTTTGCTGTAAAAGTTCAATAGTGCCTTGAGAAAGTAAATGCCATTGGAGTCAGTGGAGCAACGATATATGTGATTGACAGTAGTTGTCTCCAATAGCAACAGTCTGGTATTTTTATTTCCATTTCCAATTTTTAAATGTATTTTTATCTCCACTTTGATTTTCACACACAATATTTATTGTTCAGCTTCTACTATCTTCAGTTTTTTTTTGCTTATTTTCCATTTTTTCCTATTTTCTATTTCACTACAATAAATTTTTCCTTTGACATCTATCATCCCTATCTCATTCCATAACATCAATATATCCCATCACTCTAGATATTATATCTACACACTATCCATTATTCCAGTCACTATGATGGACATTTATCAACAGGTTTAGTCAGGTTTTGTTCACTATAATTGTCGCAAAATTGTCGCAACTGCGACTACGTGTGTTTTCGTGCGATAATTTGCATGAGGAACATGAAAAGCAAGAAAATTCTAACTTGCTTACGTAGTAAATTTTTCAAAATGGATTTGCTTTAGTCGGGTATTTATCAACTGCGACAGTCGCAACTGCGCAAAAAAAAAGTCGCAACAAGGTAAAAAATTGACTAAATTTACTCCAGCTCAAACATGGAGCTGAAAAAGCTACTACCAAAGTAAAAAAAGGAAAAATTGCTTACGTGAAATTGCTTACAGGCTGAAACCAGTTGATAAATAAGTCACACATAAGCAAAAAAAAAAGTAAGGAAAAAATGACAAAAAAAAAAGAATACATAAGCAAACAATGATAAATGTCCCTCTATATGTGCACTATGCTATGCACCCATCTATTTCTTTTCCATATATTGTATTCTTTCACATATTCATATACTCAAACTTCTATACACTAGCTCTTTTACTGTGTTTCTCGGAAACTTATAAAATTTAGCTGCTAATAAAATCTATACCCTCTTAATTATATTCACAAGACTTCACAACAGAGATTGAAGTGCTGGCACTGCTCTCCCTCTATATATTCTCCCTTAAACAGTCTGTGTGCGTACTCTAGCAGCGTATCTTCATGCGGTGGTGCTCATGTACTGCGATAGTGATAGGATGAATGCAAATCCAAATAATCAAGAAGAAAGTACAGGCAACTCACCACGTTGTAGTAACTTCGTGTTTATTACTGGGACATGCAGGTAAAGCGGCTCCACGCCACACCGGGATGCCGAACACTAGTGGGTTAACCGATGACAGCTGTTTCTTTCCTTTCAGGAACTTCAACAGATCGTCCCTCTTAATTATATGATTGTTTCATTTTCACAAAGACTGCATATTTTATGCATTTGCACTCGCAGTTTATTTCTCATTCAAGCAGTTACACAACTCCTGATCCCAATCCATGTCATCTATTACAAGTACCATCACCAGGATGCCAATCAATCAATTTGGTACACTATAAAAACTCACTCTGGCAAGCCATTGAAAAAGGGGTACATCCCCAAAATGCATCTGGACACCATTTGCCCAGTACTGCCATCTTATTGCTGCCACAATTTGATATACAGTTTGCCTTTTATACGTGATTACCTTTCAAGCTCTGCAGTCTCCAGTCTGCCCGGATGCAGATTCGTGCCACCTCGCAGCGGAGCCTGCCAGCTTCCTTCCAGGATGAGCTCATACCCTGCTCACAGTGACACCTTCACCAACACAAGCCGATACATTGGCAACCACAGGTAACATTCACCCAAGGCTATATGTAATATACATTGGTTGATTTTTTTTTTAATTTTTGTCCCTGCAGTTATTGTCTATGAAAAGTTCAAATACAGGAAGTGTGGGTGAACAAGCAGGGCTCTGTGCAGTGAGGACAAGCAGGACTCTGTGCAGTGAGGACAAGCAGGGCTCTGTGCAGTGAGGACAAGCAGGGCTCCGTACACTGAGGACAAGCAGAGCTCTGCACACTGAGGACAAGAAGAGCTCTGTGCAGTGAGGACAAGCGGAGATCTGTACACTGAGGACAAGCAGGGCTCTGTGCACTGAGGACAAGCAGGGCTCTGTGCACTGAGGACAAGCAGGGCTCTGTGCACTAAGGACAAGCAGGGCTCTGTGCACTGAGGACAAGCAGGGCTCTGTACACTGAGGACAAGCAGGGCTCTGTACACTGAGGACAAGCAGGGCTCTGTACACTGAGGACAAGCAGGGTTCTGTACACTGAGGACAAGCAGGTCTCTGTATACTGAGGACAAGCAGGGCTCTGTGCAGTGAGGAAAAGCAGGGCTCTGTGCAGTGAGGACAAGCAGGGCTCTGTGCAGTGAGGACAAGCAGGGCTCTGTACACTGAGGACAAGCAGGGCTCTGTGCAGTGAGGACAAGCAGGGCTCTGTGCAGTGAGGACAAGCAGGGCTCTGTGCAGTGAGGACAAGCAGGGCTCTGTACACTGAGGACAAGCAGGGCTCTGTACTATGAGGACAAGCAGGACTCGGTACACTGAGGACAAGCAGGGTTCTGTGCAGTGAGGACAAGCATGGCTCTGTACACTGAGGACAAGCAGGGCTCTATACACTGAGGACAAGCAGGGCTCTGTACACTGAGGACAAGCAGGGCTCTGTACACTGAGGACAAACAGGGCTCTGTGCAGTGAGGACAAGCAGGACTCTGTGCAGTGAGGACAAGCAGGGCTCTGTGCAGTGAGGACAAGCAGGGCTCTGTACACTGAGGACAAGCAGGGCTCTATGCAGTGAGGACAAGCAGGGCTCTGTGCAGTGAGGACAAGCAGGGCTCTGTACACTGAGGACAAGCAGGGCTCTGTGCAGTGAGGACAAGCAGGTCTCTGTACAGCAAGAACAAGCAGGACTCTGTGCAGCGAGGACAAGCAGGGCTCTGTGCAGCGAGGCCAATGAGTGGAAGCAGGGCTCTGTGCAGTGAGGCTCTGTGACATGCTTCTGGCTCACACAGCAGGATGATTGACAAGCCAAGCGCCTGCACAGAGCCCTACGCCTATAATACTGTCTCCCATACACATGAATATAACTACTATAATACTGCCACCTATGTACAAGAATATTACGCCTATAATACTGACCCCCATATACAAGAATATAACTACTATAATACCGCTTCTATCATGTTAAGATTTAAGACTGTAGGAATCAATGACAAAATTGTTGTTTAATGTTATCTACTACAGGTCACATTGGTTGTTGCATAACAAAAAGACAGAGCTAAGACCCGTTGCATGAGGAAGAAATTCATCCAGCTGGTGCCCTCCAGAGATGCCCTTTTATAACAAATATGTGACAGGTAAAAAAAAATATAATTCACTGATATAGATATTCTGTTCATAGAAAATGCACTCTCAGAGACTTCTCATAGTAAATATATTGACTCCCCCCCCCCCCCCCCCCCCCATTTTCTATCTTTACTTTTAGTATCACCCCTGCTCTGTGCTCTGGAGAACTTCTGAAAAAGTGACACACTCTCCCCAAAGCACAAAAGCAATTTTCTGTGTCAGCAGGCTGTGAAAATCCGAACACATTATCACTAATAAGCTTCCTAACAAGTCCCAGATCGGATCGAGAGATGGGATCTGTCAGCTGCACATCTTCTGCCTTGAGAGCCTCCATTGACTTTCTCTTTAATGTAGGAAAACAAGGGCATTGGAGATGGCGACAAGTTCACATATATTTTCCCATTAAAACCAGGCAATTAATCTTCTTTCACGCTATATACAAGAAAATGTAAAACATTTACATCTATACACATATGACATAGTTACCAGATAGTAAATAATTATATACAGTATATACCCTGGTTATACCAGCTTGGTCCATATCACTATATACAGGAGATGTATAAATTATACACGCTGTACATAATTATATACAATATATAAACAAAATAGTTTTTACCTGTAATTTTGATTTCCTTGAGTCCTAAAGCAGCACAAAGATGGGATAATTCATCCCCCAGACTCCACCCTAGGACCGTCCACCTTGCAAAATAATCAAAAAATTAGAATTGTTAATTGCTGACCTGATAAGAACCCTCTCCTACAGATCACACATGCGTATTTAAAAATTACAGAAAAAATAGTATTGGGATGGTATTTGTGTGCTGCCTTAGGACTCAAGGAAATCAAAAATACAGGTAAGAACAATTTTGCTTTTCCTCTTGATCCTAAGGCAGCACATACAAATGGGATCTAAAATAGAACACCATGGGGAGGGTAAATCTTAAAAAGGACAATAGCATCAAAGGCTGAATTCTAAGCCTATACTCTAGACGAGGGGTCGGCAACTAGAGATGAGCAAACTTTAGAAAAAAATTGATTGGACCGATTAGCAGTATTTTCCGAAAAAATTTGTTTTGGGTCGAATTTATTTGCGGCGAATCTGTATTAAAAACGGCTATTTCTGACCTACAGAGAACCTCAATAGGGGTGTAGAACAGTTTGCTTTGTTCTAACATGCATATGGAGTGTAATAATGAAATAATACTGTTATTCAGTATGACATGCAGATTACAAGCATTGCTATTAGAATCACTGCTGCAGCGCCTCAATGTGGCAGCAGGGAGACCATATGGTGTCAAAAGTGAAGAGGATAAAGAGATTTTTGCATGTCCTTTTAATTTAATTTAATTTAATTTGAATTTATTTAAATTTTTTGAGTACCCATTCTGGTGAGCATGGAGCAGGCAGTCCTCCGCCAGACGAGATACCACCTGTTCTAGCCCCTGCCTCTCAGCACCCCCCGACTATGAAAGTTCAAATGTTTCATTTAATCCGTTATGGTTCATTGTTATCACTCCAAGCTGTTTCATATTGCGGCTGAATGGCACAGCCTGGAGGTGGCTGAAGCATTAGTAGACAATAGGGCTTCACAATCCCTAAGATTAAAAGATTAATTTTAAAATTGAAATTGAAGATTTATGGTAGCTAGTGCTACCGTAAAATATTTTTAGGCCCAGCTGCATCAGTAAACCATATACTGTCTGAATGGCACAGCCTGGAGTTGGCTGAAGTATGAGGAGACCATATAGTGGTGGCTGAATGACACAGCCTGGAGGTGGCAGCAGCATAAGGAGTCCTGAAAGTGACCCTAATGCAGAGGAATTTCTGAAACTGGGGACCAGCTCCTTAATTATGTTTTGCAGTATCCATGGCAGCACAATGACAGTGCCTGGAGGCTGTAGCATTAGCATGAGGAGACCATAGAGCAGCACAATGAGAGAGCCTCGTGGTGGCAACATCAGCATGAGGAGACTATAGATAAGCACAATGAGAGAGCCTGGAGGTGGAAACATCAGCATGAGGAGACCATATGGCGGCACAATGACAGAGTCTTGAGGTGGTAGCATCAGCATGAGGAGACCATATGGTGGCCCAATGACAGAGCGTGGAGGAGGTAGCATTTGCATGAGGAGACAATAGAGCAGCACAATGACAGAGCCTGGAGGTGGCAGCAGCAGCCTGAGGGCCATGCCAACTGAGGGTTGAGTCTGAGAAACCCACCGACTGGGACTGTTGGATGTCACTTGAGATGAAGTGGATGACCGAGTGAAACGATCAATCATGGCTGCTGAGTTGCTGGTCACAACATGACTTCTAGCTGACACCGGAAGCTCAGACATCTCTCTGCGACTCTGGCTGGCACACACCCCTACTCTGCTGCGACCTTTGTCTGCGCCTGATGAATTTATGCCTCTGCCACTCATCTGTGAATGTCCTGGCACTACTCTGCCTGAAATACTTATTGCGTATATGAGGGGAGTACAATACGCTTCATTATGCTTAAAACAATATTTTGTTTAAAACAGCAGCAGGTGTGTACTATTGGCAGTCCTTTCACAGTATCTAGGCCCTTGACAGATTAACTGGTACAAAATAGTACACTACTTAGATATTCATATGTGGTTTGCACTTATGAGGGCAGAAAAATGCATTACAGTACACTTAAAAATTTAAAAACACCAGCCGGTGAATACTTTTGCCTGGACTTTCACAGGATTTTGGCACTTGACAGATTAACAGGTACAAAATAGTACACTACTTAGATGTAGGTATGTGGTATGCACTTATGAGTAGAGATGAGTGAATCGAAGCTGACTAACCCAAATTCATTACGAATTTCCGGTAATCTTCGAATCGCAATTAATGCGAATATTGCCGCGATTCTATCACACAAATCGCTTCATTAAGCTCCATTTTACAACATTCAAGGCTCCAGGGCATCTAAAATGGTAGATCCACATGTCAGTACATGGGGAAAGGGACTCTGGGAAGGCGGGAAGGATAGGCGGGAAGGGAAGTAGGCGGAATGACCCTGAATCACATGCAGGATGCAGCCTATCAGCAGCCAGTGACCCCTGTGATGTCACAGTCCTATATAATTGGCAGCCATTTTGCGGCTCATCATATCATTCATTACACTGCATACAGATAGGACGGACATCACTGTGTTTGTGTGTGTGTGTTACAGCAGAGAAAAGCGCATTCCAGCAGCATCCTCCTAGTCACATCAGCGTTCTGGTGGACAGAGAGCAGTGTTTTTTTTACTGAAAAGGATTTTTGCTGCAGGCATTAACCTCCCAGTCACTTTCTTCAGCATTGTATTACAGAGAGGGGCAGATAGCTCTGTGTTGCCTCATACATTTAAACAAGCTGCATCAACTTCATAAACCTTAGCAGAGGAGGCAGGAATAATTTTTCTGCGCAATTCAGTGTCTGGTTATACTAGTCTGTAGGTAGTATAATAACCAGCAGTCCATTCCTAATAGTCTTTGAAGAGTGCAATTTTGTGTTTAGTACACAGGTTTTTTGGCTGCAGCACTGTTGTGTACTGCTGGTGTTTTTAAAAAATTTTTTAAGGGTACTGTAGCACATTTTTCTGCCCTCAGCAGTGCATACCGCATATGTACCTCTAAGTAGTGTACTATTTTGTAAGTGTTAATCTGTCAAGGGCCTACATACTGTGAAAGGACAGCCAAAAGTAATCACCGGCTGGGGTTTTAAATAAATTATAGAGTTTTTAGTGGTATTGTAGCGCATTTTTCTGCCCTCATAAGTGCATACCACATACCTACATCTAAGTAGTGTACTATTTTTTACTTGTTAATTTTCAAGGGCCTAGATACTGTGAAAGGACAGCGAATAGTACACACCTGCTGCTGTTCCAGACAAATACTATTGTAAGCGTAGTGAAGCATATTGTACTCCCCTCATATACGCAATAAGTATGTCAGGAAGGGTATTGCCAGGACATGCACAGAAGAGTGGCAGAGGCCTAAATTCATCAGGCACAGGCAGAGGTCGCAGCAGAGTAGGGGTGTGTGGCAGCCGGAGTCGTAGCGAGAGGTCTGAGATCCCGGTGTCTGCTAGCAGTCATGTTGCGACCAGCAACCCAGCAGCCATGATTGATCGGTTCACTCGGTCATCCACTTCATCCCAAGTGAGGGTCACTCGGTCATCCACTTCATCCCAAGTGAGGTTCACTCGGTCATCCACTTCATCCCAAGTGACATCCGACACCCCCAGTCAACAGTCGGTGGGTTCCTCAGACTCAACTCTCAGTTGGATTGGCCCTAATGCTGCGGCTGCCACCTCCAGGCTCTGTCATTGTGCTGCTCTATGGTCTCCTCTTGCTGATGCTGCCACCTCCAGGCTCTCTAATTGTGCTGTTCTATGGTCTCCTCATGTTAATGCTGCCACCTCCAGGCTCTCTAATTGTGCTGCTCTATGGTCTCCTCATGCTAATGCTACCACCTCAGGGCTCTCATTGTGCTGCCATGGATACTGCAAAACATAAAGGAGTATTCCAGGTCAAAACTTATATATATATATATATATATATATATATATATATATCTCAACTGGCTCCGGAAAATTAAACAGATTTGTAAATTACTTCTATTAAAAAAATCTTAATCCTTCCAATAGTTATGAGCTTCTGAAGTTGAGTAGTTGTTTTCTGTCTAACTGCTCACTGATGACTCACGTCCCGGGAGCTGTGCAGTTCCTATGGGTATATTCTCCCATCATGCACAGCTCCCGGGACGTGACATCATCATTGAGCAGTTAGACAGAAAACTTCAGAAGCTAATAACTAATGGAAGGATTAAGATTTTTTAATAGAAGTAATTTACAAATCTGTTTAACTTTCCGGAGCCAGTTGATATATATAAAAAAAAGGTTTTGCCTGAAATACCCCTTTAAGGTCCAGTTTCAGAAATTCCTTGCATTAGGGTAACTTTTAGCACTCCGGATGCCACCTCCAGGCTGTGCCATTCAGCCACTATATAGTTAGTATCCTCATTCTTCAGCCACCTCCAGGCTGTGCAATTCAGACACTATATGGTCTCCCTATTCTGCCACAAATTCCAATCAGTCATTCAGCCACTATATGGTCTCCTCATCCTGATGCCACCTCCAGGCTCTGTCATTGTGCTGCCATGTGACATGTGACTTCTTGTTAGATTTGGTCCTTTGCACCCACACGCCGGGCCGTGCACACTAAAACTTGGGAGTTAAAAGTTCAATTTCAAAATCCTCAATTTCGATTTAAAATTCTTACATTTCAATGATCTCCTCATGCTTTTGCCAACTCCAGGCTGTGCCATACAGACACTATATGGTCTTCTCATGCTTCTGCCACCTTCCAGGCTGTGTCATTTAGCCCCTATATGGTCTCCATATATTGACTGAATATTGTAGGAAACATGTGGGTATCCTTGAGTTACTCTCCCAGCATTATTGCCACGTTGATACCAAACCAGTACTAAAAGGAATATTGCCAAGGACTAGCAGAAACAGGGAACTGTGGATACTGACCACCGGCTGTTGGAATTGACTGACTATCACAGGTGATAGATTTACCATTTTGAAGTTCCTCAGTTCCAGTAGGCTTTAAGTTGTTCATTCTTTGTTGTGGTTCTTCATTTGTAGAATTAAGTCGTATCAAGTTTTCCTGTTCCTCCAATGAGCTAATGTCACTGGAACACACGATACTTATTTTGTCATCTAATGAAGGGTCCTTTTCTTCAGAGAACGTATGTATCATTTTATTATTTTTAATGTCAGGTGGTATTCTGACAATTTCTGATTGTAAAGGAATTTTGGAATCTGGCACACAGGTAAAAATAAGTATTTTTAAGCATACTGTAACACATATTTCTGCCCTCATAAGTGCATACCTCATACCTACATCTAAGTAGTGTACTATTTTGTACATGTAAATTTTCAAGGGCCTAGATACTGTGAAAGGACAGCGAATAGTACACACCTGCTGCTGTTCCAGACAAATACTATTGTAAGCGTAGTGAAGCGTATTGTACTCCCCTCATATACGCAATAAGTATGTCAGGAAGGGTATTGCCAGGACATGCACAGAAGAGTGGCAGAGGCCTAAATTCATCAGGCACAGGCAGAGGTCGCAGCAGAGTAGGGGTGTGTGGCAGCCGGAGTCGTAGCGAGAGGTCTGAGATCCCGGTGTCAGCTAGCAGTCATGTTGCGACCAGCAACCCAGCAGCCATGATTGATCGGTTCACTCGGTCATCCACTTCATCCCAAGTGAGGGTCACTCGGTCATCCACTTCATCCCAAGTGAGGTTCACTCGGTCATCCACTTCATCCCAAGTGACATCCGACACCCCCAGTCAACAGTCGGTGGGTTCCTCAGACTCAACTCTCAGTTGGATTGGCCCTAATGCTGCGGCTGCCACCTCCAGGCTCTGTCATTGTGCTGCTCTATGGTCTCCTCTTGCTGATGCTGCCACCTCCAGGCTCTCTAATTGTGCTGTTCTATGGTCTCCTCATGTTAATGCTGCCACCTCCAGGCTCTCTAATGGTGCTGCTCTATGGTCTCCTCATGCTAATGCTACCACCTCAGGGCTCTCATTGTGCTGCCATGGATACTGCAAAACATAAAGGAGTATTCCAGGCCAAAACTTTTATATATATATATATATATATATATATATATATATATATATATATCTCAACTGGCTCCGGAAAATTAAACAGATTTGTAAATTACTTCTATTAAAAAAATCTTAATCCTTCCAATAGTTATGAGCTTCTGAAGTTGAGTAGTTGTTTTCTGTCTAACTGCTCACTGATGACTCACGTCCCGGGAGCTGTGCAGTTCCTATGGGTATATTCTCCCATCATGCACAGCTCCCGGGACGTGACATCATCATTGAGCAGTTAGACAGAAAACTTCAGAAGCTAATAACTAATGGAAGGATTAAGATTTTTTAATAGAAGTAATTTACAAATCTGTTTAACTTTCCGGAGCCAGTTGATATATATAAAAAAAAGGTTTTGCCTGAAATACCCCTTTAAGGTCCAGTTTCAGAAATTCCTTGCATTAGGGTAACTTTTAGCACTCCGGATGCCACCTCCAGGCTGTGCCATTCAGCCACTATATAGTATCCTCATTCTTCAGCCACCTCCAGGCTGTGCAATTCAGACACTATATGGTCTCCCTATTCTGCCACAAATTCCAATCAGTCATTCAGCCACTATATGGTCTCCTCATCCTGATGCCACCTCCAGGCTCTGTAATTGTGCTGCCATGTGACATGTGACTTCTTGTTAGATTTGGTCCTTTGCACCCACACGCCGGGCCGTGCACACTAAAACTTGGGAGTTAAAAGTTCAATTTCAAAATCCTCAATTTCGATTTAAAATTCTTACATTTCAATGATCTCCTCATGCTTTTGCCAACTCCAGGCTGTGCCATACAGACACTATATGGTCTTCTCATGCTTCTGCCACCTTCCAGGCTGTGTCATTTAGCCCCTATATGGTCTCCATATATTGACTGAATATTGTAGGAAACATGTGGGTATCCTTGAGTTACTCTCCCAGCATTATTGCCACGTTGATACCAAACCAGTACTAAAAGGAATATTGCCAAGGACTAGCAGAAACAGGGAACTGTGGATACTGACCACCGGCTGTTGGCATTGACTGACTATCACAGGTGATAGATTTACCATTTTAAAGTTCCTCAGTTCCAGTAGGCTTTAAGTTGTTCATTCTTTGTTGTGGTTCTTCATTTGTAGAATTAAGTCGTATCAAGTTTTCCTGTTCCTCCAATGAGCTAATGTCACTGGAACACACGATACTTATTTTGTCATCTAATGAAGGGTCCTTTTCTTCAGAGAACGTATGTATCATTTTATTATTTTTAATGTCAGGTGGTATTCTGACAATTTCTGATTGTAAAGGAATTTTGGAATCTGGCACACAGGTAAAAATAAGTATTTTTAAGCATACTGTAACACATATTTCTGCCCTCATAAGTGCATACCTCATACCTACATCTAAGTAGTGTACTATTTTGTACATGTTAATCTGTCAAGGGTCTATATACTGTGAAAGGACAGCCAACAGTATACACCTGCTTCTGTTCTAGACAAATACTGTTTTAAGCAAAGTGAAGCATATTGTACTTCCCTTATATACGCAATAAGTATGTCAGGCAGAAAAGTGAAATTTCAATTACAAAAGCCACAATTTCAATTTCAAAATCTTACATTTAAATTTAAAAATCATAAATTTCAATGGTCCCGTCATGATGCTGCCAACCCTAGGCTGTGCCATTCAGCCACTATATGGGCTCGTTATGCTTTCCCCACCTCCAGGCTGTGTCATTCAGCCAATATATTGTTTTCTGATGCTGCTGGGACTGTCTTGGATATTACCTACAATTTTGTTATGGTAGAACTAGCAAACATACATGCTCAGTAGAGATTTTAACATTGATCATTTAATGTTAGTAGTTGTGAAGCCCTCTTATGTGTGCATCCTGCTGCCCGATCAAGGCTGTCTGTTTCAGAAACGTCTTGGCTTACTGATGCTGCTGGGCCTGTGCTTAAATTCTTTTGATGTTAGCACTAGCCAACATACATCTTCTATACAGATGTCAATATTAATATTTTAATGTTAGGGTTTGTGAAGCCCTTGTTACGCTGAGCGCTCCGGGTCCCTGCTCCTCCCCGAAGCGCTCGCGGCATTTCTCTCCCTGCAGCGCCCCGGTCAGACCCGCTGACCGGGAGCGCTGCACTGACATTGCTGGCGGGGATGCGATTCGCATAGCGGGACGCGCCCGCTCGCGAATCGCACCCCAAGTCACTTACCTGTCCCGGTCCCCGGCTGTCATGCTCTGGCGCGCGCGGCTCCGCTCTCTAGGGCGCGCGCGCGCCAGCTCTCTGAGATTTAAAGGGCCAGTGCACCAATGATGGTGTCTGGCCCAATCTTCCTGATTAGTTTCCACCTGTGCACTCCCTACTTATACCTCACTTCCCCTGCACTCCCTTGCCGGATCTTGTTGCCTTAGTGCCTAGAGAAAGCGTTTACTGTGTTTGTCCATACTGTGTACTTGACCTCCTGCTATTGCCATATTGACTACGATTCTTGCTGCCTGCCCCGACCTTCTGCTACGTCCGACCTTGCTCTTGTCTACTCCCTTGTACCGCGCCTATCTTCAGCAGTCAGAGAGGTTGAGCCGTTGCTAGTGGATACGACCTGGTTGCTACCGCCGCTGCAAGACCATCCCGCTTTGCGGCGGGCTCTGGTGAAAACCAGTAGCAGCTTAGAACCGGTCCACTAGCACGGTCCACGCCCATCCCTCTCTGGCACAGAGGATCCACCTCCAGCCTGCCGAATCGCGACAGTAGATCCGGCCATGGATCCCGCTGAGGTTCCCCTGCCAGTTGTCTCTGACCTCACTACGCTGGTCGCCCAGCAAGCCCGACAGATCACCCAACAAGATCACCAGCTGTCGTACTTGACCACCATGACACAGCAACTTCAGTCGCAGCTACAGCAGCTTCAGTCACAGCTACAGCAATTTCAGTCACAGCTACAGCAGCAACAACCATCTCCTCCGCCGGCTCCTGCACCTCTTCCGCAGCGAGTGGCCGCTCCTAGCCTCCGCTTGTCCCTGCCGGACAAATTTGATGGGGACTCTAGACTCTGCCGAGGTTTCCTGTCACAATGTTCCCTACATTTGGAGATGTTGTCGGACCAATTTCCTACTGAACGGTCGAAGGTGGCTTTCGTGGTTAGTCTCCTGTCTGGAAAGGCTTTGGCTTGGGCCACACCGCTCTGGGACTGCGATGACCCTGTCACCGCCACTGTACACTCCTTCTTCTCTGAGGTTCGCAGTGTCTTCGAGGAACCAGCCCGATCTTCTTCTGCCGAGACTGCCCTGCTGAACCTGGTCCAGGGTAATTCTTCAGTAGGCGAGTACGCCATCCGATTTCGTACTCTCGCTTCCGAATTATCTTGGAACAACGAGGCTCTCTGCGCGACCTTTAAAAAAGGCCTATCCAGTAACATCAAAGATGTGCTGGCCGCACGAGAGATTCCTGCCAATCTGCATGAACTTATCCATTTGGCCACCCGCATTGACATGCGTTTTTCGGAAAGACACCAGGAACTCCGCCAGGAAAAAGACCTTAATCCCTGGGCACCTCTCTCACGGTATCCCTTGCAATCTACCCCTGTGCCTCCCGCCGAGGAGCCTATGCAAGTAGATCGGTCTCGCCTGACTATTGAAGAGAGGTCTCGCCGTAGGGATAAGAATCTATGTCTGTACTGCGCTAGTACCGAACATTTCTTGGTGGATTGCCCGATTCGTCCTCCTCGTCTGGAGAATGCACGCACGCAACCTGCTCATGTGGGTCTGGCGTCTCTGGGTACGGAGTCTGCTTCTCCATGTCTCACTGTGCCCGTACGGATTTCTCCTTCTGCCGACTCCTCCTTCTCTGCCGTGGCCGTCTTGGACTCTGGTTCCTCTGGAAATTTTATTCTGGCCTCTTTGCTTGATAGGTACTGCATCCCGGTGATCCGTCTCATCAAGCCGCTCTACATTGCTTCAGTCAACGGAGTCAAGTTGAACTGCACTGTGCGTTTTCGCACAGTGCCTCTGCTTATGAGCATTGGACCACATCTCGAAAAGATTGAATTCTTGGTTCTGCCCGGCTGCACATCTGAAGTCCTTCTCGGTCTGCCATGGCTCCAGCACCATTCTCCCACCCTTGACTGGACCACCGGGGAGATCGAGAATTGGGGTCCTGCTTGCCGCAAAAAATGCCTCACGGCTGCTCCCAGCCCCGTCTGTCGGGCCTCAGTGTCCCCTCCTGTGCCTGGTCTCCCCAAGGCCTATCAGGACTGTGCCAAGCCTCACCCTCTGCCCTCCCTCCCCATTCCCACTCCTTCTGACCGGTCTGCCCAGGACTTCACTGTCCCCCAGAAGGAGACTCTACAATCGCTCCCAATGTCCTCGTCCCAGGTGGAGCGACATCCCGACAAAAAGAGGGGGAGACCTAAGGGGGGGGGGTACTGTTACGCTGAGCGCTCCGGGTCCCTGCTCCTCCCCGAAGCGCTCGCGGCATTTCTCTCCCTGCAGCGCCCCGGTCAGACCCGCTGACCGGGAGCGCTGCACTGACATTGCTGGCGGGGATGCGATTCGCATAGCGGGACGCGCCCGCTCGCGAATCGCACCCCAAGTCACTTACCTGTCCCGGTCCCCGGCTGTCATGCTCTGGCGCGCGTGGCTCCGCTCTCTAGGGCGCGCGCGCGCCAGCTCTCTGAGATTTAAAGGGCCAGTGCACCAATGATGGTGTCTGGCCCAATCTTCCTGATTAGTTTCCACCTGTGCACTCCCTACTTATACCTCACTTCCCCTGCACTCCCTTGCCGGATCTTGTTGCCTTAGTGCCTAGAGAAAGCGTTTACTGTGTTTGTCCATACTGTGTACTTGACCTCCTGCTATTGCCATATTGACTACGATTCTTGCTGCCTGCCCCGACCTTCTGCTACGTCCGACCTTGCTCTTGTCTACTCCCTTGTACCGCGCCTATCTTCAGCAGTCAGAGAGGTTGAGCCGTTGCTAGTGGATACGACCTGGTTGCTACCGCCGCTGCAAGACCATCCCGCTTTGCGGCGGGCTCTGGTGAAAACCAGTAGCAGCTTAGAACCGGTCCACTAGCACGGTCCACGCCCATCCCTCTCTGGCACAGAGGATCCACCTCCAGCCTGCCGAATCGTAAAATCATGCTGATGCCTGCTCCAGGCTGTGCGTTTCAGGAACTACTGGGCTTAGTGATGCTGCTGGCCTTAAATTCTTTGATGATAGCACAAGGCAACATACCTCTTCAATAGAGATTTCAAACATTGATCTTTCAATCTTAGGGGTTAAGAAATCTTCTTGAGTACTGCTGCTGTCTGCTCCTGACTGTGTCTTTCAGGAACTACTTGGCTTACTGATGCAGCTGGGCTTGGGCCTTACATTTTTGGATGTTAGCACTAGCTTACATACATGCTTAATTGATATTTCAACATTTATCTTTCAATGTAAGGGGTTATGAAACTCTCTTCTGTACTGTTGCTGCTGACTGCTCTTGTCTGTGTCATTCAGCAATTGCATGGTTTAGTGATGCTGCTGGGCTTGGGCCTTCAATTTTTACCATACATCTTCAATGGAAATTTCTAAATTCATCTTTTATTCTTAGAAATTGTGAGGCCCTATTGTCTCCTCATCTGCCGCCAACTCCAGGCTGTACCATTCAGACACTTTATGGTCTCCTCATGCTTCAGCCAACTCCAGGCTGTGCCATTCAGCCACTATATGGTCTCCTCCTACTGATGCCACCGCCAAGCTCTGTCATTGTGCTGCCATGTGACATGTGACTCCTTGTTAGATTTGGTCCTTTGTACCCACATGCCGGGGCCTGGGACACTAAAACTTGGGAGTTAAAAGTTCAATTTCAAAACCCTCAATTTCAATTTAAAAATCTTAAATTTCTATTTAAAATTCTTAAATTTCAATGGTCTCCTCATGCTTCATCCAACTCCCGGCTGTGCCATTCAGACACTATATGGTCTCCTCCTGCTGATCCCACCTCCAGGCTCTGTCATTGTGCTACCATGTGACTCCTTCTTAGATTTGGTCCTTTGTATCCAGGGCCCGGGACACTAAAACTTTGGAGTTAAAAAGTTATAATCTTATAATCTTAGGGATTGTTAAGGCCTAGTGTCTACTCCTGCTGCTGCCAACTCCTGGCTGTGCCATTCAGCCACTATATGGTCTCCTTTTGCTGCCAACACCTCCAAGCTGTGTCATTCAGCCACTATATGGTCTCCTCATGCTGCCGCCACCTCCACGCTGTGTCATTCAGCCACTATATGGTCTCCTCATGCTGCCAACGCCTCCATGCTGTGTCATTCAGCCACTATATGGTCTCCTCTTGCTGCCAACACCTCCACGCTGTGTCATTCAGCCACTTTATGGTCTCCTTATGCTGCCAACACTTCCACGCTGTGTCATTAAGCCACTATATGGTCTCCTCATGCTGCCAACACCTCCAAGCTGTGTCATTCAGCCTCTATATGGTCTCCTCATACTGATGCCACCTCCAGGCTCGGTCATTGTGCCGCTCTGCGGCAGTGATTCTAAAAGCGATGCAGGTAATTTGCATGTCATTCTCAATAACAGTATTATTTCACTACCCTAGCACACTCTATATGCATGTGAGAACACAGCAAAGTGTTCTACACCCCTATTGAGACTCTCTGTAGGCCAGAAATAGCCGTTTTTAATAAAGATTTGCTGCGAATAAATTTGGATCGAAACCAATTTTTTTGAAAAATTTGGCGAATCGGCCGAATCAAATTTTTCGAAAGTTCGCTCATATCTAGATGTGAAGTGACCAATTTTTTGCATTTTTTTGTATTTATGCTGTTGATGGTACAGGATCAGGAATGTGATAATTCAAATTGTATGGACAATAAGGCATGTGGCAATACCAATTATGTATTTTTTTTGTTTTTTATATGTCTTATTAGAGGGGAGAGTTTTTTATATTGTTTACAACATTTGTTTTTTTTAAATCTTTTTTAATGTTCTTATTTTTTTTTCATTAATCTATGTAAGCCATCTATTGATCGCCTATAATTGCCCCCCCCCCCCCCCCCCCAGGGACCAATTATAAGTGATCAGTAGATGGCTACACAGATTAATGTAAGCTATTGCCTGCGCCATATTCCCCTTACCTGACCCATTACGTAGATGTATGTCAAGGGTATGGAAGGCGGTAAGGGTGGCAAACACCTGAAACACGCGACTACTATTGTACCTCAATAGTTTTTATCCAATAAAGGACACAAGTGTTGCATGTATTTCGCACTGGACATTTTTTCTTTTTACAGAGAGAACCTTTAGGTCTCCTATGAGAAAATTCCACATTGTGAATTGAGCCACACTGTGCTGCAGACATTGTATGTGTGTGAACTTGACCTTATTCAGTAAATTATTTGTAATGAGAGAATAGGATCAAGCAATAGGATAAAAACACTTTAACGTTTCAGATGTCATGGCTCAGGCGTCAATAGTGCTCTCAGGATTTACTCTAAATGGTTGTTTGCAAATTGCTTTTATAAGGATTTATTTTTCTTAAAACTGTTTCTTAGAAATGGAAGGTGACGCGAAGGAGGATTAGTTAACACTTATACTATGTGTGTCTTATTTCCTTTTCACAGCTAGAGCACAATATAATGGTTCTGTAATGTAAAGCCTGTGGATCTGACTGCATAAAGTCAGTGAGGGGAGCCTGATTCCAGGGAATGTGTCGGTTGTTGAAGGGTGACAGCCGGATGTCAACCACCTTCCATCTCCATCCAGATCAATGGTTCGGTGAAAGCTGCTTGCATGGGACTTGTCATCTAACATCAATGCTTCACTGGCTGATTAAATGTCACATTTCTCATTATCACAAACAAAGAGCTCACCACCAACATGGAAGGCAAGAAATTCCCATATGATGGGGGAGGGGGCAACAAGTATAGGTTCGACAGATTTCATGTTGCGATATATCTAAGAATTTTACCAAGTTATGCATTGAATAGAAAAATGTACAATATGTTCTTTAAAAATCAGGGGTATCAGTTACTGGAAATGCGCTGCATACATAATTGAGTATCATAAATATTTTATCTACATGGAAGACTAGCCATACATCCACTGATACCGCTTGCTGTATATCCTTTGTATATGGTGTTCCCAGGGTGTATAGCACCTAAGATTTTCACTAATCACCTGTAGTCTGTGAGGGACCCCCCCTCTCCCCCCCAGTGCCCCTGCATAAAAAGTTAGGCCAGTTGGTGTTGCTTTGCGGATGGCCCCTACGTGAAAATAGGCCCAATGGCCTGCACCCATGATTACAATAATAACAGAAAAAAGGGCTGGCCTAGTGATGTCCCAGGCCAGCCCTGTTCCCTTACTTATGGCCCTGAGTGAGGTCACGTGGGCTTGGTAATCCTCCTGACCTGCATGCCCCACGTCACGCCAACTCCCATAGACATGAATGGATGGGGCGTGGCGTGACGTCACATCTCCAGTCCCGGAAATACAGAGGTTTCCGAGACTGGGGCAGCAGCCTGGCAGAGAATTCTGGGTTCTGCACGGAGATTGTGGTGTGGGGGTGCGCTGTGAATGGGGATTGTGATGCATGAGGAGTCTGACAGGTTTTAACTCAGACTTGCCACTTGTGAACCACTATCCCCATTCACAGCACATGCACAGGATGTCAACACGTCACTGGCAAGCAAGCCTTGCGTGTCAACCAAAGAAGCAGCGGGTCTAACGTCACATTGGGTTGGTGCTACAGTCTGGGGGGCATAGTGGACCCTCTACCACACCTCTTTGACACTCTGGGCCCTATAAGTGAGTGGTTTCTTATTTATTAATTTTTTTAAGCTAAAGAACAGATTCTATAAAGATATGCAAAGTTTCCATACACTATTATACATGACCATCCATACTGGTAAAGGGATTTAATTATTCTAATAGGATTTTAGACATTTTGTTGCCTAGAAGGAAATGGTAGTCAGTGTTTTTGTTTAAGTCTTCTGAAAAGCAAAGGCATCTGACCTGCAAAAATTGTGATACACCCTTCCCTGAGTACACTACTTGCTTGTCATGCCGCTCAGTGCTGCCATTTTTGGACAAACCCACTATCAGGGATATATACATGTGAGTGAAGGACTAATTGAAGAACTAATGGGCTCTTGGGCTTCTCCTGCCAAGAAAAAGTCCAGATATAGATTCTCCTACAGAATCGTCTATGATAACGATTTATCTTCTGACAAGGAGGCTGAAGAGTTAGGGAAATTATATTTTCTGTCTGATAAGAAACTTATCAGATTAATGCAGGCTGAGGGCCAGCCTGGTGTGCCAGAAGAAATTCCATCCAGTTCTAGGGGATGATGCACAGGATTTAATGCACAGGATTTTCTGCTGGGGATTTCAACGTAAACTAGAGCACAGCTTCTAATCAGCAGTTACAAATCGGCAGCGTCAAATCTGCACAGGATCCTGTATGTGTGAACGTACCCTAAAGTACCCTAAAGTACTGCAGTCAGGGCCAGATTAAGGCTGCCTGGAAGATGGAGCACTTCAGTATGATGGGGCCCCCAAACAATCCCCCCCAAGACAGTCCCCCCTTTCCTCCCACTGAGACTTGTTCCCCTCCCACTGAGACTTGTTCCCCTCCCACTGAGACTTGTTGCCGGCTAGCAGGGGTGGACTGAGAACTCATGGAGCCCCCCATGCACCCAGACTCATATAGATGCCCTGCCCACACACAATAAATAAATTTTTCAATTCATAAAGAAAATATAGCAAAATAACCCAATTTTGCTAAGTTTTTGGGGGTGTAGGTTTTGTTATATTTTTCTACTTTTTGTTAGAAAATTTACATGCATAACATTTTTCCATTCTGAACCCTATAACACTTTTATTTTTCCGTATACAAGACTATATGAGGGACCATTTTTTTGTGCCGTGGTCTATAGTTTTTATCGGTATAATTTTTGTTTAGATGGGAATTTTTTATCGCTTTATATAAAAAAAAATTATGGTATACGATGTGACCAAAACGCAGCAATTCTAGACTTTGGTATTTTTTTTTACATTTAAGCCATTCACTGTTGTCTCCTAATCTGACCACTGAGTGACATCGCCCCCTGACTTCACCGGTAACATCACCCCCGATATCACCACTAAGTGCTCACTGACATCAACCCCCAACAAGTAATGTAATGTATGTACACAGTGACCCCCACCAGCAGAATAGTGATTACAGCTCTGGGGTATAATACAGGATATAACCAAGGATCAATACAGGATAAGTAATGTAATGTATGTACACAGTGACCCCACCAGCAGAATAGTGAGTGCAGCTCTGGAGTATACTACAGGATATAACTCAGGATCAGTGCAGGATAAGTAGTGTAATGTATGTACACAGTGACCCCACCAGCAGAATAGTGAGTACAGCTCTGGAGTATAATGCAGGATATAACCCAGGATCAGTACAGGATAAGTGATATAATGTATGTACACAGTGACCCCACCAGCAGAATAGTGAGTACAGCTCTGGAGTATACTACAGGATATAACTACAGAAAAAAAAAATCCTGGACTGGTTCATGGACGTCTGTTATCATGTACTGGGGGCATGGGATGCGGGACCAGCTCAGGGCCAAAAAAAAAAAAAAAAAAATACATTGTATATTCTGTTTTTCTGTTTGCGGTGTTTGTTGGTGGTTTGACACATATTTATTATTTTGGGTGGGGAAATGCAACCGGACCAGTTTTTAGTTATTACTGTTGTTATTATTATTACTGTAAGTATTATTATTATTGTAGAGTGTTTAGTAGTTGTTGTTATTATAGCGGTGTGTTTGGTGAGAATGAGGCTGGACTAGAAGATACTTGGTTAGACATTTTTGGACTTATATGGACTCATTTTTGTATATATTATACAAGTGTATGTTGTTTGTATTATTGTTATGGTGATGTATTGTAATGTTTTATATTTTTTAATAAAAGATCTACAGGATATAACTCAGGATCGGTACAGGATAAGTAATGTATGTACACAGTGACCCCACCAGCAGAATAGTGAGTACAGCTCTGGAGTATAATACAGGATATAACTCAGGATCAGTACAGGATAAGTAATGTATGTGTCACGATGCCGGCTGGCAGGAGGTGGATCCTCTGTGCCAGAGAGGGATAGCGAGGACCGTGCTAGTGGACCGGTTCTAAGACACTACAGGTTTTCACCAGAGCCCGCCGCAAAGCGGGATGGTCTTGCTGCGGCGGTAGTGACCAGGTCGTATCCACTAGCAACGGCTCACCTCTCTGGCTGCTGAAGATAGGCGAGGTACAAGGGGGTAGGCAGAAGCAAAGTCGGACGTAGCAGAAGGTCGGGGGCAGGCGGCAAGGTTCGTAGTCAGGGGAGATAACAGAAGGTCTGGTACACAGGGTATAAACACACAAAAACGCTTTCACTAGGCTCAAGGCAACAAGATCCGGCAGGGAAGTGCAAGGGAGGAGACTAGATATGGCCAGGGAACAGGTGGGAACCAATTAAGCTAATTGGGCCAGGCACCAATCATTGGTGCACTGGCCCTTTAAGTCTCAGGGAGCTGGGGCGCGCCGCCCTAGAGAGCGGAGCCGCGCGCGCCAGCACATGACAGCAGGGGACGGGAACGGGTAAGTGACCTGGGATGCGATTCGCGAGCGGGCGCGTCCCGCTGTGCGAATCGCATCCCCAACGGCCATGACAGAGCAGCGCTCCCGGTCAGCGGGACTGACCGGGGAGCTGCAGGGAGAAAGACGCCGTGAGCGCTCCGGGGAGGAGCGGGGACCCGGAGCGCTAGGCGTAACAGTACCCCCCCCTTAGGTCTCCCCTTCTCTTTATCGGGTAACTGCCTCCCCTGGGATGAGGACACCGGGAAAGGATGGAGGGGTTCCTCAACGGCAGGCAGAACCGCAGGAGTGGGAATGGGGAGAGAGGGCAGAGGGCGAGACCTGGCACGGGGCAGTGTGACACCAGGACGAGGGCCATGAGGGGACACAGAAGCTTGCCTGATGGAACTGGGAGGGGGGGAAGGGCATTTCCTGTGGCAGGCAGAGTCCTTAATGACCTTAGGGGGACCGGACACTGAGGGAACCACAGAGTCACGGGAAGGGTTACTGGGAACCGGTCTTAGACAGTCCTTGGAACAAGAGGGCCCCCAACTCTTGATCTCCCCAGTGGACCAATCCAGGGTTGGGGAATGAAGTTGAAGCCAGGGAAGTCCAAGGAGAATTTCCGAGGTGCAATTAGGGAGGACCAAAAGTTCAATCCTCTCGTGATGAGATCCGATGCTCATTAGAAGGGGCTCCGTGCGGAAGCGTATGGTACAATCCAACCTGGCTCCGTTGACCGCGGAAACGTGGAGTGGCTTGACAAGACGGGTCACCGGAATGCGGAATTTATTCACTAAGGATTCCCGAATAAAATTCCCAGAAGCTCCAGAGTCCAGGCAGGCCACGGCTGAGAGGGGAGAGCTGGCAGAAGTGGAAATCCGAACAGGTACCGTGAAACGTGGAGAAGCCGACTTGGCATCAAGAGACGCCACACCCACGAGAGCTGGGTGCGAGCGTGCGTTTCCCAGACGTGGAGGACGGATTGGGCAATCCACCAAAAAATGTTCAGTACTGGCACAGTATAGACAAAGATTCCCTTCCTTGCGGCGATTCCTCTCTTCCAGGGTCAGGCGAGACCGATCCACTTGCATGGCCTCCTCGGCGGGAGGCCTAGGCGCAGATTGCAGTGGAGACTGTGGGAGAGGTGTCCAGAGATCTAAGTCTTTTTCCTGGCGGAGCTCTTGATGCCTCTCAGAAAAACGCATGTCAATGCGAGTGGCTAGATGAATGAGTTCATGCAGGTTAGCAGGAGTCTCTCGTGCGGCCAGAACATCTTTAATGTTGCTGGATAGGCCTTTTTTAAAGGTCGCGCAGAGAGCCTCATTATTCCAGGATAGTTCAGAAGCAAGAGTACGGAATTGTATGGCGTACTCGCCAACGGAGGAATTACCCTGGACCAGGTTCAGCAGGGCAGTCTCAGCAGAAGAGGCTCGGGCAGGTTCCTCAAAGACGCTTCGAATTTCCGAGAAGAAGGAGTGTACAGAGGCAGTGACGGGGTCATCGCGGTCCCAGAGCGGTGTGGCCCATGACAGGGCTTTTCCAGACAGAAGGCTGACTACGAAAGCCACCTTAGACCTTTCAGTAGGAAACTGATCCGACATCATCTCTAAGTGCAAGGAACATTGCGAAAGAAAGCCACGGCAAAACTTAGAGTCCCCATTAAATTTGTCCGGCAAGGACAGGCGGAGGCTAGGAGCGGCCACTCGCCGCGGAAGGGGTGCTGGAGCTGGCGGAGGAGATGATTGTTGCTGCTGTAGCTGCGACTGTACTTGCTGTAGTTGTGACTGGAGTTGCTGTGTCATGGTGGTCAAGTACGACAGCTGGTGATCTTGTTGCGCTATCTGTTGCGACTGCTGGGCGATCTGACGAGCTTGCTGGGCGACCAGCGTAGGGAGGTCAGCGACCACTGGCAGAGGAACTTCAGCGGGATCCATGGCCGGATCTACTGTCACGATGCCGGCTGGCAGGAGGTGGATCCTCTGTGCCAGAGAGGGATAGCGAGGACCGTGCTAGTGGACCGGTTCTAAGACACTACAGGTTTTCACCAGAGCCCGCCGCAAAGCGGGATGGTCTTGCTGCGGCGGTAGTGACCAGGTCGTATCCACTAGCAACGGCTCACCTCTCTGGCTGCTGAAGATAGGCGAGGTACAAGGGGGTAGGCAGAAGCAAAGTCGGACGTAGCAGAAGGTCGGGGGCAGGCGGCAAGGTTCGTAGTCAGGGGAGATAACAGAAGGTCTGGTACACAGGGTATAAACACACAAAAACGCTTTCACTAGGCTCAAGGCAACAAGATCCGGCAGGGAAGTGCAAGGGAGGAGACTAGATATGGCCAGGGAACAGGTGGGAACCAATTAAGCTAATTGGGCCAGGCACCAATCATTGGTGCACTGGCCCTTTAAGTCTCAGGGAGCTGGCGCGCGCGCGCCCTAGAGAGCGGAGCCGCGCGCGCCAGCACATGACAGCAGGGGACGGGAACGGGTAAGTGACCTGGGATGCGATTCGCGAGCGGGCGCGTCCCGCTGTGCGAATCGCATCCCCAACGGCCATGACAGAGCAGCGCTCCCGGTCAGCGGGACTGACCGGGGAGCTGCAGGGAGAAAGACGCCGTGAGCGCTCCGGGGAGGAGCGGGGACCCGGAGCGCTAGGCGTAACAGTATGTACACAGTGACCTCACCAGCCTCCAGATGTTTCAAAACTACAACTCCCAGCATGCCTAAACAGCCTTTGTCTGTCCAGGCATGCTGGGAGTTGTAGCTGTGCAACACTTGGAGGCACCCTGGATGGGAAACACTGATTGTACACAGTGACTCCACCAGCAGAATAGTGAGTGAAGCTTTGGAACTCACATGTATATACTGTATATTAGTGTCTTCCAACCAGGGTGCATCTAGCATCCTGGGAGTTGTAGTTTTGCAACAGCTGAAGGCACCCTGGTTAGGAAACACTGCTGTATACAGTGACTTCACATCAATAGATTGCAGGAATAACTCACCACATACACTCTCCTCTCCTGGCTGCTCCAGGAACTTTAGCTCCGCCCCAAAGTCACTTGATCGTGACATCACCACAGGTCCCTAAAGAAATCTTCCCCTCCAGCATTCAGAAGGTACAAAGCAGGTCCTGATCGGGCAGTCACTGCCATTATGTTCTGTGTGGAGATCCCTGTTTTTACGTGACTGCCTGATGCAGAGGGAGTGGGGCCCCCTTTCTCTCCTGGCCGTGTGGGGCCTGGAGCATGAGCTTCAAAGGCTCCTATGATAATCCGGCCCTGACTGCAGCCTAATACAATTTATCTCCTATCCGCAGGATAAGTGTCTGATGGCGGGGGGTCTGAATGATGGGACCCCTGCAATCTCCTGTACGGGACCCCAGCTCTGCCACAGCTCTCACCATGCAGGAGACATGTCAGTCGCAGCATGACGCCGCGGATGACATGCCCCCTCCATGGAGAGGCGGAGATGCAGCATTTGTGCATCCCCGCCTCTCTCTTATAGAACTGAATGGAGGGGGCATGTCTGCTGACCTCTTAGTGAGGTCGACAACACAAGCATCAGACGCACAGAGCCGCGGCATTACCGATTTCCCCCTTACGGGAGATTGCAGGGGGTCACACTTATCCCCTATACTTCGGTTTTTCGTATCCTTTTTGATACTTAAAGTGCCATTAAGTCAGCAGAATTTGGTCTATATTAGTAATATCCTAAATATCGCCTCTCCTATGTCCGTAGTACCTCGTCTTCTGCCTTCTCATATGGTATCACACCTGGACATGAGGGGGAGCATCCTAGGAATTCCCTGTGGGAAAGTCTACACCTCCTTGTGTGGCTTTATCCCCTTAAGGACCAAGACCATTTTCACATTAAAGGGGTACTCCCCTGGAAAACATTTTTTTCTCGAATCAACTGGTGCCAGATTTGTAAATTATACAGCAGTAAGATAGGATAGAGGAGAGCACACAAGAGGCAGACATCACCTATACTGGAGTTAAGCGCGGTCTCAGCAACCTAGCTCTGTGTCTCCTGCGGGGAGCACATACACAAAGTATGAAGTATCAATAAGAACAAATAAAAAATCATGTACGTGCACTCACCGCTCGGCGGAGATAGTTGCGTGACGGAGTCCGGTTACGGGGAGCTGGGTCTCAGCATCAGCGCAGGTAGAATGGCGCTCGGAGGCTACACCGGCAGTTTCGCACGTGCTTTTTTATTCAGATTTGTAAATTACTTCTATTTAAAAATCTTAATCCTTCCAGTACTTATCAGCTGCTGTATGTTTCAGAGGACTTCTTTTCTTTTTGAATTTCATTTCTGTCTGACCACTGCTCTCTGCTGATATCTCTTTCCAGGATAGATTTGCTATGGGGATTTGCTCTTACTCTGGACAGTTCCTAAAATAGACAGAGGTGTCAGCAGAGAGTACTTGTATCAGACAGAAAGGAAATTCAAAAAGAAAAGAACTTCCTCTGGAACATACAGCAGCTGATAAGTACTGGAAGGGTGAAGATTTTTAAATAGAAGTAATCTACAAATCAAAAAATACACAATGTAGCCCGGACCTTCTAGGTGAGTAAATGAAAATAGATATACGTGGATCGTGCTTCAATAATAATCAATATTTATTATAAAATATGAATAAGATTAGGTACTTCTCACAGGGCCCTTGTGAGAAGAACATACATATTAAAAGGCAACCTAACAATAAATTTAGGCATATAGTAGTTAAAACTATAATTCTGGCATAAGATAATAAGATAACAAAGTAAGATCTGTACCAAACAAACATATTAAAGAGTTACTCTTCTGAGTATTTAGGGCAGATATGTCCCTTTTAGATACAGTAGCAAACAGTCTTTAATATTAGATATTGTTACCGGTCTTTGAAAGGTAACTCAGGCGATGGGTGTTGTTCCCGCAATGACTGGGATACCCAGTCATTGCGGGAACAACACCCATTTTTCTAAATTTGAAGCTCTCTGCTTGTAAGGAAAATGGACATGCCATATAAATTATATATTGATTCACATATACAATGGGCCTCATTTACTAAGCTGAAACCGACCAGTTTTTGTCTGGTTATTTTGGCGCAGAGTGTCTGAGACATGTCTGCGCGAGTCTGCGACAGTGTGCGCCTGGAAAATCCAACAAACCCGACATTGCACTGTGAAAAGACGAAAAGGGGTCGTGGCCTGTCGCAAAGGGGGCAAGGTCGTACCGAAAAGGGGCGTGGTTTCACAACCTGACCGATTTACTATTGAATTCACAGAAAATCCTGTGGGTAAATGAATGGAAATATCCACCTAGAAAAAGCTGGTCAGAAAATGTTCCCGACTTTTCCCAATAGTAAATAGAGAGGAATCCTGCAAGTCTGAAACAACTTTTCCCACTAGTAAAAACCCGACACTCTTAGTAAATGAGGCCCAATATGTCTACTTTATGTTTGCATCATAAAGTTGACGTGTTTTTAGTTTTTGAAGACATTAGAGAGCTTCAAAGTTTAGGAGCAATTTTCAAATTTTTCGCAAAAATGTCAAAATCTGAATTTTTTCAGGGATCAGTTTAGTTTTGAAGTGAATTTTTGTGTCTTTATGTTAGAAATACCCCATAATGGACCCCATTATGAAAACTGTACCCCTCAAAGTATTCAAAATGTTAGAAAATGTGTTAACCCTTTAGGCGTTTCACAGGAATAGCAGCAAAGGTGAGGAGAAAATTCAAAATCTCCATTTTTTACTCTAACATGTTCTTGTAGACCAATTTTTTTCATTTTTACAAGAGGTAAAAGGAGAAAAAGCCCACTAACATTTGTAACCCAATTTCATTCCAGTAAGTAAATACCTCATATGTGGATGTAAAGTGTTCTGCGGGCACAGTAGAGGGCTCAGAAGAGAAGGAGAAACAATGGGATTTTGGAGAGCAAATTTTGCTGAAATGGTTTTTGAGGGACATGTAGCATTTAGGAAGCCCCTATGGTGCCAGAACAGAAAAAAAAAAAAAACAACACACATAGCATACTATTGTGGAAGCTACACCCCTCAAGGAAAGTAATAAGGGGTACAGTGAGCCTTAACACCCTACAGGTGTTTGACGACTTTTCGTTAATGTCGGATGTGTAAATGAAAAAACTATTTCACTAAAATGCAGTTTTTTCCCCAAATTTTACATTTTTACAAGGTGTGATAGGAGAAAATGCCCCCAAAGTTTGTAACCCCATTTCTTCTGAGTATGGAAATACCCCATGTGTGGATGTCAAGTGCTCTGCTGGTGCACTACAATGCTCAGAAGAGGAGTCACATTTGGCTTTTGGAAAGCAAATTTTGCTGAAATGGTTTTTGGGGGGCATGTCGGATTTAGGAAGCCCCTATGGTGCCAGAACAAAAAAAAAACACATGGCATACTATTTTGGAAATGACACCCCTCAAGGAATGTAGAAAGGGGTACAGTGAGCCTCAACACCCCACAGAATTTTCTCTCCCCCAAATTTGTAATACCATTTCTTCTGAGTATGGAAATACCCTATATGTGGATGTAAAGTGCTAAGCGGGCGAACTACAATGCTCAGAAGAGAAGGAGCGCCATTGGGCTTTTGGAGAGAGAATTTGTTAGGAATGGAAGTCGAGGGCTATGTGCATTTACAAAGCCCCCATGGTGCCAGAACAGTGGACCCCCCACATGTGACCCTGTTTTGAAAATTACACCCCTCACGGAATGTAATAAGGGATGCAGTGAGCATTTACACCCCACTGGCATTTGGCAGATCTTTGGAACAGTGGCCTGTGCAAATGAAAAATTAAACTTAATTTTCACGGACCACTGTTCCAAAAAATCTGTCAGACACCTGTGGGCTGTAAATGCTCACTGCACCCCTTATTACATTTTGTGAGGGGTGTTGTTTCCAAAATGGGGTCACATGTGGGGGCGGTCCACTGTTCTGGCACCATGGGGGCTTTGTAAACACACATGGCCTTCAATTCTGGACAAATTCTGTCTCCAAAAGCCCAATGGAGCTCCTTCTCTTCTGAGCATTGTAGTGCGCCCGCAGAGCACATTATATTCACATATGGTGTATTTCCATAATCAGAAGAAATGGTATTGCAAATACTTTTTTTTTTGGGGGGGGGGGGGGGGGGGGCTTTTTTCCTATTTCCCCTTGTTTTCCCTTTTTGTTCTGCCTTTCCATTTTTTTTTCATTTTCACATCCAACTTTAATGAAAATTCGTCAAACACCTGTGGAGTGTTAAGGCTCACTATACTCCTTGTTACATTCCGTGAGGGGTTTAGTTTCCAAAATGGGGTCACATGTGGGTAATTAGTTTTTTGCATTTATTTCAGAACCGCTGGAAAATCAGCCACCCCTGTGCAAATCACCAATTTAGGCCTCAAATGTACATAGTGCACTCTCACTCCTGATCCTGTTGTGTGCCCGCAGAGCATTTTACGTCCACATATGAGGTATTTCCATATTGCATTACAAATTTTGGGGGCTTTTCTTCCTCTTACTCTTGTGAAAATGAAAATTATGGGGCAACACCAGCATGTTAGTGTAAAATTTTAATTTTTTTTACACTAACAGGCTGGTGTAGACCCCAACTTTTTCTTTTCATATGGCGTAAAAGGAGAAAAAGACCCCCAAAATGTGTAACACAATTTTTCCCGAGTACAAGAAAGCTCAAGAAAGAAGATTTGGTTAGTCGCCGATGTTTTCCCTTTTCATCTTTTTCTATATGAATTACCGACTAATGCTAGACGTCAGAGCACCACTGAACTTCACTAGACAGTGTCTTACTACACTCTGCTGCAATATTTCTTTGGGTATGCAGAAGTAAGCAGTGCCGAGCTATCTTGTTCCTATGTTAAGATTTATATAACTAGTCAGTTTTCCCTTAGTCTGTCAGCTGCACAATAATGGGGTAAATATCCATCGCTGTGAGTTGCAAGAACATAGAAATAATATTAATGATCCAATAAAGACAAAGAATAATGCCCCCATAGGGGATATAAGTCCCCAGTTGCCATACTACCCATGAGTAATTATAAAGTAGCACAATAAAAAACTGAAAAGAGAGAGAAGCTTGGGCTGCTAACACTAAATAAGAGATGAAATGGGCACTGTCAAATACAAAAACTTTTGATATGTAACTTTTGATATGTTGTAAAGCATGCACAACCAATAGGTTTTAAAATTGCTTTCATTTGAAAATTTTCTGTATTTCATACTGAAAAAGCCAGTCAAACAACTGTCCCCCCCCCCACCCGCGCCCGCTTGGACACAAACTAGTCCTGCTGTGTCCATGCATCATCAGCTACGTCATGGACACACTTCCTTGATTGACAGCTGTGAGTGCAGGGCTCAGAGCTGGAGGTAAAATCCTCCCACTGTCAGCTTGTGTCCCGCTACTGTCAGTGAGGACAAGCTGGGAGTTGTAGTTTTGTTAATGCTAGGGGAGATGTGAGCAGACAGCATACTGAGGGAGGGGGCGGAGACCTGCACAGTGAGGCCACGCCCCCTCCCTATGAGAGGAATTCAGACTAGTGAACTAAATTGAAAGTGTAATAAAAAAAATAAAGGTGCTAGACACATAAAAATTAGACGTACATGGTCAGAATTAGGTACTGAGTGATATATTAAAAAAATTTGTTTTTTGGATCTGACGGGTACGCTTTAACTACTTAAATCTTAACTTCCCTATTGTCCTGTCAGCAGCACAATAATGGGGATGACAATACCTAGAGTGGGTCTCCACTTTAGCTATATCAATAGACCGGACAAAAGCAGATTCTTCTGAAGATAAGCTGTCCATCTAAGAGGTTTTAAAAAAGGTAAGAGGTGTACTACATGAGGCACTCTTAAAAATGTGTACCAAGGGGACCTTAACCTCGTTCAGTCCAAGTGGGGCCGTAGAATGGGCCGTGAATGCTCATGAATCTAATGCTGCCATCAGAATAACAATACAAATATAACCACATATCCATTGGGATGTGATTGGCTTCGACACCTTCTTGCTTCTTTTTGCCCCCTGGTAAAGAATGAAAAGATTATCTTCTTTCCTGAAGGAACAAGTTCTTTCCAGATATAATTTAAAGCTCTCACCAAGTCTAGATTCTGTAGGCTGTCATCTTCACCTATGGATGAATCAGAAGTATAACTAGTTGACATTATTAACTGGCTTCGATTTCAAAAAGTACTTAAGGTGTGAAGCCAAGACTGGAAGAATTACAAAGGCACTCAATGGGTACAGTGTGACTTCTTCTTTATTTCATAATATCCAAACAGACAGGTTAAGGCGGCAACATGCTGCTTCAAGTGCGAGACTCCAGTGCGCACTAATAGGTGACAACTGTTTCTTTCCCTTCGAAACTTCAACAGACCATCTACAAATGCCTATTGTAGCAGTATAGTTCTCAACCAGTATTAGGCACTAATAGCAGGTGATTATGGCTTTTAGTGCTCTGCCCACCCTAACTGGGTGGCTACTATTCAGTTGTTGTACACACCAGTGCTGCAGCACACAGTCACTGTATACTACACCCAAAATTGCACTTTCTTTGTCAATCTCTCTCCCTTCCCTATCAGTGCTTCTAGGCTGGATTTGAGCTTGAGGTGAATTGCTGCTGTAAAAATGCTTTTCTGTGCAACACACACTGCTCTCTGTCCCTCTCTCTCTGCAATAGAATGCTGAAGTGAGTGGCCGCAAGATGGCTGCTGAGTATATAGGGCTGTGACTTCACAGGGGTGGCTGGCTGCTGATAGGCTGCATGCTGCATGTGATTCAGGGTCATCCCGCTTACCCTTGTTCCCGCCTTCCCAGCCTTCCTTGCCCCATGTCCTGACATGTGGAGCCACCATCTTAGATGCCCTGGATCCTGGACCGCACTAAATGGAGTTTAATGAAGCGATTCGTGCTATCGAATTGCGTCGATATTCGCTTTTGTTGTGAGGCAAATTTTTCCTGAAATTCGTAACGAATTCGGATTCGTAAGACTTGATTCACTCATCCCTACTCTTCACAGTGGAAACAGCTGCAGCCACTTTAGAAGACAAAAGTTGCAGACTTGTCTCTTCCAAGGGCTTAAACGGTTGATCACCGTTCTGATGGAACTTTTAACTTCCTGATTCAAAAATAATTTCCTAAAGAAGAAAGCTGACATAGCTGAGACCTGGACAATTGATGCAGTGCTTGGTGAAAGTCTTTTTTCAAATCAGTCATACAATGATTCTAGAATCTGATCTAGAATCTATTGCTAGACTTACTTGCTTAAAGGCTGAGAGAATGTCGTCTCTTGCCACACCAGAGTCAACATGCTCCTGAATTTTATTAAGCAGCTTTTTTAATGACTGTCAGACTTTTTGAGTGGCAACACTACTGAAAGCTATTTTGATCTTGCTTGAAAGCCACTTCAATCCTGCAATCCATAGGATCTCGCAAGTTGGTCTCATCTTTAGCTGGGACAATGGTTTACTTGGACAATTTAGCTATCGCAGTGTACGCAGAGGAGCTTCAGGATCTTTTGACCGAGATTCCTCAAGTGGATACAGCTTAGCTTAAACCCTTTAGAGACCACCGGGGCCTTCTTTGTCCTCCCCGGAGCGATCACAGCGTTCTCCTGTTTGCAGCGCCCCGGTGACCGGGTGCGCTGCGATAATGTCTCTAGCCGGGATGCGATTCGCGATGCGGGATGCGCCCGCTCGCGGTGCACATCCCGACCCGCTTACCAGACTTGCTCCCCGTCTATGCTGCCCCGGCGTGCGCGGCCCCGCTCCCTAGGGCGCGCGCGCGCCGGGTCTTTGCGATTTAAAGGGCCGGTGCGCCACTGATTGGCGCATGGGTTTTAATTAGTGTCTTCACCTGTGCACTTCCCTATATTACCTCACTTCCCCTGCACTTCCTTGCCGGATCTTGTTGCCATTGTGCCAGTGAAAGCGTTCCTTGTGTGTTCCTAGCCTGTGTTCCAGACCTCTTGCCGTTGCCCCTGACTACGATCCTTGCTGCCTGCCCTGACCTTCTGCTACGTCCGACCCTGCTCTTGTCTAATCCCTTGTACCGCGCCTATCTCAGCAGTCAGAGAGGTTGAGCCGTTGCCGGTGGATACGACCTGGTTGCTACCGCCGCTGCAAGTCCATCCCACTTTGCGGCGGGCTCTGGTGAAAACCAGTAGCAACTTAGAACCGGTCCACCGACACGGTCCACGCCAATCCCTCTCTGACACAGAGGATCCACCTCCAGCCTGCCGAATCCTGACACTTTGTTTTTTACTATTCAGTGTTTATCAGACTGGAGACCACGTCGTCTACCTTAAACGCCCTTGTCCCTTTATAAGTGGACAGAATTTCTTCTAGTACAGTAGGCTGGCTCTCAGCCTGCACTACTTTGATAAGTTTCTGGGTCTGAAAGGATACAACTTTCCTAACTCTTCAGAAGAGAAATATTTATCCTAGATTATTCTGCTGGAGCGTATATACCTGGACTTTTTCTTGGCAGGAGGAGCTCAGGAGCCCTTTAGTTCTTCAATTAGCCCCTGTTTAAAGTCCTTCACTCATGTACATATCCCTCGTAGTAGGTTTGTCCAAAAGTGGTGGCACTGGATGGTATGACAATCAAGTAGTGTATCAAAATTATTACAGGTCAGATGCCTCTGATTTTAAGACTTGCTGCCAGAGTGTCTGCCTCCCAGAGTCTTTAGAAGATATCTGCAGTAAATGTAATAAAAAAAGCATATGATGTGTAAAGAAGTGAGAGGGTAGAATGCTTAGCAAACACAATCAGCATTTAATGCAGAGCAAAACAGCATATAATCTCAGGATACCACAGAACATACTGAGGCAGGCTCTAAGAGACTGCTTCAAAGTCAGAGCCTGCTTTAAAAAGCTCGAGTTTGGCATCAGAACAGCAAGCCATGCCGAAAGTGCCCCCAACTAAATACCTGCTTCTTACAAAAAATAAGAACTTTCTAATCCTATAAAGGTTCCCATAGCTGTATAATAACAACTGTATTTAGATAGAACAGAAACAGTACAGTAGCACTGCAGAAATCCCAGAGACCCGATGACACCCTTCTGTACTGCAGCAGCATGCCAGCATAAGAAGAGGTCTGGAGCAACGCTTGCGCCCTACAGGTGCCACTCTAATCACATGACCACAGAACACTCCTCACACATGAGCGCAGGGACAACGACTCACATGGCCACACCAGAAGCTCTGACACCTCTGCAAGTAGCGACCAGAGAATGCCATCCTAGCCTTCTAGCCAGCATCAGTTTCCAACCTAAAGGAAAGAAAAACAGGTCAGGAAGTAGCACAGGTCCTGCTCACAGGTAAAAAAAAACTCAGGGATAGAATAGTAACTAGGAACCTATATCCCCTATGAGGTCATTAGTCTTTATTTTCATTGCTTCATTAAAATTATTCCTATGGTCCACCTCATTATTGTGCTGCTGACAGGACGATAAGAAAACTGCGGTCTCCATGCTGCCTTGGCCTTATATAATAGTATGCTAGCCGTTTATAGGAGGTCATGTATTATGTATTCATGTAGTATTTATGTTGTTGTTGCCATGTGTGCTCTGTATAGAAAGTGTATGGATGTTTATGGTAAACTGTATGGTGTAGAGCCACAAGCAGAATAATTCCACATTCCACATATGGCAATTCTAGCATATAAGCACATGCACCTGTTGCATATATATATATATATATATATATATATATATATATATATATATTCCTCATGCATTCCAATATCTGATTCTAAATCTAATGTTGCAGAGCTGTAGTCCAGTGTTGGTGTTACTTGTCATGCTCTACTGCACACATCTATGACCAACAAGTCATTTCATAGAAAACTAGAATAATCTCACAAGCTACGAGCTACAGCAGATAACATTCCTGGGGGTTAGATGGAAAACTCTGCAGACAGATGATCATTCTATCTATATTTATGAGAATGGAGCACTGTAAATATTACTGTTGCAAAACACAAATTGCTAATCTCTACTGACACGTGTCAGTATTCTGCGAGGGTGGGTGATTGAGCTTATCTTCAGATGTACATGAGAGGAACAGAATGCACAATATTCATGCAATGGAGCCAGCAACAGTGTCATTGTGTCCTGTTTACTTTCATATATCTCCTGGTCCAGTTTGTTTTCATTTAAAGACGTTCACAAACCAGCTGGTTAATGCTTTATTGCAGGGTAAGAAATGTATTCTGTCTATATCCACTAGATATTTTGAGTTCTTGTAGCAGAATGTTATGTGTACAAGGATGGTAGAAACAAATGTCTCCAGGTTGGGTGTGGTTTTGCAGCTCAATTCCATTGAAGTGAATGGAGCCAAGTTGTAATACCACACCCAACCTGAAGACAGACAGGGAGCTGTTTTTGAAATAAATTAGCTGTGTTTACCTTCATAAGCCCTTTAAGAACTTTATTGACTTGTGCACCATTAGATTTTACGCTTTGTCCATTTAGGACCCGGATATTGACCTCAGCTATATTTTGGATAATCCCTAGTACTTCTAAACCTCTCTGACTGACCCTTGACCATTCTGACCCATTCATTGCCACATCCCTGCCTAACATTCTCTGCAACATTCCAGTGTTCAGTCTGTGTCTACTCCAGGACCATGACCAGAGGACCAGAAAAGTCCCTTAAAGCGGAACTGTCAGCATTTTTGATGGCCCTATACAGAGTTCGGGGAAGGCAGTAAAGCCATCCATGCCGCATGTACGACCTTGAAAAGTAATGGTAAATCGCTTAGCCATCACCACCATGCTCAGGAGGCGGGCTTATCTTGTTAGGGGCCCAAAGTGCTCTGTATTAAGAGCATTCTCAGACCCTCTTCTCAGCTATGACTGATTGCTCTATTGAGATTGCTAAATCAATCAAAGTTGAATATAGGACTCTCAATACAGAGTGTTTTGGGCACCCAACATGAAGAGCCCCCCTCTAGAGCATAGTGGGGGTGGGTGCTGGTCGAGAACTTACACAAGTTTCTATTTATTTTTTGAGACCACCACAGGTATGCTTCCACTCCCCTCCCTGATCTCTGTATAAAGCTCTGTACAAAACTGCTTACAGGTCTTCTTTAAAGGGAACCTGTTATGACATTTTACCATATATAATGCTTGGGAATGCATTACATATGGTAAAATCTTCTTTCTTACCATCCCACGGCCCTGTAAGTAGTCCCCTGAGCCGGGGGCTTTACTCACCTAGTCCCATCAGCTCCAACTGTAATCACGCCCCCTCTGCTGATTGACAGCTCTCTTCATCTCTCGGTTCCCTAAGCAGAGCAGAGCAATGACCCAGGCTGTCAATCACACTGAGGGGGTGTGATTACAGCCAGAGCTGACAGGATTAGGTGAGTATAGCTTCTCGCCCAGGGACTACTTACAGGGATGGTGGGGGGGGGGGGGGGGGCTTTCTAACTTCTTATCCTCACCATCCCTGGGGGCAGGAAAATCCCGGGGATGGTAAGGAAGCTTTTAACATATATAATGTGCTGGTGCATGTTTTATATGGTAATATCTGATGTCTGGTTCCCTAAGATAGCCATACACACTAGATAGATGTCCAGCTGTAGACATGTGAACTGTGGTTAGTCAGCTGACAGTTGCCACTCTTCCAATAACAAGTGATCCTCTTTGAATAGTCAATGTTATGTAATTGAACACTTGCATGTTAGCACTTTTTAATGCAAGTATTTATTAAGAAATAACGTTTTCAGTCACATCTCTCTTGGGGAGATTTAGTAATCCCTCAGCTATCTCATTTGCGTACGCGATCGGATCTCTAATGCCTTAGCAAATATATTCAATTTTAATTAAGATCATCCCATTACAGAAGCCTTCCAAGTCTCTTGTGTTAGAGACATCATTATAAACTGTTAGTGACAACATTGTTACCATTGCTATGAGGTTAGGACTCAATTAGATATTGCTCACTACCTTATGAATTTCATTGAGCTATTTGGAACCTGTGAACATAAAGTCAGCAGCATCCTTGTGATACTGAATGGTGAATGCCAAGTATTATTACGGGAAATGTGACATTAGGGAAAGGGGGAAATGTGACATTTCTGGGAGATTGACAGGAATTCTGCCATCTGTAAGTCCTCGGAAAATTAAACCAGAATCCCAGCTTCATCTCCCGATCAGATCCAGCAGGTCTCATACATTATTCAGTTTCCTATCGTGTGTGTCCGTCCCAGGTTCTCTCTGTTTTATGGACAGAACAAGATTTCCCATCATACCCCCCCCCCCCCCCCCATTCTGTCTGAGGTGAACAACTGAATCAAATGAAGGATACAAGAGAAGGTTGAAAGCTGCAAAATAATCCTATTTGAGTTTTATATGAAGACATTTTGGGGGTTTAGCCCAGGAAAAAAAAAATCTATTGTTCTTGAGTATATAGCTTTAAAGTATGGCAAGCGGTCCTATTATTGGTTCTGAAATCTATAGAAATCTATAGAAAGGGATTTATGGTTATGAATAAAAAATGAAAATTAGGCTTAGATTTTAACCCTTTCAGGACAGAGGCATTTTTATTTAATTTTTTAGATTTAGTTTTTTCCTCCTTGCATCCTAATAGAAACACAACATAAACATAAATGCACTGGTGTGGTGGATGTAACAATGACATTAGCTAACCCTCAAAACTGATGTAAAATTGAGACATTAGCCAGTATATCCTTATATGAAGGACATACCTGAGCCCGCACACCACGCCAAGGTTTCTCAAGTGATGCGGGACCTAACCTAAACCTGCCTGTGCATGATAAGCAAGAGAACAGGGGCAAATGCGCAATTACAAAAGCTTTTGGTCCGACTTACAGACTGCTCCCAGTGTCAACTCCAGTGTGTGGTCACACAAACAATGGGAGGGAGGAAGCAGGCTATAAGCCCCACCTAAGTAGGTTGATGAGTTGCCGGCCTCACAGGTGCATCTAAATGCTACCTATACATGATAATAAAGGCGCATTGGTATATTATTACAAAACAAACACAACAAGAACGTGGTCTCAAATGTCAGGAAGAGCTTGAGCCCAAATGCTGGTGTGCATTTATAGGGAATAGCAAGTCCTGCACTTGTGGTCTGTTGCTATGGGCAATCCCCAGCAAAAAAATGCATACAATGGAGGATGTCTGCAACCAACCACAAGGACCAACAAAAATCATCCTTACCCGATGAATGGGTGTGTGGATGTGAACATAGAGAAGTACAGAAACACAACATAAACATAAATGCACTGGTGTGGTGGATGTAACAATGACATTAGCTAACCCTCAAAACTGATGTAAAATTGAGACATTAGCCAGTATATCCTTATATGAAGGACATACCTGAGCCCGCATACCACGCCAAGGTTTCTCAAGTGATGCGGGACCTAACCTAAACCTGCCTGTGCATGATAAGCAAGAGAACAGGGGCAAATGCGCAATTACAAAAATTGGCGTGGTATGCGGGCTCAGGTATGTCCTTCATATAAAGATATACTGGCTAATGTCTCAATTTTACATCAGTTTTGAGGGTTAGCTAATGTCATTGTTACATCCACCACACCAGTGCATTTATGTTTATGTTGTGTTTCTGTACTTCTCTATGTTCACATCCACACACCCATTCATCGGGTAAGGATGATTTTTGTTGGTCCTTGTGATTGGTTGCAGACATCCTCCATTGTATGCCTTTTTTTGCTGGGGATTGCCCATAGCAACGGACCACAAGGGCAGGACTTGCTATTCCCTATAAATGCACACCAGCATTTGGGCTCGAGCTCTTCCTGACATTTGAGACCACGTTCTTGTTGTGTTTGTTTTGCATCCTAATAGACATAAATCTTTTATTTTTCCATCTAAAGACATATATGATGGCTTATTTTTTGCATCACCAATTGTACTTTGTAATGACATCACTCATTTTACCTCAAAATGTACAGTGAAACAAATAAAAAATTATTTGTTGTGCACAATTGGAAAAACCCCCCACATTTTGTAACTTTTGGGGGCTTACGTTTCTACCCAATGCACCTTTAGGTAACACTGACACATTATCTGTATTCTGCAGGTCCATATGATTATATAGGTTTTGTTTTATTTTACTACTTTTAAAAAATTCTAACTTTTTGTACAAAAATCAATATGCTTAAAATTGTCCACTTCTGACCGCTATAACTTTTTAATTTATATGTGTGGTGTCCCGGTACCGTATTATAGAGGTCCCCATAGCCAGAGTCCCTAGGACGTCGGGGTTCCTCTTTTGTAGATCTCCCCTTGTCACCTCACATTTAGTCTCTAACTATATAGCAGTTCTATTTAATATTAATATAAGTATAGGTATATATATAGGTGTATATATTTAGTTATCTACCTGTTCGGAGCGTGGCAGGACCTATGGGTCACGTGAATAGGTTGAAACTCAATGGTTTTGCATTAGGACCTTTGGAGGTTCTCGTGATGTATCACCCACAATGCATTGTTACGGTGAGTGACAGTCGTTACGGACCAATCCAAAACGGCCGGCCCCTGCCCATATAAGGGACCCGCGCCATCTTGATCCCTCTCTTGGGTTGCTGACTCTGGAAGAGCTAGGCTTACAAGACAATTTACTAGGCCAAAGCCTTGCGGCCTATGCCCCTAACCTAGCGGAAAGACAAAGCAATTCTCCACTACTCATCACAAGATCACTGGACCTAATTACTCCCCTAAATCCAGCAGATCTCTGCTATACAATCCTTCAGAAGCTTACCTGATCCCAACCGACTGTCAATCGCTGCTCAAGCGATATGTAAAGAGACTTTGTTATCTGGACTGTTACTGTTACTACATGCACAGAAACTCCTTAGTAAAAGTTCCTGCAAGTTTTCAGTTAACAGTGGTTGTGGACAATCCTTTATTTCTGCATCACCTATTGCTCTTGGGAAGGGTGGCAATAGGCCTATCAAGAACACAGCATTTAACCCTCACCCTGGCATCACGAGGGACAAGGGTTAACAGTGCCCTTAACTAACCCTATGGGACCTATAACACTGCAAAAAAAAAGTGCAAAAAAAAAGTGAATAAACATCATTTAACCCCTTCCCTATTAAAAGTTTGAATCACCCCCCTTTTCCCATAAAAGAAAAAACACAGTGTAAATAAAAATAAAAATAAACATAAATGGTATCGCCGCGTGCGGAAATGTCCGAATTATAAAAATATATCGTTAATTAAACCGCACGGTCAATGGCGTGCGCGCAAAAAAATTCCAAAGTCCAAAATAGTGCATTTTTGGTCACTTTTTATATCATGAAAAAATGAATAAAAAGCGATCAATAAGTCCTATCAATGCAAAAATGGTACCATTAAAAACTTCAGATCACGGCGCAAAAAATGAGTCCTCATACCGCCCCATACACGGAAAAATAAAAAAGTTATAGGGGTCAGAAGATGACAATTTTAAACGTATAAATTTTTCTGCATGAAGTTATGATTTTTTCCAGAAGTGCGACAAATTCAAACCTGTATAAGTAGGGTATCATTTTAATCGTATGGACCTACAGAATAAAGATAAGGGGTCATTTTTACCGAAAAATGTACTACGTAGAAACGGAAGCCCCCAAAAGTTACAAAATGGCGTTTTTTTTTTCAATTTTGTCTCACAATGATTTTTTTTCCCGTTTCACCGTAGATTTTTGGGCACAATGACTGACGTCATTACAAAGTAGAATTGGTGGTGCAAAAAATAAGCCATCATATGGATTTTTAGGTGCAAAATTGAAAGAGTTATGATTTTTTAAAGGCAAGGAGCAAAAAACGAAAATGCAAAAATGGAAAAAACCCCGGTCCTTAAGGGGTTAACATTATATTTTCATAGTTTGGACATTTACACAAGTGGTGACATCACACATGTTTATGTTTGTTTGTTTTTATTTTAAAAATGGGAAAATGGGGGTGATTTAACCCTTTGGGGATGGAGCGCATTATAACCCTAAGGAAGGGGGCATTTTTTGCAAATCTGACCACTAGACCTTTATGTATTAAAGGGGTACTCGGGTGAAAAACTTTTTTTTTTTTAAATCAGCTGGTGCCAGATTTAAACAGATTTGTAAATTACTTCTATTTAAAAAATCTTAATCCTTCCTGTACTTATTAGCTGCTGAATACTACAGCGGAAATTCTTTTCTTTTTGAAACACCACGCTGTCTGCTGACATCATGAGCACAGTGCTCTCTGCTGACATCTCTGTCCATTTTAGGAACTGCCTAGAACAGCATATGTTTGCTATGGGGATTTCCTTTTACTCTGGCAGTTCCTAAAATGGACAGAGATGTCAGCAGAGAGCAATGTGATCGTGATGTCAGCAGACAGCTCTGTGTTTCAAACGGAAAAGAATTTCCACTGTAGTATTCAGCAGCTAATAAGTACAGGAAGGATTAAGATTTTTTAATAGAAGTAATTTACAAATCTGTTAAACTTTCTGGCACCAGTTGATTAGAAAAAAAAAAAAGTTTTTCACCGGAGTACCCCTTTAACCCCTTCAGGACCCATGATGTACATGTACTTCATGGGACCCCGGTACTTAAGGACCCATGACGTACATGTATGTCATGGTATATTCCGGTCCCTGCCGCGGCGCCCGGCAGAGATCGGAATGGCATGACTGCTGAAATCATTCAGCAGGCATGCCATGCAAATGCCGAAGGGGGTCCCGGGACCCCCACATGTCGACAATCGCAGCAGAGCAGAGAATTCACACGAGCGATCTGCTGCGATTCCGGTCATTCGGGTCACTTGCGACCCGATGACCCGGAAAACGAAGGTGATCAGCGGTGTACAATACACCCCCAATCACCTTCGGTTGCTGGGAGTGGTGACAATACTGTCACCGCCCAAGCAACACTGATATTGGCCGGCAATCGTCCAGCCAATAGCAGTGCGGCAGAGGAGGGGTTAACTATCCCCTCACGCAGCCCTGTCTGCTCGATGAGTTCAGTCAGCGGGCAGAGGTGCCAGAAGAGGACCGGGACCCCCCCCCTCTGTGCTCCGGAGCCCCCTCATCCACGGCAATTGCCCCCCTAGTGCAGGGACAGTGTTCTTTCAGGGAAAGGTAGGTGTAAAATAAAAGTGAAAGTATAAAATAAAAGTGAAAGTATAAAAAAAATAATAATCCCCCCCACCTGACCCCTAATAGGCCCCTAGGGTCCTGTGATCAGTGTCACCAGGGACCTATTAGGGGTTCAGGGCGCTGCGTGTGCCACCCCTTTTTTTTGGCCGCAGCGTTTCCCCCCCCCCAATTATAACGGTGTGTATAAAGTACACACCGTTATATAAAGTAGTACACCAAGCACCACACTACATACTTCCCCGCCCTCGGCAGCGGAGGCGTATGTTTTTTTAGCCACCGACTCCAAATCTGCCAGTGAGGACGAGGAAGATCCTACTTTTTTGTGTTCTTCCTCGTCCTCCTCATCATCTAGTAGTGATGATGAGTCCCCTGTACGGCGGCGGAGACCAGGCGAGGCCACGCACCCCCCCATGAAAGTGACCCAGTGGCCGACACTAGTACGAGTGGCAATGCCGCTCGTAATAGGAGTCCGGCCCCCCAGACAAGTGCACCGGAGCCCCCTTCCGATGACCCTGTCTGGAGCCCCCCAGAGGGTTATCAGCCACGGATTCCTGAGTTTGTTGGCGACTCAGGATTCCGGATTGAACATGCTGGCTTCACTGATCTAGACTATTTAAAGTTTTTTTTCAGTGACAGCCTGGTCAATCACATGGTGGAGCAAACGATCTTGTATGCCCAGCAGTTCATTGCCCACCACCCCGATTCGTTTTTGGCCAGGTCCAATGAATGACGCGCCATTGATGCAGCGGAAATGAGGACATTTTGGGGCCTCTCGCTGCATATGGGCCTGGTCAAAAAACCAAGTGCTCGTCATTACTGGAGTGGGGACGTCCTCTATCAGACCCCGCTTTACAGTATGGCGATGACACGAAAGCGGTTCGAGCCCATTCGGAAATGCCTGCATTATGCAGATAATGCAGCATGTCCGCCCCGAGGTGATCCCACCTATGACCGGCTTTACAAAGTGAGACCGGTCATCGATCACTTTGGGGCGAAATATTTGGAGGCCTACGTACCGCTCAGGGACCTCTCGGTAGATGAGTCTATCATCAGTTTTAAAGGGAGACTCATCTTCCGCCAGTATATTCCCTCGAAGCGGGCGCGGTATGGAGTGAAGCTCTATAAACTTTGTGAGAGTACCTCCGGGTACACTTGCAAGTTTAGAGTATATGAGGGAAGAGATTCCCGTATTGAACCTCCAAAATGTCCCCCCACTCTGGGTGTTAGCAGGAAACTCGTTTGGGACCTTATGCACCCATTGCTGGATAAGGGTTTCCACGTGTACGTGGACAACTTTTATACCAGCATCCCTCTGTTCAAATCCCTTTCCGCCAAATCCATGTCCGCTTGTGGGACTGTGCGGAAGAACCAGAGAGGCCTCCCTCTAAATTTGGTCCAGACGCCTATCCCCAAGGGTGAGTCCCGTGCCCTGACCCATGATAACCTGTTGTTGGTGAAGTATATTGATAAGAGGGATGTCCTTATGCTCAGCACTATTCATGGGAACGGCAGCACCCCTGTCCCTGTGTGAGGTACCGTGGGACGGTCCTCAAGCCCGATTGTATTCTGGACTACAATCGGTATATGGGGGAGTTGATCTCTCAGATCAAGTCCTCAAGCCATATAACACCATGCGGAAAACACGGGCATGGTACAAAAAAGTTGCGGTCTACTTGGTACAGGTTGCCATGTACAACGCTTTTGTACAGTACGCTGGCAACACAGGGACATTCCTCCAGTACCAAGAAGAAGTCCTAAGGTTCCTGATCTTTGCTGACCGGGAAAGATCTGGCCGGACTTCCCAAGGTTCTGGAGTTATAGGCGCCAGGATCGTCCCTGGCCAGCACTTTCCAGGTGAGGTCCCCCGCACTGGAAGGACGGGACGATCCCAGAAAAGATGCAGAGTGTGTCACAGGAAGGGGATACGGAAGGACACCACCACTCAGTGTGACACTTGTCCAGACAATCCGGGCTTCTGCATAAAAAACTGCTTCAGGGAGTATCACACTTCCATGGAGCGCAAAATTTTCCCTTTTCATTAGAATTTTCCATAATTTGACCAATGTACCAAGTCCAAAATTGCCCAAAAAAATCAGAAAAAAACAAACAAAAACTGATAAGACCTCTGGGGGTGTCTTTTCAGAAATGGGTCACAGGTCACTAAGTCACTATCATCGGGGACTTTTTATGTTGCCTCAAATGCGCAGCGCTCTCTCTCCACCTGAGCGGGTGCGCATTTGAGGCAACAGGTTAGGGACGGCCACACACATCACATTCCCAGAATGATGACTCAGAGCATAGGGTTTGGGGCGGGCGTATTTTTTTTGTTTTGGCTATGCTCTAGGTCATCATTCTGGGAACATATCCTGTTTTATTATTATTTATAATTTTCTGGCCCACTGTACCCCATATTACGGGCCTCTGTACCCCACCTGTCTACCCCAGTTATGGCCCGTTGTCCCCCAAGTGTTCCCCTATTTTAGGGCTCATTGGTCCCCCATTAACAGTCCTTGAGGGGGTGTCCCACATCCTAGCTCCATATGAAGCTCAAGGCCCCTGACTGACCTCACGCTATAACAAGACCTGGTGTGCACCCGCCGAGCTACTGTCATAAAAAAAAGGTATGTCCTTACTCCAAAGAAATGTATTTACAAATTGTGGAGGGTCTTTTCTGCTATTAACCCTTGTAAAAATGTAAAATTTTGGGGAAAACCAACATTTTAGTGAAAAAAATATATATTTTTTTACATATGCAAAAGTCGTGAAACCCCTGTGGGGTATTAAGGCTTACTTTATTCCTTGTTATGTTCCCCAAGGGGTCTAGTTTCCAAAATGGTATGCCATGTGTTTTTTTTTTTTTTTTGCTGTCCTGGCACCATAGGGGATTCCATAATGCGACATGTCCCCCCCATTTCTGCAAAGTTGGCAAATGTGACTCCCTCTCTTCTGAGCATTGTAGCGCTCCTGCAGTGCTTTTGACATCCACTTATGGGGTACTTCCATACTCAGAAGAGATGGGGTTACAAATTTTGGGGGGTATTTTCTGCTATTAACCCTTGCAAAAATGTGAAATTTGTGGGGAAACACACTTTAGTGAAAAAAATTTTTTGTTTACATATGGAAAAGTCATGAAACCCCTGTGGGGTATTAAGGCTCACTTTATTCCTTGTTACGTTCCTCAAGTGGTCTAGTTTCCAAAATGGTATGCCATGTGTTTTTTATTTTTTTTTATGTCTTGGCACCATAGGGGCCTCCTAAATGTGACATGCCCCCCAAGCAAAATTTGCTCTCAAAAAGCCAAATATGACTCCTTGTTTTCTGAGCATTGTAGTTCGCCCGTAGTGCACTTCAGGTCCACTTATGGGGTACCTCCATACTCAGAAGAGATGAGATTACAAATTATGGGGGGTAATTCTGCTATTAACCCTTGCAAAAATGTGAAATTTGGGGGAAAACACACATTTTAATGACATATTTTTTAATTTTTCTTTTACATATGCAAAAGTCGTGAAACCCCTGTGGGGTATTAAGGCTCACTTTATTCCTTGTTACGTTCCTCAAGGGGTCTAGTTTCTAAAATGGTATGCCATGTGGGTTTTTTTTTCCTGTCCTGGCACCATAGGGGCTTCCTAAATCCGAAATGCCCCCCGAGCAAAATTTGCTCTCAAAAAGCCAAATATGACTCCTTCTCTTCTGAGCATTGTAGTTCGCCCGTAGTGCACTTCAGGTCAACTTATGGGGTACCTCCATACTCAGAAGAGATGGGGTTACAAATTTTGGGGGGTATTTTCTGCTATTAACCCTTGAAAATATGTGAAATTTGCGGGGAAACACACATTTTAGTGAAAATTTTTTTTTTTTTTACATATGCAAAAGTCGTGAAACCCCTGTAGGGTATTAAGGCTCACTTTATTCCTTGTTACGTTCCTCAAGGGGTCTAGTTTACAAAATGGTATGCCATGAGTTTTTTTTTTTTTGCTCTTCTGGCACCAAAGGGGCTTCCTAATTGCGACATGCCACCCAAGCAAAATTTGCTCTCAAAAAGCCAAATATGACTCCTTCTCTTCTGAGCATTGTAGTTCGCCCGTAGTGCACTTCAGGTCAACTTATGGGGTTCCTCCATACTCAGAAGAGATGGGGTTACAAATTTTGGTCGGTATTTTCTGCTATTAACCCTTTCAAATATGTGAAATTTGGGGGGAAACACACATTTTAGTGAAAATTAAAAAAAAAATGTTTACATATGCAAAAGTCGTGAAACACCTGTGGGGTATTAAGGCTCACTTAATTCCTTGTTACATTCCTCAAGGGGTCTAGTTTCCAAAATGGTATGCCATGTGTTTTTTTTTTTGCTGTTCTGGCACCATAGGAGCTTTCTAAATGTGACATGCCCCCCAAAAACCATTTCAGAAAAACGTACTCTCCAAAATCCCCTTGTCGCTCCTTCCCTTCTGAGCCCTCTACTGCGCCCACCGAACAATTTACATAGACATATGAGGTATGTGCTTACTCGAGAGAAATTGGGCTACAAATATAAGTATAAATTTTCTCCTTTTACCCCTTGTAAAAAGTGAAAATTTGGGTCTACAAGAACATGCGAGTGTAAAAAATTTTGGGATTTTCACCAAGAAAGGATGCAAGCTACCACAAAATTTTACCACCATGTTAAAGTAGAATATGTCACAAAAAAACAATCTCGGAATCAGAATGATAAGTAAAAGCATTCCAGAGTTATTAATGTTTAAAGTGACAGTGGTCAGATATTCAAAAAATGGCTGGGTCCTAAGGTGTAAAATGGCTGGGTCCTTAAGGGGTTAATAACTCTGGGATGCTTTTACTTATAAATGTGATTCCGAGATTGTTTTTTTGTTACATATTCTACTTTATGTTAGTGGTAAATTTATGTCGATACTTGCATCATTTCTTGATGAAAAATTCAAAAATTTCAGGAAAAATTTGAAAATTTTTGAATTTTTCAAACTTTGACATAAACACCTCTGACCTAGGAAAAAGTCCTAAGTCACTAATACCCTTTTTAAATCCCACCCCCTAAAACTTAACTTTTATTTAAAGTGCACTTAGTAACAAAATAATGTAGGGATCAAAAAAGGTTAAAATCTAGCCTCCTCGTGTGTATTAACTATATCAGTAGTAATCTAGAAGCTAACCGCTATCTTGGTATCTAAATCAGAACCAGTGATCTGCAGTGTCACTGGTTAGTGTGACACACAGGAGGTTAAGTAAAAGCTGAATATGCCCCCTCTACATGTTTCGTTGCTACAGCAACGTCTTCAGGAGGGAAACGGGCATCAACCAGTGTAGCCAACACACTGGCTATTTATGGACCAAGACCGCTGATTTGCACCTCCCCAGGTATCGTTCTGACCAATCAGTGTACACTTTCCTTATCATGATGTCACCCACACCTGCAATTCCTGATGGTTCATTAGTGTGACCAATAGTAGAAAGGCTTACCTGGTGTCTCATCTATGCGCGCCTCCTGACACCTCATCTATGCGCGCCTCCTGCCGCGATCACCTGTTTTCCTCGGAGCGTCTTTTTAATGTTGTTTTGTTTCAACGCATGCACGTTGTTATCCGCCTGTCTTCCGTCCCTGCGTGTGCACACCGAGTCCCAGACGGCACTTAGGAATCATCCTTGAACTCTTTACCATTCCTGTAATGTATTGTTTATATAGTTTTTATTAATTATGCAGCATATCTTATTCTCACTGTGTTCATTATGTTATCAACAAATTATGATATCTCCATGTACTAATAGTGTAAGTCCATATATTATAAAAACATCTTGGCATATCTATAGAATTACAGTATAGATGTTTAATCAGATTTTTATTATCATAATGGATGAATGACATCACATTGTAAAATACAAATCTATTGTACATAGTGCATATCAGTTACCAAACAACCATAATCATGGAGTACTATCATCATCTGCCAGATAAATAATTCGGGTTAGCATGTAATAGTGGTATGCCAACATTATCATGACTATCCAATGGGATTTGGCCCTTGGTTATTTCACTGTTGGGGCCAATCCTGGTCAGGTAGAGGTGATAGTAATGTTGTTCATAAGCGGTAAATGTACAGAACTCCTAGTTATGAGTCATTTCTCACTGGAGAGTGAACCTCAAAGTTGGTTTAGGAGTAAAATCACCGACTCCTTCAGCTGTGGCAAGTGTAGTTTTTGCCCATATCTACCCAGGGTTAAGAAATTTGTCAACCCAGTGGATAATCGGGAATATGAAATCAGGCAATTTATAAATTGCAGGTCTAGGAACATTATAGATATTGCCAGTTGTGGATGCTCCAAGTTGTATGTGGGTAAAACCACTCAGGAATTCAGAAGACGGATTTGTCAACACTTAAGTAACATCCGGTTGGGAACAGATACACCCGTGGCAAGATACATGCATGCGATGCATGGAGGTAGATTACAGGATCTGAAGTTTTGGGGAATGTGCAAGTTGAGATTGGGCCCAAGAAAGGGTCACATTGATAAAATCCTCCTTAGGGAGGAAGCTAAATGGATATACAGGTTGAAAAGTCTGTCCCCTAATGGTCTGAATGAAGGGTTTTCCTTCACAGCTTTTCTATGATTCGTTGCGATATTGTTATTAGCATGACTTTTGTTATTGAGTTAGAATTGTAGATCTATACCTAGGTAGTCAACCTTTATATCTGGCATGGACCAGACCCGATATGAGATGATGCCGGGATAAGATATATAGTGGTCCTTAGGTTACCACTTATATTATTAAATCTGTACATTTACAGCTTATGAACACCATTACTATCACCTCTACCTGACCGGGATTGGCCCCAACAGTAAAATGACCAAGGGCCAAATCCCATGGGATAGTCATGATAATGTAGGCATACCACTATTACATGCTAACCCGAATTATTTATCTGGCAGATGATGATAGTACTCCATGATTATGGTTGTTTGGTAACTCATATACACTATGTACAATAGATTTGTATTTTACAATGTGATGTCATTCATCCATTATGATAATAAAGATATGATTAAACATCTATACTGTCATTCTATAGATATGCCAAGATGTTTTTATAACATACGGACTTACACTATTAGTACATGGAGATATCATCATTTGTTGATAACATAATGAACACAATGAGAATAAGATATGCTGCATTATTAATACAAACTACATAAACAATACATTACAGGAATGGTAAAGAGTTCAATTTGTCAGCAGTAAGGTGAAGATGGATATTCACGCATGCGCCATTCAGGACATTAGAGGATGATTCCTAAGTACCGTCTGGGACCCAGTGTGCACACGCAGGGACGGAAGACAGGCGAATAACAACGCGCATGCATTGAAACAAAATGAAAGTAAATAGATGCGCCGAGGAAAACAGGTGATCGCGGCAGGAGGCGCTCATAGATGAGACACCAGGTAAGCCTTTCTACTATTGGTCACACTAATGAACCATCAGGAATTGCAGGTGTGGGTGACATCATGATAAGGAAAGTGTACACTGATTGGTCAGAACTATACCTGGGGAGGTGCAAATCAGCGGTCTTGGTCCATAAATAGCCAGTGTGTTGGCTACACTGGTTGATGCCCGTTTCCCTCCTGAAGACGTTGCTGTAGCAACGAAACATATAGAGGGGGCATATTCTTTTACTTAACCTCCTGTGTGTCACACTAACCAGTGACACTGCAGATCACTGGTTCTGATTTAGATACCAAGATAGCGGTTAGCTTCTAGATTACTACTGATATAGTTAATACACATAAGGAGGCTAGATTTTAACCTTTTTTGATCACTACATTATTTTGTTACTAAGTGCAATTTAAATAAAAGTGAAGTTTTAGGGGGTGGGATTTAAAAAGGGTATTAGTGACTTAGGACTTGTTCCTAGGTCAGAGGTGCTTATGTCAATTGACCCTAACCCATTCTGGGGTAATAGTTGTTGGTTTCTAACTCTGAAGCACTCTGCTTGTAAGGAAAAGGGACATGTAAAATAAATTACACATTGATTCACATATACAATACGTCTACTTTATGATTGCATCACAAAGTTGACATGTTTTAACTTTTTGAAGACATTAGAGGGCTTCAAAGTATAGCAGCAATTTTACAATTTTTCTCGAAAATTTCAAAATCAGAATTTTTAAGGGACCAGTTAAGTTTATAAGTTAATTTGAGGGTCTTTATATTGGAAATCCCCTATAATGGACCCCATTATGAAAACTGCACCCCTCAAAGTATTCAAAATGACATTCAAAAAGTTTGTTAACCCTTTAGGTGTTTCATAGGAATAGCAGCAAAATGGAGGAGAAAAATTAAAATCTAAATTTTTTACACCAAAATGCTATTGTAGCCCCATTTTATATCATTTTTACAAGGGGTAAAAGGTAAAAAGCCCCTCAAAACTTGTAATTAATTTTCTCTGTAGTAAGGAAATACCTCATATGTGGCTTTAAAGTGCTCTGTGGGTGCACTAGAGGGCTCAGAAGCGAAGGAGTGACAATGGCATTTTGAGCGAATTTTGCTAAAATGTTTTTTGGGGGCATGTCCAATTTAGGAAGCCCCCATGATGCCAAAACAGTAAAAAAAAAAATAAAAAAAAACATGGCATACAATTTTGGAAACTACTTCCCTCAAGGAATGTAACAAGGGTTACAGTGAGCCTTAACACCCCACAGGTGATTGACGAACTTTCGTTAAAATGGGACGTGAAAATGAAAAATTGAATTTTTAACACTAAAATGCTGGTGTTACCCCAAACTTTTCATTTTCACAAGGAGTAATAGGAGAAAAAGCCCCCAAAATTTTTTAACCCCACATATGTGGATGTAAAGTGCTCTGTTGGTGCACTAGAGGGCTCAGAAGGGAAGGAGTGACATTGGGCTTTTGGAGAGCGAATTTGGTTTACAAAGACCCCATGGTGCCAGAACAGTGGCCCCCTCACATGTGACCCCATTTTGGAAACAACATCCCTCACAGAATTTAATAAGGGGTGCAGTGAGCATTAACACCCCACTGGCATTTGACACATCTTTGGAATAGTGGGCCTCTGTACCTTGATAAAGTTGGTTTAGCCAACGAAATGTCGGGCAGCGGAAGACTATCTATATTTTAACAAGCAGCTATTAGTGTCCATTTGATAGATTAACAGCATCCTCACACTAGTGCTGTTTGAGCACACGAGCAATACCATAAGGTTTTTTGGATGCACGTGTATCACAAAGACAACAATTAGCTGTGTTTTTAAACCAATATACCAGAGCTCATATGTTTTAAATGATTCAATAAAATCGAGTTTTAGGGGGGGTTTCTAGTTTAGGGCTAACCCCTTGGGGGGTGACGCCTAAAGGTTGTAGTTACGTATAAATTGCCCTGGAATCCCTGGGGATTCTTTGTTGTTGTGTGATTGTTAAATCTGGGCATATCTATTCTATAAATTTTTGCAGATTACAGCCTGAAATATGTGTGTAAGGCAGGGTTAACGCAACGTAAAGTTTTCAGCCTGTATTATATTTTACACACAGATATCCTGCAAAATGTGGCCGCAATTTTAAGGATAACGTCTGCATTTTCCTGGCAAATATGTGCCAAATTTTACATACTGTGAACCCAGACTAAAATAATGCGCCACTAAATTTTTCACTGCATGAACATATACTAAAGCTGTGAGCAGACATGGATTCGGACTCTGCTCTTAATGATCACAAAGTGCAGCTGAGGATATGCACGAAAAAAAATAAAAAATACACCAGCAAATTATACGATGTGGAAACAGAAGCTAAATATATACAAGAAAATCCAATCATTATTTCCTGGTCCCGATGCATAAAATTTAAGCATTGTCCTTAATGTCCCTTAAAAGGGTTATCCAGGATTAGAAACTGCTAATTTATTTTAAAAAAAACACTGGTTTAATAAGCATCACTGTTACAAGGAGCATTTTATTTGGGGCACTGTTACAAGGGGCTTTTTTAGAATAAGGTCAGATTCAGATTATGGGTATTGTACAATGTTCCACTATACTTACCTACCTTGGCAAGAATATATATATATATATATATATATATATATATATATATATATATATATACATATATACAGTGGTCCCTCAAGTTACAATATTAATTGGTTCCAGGACGACCATTGTATGTTGAAACCATTGTATGTTGAGACCAGAACTCTATGGAAACCTGGTAATTGGTTCTAAAGCCAACAAAATGTCATCCAAAAATAGGAAAAAGTGAGGATTAAAGAGAAATAAGTAGATAACTAATATAGATAAAGTAAGTCCTTACATATAAAAGAAAGAAAAATCTGCTGGGAGCTGTAAATCACTGTCTATGTCAGTGTTTCCCAGGCAGGGAGCCTCCAGCTGTTGCAAAACTACAACTTCCAGCATGCCCGGACAGCCAAAGGCTGTCCGGGCATGCTGGGAGTTGTAGTTTTGCAACAGCTGGGGGCACCCTGCTTGGGAAACAATGGTCTATGAAGAGGACAGGAGCTTCTTCAGAGTCCTGTACAGAACATGCAATGTCCTAAAAAAGTAAAATGGAGTCACCCTTACCTGGTGTCCAAAGGAGCAGCTAACCCTGGTACAGGTAAAGCGTACAGAACATGTAATATACCTCACCTCCCTGTACTGTAGGGGGCGCTACCAGACATCAGTCAGTGCATACGCTTCAGTAATACAGGTGTTTTACCAGTTAATTGCCCATTCTGATTGGTCGGTTCTTCCGGCCAATGACACGTTGCACAGATCTGGATTGTCCGTAGCATTGTATGTTGAGTCTGGTTTCAACTTACAATAGTCCAGAAAAGACCATTGTATGTTGAAACTATTGTATGTTGAGGCCATTGTAGGTTGAGGGATCACTGTATATAATATACACACAGTGGGGCAAAAAAGCATTTAGTCAGCCAATTGTGGAAGTTCTCCCACTTAAAAAGATGAGAGAGGCCTGTAATTTTCATCATAGGTATACCTCAACTATTAGAGACATAATGAGAAAAAAATCCATAAAATCACATTGTATGAATTTATATAATTATGGTGGAAAATAAGTATCTGGTCGCCTACAAACAAGCAAGATTTCTGGCTCTCACAGACCTGTAACTTCTTCTTTAAGAGTCTCCTCTGTCCTCCACTCGTTACCTGTATTAATGGCTCCTGTTTGAACATGTTATCAGTATAAAAGACACCTGTCCACAACCTCAAACACTCACACTCCAAACTCCACTATGGCCAGAAGCTGTCGAAGGACGCCAGAAACAAAATTGTAGACCTGCACCAGGCTGGGAAGACTGAATCTGCAATAGGCAACCAGCTTGGTGTGAAGAAATCAACTGTGGAAGCAATTATTAGAAAATGGAAGAAATAAAAGACCACTGATAATGTTCCTCTATCTGGGGCTCCACACAAGATCTCACCCCATGGTGTCAAAATGATCACAAGAACAGTGAGCAAAAATTCCAGAACCACATGGGGGACCATGTAACAAAGGCTACCATCAGTAACACACTACGCCGCCAGGGACTCAAATCATGCAGTGCCAGACAGTGTCCACCTGCTTAAGCCAGTACATGTCCGGGCTCGTCTGAAGTTTGCTAGAGAGCATTTGGATGATCCAGAAGTGTATTGGGAGAATGTCATATAGTCAGATGAAATTAAAGTAGAAGTTTTTGGTGAAAACTCAACTCGTCGTGTTTGGAGGAGAAAGAATGCTGAGTTGCATCCAAAGAACACCACACCTACTGTGAAGCATGGGGGTGGAAACATCATGAGTTGAGGCTGTTTTTCTGCTAAGGGACCAGGACGACTGATCTGTGTAAAGGAAAAAATGAATGGGGCCATGTATCGTGAGATTTTAAGTGAAAACTCTTTCCATCAGCAAGGGCATTGAAGATGAAACATGGCTGGGTCATTCAGCATGACAATGATCCCAAACACACCACCAGGGCAACATAGGAATGGCTTCGTAATAAGAATTTCAAGGTCCTGGAGTGAAATAATGAAAAAGAGACATGGTCACAACTGGCAGGTAGGAGATGCTCAACCCCACATGCAGTTGTGCATATATACTGGGGGAGCAGATCCTACCCTTGCAGTCTGTTGCTATGGGTGATCACCAACATAAAAATGCATACGTTGGGGGGTGCCCGCAAACAGACTACAAGTGCCACATTAACATTCTACACCAGATAAACGGCGCGGATGTGTAACAATCAGAATAATAACATACAGGGATAGGTGCACTACTGTGGTAGATGTAACAGTGACATTAGCTAACCCTCAACACTGATGTTAAAATTGAGACATTAGCCAGTATATCCTTATATGAAGGACATACCTGAGCCCGCACACAAGTAGTGCACCTATCCCTGTATGTTATTATTCTGATTGTTACACATCCGCACAGTTTATCTGGTGTAGGATGTTAATGTGGCACTTGTAGTCTGTTTGCAGGCATCCCCCACCGTATGCATTTTTATGCTGGGGATTACCCTTAGCAACAGACTGCAAGGGTAGTATCTGCTCCCCCAGTATATATGCACAACTGCATGTGGGGTTGAGCATCTCCTACCTGCCAGTTGAGACCATGTCTCTTTTTAGTTATTTTAGTCTTATACTTGGAGATGTAAAAACTCCACATTTTATGCACCTTTATTTCCACTCTAGACTGCATTCAGGTTCACCTGTGAGGCCGGCATACATACTCAGCCACTTGGGTGGGGCTTATAGCTTGCTTCCCTCCTTCCATTGTGTGTGTGCCCTGTTCACACTGGAGGTAACTGGGAGCAAGCTGTGAGTAGGACCTAATGCTGCCGTAATTGCCCACTGGCCCCTGGTTTTGCTTATCAGGCACAGGTAGGTTAGTGCTAGGTCCCATGCCACTTGAGAAACCTTGGTGTTGGTGTGCGGGCTCAGGTATGTCTTTCATATAAGGATATACTGGGTAATATCTCAATTTTAACATCAGTGTTTAGGGTTACCTAATGTCACTGTTACATCTACCACAGTAGTGCACCTATCCCTGTATGTTATCAAGGTCCTGGAGTGGCCTAGTCAGTCTCCAGATCTTAACCCCATAGAAAACTTTTGGAGGGAGTTGAAAGTCCATGTTGCCCAGCAACAGCCCCAAAACATCACTACTCTAGAGGAGATCTGCATGGAGGAATGGGCCAAAATACCATCAACAGTGTGTGAAAACCTTTTGAAGACTTACAGAAAACGCTTGAATTTTGTCATTGCCAACAAAGGGTATATAACGAAGTATTGAGATGAACTTTTGTTATTGACCAAATACTTATTTTCCACCATAATTTGCAAATCAATTCTTTAAAAATCATGTGATTTTATGGAATTTTTTTTGTTGTCATTATGTCTCTCGTAGTTGAGGTATACCTATGATGAAAATTACAGACCTCTCTCATCTTCTCAAGTGGGAGAACTTGCACAATTGGTGGCTGGCTAAATACTTTTTTGCCCCACTGTGTGTGTGTGTGTATGTATGTATATATATTTTTATTTTTTTATTTTTTTTTAATGTGTTTTCTGTGTGAACTATCCATGAGCTAAATCCATTGTTGCTTTTTAACCCCCCCCAGCTCCCACTCTACTAAGATTTGATGGTTGTATTTGATCCTTTGCAATAATTTCTGTAGTATTTTTGTACCTTACAATATAGTTTATTACTTTTTATACTTTTTCATCTGCACAAACTCATCCTTTCCATCCTTAGTTTTTATCTATAACGTCATGAGCTCATATGATTCATCCAACAGGAAAGTGTTAAAACTGTTTTCCTAGAAAACTGTCTATTTATGGTCCACAATACTTATTTATCCCTTAAGGCAGAGCTTTTCAAGCTTTTCATGATGGTGACACACTCTTTAAACAAGAAGGTTTTGTAACACACTCCTCGCCATATCACCAATTGTACGTATCATGTTGTCCTTCCTAACAGTAAGGGAAATCCATGGTGCCACAATAGTAGACTACATTTATAATATCTTAAGTATCAGTTTAAGAATTACAAATTTGGCTGCTTAAATGGGTTATCCAGTAATAGAAATACTGAGCTAATTTCTTTCTATTTAATTGCTAACATATTTGGTAATCATATAAATTACCAAAATGTCTCCTTAACCCATAAGAAAGTCCTAAAGACCTATAGGTGTCTCACTTACCTTCAAACTGCTGTCCACTGCATATTTGGGGAATTCTGTCTCTAGCACAAGAAGTGGAGGAAGATGGCATGGCTAGTGCTGTCCAGAGGAGAGAATCTAGACTGTGTAAATTAAACCTGAGCATGTCTGCTTCATTCAGAGGATCCAAACCATGCCTGAAAAGTAAAGCAGGAATTCCATGTTATCTCTGACCACCAATACAGTTCTGGGTAGCTGTTCTTTATGTTAATATTTTTGTTTTTTCCTATGTGCATAACACTGCCTCCTTTTGTGATATAACCTTGTCCTTGCAGTAATCCTGCTCACATGGGAAAGCCAGTGCAGCAATAACCCCATTCCCCCAAAAATTTATAGGACTGTATTAGAATAAAAAACAGAGCAGGAAGCGCTCCCTAGTGTGATACCGCAAGGTGTACAGGTAACGCAGAATGTGAATATGCGCTTACCAAGTGGGGTTGTACAGCGTCCAAGTGCAACCATGGATAAGAGTGCATACAGTGTAGAGTTCCAGCAGCCGCTCCACCTTTCACAGATACAGATCCAATCCAATTTCCTCCAATATAGGCAGAGTCAAAGAGGCGCTTGAAACCAAGGTGAGAGTAAAACTTCTACTTTATTCCCATAATGCAACGCGTTTCGCGGAGATTCCGCTTCATCAGGCATGAGAACTAGAACACAGTGTGCAGTTTATATAGGGAGAATCCTTAACCCTCCAGGCAGCTCTGCAGGTCCACAGGTTGCACGGTATTCATCCACATCAGAGATCCATCTGGATATGGATCTCTGATGTGGATGAATACCGTGCAACCTGTGGACCTGCAGAGCTGCCTGGAGGGTTAAGGATTCTCCCTATATAAACTGCACACCATGTTCTAGTTCTCCTGCCTGATGAAGTGGAACCTCCGCGAAACGTGTTGCATTATGGGAATAAAGTAGAAGTTTTACTCTCACCTTGGTTTCAAGCACCTCTTTGACTCTGCATATATTGGAGGAAATTGGATTGGATAGGACTGTATTGTAAATCACCACTCAGCATAGAGCAGAGAGAAGTAGGTGATGTTCTGTGATTGGCCAGGGAAGTAAGGAAAAGGAAGTCTAGGTATGAGTACTACTGGCAAACACACGTACAGTATTCTGCGCAATCGTAGACTCTACGATTAAGTACCGAGGTGCAAAATGTGTCAGACACTGTTCTCTGTATGTAACTACTGTTGGAAAATTTCAATAAAGCAAAATTTTACCTGCACATCTTGCGCTGGACGGACTTTCTTTACTACAAATTTGAGACCAAATAGTGTCTGAATGGCACAGCCTGAAGTTGGCAGCAGCATGAGTAGACACTAGAGCTTTACAATCCCTAAGATTAAAAGATGAATTCTGAAATTTATTTGAAATTTCTGAAATTGAAGATTTTGGGTTGCTAGTGCCACAATAAAAACATTTTTATTCCCAAACCCAGGCCAAGCAGCATCAGTACACCATATATTGCCTGAATGACACAGCCTGGAGTTGGCTGAAGCATGAGGAGACCATATAGAGTCTGAATGGCAGCAGCATGAGTAGACACCAGAGCTTCACAATCCCTAAGAATAAAAGACAAATTTTGAAATTTAAATTGAAGATTTAGGGTAGCTAGTGCTACCATAAAAATTTTTTAGGCCCAGACACAGGCCCAGCACCATCAGTAAACCATATATTGGCTGAATGACACAGCCTGGAGTTGGCAGAAGCATGAGGAGACCATTGAAAGTTATGATTTTGAAATATAAATTTAAGATTTAGAAATTTAAATTAAGGATTTTGAAATTTAATTTACTGGACCCAGAGTGAGCCGGAGTATCCGGAGATTTCCCTAGGAGGGAAATATATAGGAGGTTGCACCGAGGCGTACAGTGAGATCACTATACTAAACAGCATCAGCAGAAGGGTATGAAGTACATAGATCAGGAAGAACTGGTTACAGTTTTTGGATAAGGTAGAGCCCAATGAGTTTCTGCAATAGGCAGTACAGCAATTGTCTTGTATAGTTGCAGCAGTTTATGGAAGCTGTGATAACAAACAGCTGAGCAGTATTAGATGAGGTATATGCGGTACCTGCTTCTTTAAGGAAAAGTATGCAGCTCAAATAAGGTTCCTTTAGACCTTAAAGATAGTGAAGAGATGGATTGCTACCCTTCTATAGTGGTGCAGTGTGCTACATGACCGCACTCAGGCCTCCGTGGATACCACTGTGCAGAAGATGGCCACAGCAGGCAACTTCCGGCTTTTTCAGGAAGTACTTGGATTGTATGTTTTTAGCAGATCTCAGTCTACTACCAGGGAGCAGCTGCGTCCGGAGCTCCCGTGAGTAACAGTTACTGATGGAGCAGGAGGGAGACAGGCACAGAGATAAGTGCAGCAAGGGTGGCAGCCCCTGTCTGCACGTGTTGTGTTGCGGCTTTGATTAAATACCTTTTGCTCTCGCCAGCACGTTAGGAATGCTCCCTCTGTGTTCCTAGTAAGTTGGGAGACAGTTCTGGGACTTTTCTGCACGGATAGTCAGTATATGAGTAGCTTTTTCCCCTCACTTGAGACGGAGCTCTCACTCCATGCTTCTCCACGCTCGGCTCCCAGGCTCCGCCATCAGGCAGTGTTACGCCGAGCGCTCCGGGTCCCCGCTCCTCCCCGGAGCGCTCGCTACACTTCCCTCACTGCAGCGCCCCGGTCGGTTCCACGGACCCGGGGCGCTGCGTTACCACCTCCGGCCGGGATGCGATTCGCGATGCGGGTAGCGCCCGCTCGCGATGCGCACCCCGGCTCCCGTACCTGACTCGCTCCCCGTCAGTTCTGTCCCGGCGCGCGCGGCCCCGCTCCCTAGGGCGCGCGCGCGCCGGGTCTTTGCGATTTAAAGGGCCACTGCACCGCTGATTGGTGCAGTGGTTCCAATTAGTGTTTACACCTGTGCACTTCCCTATATCACCTCACTTCCCCTTCACTCCCTCGCCGGATCTTGTTGCCCTAGTGCCAGTGAAAGCGTTCCTTGTGTGTTCCTTGCCTGTGATTCCAGACCTTCTGCCGTTGCCCCTGACTACGATCCTTGCTGCCTGCCCCGACCTTCTGCTACGTCCGACCTTGCTTCTGTCTACTCCCTTGTACCGCGCCTATCTTCAGCAGCCAGAGAGGTTGAGCCGTTGCTAGGGGATACGACCTGGTCACTACCGCCGCAGCAAGACCATCCCGCTTTGCGGCGGGCTCTGGTGAAAACCAGTAGTGACTTAGAACCGATCCTCTAGCACGGTCCACGCCAATCCCTCTCTGGCACAGAGGATCCACCACCTGCCAGCCGGCATCGTGACAGTAGATCCGGCCATGGATCCCGCTGAAGTTCCTCTGCCAGTTGTCGCTGACCTCACCACGGTGGTCGCCCAGCAGTCACAACAGATTGCGCAACAAGGCCAACAGCTGTCTCAACTGACTGTTATGCTACAACAGTTACTACCACAGCTCCAGCAATCATCTCCTCCGCCAGCTCCTGTACCTCCTCCGCAGCGAGTGGCCGCTTCTGGAATACGACTATCCTTGCCGGATAAATTTGATGGGGACTCTAAGTTTTGCCGTGGCTTTCTTTCCCAATGTTCATTACACTTGGAGATGATGTCGGACCAGTTCCCCACTGAAAGGTCTAAGGTGGCTTTCGTAGTCAGCCTGCTGTCTGGAAAAGCCCTGGCTTGGGCCACACCGCTCTGGGACCGCAATGACCCCGTCACTGCCTCTGTACACTCCTTCTTCTCGGAAATTCGAAGTGTCTTTGAGGAACCTGCCCGAGCCTCTTCTGCTGAGACTGCCCTGTTGAACCTGGTCCAGGGTAATTCTTCCGTTGGCGAGTATGCCGTACAGTTCCGTACCCTTGCTTCAGAATTATCCTGGAATAATGAGGCACTCTGCGCGACCTTTAAAAAAGGCCTATCCAGCAACATTAAAGATGTTCTGGCCGCACGAGAAATCCCTGCTAACCTACATGAACTCATCCATCTTGCCACTCGCATTGACATGCGTTTTTCCGAACGGCGTCAGGAGCTCCGCCAGGATATGGACTCTGTTCGCACGAGGCGTTTCTTCTCCCCGGCTCCTCTCTCCTCTGGTCCCCTGCAACCTGTTCCTGTGCCTCCCGCCGTGGAGGCTATGCAGGTCGACCGGTCTCGCCTGACACCCCAAGAGAGGACACGACGCCGCATGGAGAATCTCTGCCTGTACTGTGCTAGTACCGAACACTTCCTGAAGGATTGTCCTATCCGTCCTCCCCGCCTGGAAAGACGTCCGCTGACTCCGCACAAAGGTGAGACAGTCCTTGATGTCTACTCTGCTTCTCCACGTCTTACTGTGCCTGTGCGGATGTCTGCCTCTGCCTTCTCCTTCTCTGCTGTGGCCTTCTTGGACTCTGGATCTGCAGGAAATTTTATCTTGGCCTCTCTCGTCAACAGGTTCAACATCCCGGTGACCAGTCTCGCCAGACCCCTCTACATCAATTGTGTAAACAATGAAAGATTGGACTGTACTATACGTTTCCGCACGGAGCCCCTTCTAATGCGCATCGGATCTCATCACGAGAGGATTGAACTGTTGGTCCTCCCCAATTGCACTTCTGAAATCCTTCTTGGACTTCCCTGGCTTCAACTCCATTCCCCAATCCTGGATTGGTCCACTGGGGAGATCAAGAGTTGGGGGCCCTCTTGTTCCAAGGACTGCTTAAAACCGGTTCCCAGTAAACCTTGCCGTGTCCCTGTGCTTCCTCATGTAACCGGTCTCCCTAAGGCCTATATGGACTTTGCGGACGTTTTTTGCAAAAAACAAGCTGAGACTCTACCTCCTCACAGGCCTTATGATTGTCCCATTGACCTCCTCCCGGGCACTACTCCACCCCGGGGCAGAATCTATCCTCTGTCCGTCCCAGAGACTCTTGCCATGTCTGAATACGTCCAAGAAAATTTAAAAAAGGGCTTTATCCGTAAATCCTCCTCTCCTGCCGGAGCCGGATTTTTCTTTGTGTCCAAAAAAGATGGCTCTCTACGTCCTTGCATTGACTACCGCGGTCTTAATAAAATCACGGTTAAGAACCGCTACCCCCTACCCCTCATCTCTGAACTCTTTGATCGTCTCCAAGGTGCCCATATTTTTACCAAACTGGACTTAAGAGGTGCTTATAATCTCATCCGCATCAGAGAGGGGGATGAATGGAAAACGGCATTTAACACCAGAGATGGACACTTTGAGTATCTGGTCATGCCCTTTGGTCTATGCAACGCCCCTGCCGTCTTCCAAGACTTTGTTAATGAAATTTTTCGTGATCTCCTATACTCCTGTGTTGTTGTATATCTGGACGATATCCTGATTTTTTCTGCCAATCTTGAAGAACACCGCCAGCATGTCCGTATGGTTCTTCAGAGACTTCGTGATAATCAACTCTATGCCAAAATAGAGAAATGTCTGTTTGAATGCCAATCTCTTCCTTTTCTAGGATACTTGGTCTCTGGCCAGGGACTACAAATGGACCCAGATAAACTCTCTGCCGTCTTAGATTGGCCACGCCCCTCCGGACTCCGTGCCATCCAACGTTTTTTGGGGTTCGCCAATTATTACAGGCAATTTATTCCACATTTTTCTACCATTGTGGCTCCTATTGTGGCTTTAACAAAAAAAAATGCCGATCCCAAGTCTTGGCCTCCTCAAGCGGAAGACGCCTTTAAACGACTCAAGTCTGCCTTTTCTTCGGCTCCCGTGCTCTCCAGACCTGACCCATCTAAACCCTTCCTATTGGAGGTTGATGCCTCCTCAGTGGGAGCTGGAGCTGTCCTTCTACAAAAAAACTCTTCCGGGCATGCTGTTACTTGTGGTTTTTTTTCCAGGACCTTCTCTCCGGCGGAGAGGAACTACTCCATCGGGGATCGAGAGCTTCTAGCCATTAAATTAGCACTTGAGGAATGGAGGCATCTGCTGGAGGGATCAAGATTTCCAGTTATTATTTACACCGATCACAAGAACCTCTCCTACCTCCAGTCTGCCCAACGGCTGAATCCTCGTCAGGCCAGGTGGTCTCTGTTCTTTGCCCGATTTAATTTTGAAATTCACTTTCGGCCTGCTGATAAGAACATTAGGGCCGATGCTCTCTCTCGTTCCTCAGATGCCTCTGAAATTGAACTCTCTCCTCAACACATCATTCCTCCTGACTGCCTGATTTCCACTTCTCCAGCCTCCATCAGACAAACTCCTCCAGGAAAGACCTTTGTTTCTCCACGCCAACGCCTTGGGATCCTCAAATGGGGTCACTCCTCCCATCTCGCAGGTCATGCGGGCATTAAGAAATCTGTGCAACTCATCTCTCGCTTCTATTGGTGGCCGACTCTAGAGACTGATGTGGTGGACTTTGTGCGAGCCTGCACTATCTGTGCCCGGGATAAGACTCCTCGCCAGAAGCCCGCTGGTTTTCTTCATCCTCTACCTGTCCCCGAACAACCTTGGTCTCTGATTGGTATGGATTTTATTACTGACTTACCCCCATCCCATGGCAACACTGTTATTTGGGTGGTCGTTGATCGATTCTCCAAAATGGCACATTTCATCCCTCTTCCTGGTCTTCCTTCAGCGCCTCAGTTGGCTAAACAATTTTTTGTACACATTTTTCGTCTTCACGGGTTGCCTACACAGATCGTCTCGGATAGAGGCGTCCAATTTGTGTCTAAATTCTGGAGGGCTCTCTGTAAACAACTCAAGATTAAATTAAATTTTTCTTCTGCATACCATCCTCAATCCAATGGACAAGTAGAGAGAATTAACCAGATCTTGGGTGACTATTTACGACATTTTGTTTCCTCCCGCCAGGATGACTGGGCAGATCTTCTACCTTGGGCCGAATTCTCGTATAATTTCAGAATCTCTGAATCTTCCTCCAAATCTCCGTTTTTCGTGGTGTACGGCCGTCACCCTCTTCCCCCCCTCCCTACCCCCTTGCCCTCTGGTCTGCCCGCTGTGGATGAAATTTCTCGTGATCTTTCCACCATATGGAAAGAGACCCAAAATTCTCTCTTACAGGCTTCTTCTCGCATGAAGAGATTCGCAGATAAGAAAAGAAGAGCTCCTCCCATTTTTTCCCCTGGAGACAAGGTATGGCTCTCCGCTAAATATGTCCGTTTCCGTGTCCCGAGCTATAAGTTGGGACCACGCTATCTTGGTCCTTTTAAAGTTTTGTCTCAAATTAATCCTGTCTCTTACAAACTTCTTCTTCCTCCTTCTCTTCGTATCCCTAATGCCTTTCACGTCTCTCTTCTTAAACCTCTCATCCTCAACCGTTTTTCTCCTAAATCTGTTCCTCCCACTCCTGTTTCCGGCTCCTCGGACATCTTCTCTGTCAAAGAAATCTTGGCCTCTAAAAAAGTCAGAGGAAAAACTTTTTTTTTAGTGGATTGGGAGGGTTGTGGTCCAGAAGAGAGGTCCTGGGAACCTGAGGACAATATCCTGGACAAAAGTCTGATCCTCAGGTTCTCAGGCCCCAAGAAGAGGGGGAGACCCAAGGGGGGGGGTACTGTTACGCCGAGCGCTCCGGGTCCCCGCTCCTCCCCGGAGCGCTCGCTACACTTCCCTCACTGCAGCGCCCCGGTCGGTTCCACGGACCCGGGGCGCTGCGTTACCACCTCCGGCCGGGATGCGATTCGCGATGCGGGTAGCGCCCGCTCGCGATGCGCACCCCGGCTCCCGTACCTGACTCGCTCCCCGTCAGTTCTGTCCCGGCGCGCGCGGCCCCGCTCCCTAGGGCGCGCGCGCGCCGGGTCTTTGCGATTTAAAGGGCCACTGCACCGCTGATTGGTGCAGTGGTTCCAATTAGTGTTTACACCTGTGCACTTCCCTATATCACCTCACTTCCCCTTCACTCCCTCGCCGGATCTTGTTGCCCTAGTGCCAGTGAAAGCGTTCCTTGTGTGTTCCTTGCCTGTGATTCCAGACCTTCTGCCGTTGCCCCTGACTACGATCCTTGCTGCCTGCCCCGACCTTCTGCTACGTCCGACCTTGCTTCTGTCTACTCCCTTGTACCGCGCCTATCTTCAGCAGCCAGAGAGGTTGAGCCGTTGCTAGGGGATACGACCTGGTCACTACCGCCGCAGCAAGACCATCCCGCTTTGCGGCGGGCTCTGGTGAAAACCAGTAGTGACTTAGAACCGATCCTCTAGCACGGTCCACGCCAATCCCTCTCTGGCACAGAGGATCCACCACCTGCCAGCCGGCATCGTGACAGGCAGCAGCTGAGCCAGCAAGGTGGTAGCATGGTTGGCAGTCAACATGGTGGCAGAAGTGGAAATTCTGGAGCCAAACGTACGCGGGAAAACCACCTGCTTTGCGGCAGCCTACCTTCCCGAGAGGTAGTGGAACAGGGGTTCCAGGAGACGGTGGCAGTAGCAGTCAATTGGTGCGGATTGTTGGTGGGAAAATCAGCTACTCTGCAGTGTGGCAGTTTTTCATCAATCATCCAGAGGAGGTTAACATAGCCACATGCAAGATGTGTCGGCAGAAGGTGAAGTGGGCCAGGGTCCCAATGTTGGCACCACAGCACTGCGTCAACATATGCTGCGCCACCATAAAGTGGCACGGTAGAAACCACGGTAGCCAGCCAAGGCTCCACCACCTCAGCCGATTCTGTCGCTCCAGATGCTCCTGCTCCTCCTACAATTAGTAATTCCGCCAACAACCCATCAGCGAAGCCATGTCCAAGAGACAAAAGTATGTGCCCACTCATCCAATGGCACAGAAGCTGAATTTGCTCCTGTCAAGTTGCTGGTGCTGCATTCCCTCCCTTTTCAAGTGGTGGACTCTGCACCTTTCAAAGAACTGATGGCTTGTGCCGAGCCGAGGTGGAGAGTCCCAAGCCGTAATTTCTTTGCGGCCAGTCCTTGAGCCTGTCGGTGTGCACCAAAGTGCATGGCAATGCTGATGTCTGGAGCTGTAACTACAGTCAGGGACAATACACATCCATTACTGCCCACTGGGTGAATGTGGTTCCTGCACAGCTACAACAACAGCAACTTGGACAGGTCATGCCACTTCTGCCTCCACGCTCTCAGGCCGTTGGTCTAGTGACAGTGTACGACTCCGCCTCCTCATCCTCCACCGTGTCCTCAGCCTCCACTCCATGGACAAGTCTCAGTGCCCCTACAGCATATCATGTGTGCAGGGCACGGCGGGATCATGCTGTTTTTCACATGGCTTGCCTTGGTGAATGGAATCACACAGGGGAGGAACTTTTAAAAGTCATTCATAAAGAAATTGGAGCATAGCTTACTCCAAGAAAACAGGAAATGGGAACCATGGTGACTGACGACGGGAAGAACATCTTGTCTACGCTGCGACAAGGAAGGCTGAGTCATGCGCCCTGCATGGCACGTGTTCAATGTGGTTGTCAAGCGGTCCCTGAAGTGTTCCCCCCATTTGCAAGACATTCTAACAATTGGAAGGAAACTTTGCATGCACTTCGGTCACTCGTACACCGCAAAGCACACCCTCCTTGAGCTGCAGCGTCAAAACGATATCCCCCAACATAGTCTGATTTGTGACGTTGCCACACGTTGGAATTCCATCCTCCATATGTTGGACCGACTATACGAACAAAGAAAAGCCATCACCGATTTCTTGATGATACAGGCGGATAGGGCTACTCCCCTGTGTAACTTCAATGTCAACCAGTGGCAGCTCATATGTGACACCTGTTGTTTGCTCAGGCCCTTTGAGGAAGCCCCATTATTAGTCAGTCGCCAGGATTACGGGATGAATGACATAATTCCACTGCTTCATTTTCTACAACACGTGTTGGAAACGATGGCTGGTCAGGGCACTGGAGACGTGGCGGCTACATCTCACGGACACATGAGCCCTGTGGGGGCTGAACTGGAGGAGGAGGGGGAGGGGCACAGTGGAGCACAGTTTAGGTTTCGCCAAATGGGTGGTTTTTCTAGTCATCTGACAGGAGAGGAGGAGCAGAGAGTTATGAGGAAGGCGAGACAGAGGACCCAGGCACACAGTGGCAGTATGCAGTGGAGATGGAGGCAGGGACTCCATCCGAGTCACATCCATAAATGGCAGGATGCATGCTCACTTGCTTGTGTAGTGACCACCGAATTGTCCCCATTTGCCAGCGGGATTACTTTTGGCTCTCCACCTTATTGGACCCTCGCTACCACCACAAAATGGGGGCCATTTTTCTACCCACCAAGAGGGAGGAAAAACTGACCTACTAAAGAGACATCCAACGTAGTCAGTTGGCCGATCGGCACCATCGTTCATCCTCTCGCAGGTCTGACTCGAGGGGCTCTCTGTGCTCACCTTCCACTGCCATGGCTGCTGGGGAGGGGGGTTGGCAGGAGCTGTACCAGCTCCATCAGCAGCAGCCTGAGTCTACAGTCGCTGATGAGTACCTTTCTTCCCCTGCATAGTAAAGCAGCTCATCAGCAGCAGGTAGTCCTGGAGCAGGACCTGAACCAGCAGGTGGTGGCATACCTTGACATGACCATGCCAACACACCTTGAAGATCCACTGGACTTCTGGGCAGCCAAGCTAGCAGAGTTTGCCCTGGAAAAGCTGTCCTGCCATGCCAGTAGTGTGCCATCAGAGTGGGTGTTTAGTGTGGCAGGGGCCTTCGTCATCCCAAGGAAAACTCTTCTGTCCACGAAAAATGTGGAGCGACTGTCCTTTGTGAAGATGAATCAGGCATGGATCAGCCAGGATTTCCACCCACCAATGCCTGATGCATCAGAGTAGATTGACCATGGTGCCACAGCAACACTTCACAAACATGTATAGTGCCAAGCAGATTTAAGGTGCTGCTCCCCAGTTACAAACATTCCTCCCCATCAGACCTTTTTTCACCCACCTTCATCACCAGGTACTGGTATAGCCACCCACCGCACCACTCTGTCACCAGGTCACTTTCAGGACTCCTGATGCTGCTAATGATGACATTTCCAGGCTGCCTCATTCTGCCACCATATGGTCTCATCATGCTTCCACCACCTCCAGGCTGTGTCATTCAGCCACTATATGTTCTCCTCATGCTGCCATAAACTCCAGGCTGTGTCATTCAGCCACTATATGATTTCCTCATGCCTCTGCCACCTCCAGGCTGTGTCATTCAGCCACTATGTGGTCTCTTCATGCTTCTGCCACCTCCAGTCTGTGTCATTAAGCCACTATATGGTCTCCTCATCTGCCGCCAACTCCAGGCTGTGCCATTCAGCCACTATATGTTCTACTCATGCTGCCGCCAACTCCTGGCTGTGCCATTAAGCCACTATGTGCCAAGCAGATTTAAGGCGCTGCTCCCCAGTTACAAACATTCCTCTGCATCAGACCATTTTTCAACCACCTTCGTTACCGGGTACTGGTATTGCCACCCACCGAACCACTTTGTCACTGGGTCACTTTCAGGACTCTTGATGCTGTTGCTGCCTTCTCCAGGCTGTCTCATTCTGACACCATATGGTCTCCTCATGCTTCCACCACCTCAAGGCTGTGCCATTCAGTCACTATATGGTCTCCTCATCTGCCGCCTACTCCAGGCTGTGCCATTCAACCACTATATGTTCTACTCATGCTGCCGCCAACTCCAGGCTGTGCCTTTTCAGCCACTATGTGGTCTTCACATGCTTCTGCCACCACCAGGCTGTGTCATACAGCCACTATGTGGTCTCCTCATGCTTCTGCCACCTCCAGGCTGTGTCATTCAGCCACTGTATGGTCTCCTGATCTGCCACAAACTCCAGGCTGTGCCATTCAGACACTATGTGATCTCATGCTGCCGCAAACTCCAGGCTGTGTCATTCAGCACTATATGTTCTCATGCTGCCGCCAACTCCAACTCCATTCAGCACTATGTGGTCAGTTCATGCTTCTGCCACCTCCAGGCTGTGTCATTCAGCCACTATGTGGTCTCCTCATGCTTCTGCCAAAATCTTAAATTTCAATATAACAAATTTGATGCAATCTTTTCAAGACTGAGGCCCTATGGACCTCAACATCATATATTAGCTGTGGAATTACCCCAAGAATCCAATGAAACAGGTTGGACTGATAACAATGAGCCATAACTGATTAAATGAAACATTTGCAGTTCCACAAAGAGTAAGACAGTAGGAGGGGGGGGGGGGGCTGGAGCAGGTGGTAGCTTGCCTTGCGGCGGATCACCAGTTCGATGCTCACCAGAATGGGTACTCAAAAAATGTAAATACATTTAAATTAAATAAAAATTACATACAAAAATCTTTTTATTCTCTTTAAATTATTTCACTACCCCAGCACACTCCCTATGCATTTTAGGACAAAGCAAAGTGTTGTACACCCCGATTGAGGCTCTCTGTAGGCCAGAAATAGCCGTTTTTAATAGCGATTCACCACAAATAAATTCGGCCAAATTGAATTTTTCAAAAATTCGCTCATCTCTTGTCAGAACAGCGTGAACATTAGCACACATGTCCACAATCAGCTTTTCTACCACCAGGGGTCACAACAGTTGTGTGCTATACCCCAGCTCTGCCTCCTATAAAGATACAGATTTAAGAATAGTTATATTTGGTTACACTGTGATCACAATTATGACTTGTTTATTACAAGTCTATTGATTATATATCAATTATATATTGATTATATATCACTTTCAGGACTCTTGATGCTGCTGCCTTCTCCAGGCTGTCTCATTCTGACACCATATGGTCTCCTCATGCTTCCACCACCTCAAGGCTGTGTCATTCAGTCACTATATCGTCTTTTTTTATTTAGCCAATTTAGTTTAGCCACCATGTTGAATTGCGCAATATTCTACTCGGAAACAGTTTGTTAGAAAAAAGTATAATTTGGCAGACATGTTCATGGTGACCTTCTGTACCAAGGTTGTTGAAGTCGGTTCATTTGCATATTCAATATGTCCACCGCATGCCCATAACATTTAGATAGCATTAAAGGGTACCACTCATCAAATAAACTTTTGATATATTTTAGATTAATGAATGTTGAATAACTTTCCAATAGCATGTTAATGAAAAACATGCTTCTTTCTAATGTATTTTTCCAGATCAGTCCTGGCAACAAGCATTTCTGACTCATGCTGGAGTCCTAAACACTCAGAGCTGCCAGCCTGCTTTGTTCACAGCCAAAGAGGCTGTGAACAAAGCAGGCTGGCAGCTCTGAGTGTTTTCCTTTGTGAACAAAGCAGACTGGCAGCTCGTAGTGTTTAGGACTCCAGCATGAGTCTGAAATGCTTGCTGCCAGGACTGGTAGGGAGATCCCTAGTGGTCATTTCTTCAAAGTGGAAAATTAAGTAGAAAGAAGCATATTTTTTAATAACATGCAATTGTGAAGTTATTCTGCATACATTAATCTATAATATATCAAAAGTTTTTTTGATGAGAGGTACCCTTTAATAATCATATGCAATTTTATTAAATGTATGTAATATGTACACTGTTAATCTAAAAGTTATGTTTCTTTGCACAATAGTAGATTATTCCCTTTCTGTACCACAATTGATCTGAAATTACTAATCAGAACAATGTGAAAATTAGCACACATGTTCGGCATCGCTATCTGTACCACAATTGATCACCAGATTTAGCAGCCATATTGGATTGCGCAATATTTTTAAACATAATTTTCTCTAAAATTACTGATCAGAACAGTGCAAAAATTAGCACACATGTTCGTGATCACTTTCTGTACTACAATTGATCACAATATTTGGTGCCCATATTAGGTTGCGCAATATTCTTCAAACAAAGTTTTCTCTAAAATTACTGGACAGAACAATGCAAAACTTAGTACACATGTCCACGATTACCTTCTACACCATCAGGGGTAACAGCAATCATGTGCTATACCCCAGCTGTGCAGCTAGGCCACCTGTATTGCTGCTTGCAGCTATATTAATTATTATTATTATTATGCGGTGTATGGATTATTTTGTTGAAAATTTCCTGTCAATAGCACCTTTGTAAATTTATTCAGTGAGAAGTATAGTGTTTAATACTTATTTCACCCCTGTAGAGTAGGTAGGTATGAAGTTAGAAAATAAATAACTAGATAGTACCATTTAACAATTTTTCCTCTAGTTGTCTGTTATACGTTTTGAATGATTTGGAGGGGGTGGATCACAGTATAATTGTCAGACTTTCTCCAGCTCTAGAGATGACTATGCTAGAGCTCTCACTGTGCAATGTATATAATTACACTTACCATGTTTGCCGACAATGACTGCTGTAATTATCCCCTTTTTCCTCAAATTGATTCTTTCTTTTCGAGATCATGCATCTCAAGGCTCTAACAGGCTTTTTCTAATATTTGCAGAACTAGAGATTTATGATTCCTTGATTGATTGTAATTGAAATAGGCATATTCTATTCTCTAATCGTGTATAATATATTTATATATATATATATATATATATATATATATATATATATATATATATATATTTATATATATAGGGTGAGTATTTACCTCAGGGCAAGGCCACCACTCCTGGTGTAATGGTTTTTGTGGTTTTTGCCACTCCTCAGTACAGAGCAGGGTGATCTGTAGCTAAGCTGATACCAGGGAACATTACCTGAAAAGGTGATGTAATGAGCTGCTTTGCATATTCCCCTACCCAGAATGCCCGCAGAGTGCTTAATGGCCTTCTGAAGCTCCGTTACACCAGGAGTGGTGGCCTCGCCCTGAGGTAAATACTCACCCCCTTTAGCTGCTCTCAGGCCTCTTACCCCAGCCAAGCCAGATCACCCTGCTCTGTACTGACGAGTGGCAAAAACCATGAAACAGCTGTCTGCAGATGGGTAGAAACTTCCCTTTTGGGGAGTAGTCTGGCTTGGCATAAAATCCCAATCAGCTTTTTATATTCCTTAACAGGAGCTAAGCTGATACCAGGGAACATTACCTGAAAAGGTGATGTAATGAGCTGCTTTGCATATTCCCCAATATATATATATATATATATATATTTTGAGTAGCAACACCATTTAATTCTGTCAAGTGAAGAAGATGGAATGGATTTTGTCGAGGGTTCAACAAATGTCCCCTTTTTGGGAGTAGCAACTGCCTTTTAGCCTGCCAGGTGAGGAAGATGGCAAGGATTTTGTTGAGGGTTAAGAAAAAAATCCTCTTTTTGGGAGTAGCGACAGCATTTTAGTCTGTCAAGTGAAGAAGATGGCAAGGATTTTGTTGAGGGTTCAAAACGTTTCCCCTTTTTGGGAGTTTCTGCAGATACTGTGAAACTGTGCCTGCTTTCCTGCATCTAGTAACATAGTAAAAATCTCCACACGGCAGGATACCATAAACTAGGTACATCACCACCCAACAATGCCCCTGTACTAGAATGTTTTTTTCTCAAGCCTTCAGATCCAGCACCAGTGTCACCATCACTTATTCCTGAGCTGCTCGGACCAACAGACCTGCTGACATCCTCCTCTTCATCATCCCCACCACTCCTCTCAGTAAGAGCGCCTGATGTGTGATCGTGGCCTCCTTGTTGCCCCTGAGCACATCCACCACGATTCCTTATAGTATGCCCACCACCAGTCCCACTAGTGCTATGCTCAGTCACTGCATCCTCCTCTCCCGCCTCAGCAACACGCTTCAAAGGCTGACCGTGACACAACTCCTTCTCGTGCTATCTCATGCTACCACATGCTATCCATCTGTGTAACAGTAAGGGGGGGGGGGGGCAAAAGACAGAGATGAGGAAACAGAGCATCTAGGACCAACAATTCTTTGACCAGATACATTTTTTGGGTATTGTTAAAGATTTTGTATGATGTTTGATACAACCAATAATATCCATAATAAATGTATTCACAGGGCAAATCTGGGTCAAATGTATGCCCTTTTTACTTCACTGCTATGGCTCAACTAGTAAGATGTAATAGGTGTTTGATGGAAACTCTAATATTCCCAAAACATTTATTCACAGGGCAAATCCGTGTCAAATGCACGCCCTTTTTACTTTGATACAAAGGCTCAGCTAGTAAGATAAAACAGGTGTTTCATGAAAACACTAATATTCAGGAAAAATGTATTCACAGGGTAAATCCATGTAAAATACTTTGCCATCAGAAATTTCAGGTACCCTTACACAGCTTCAGGCATGGGACCATCCTCACCGCCCCCCCCCCTCCCAATGCCCTACTCTCAGTGTCCCTAATAATGCTCCTCCTTAGTGCCCTAGTGAGTAGGCTAGTGTGTTGGGAAATGGTAGGCCGATGGATGGTGGTGGGTAGGTAATTTCCCTTCCCCTATTAGTGTTAATGCCCCCATTAGGTAGGTAGTAGGTTATGCCCCTGGTAGGTGGCAGGTAATGCCCCCAGTAGGTAGTGCCCCTTGTAGATAGATAGATAGGTAATGCCCCCAGTAGATAGTGCCCCTAGAAGGTAAGTAGCAGGTAATGCCTCCAGTAGGTAGTGCCCCCCCCAGCTGAGTGGTGCCCCCAGTAGATAGTGGCCCTAGTAGGTAGTGGTCCCTGGTAGGTTGTGCCCTCAGGTAGGTAACGCCCCCAGTATACAGTGACCCCAGTAGATAGTTCCCCCACATAGGTCATGCAGGTAGGTAGTGTCCCCAGGTAGGTAATGCCCAAAGTTGAGTAATAATGCCCCCAATTAGGTAATAATGTCCCCACCTAGTTAATAATACCCCCAGTTAGGTAATAATTCCCCTCACATAAGTAATGCCTCCAGTTATGTAATAATGCCCCTCACCTAGGTAATGCTCCAGTAGGCTAAAAATGCACTAGTTAGTAAATAATGCCCTCCACTGCGCTGAGGCCAGGCTGTCAGCAGCCTCCGGAGTGGCGCGGGACTTCTCTGGCAGGCTGCGTGATGAAATGACATCATCACGCGGCCTGCTGCGCAATGTGCACTCCTGTACATACATTGGGGGGAATTCATCATTTTGTGTCTATTGTAGACACAGTTCTACCCATTTACACTTCTTGTCTATTTACTCTTGCTCAGAATTTACTAATGCTGTACACTGCTTGATAAATCTTGTGCAAATATAGAAACTCCCCCCTCGCTCTACCGTACACTCCTTCTCTACCTCACAGGAAAAGTGGACACAGGGATTTTGTTCTATTGCTTTGAGGCCAGGATTCCATTGAGGTTTTTTATGCATCATAAAAAACGCCAGAAAGACTGTCCCAGCTTTCTCCTGTGTTTTGTCAGTTTTTCTTGTATTTTTTTTTCTTGCATTTTTGCCTGGTGTGTGGAAACCAAAAAATGTACTAAAGTAATTTTTTTCTTTTAAATTTAGATACGTTTATGCAGAGGACTATGTCAGATTTTGTGGATTGCGATGATGAACAGCGTGTTTTTTTTTAAAATGTCAATAAAAGGGTTAACAAGGGCTGTGGGGGAGTGTTTTTTTTCTTAAATAAAATGCTTTTTTCATTGTGTTGTGTTTTTTATAATTGAATTTTCAGGCTTAGTAGTGGAGGGCGTCTTGTAGACAGAATCCATCACTAAGCTGGGGCTTAGCATTAGCCCCAAAACAGCTAATGCTAACCCCAATTATTACCCCGGTACCCACCGCCACAGGGTTTCCAGGAAGAGCCAGTACCAACAGGCCCGGAGAGTAAAAAATGGCGCTCCTGGGCCTAGGCGGTAACAGGCTGGGGTTATTTAGGCTGGGGAGGGCCAGTAACAATGGTCGCCCACCCTGGTAACGTGCAGGCTGTTGCTGCTTGGTTGGTATCTGGCGGACACTGTTAAAATGAGGGAATCACACCCTTTTTTTATGTATTTATTTATTTAAAAAAAAAAAAACACATAGGGTTCCCCCTATTTTCAGTATCAGCCAGATACCAACCAAGCAGCAACAGCCTGACGTTACCAGGGTGGGCGAGGACCATTGTTACTGGCCCTCCCCAGCCTAAATAACGCCAGCCTGTTACCGCCTAGGCCCAGGAGGCCCAGGAGCACCCCTTTGGCGGTGGGTACCGGGGTAATAATTGGGGGTTAGCGCTAGCTGATTTTTGGGCTAACACTAAGCCCCAGCTTAGTAATGGATTCTGTCTATAAGACCGGCTTCCACTACTAACCCTGAAAATTCATTTATAAAAAACACAACACATTGAAAAAAATGTTTATTTGAAAAAATCACTCCCCCACAGCCCTCGTTAACCATTTTATTGAAACAAAAAAAAACGCTGGTCATCGTCGTAGTCCACCGAATCTGACGTAGTCCTCCGCATTCACGTATCTGAAATGAGAAGAAAAGAAAAACAAGAAAATGGGTTAGTACATCTTTTGTGCTCTCCCCTGGGAAGAGCGCACATAATGCAGCATGTTCCTAAACAGGGAGCCTCCAGTTGTTGCTAAACTACAACTTCCATCATGGGGGCTGTAGTTAAGCAACAGCTGGAGGCACACTGGTTGCAAAACACTGAGAGTTTGTTACTTAACTCAGTGTTTACCAACCCGTGCGCCTCCAGCTGTTGCAAAACTACAACTCCCAGCATGTACGGTTTGTCAGTGCATGCTGGGAGTTATAGTTTTACAACAGCTGGAGGGCATGCTGAGAGTTGTAGTTTTGCAACAACTGGAGGAGAACAGTCGAAGGGCATGCTAAGAGTTGTAGTTTTGTCCAAACTGTGTAGTGGTGTCCAAACTGTAGCCCTCCAGATGTTGCAAAACTACAACTCTCAGCATGCCCAGATTGCCAAGGCATGCTGGGAATTGTAGTTCAGCAACATCTGAAGGGCCAGATGTTACAGAACTACAACTCCCAGCATGCCTGGACTGTCTGGGCATGCTGGGAGTTGTAGTTTTGCGACATCTGGAAGAGCACAGATTACAGTGGTCTCCAAACTGCGGCCCTCCAAATGTTGCAAAACTACAACTCCCAGCATGCCCAGACAGCCGAAGGCTGTCTGGGCATGCTGGGAGTTGTAGTTTTGAAACTACCAGAAGCAGCAGTGAAGAGTTTCACTGCTGCCTCTGATGCAGATGCCGCCGCCGCTGATCCACATGTCTGCCTCATGTCAGTCTTTAAAACAACAACACACCACCACCCTTTCTTTCTTGCGCAAGAAAATACACTTAAAATTACTCTATATAGATCGATGAATCCCCTCCAATGCGTACACTATTCGGGCACTCTGCAAGCTGCAGTGACTATTTGATAAATAGGTCGCATGTAAGCAAAAGTAAGTTAAAAAAATTGTCATATAAAAGCCATAAGTTTGAAAATAATGATAAATCTCCTTCATAGTGATGACTAGATCTCTACAATTTAGAGAAACATAGAAAATATGTTTCAATCGGTTGGCGAGATAACATTTCTTCTATTGTTAACATCTCAAACCCTGACTAGACAGGAGGCATTTTCAATGAACATTTTCAGGCAATTATTCTGTTTTGCTGCTAAAAATGCTATTATCCGGAGCTCATAAGAATAGTTCCATCCTAATGACAGGTTAAGATTGTCCTCAATACTTGGGAGCTGTCACCTAAAAGAATCTTCAAGAATTAAAACTGTGTACTTAAAATGTTTAGAACTTGTGTTTAGTTTCATAGTCCTGGAAAGTCAATGTGTCAGACACATCATAAGAATACAGTTTAGATTTCATCCATTTGATTTTAGGATAGTAAACATGGAATCCTATAGTGGGAGCTGAAAGGGCCCACCTATACCCACATGTGACTAAAGGACCAACTAGCTGACCTTGCTAGTATACAAAAGGAAGGCTATGAGAACTAGAATAGTGGGCAGGTAATGTACTCAGCAGGTCAAGAAGGTCAAAAGAGCCTCAAGTTTTAGGAGCAGGCTGTCACGATTCTGCTAGCTGGATGTGGATCCTCTGTGTCAGCGAGGGATTGGCGTGGACCGTGTCGGTGGACCGGTTCTAAGATGCTACTGGTATTCACCAGAGCCTGCCGCAAAGCGGGATGGTCTTGCTGCGGCGGTAGCAACCAGGTCGTATCCACCGGCAACGGCTCAACCTCGCTGACTGCTGAGAAGGCGTGGGACAGAAGGACTAGGCAGAGGCAAGGTCAGATGTAGCAGAAGGTCGGGGCAGGCGGCAAGGTTCGTAGTCAATATGGATAGCAGAAGATCTGGAAACACAGGCTTTGGACAACACTAAACGCTTACACTGGCACAAGGCAACAAGATCCGGCAATGGAGTGCAGGGGAAGTGAGGTATTATAGCCAGGGAGCAGGTGGAAGCTAATTAGGCTAATTGGGCCAGGCACCAATCATTGGTGCACTGGCCCTTTAAATCTCAGAGAGCTGGCGCGCGCGCCCTAAGGAGCGAAGCCGCGCGCGCCAGGACATGACAGCCGGGGACCGGGACAGGTAAGTGACTTGGGATGTGATTCGCGAGCGGGCACGTCCCGCTATGCGAATCGCATCCCCGCCGGCAATGTCAGTGCAGCGCTCCCGGTCAGCGGGTCTGACCGGGGCGCTGCAGAGAGAGGAACGCCACAAGCGCTCCGGGGAGGAGCAGGGACCCGAAGCGCTCGGTGTAACAGTACCCCCACCCCCTTAAGGTCTCCCCCATTTTTTGTCCAGCAATTGCTTCACCTGGGACGAGGACACTGGGAGCGATTGTAGGGTTTCCTCAAAGACAGGCAGTACAGCAGGAGTGGGAATGGAGAGGGAGGGCAGAGGGTGAAGCTTGGCACGGGGCAGGGTGTCACCAGGACGGGGGCCATGAGGAGGCACGGCACGGTCCTGATAGGCCTTGGGGAGACCAGGTGTAGGAGGAGGCACTGAGGCTTGCCTGATGGGACTGGGAGGAGACGTGAGGCATCTCTTGCGGCAAGCAGGACCCCAGCTCTTGATCTCCCCGGTGGTCCAGTCAAGAGTGGGAGAATGATGCTGGAGCCATGGCAGACCGAGGAGGACTTCAGAGGTACAGTTGGGAAGGACGAACAATTCAATCTTTTCATGATGGGATCCAATGCACATTAAGAGAGGTTCTGTGCGGTAACGCACAGTACAGTCCAACTTCACTCCGTTGACGGAAGAAATGTAGAGCGGCTTGACGAGACGGGTCACCGGGATGCAGAACTTATTCACCAAAGAGTCCAGAATAAAATTTCCAGAAGCACCAGAGTCCAAGCAGGCCACGGCTGAGAGGGAGGAGTTGGCTGAAGGAGAAATCCGCACGGGCACAGTGAGACGTGGAGAAGCAGATTTCATACCAAGAGACGCCACACCCACGTGAGCTGGGTGCGTGCGTGCGTTTCCCAGACGTGGAGGACGAATAGGGCAATCCACCAAGAAATGTTCGGTACTGGCACAGTACAGACAAAGATTTTCTTCCCTACGGCGAGTCCTCTCTTCCTGGGTCAGGCGAGACCGATCCACTTGCATAGCCTCCTCGGCGGTAGGCACAGGCGTAGATTGCAAAGGATACTGTGGGAGAGGGGCCCAGAGATCTAGGTCTTTTTCCTGGTGTCTCTCAGAAAAACGCATGTCAATGCGGGTGGCCAAATGGATAAGTTCTTGCAGGTTTTCAGGAATCTCTCTTGCGGGCAGCACATCCTTGATGTTACTGGATAGGCCTTTTTTAAAGGTCGCGCAGAGAGCCTCGTTATTCCAAGATAATTCGGAAGCGAAAGTACGAAATTGGATGGCGTACTCGCCTACTGAAGAATTACCCTGGACCAGGTTCAGCAGGGCAGTCTCGGCAGAAGAAGCTCGGGCTGGTTCCTCGAAGACACTACGGACTTCAGCGAAGAAGGACTGGACTGTGGCTGTGGCAGGATCATTGCGGTCCCAGAGCGGTGTGGCCCAAGACAAAGCCTTTCCAGATAGAAGACTCACTACGAACGCCACCTTAGACCGTTCTGAAGGAAATTGGTCCGACAACATCTCCATATGCAGGGAACATTGAGACAAGAAGCCACGGCAGAGTCTAGAGTCCCCATCAAACTTTTCCAGCAGGGACAAGCGGAGGCTAGGAGCGGCCACTCGCTGCGGAAGAGGTGCAGGAGCTGGCGGAGGAGATGGTTGCTGCTGTAGCAGTGGCAGAAGTTGCTGTAACGTGGCGGTCAGCTGCGACAGCTGCTGTCCTTGTTGGGCAATTTGCTGCGATTGCTGGGCGACCACCGTGGGTAGGTCAGCGAGACTTGGCAGCGGCACCTCAGCGGGATCCATGGCCGGATCTACTGTCACGATTCGGCTAGCTGGATGTGGATCCTCTGTGTCAGCGAGGGATTGGCGTGGACCGTGTCAGTGGACCGGTTCTAAGATGCTACTGGTTTTCACCAGAGCCCGCCGCAAAGCGGGATGGTCTTGCTGCCGCGGTAGCAACCAGGTCGTATCCACCGGCAACAGCTCAACCTCGCTGACTGCTGATAAGGCGTGGGACAGAAGGACTAGGCAGAGGCAAGGTCAGTTGTAGCAGAAGGTCGGGGCAGGCGGCAAGGTTCGTAGTCAATATGGATAGCAGAAGATCTGGAAACACAGGCTTTGGACAACACTAAACGCATACACTGGCTAAAGGCAACAAGATCCGGCAAGGGAGTGCAGGGGAAGTGAGGTATTATAGCCAGGGAGCAGGTGGAAGCTAATTAGGCTAATTGGGCCAGGCACCAATCATTGGTGCACTGGCCATTTAAATCTTAGAGAGCTGGCGCGCGCGCGCCCTAAGGAGCGAAGTCGTGCGCGCCAGGACATAACAGCCGGGGACCGGGACAGGTAAGTGACTTGGGATGCGATTCGCGAGCGGGCGCGTCCCGCTATGCGAATCGCTTCCCCGCCGGCAATGTCAGTGCAGCGCTCCCGGTCAGCGGGTCTGACCGGGGCGCTGCAGAGAGAGGAACGCCGCGAGCGCTCCGGGGAGGAGCAGGGACCCGGAGTGCTCGGCGTAACACAGGCATTGATAAAGATGATGGTATTGAAAAGAAAGGAGATGTGTGGAAGGAACACTAAGATCTGAGAGGCCAAAACAACCTAAATACATTTCTGGACATTGTGGTGCCCATGAGGAGGATGAATGGAGTAGTCCAGGACAGCTAAGAGTAGTAGTCTTTCAGTAAAAGTCTCTAATGTGGTTATGGATGGATTAGTTGCTGGCTAGCCCGGTAACTCTGCCTGGTCACAGCCTCGTTTAAAAGGGTAAACCCATCTTGCAGTGCTTTTTTGCATTTTTTGCAAATAAGTATAAAATTACCTGTCTTGTTTCCTTTTAAAGATATTGGCTTTCTTCACCTGACTTGTTGTCTAGGTTACAGGCCCCCTCCATGCTCTAGAAGCAATGGGTAGACTAGGGAATGATTGATTTAAGTGAAGTGTGTGTATTTGTCTGTAAGTTTGTTTATGTGACTGTGAGCATGCCACTGGCCTAAATTTTCTGGGACCACCCTTCACATCCCAGGACCAAACCAGAAAGCTGCACTGACAAAGAGTTAGATCATTGCAGAAGAGTACTTGCACATCCATTCATTGATTCCCTGATTTCCTCCTGTCTAGATGATTCTACCTCTCTGAGCAGGGATAGGATACTTGTGACATTCGTGGGTAAAAACTCCTGAATGCCACATTGCATTTTGATCACTGTACAATCTTAGGTAAACTTTAGCAAGATCTGGAGTTGACATGCTGGCTAAGCAGAGCTCAGCTTTTACAAAAGGCTTTAGCTGGAAACAGTACTAGGATTAATGCCACGTCTTCTCACATGACCTAGCAGGAAGCAAACAGGCTGTGTCTGCTCTCTAGCCTGAGCTAGACTATACTGAAGAGGCTTGGTTCCAGCCCTCTGGGAAGTGACGGTTAGACTTGGGGGCATTTCTCCCCAATCTTCTAAAAATTTTTGCATAGAAACTGATTTGAGGACTTAATGCATCCTTACAAACACAATCTACCAATGAGGGTAGCACATAGCAGAATGTTTAATCCTTGCATTTCCTTACACAACAGTGTATGCAGTGTGATTTACATGTTTAAATCCAAGCTACTAGTAGATTGGAGATGGTATAGGGACACTGCACCCTGGCTATTATGGAAGACTAGGGTACCCTTGCCATTGGGTCCATTATTACTTACATTATCTGCCTTACCATAGTCGGTCTTGCTGTCTAACAGAAATGGCCAAAGAAGAAGGAGCTGATATCTTACTGGTGACATGAAAAAGTATCCAACCAGATTGTTTGTATTTAACATAACATACACACAACCAGATTGTTTATATTTAACATAATACAGCCCCACTGCCTGTATATCTTCATCACAAGACACAGATTACCTGCATTCTCATGAGCGGCCTTTCACAATAGTTGACATATTACAGAGATATTTAGATCTAGGAATGACGGCAGGCTCAGGCAAAAAAAATATTTATTTTGTTGAAACATGATTGAATGTCCTGTACATGAATCAATGAGAATTGGTTAAGAGTATTTATGTATAAGTGGACTACAACATACAGAATTACTATAGTAAGGCCCAGAAATGCATATCAAATACATGTAAGTGCCTTGAATTACAAAAAAAAAAAAAGTTAAATACATACTTGTAGGGGTCCTTTTGTACAGGTCAATGTATTGCCCATAAAGCATGTCGAAGCGCAATGTAGGGAGCCAATCAGGATAATTTTCAAATCATCAGGAGAGGTATAAATGAACAGTCTTCTTATGACTGTTTAATTCTCATTTTATAGAAATAGATTGTCGGCAACACATTCCTGATTTTTATGGGAAGAAGTACTGCTGACAAATTATTTAAATGTTCACATAAAGGAACCGATCCGTCTGTTTGTAGGCTAATTGTTACGCCGAGCGCTCCGGGTCCCCGCTCCTCCCCGGAGCGCTCGCCACATCCTCGCTACTGCAGCGCCCCGGTCAGATCCACTGACCGGGTGCGCTGCGATACCGCCTCCAGCCGGGATGCGATTCGCGATGCGGGTGGCGCCCGCTCGCGATGCGCACCCCGGCTCCCGTACCTGACTCGCTCTCCGTCGGTCCTGTCCTGGCGCGCGCGGCCCCGCTCCCTAGGGCGCGCGCGCGCCGGGTCTCTGCGATTTAAAGGGCCACTGCGCCACTGATTGGCGCAGTTGTTCTAATTAGTGTGTTCACCTGTGCACTCCCTATGTATACCTCACTTCCCCTGCACTCCCTCGCCGGATCTTGTTGCCATTGTGCCAGTGAAAGCGTTTCCTTGTGTGTTCCTAGCCTGTGTTCCAGACCTCCTGCCGTTGCCCCTGACTACGATCCTTGCTGCCTGCCCCGACCTTCTGCTACGTCCGACCTTGCTCTTGTCTACTCCCTTGTACCGCGCCTATCTTCAGCGATCAGAGAGGTTGAGCCGTTGCTAGTGGATACGACCTGGTTGCTACCGCCGCTGCAAGACCATCCCGCTTTGCGGCGGGCTCTGGTGAATACCAGTAGTAACTTAGAACCGGTCCACTAGCACGGTCCACGCCAATCCCTCTCTGGCACAGAGGATCCACCTCCTGCCAGCCGAATCGTGACAGTAGATCCGGCCATGGATCCCGCTGAAGTTCCACTGCCAGTTGTCGCCGACCTCACCACGGTGGTCGCCCAGCAGTCGCAACAAATAGCGCAACAAGGCAACCAGCTGTCTCAACTGACCGTGATGCTACAGCAGCTACTACCACAGCTTCAACAATCATCTCCTCCGCCTGCTCCTGCACCTCCTCCGCAGCGAGTGGCCGCTTCCGGCCTACGACTATCCTTGCCGGATAAATTTGATGGGGACTCTAAGTTTTGCCGTGGCTTTCTTTCACAATGTTCCCTGCACTTGGAGATGATGTCGGACCAGTTTCCTACTGAAAGGTCTAAGGTGGCTTTCGTAGTCAGCCTTCTGTCTGGGAAAGCTCTGTCATGGGCCACACCGCTCTGGGACCGCAATGACCCCGTCACTGCCTCTGTACACTCCTTCTTCTCGGAAATTCGAAGTGTCTTTGAGGAACCTGCCCGAGCCTCTTCTGCTGAGACTGCCCTGCTGAACCTGGTCCAGGGTAATTCTTCCGTTGGCGAGTACGCCATACAATTCCGTACTCTTGCTTCCGAATTATCCTGGAATAATGAGGCCCTCTGCGCGACCTTTAAAAAAGGCCTATCCAGCAACATTAAAGATGTTCTGGCCGCACGAGAAATTCCTGCTAACCTGCATGAACTCATTCATCTAGCCACTCGCATTGACATGCGTTTTTCCGAAAGGCGTCAGGAGCTCAGCCAGGATATGGACTTTGTTCGCACGAGGCGTTTTTTCTCCCCGGCTCCTCTCTCCTCTGGTCCTCTGCAATCCGTTCCTGTGCCTTCCGCCGTGGAGGCTATGCAAGTTGACCGGTCTCGCTTGACACCTCAAGAGAGGACACGACGCCGCATGGAGAATCTTTGCCTGTACTGTGCCGGTACCGAACACTTCCTGAAGGATTGTCCTATCCGTCCTCCCCGCCTGGAAAGACGTACGCTGACTCCGCACAAAGGTGAGACAGTTCTTGATGTCAACTCTGCTTCTCCACGCCTTACTGTGCCTGTGCGGATATCTGCCTCTACCTTCTCCTTCCCTACCATGGCCTTCTTGGATTCCGGATCTGCAGGAAATTTTATTTTGGCCTCTCAATGACAATGAAAGATTGGACTGTACCGTACGTTACCGCACGGAGCCCCTCCTAATGTGCATCGGACCTCATCACGAAAAAATTGAGTTTTTGGTCCTCTCCAATTGCACTTCCGAAATTCTCCTTGGACTACTGTGGCTTCAACGCCATTCCCCAACCCTTGATTGGTCCACAGGAGAGATCAAGAGCTGGGGTACTTCTTGTTTCAAGGACTGTCTTAAACCGGTTCCTAGTACTCCCTGCCGTGACCCTGTGGTTCCCCCTGTAACCGGTCTCCCTAAGGCTTATATGGACTATGCTGACGTATTTTGCAAAAAACAAGCTGAGACTTTACCTCCTCACAGGCCTTATGACTGTCCTATTGACCTCCTCCCGGGCACTACTCCACCCCGGGGCAGAATTTATCCTCTGTCCGCCCCAGAGACTCTTGCTATGTCTGAATACATCCAGGAAAATTTAAAAAAGGGGTTTATCCGCAAATCCTCCTCTCCTGCCGGAGCTGGATTTTTCTTTGTGTCCAAAAAAGATGGCTCCCTACGTCCTTGCATTGATTACCGCGGACTTAATAAAATCACGGTAAAGAACCGCTACCCCCTACCTCTTATCTCAGAACTCTTTGATCGCCTTCAAGGTGCCCACATCTTTACCAAACTGGACTTAAGAGGTGCTTATAATCTCATCCGCATCAGGGAGGGGGACGAATGGAAAACTGCATTTAACACTAGAGATGGACACTTTGAGTATCTGGTCATGTCCTTTGGCCTGTGCAACGCCCCTGCCGTCTTCCAAGACTTTGTTAATGAAATTTTTCGTGATCTCTTATATTCCTGTGTTGTTGTGTATCTGGACGATATTCTAATTTTTTCTGCCAACTTAGAGGAACACCGCCAGCATGTCCGCATGGTTCTTCAGAGACTTCGAGACAATCAACTTTATGCCAAAATGGAGAAATGTCTGTTTGAATGTCAATCTCTTCCTTTCCTAGGATACTTGGTTTCTGGCCAGGGACTACAAATGGACCCAGATAAACTCTCTGCCGTCTTAGATTGGCCACGCCCCTCCGGACTCCGTGCTATCCAACGTTTTTTGGGGTTCGCCAATTATTACAGACAATTTATTCCTCATTTTTCCACTATTGTGGCTCCTATCGTGGCTTTAGCCAAGAAGAATGCCAATCCTAAGTCCTGGTCTCCTCAAGCGGAAGACGCATTTAAACGGCTCAAGTTTGCCTTTTCTTCTGCTCCCGTGCTCTCCAGACCTGACCCATCTAAACCCTTCCTATTGGAGGTTGATGCCTCCTCAGTGGGAGCTGGAGCGGTCCTTCTACAAAAAAATTCTTCCGGGCATGCTGTTACTTGTGGGTTTTTTTCTAGGACCTTCTCTCCGGCGGAGAGGAACTACTCCATCGGGGATCGAGAACTACTGGCCATTAAATTGGCACTTGAGGAATGGAGGCATCTGCTGGAGGGATCAAAATTTCCAGTTATCATTTACACCGACCACAAGAATCTCTCCTATCTCCAGTCTGCCCAATGGCTGAATCCTCGCCAGGCCAGGTGGTCTTTGTTCTTTGCCCGTTTTAACTTTGAAATTCATTTTCGCCCTGCCGACAAGAACATTAGGGCCGATGCTCTCTCTCGTTCCTCGGATGCTTCGGAAGTAGAGGTCTCTCCACAACACATCATTCCTCCTGACTGTCTGATCTCCACTTCTCCAGCCTCCATCAGGCAAACTCCTCCAGGGAAGACCTTCGTTTCTCCACGCCAACGTCTCGGGATTCTCAAATGGGGTCATTCCTCCCACCTCGCTGGCCATGCGGGCATCAAAAAGTCTTTGCAACTCATCTCTCGCTTCTATTGGTGGCCGACTCTGGAGACGGATGTTGTTGATTTTGTGCGGGCCTGTACTGTCTGTGCCCGGGATAAGACTCCTCGCCAGAAGCCTGCTGGTCTCCTTCATCCTCTGCCTGTCCCCGAACAGCCTTGGTCTCTGATTGGTATGGACTTTATTACAGACTTACCCCCATCCCGTGGCAACACTGTTGTTTGGGTGGTCGTTGATCGATTTTCCAAGATGGCACATTTTATTCCTCTTCCTGGTCTTCCTTCAGCGCCTCAGTTGGCAAAACAATTTTTTGTACACATTTTTCGTCTTCACGGTTTGCCCACGCAGATCGTCTCGGATAGAGGCGTCCAATTCGTGTCAAAATTCTGGAGGGCTCTCTGTAAACAACTCAAGATTAAATTAAACTTCTCTTCTGCTTATCATCCTCAATCCAATGGGCAAGTAGAAAGAATTAACCAGGTCCTGGGTGACTATTTACGGCATTTTGTTTCCTCCCGCCAGGATGACTGGGCAGATCTTCTACCATGGGCCGAATTCTCGTACAACTTCAGAGTCTCTGAATCTTCTTCTAAATCCCCATTTTTCGTGGTGTACGGCCGTCACCCTCTTCCCCCCCTCCCTACTGCCTTGCCCTCTGGTTTGCCCGCTGTGGATGAAGTGACTCGCGATCTTTCCACCATATGGAAAGAGACCCAAAATTCTCTTTTACAGGCTTCATCTCGCATGAAAAAGTTTGCCGATAAGAAAAGAAGAGCTCCCCCCATTTTTTCTCCCGGAGACAAGGTATGGCTCTCCGCTAAATATGTCCGCTTCCGTGTCCCCAGCTACAAACTGGGACCACGCTATCTTGGTCCTTTCAAAATCTTGTGCCAAATTAATCCTGTCTCTTACAAACTTCTTCTTCCTCCTTCTCTTCGTATTCCTAATGCCTTTCATGTCTCTCTTCTTAAACCACTCATCATCAACCGTTTCTCTCCCAAACTTGTTTCTCCCACTCCTGTTTCCGGTTCCTCTGACATCTTCTCTGTAAAGGAGATACTGGCCTCCAAGACGGTCAGAGGGAAAAAAAATTTTTGGGTCGATTGGGAGGGCTGTGGTTCTGAAGAGAGATCCTGGGAACCTGAGGACAACATCCTAGACAAAAGTCTGGTCCTCAGGTTCTCAGGCTCCAAGAAGAGGGGGAGACCCAAGGGGGGGGGTACTGTTACGCCGAGCGCTCCGGGTCCCCGCTCCTCCCCGGAGCGCTCGCCACATCCTCGCTACTGCAGCGCCCCGGTCAGATCCACTGACCGGGTGCGCTGCGATACCGCCTCCAGCCGGGATGCGATTCGCGATGCGGGTGGCGCCCGCTCGCGATGCGCACCCGGCTCCCGTACCTGACTCGCTCTCCGTCGGTCCTGTCCCGGCGCGCGCGGCCCCGCTCCCTAGGGCGCGCGCGCGCCGGGTCTCTGCGATTTAAAGGGCCACTGCGCCACTGATTGGCGCAGTTGTTCTAATTAGTGTGTTCACCTGTGCACTCCCTATGTATACCTCACTTCCCCTGCACTCCCTCGCCGGATCTTGTTGCCATTGTGCCAGTGAAAGCGTTTCCTTGTGTGTTCCTAGCCTGTGTTCCAGACCTCCTGCCGTTGCCCCTGACTACGATCCTTGCTGCCTGCCCCGACCTTCTGCTACGTCCAACCTTGCTCTTGTCTACTCCCTTGTACCGCGCCTATCTTCAGCGATCAGAGAGGTTGAGCCGTTGCTAGTGGATACGACCTGGTTGCTACCGCCGCTGCAAGACCATCCCGCTTTGCGGCGGGCTCTGGTGAATACCAGTAGTAACTTAGAACCGGTCCACTAGCACGGTCCACGCCAATCCCTCTCTGGCACAGAGGATCCACCTCCTGCCAGCCGAATCGTGACAGTAGATCCGGCCATGGATCCCGCTGAAGTTCCACTGCCAGTTGTCGCCGACCTCACCACGGTGGTCGCCCAGCAGTCGCAACAAATAGCGCAACAAGGCAACCAGCTGTCTCAACTGACCGTGATGCTACAGCAGCTACTACCACAGCTTCAACAATCATCTCCTCCGCCTGCTCCTGCACCTCCTCCGCAGCGAGTGGCCGCTTCCGGCCTACGACTATCCTTGCCGGATAAATTTGATGGGGACTCTAAGTTTTGCCGTGGCTTTCTTTCACAATGTTCCCTGCACTTGGAGATGATGTCGGACCAGTTTCCTACTGAAAGGTCTAAGGTGGCTTTCGTAGTCAGCCTTCTGTCTGGGAAAGCTCTGTCATGGGCCACACCGCTCTGGGACCGCAATGACCCCGTCACTGCCTCTGTACACTCCTTCTTCTCGGAAATTCGAAGTGTCTTTGAGGAACCTGCCCGAGCCTCTTCTGCTGAGACTGCCCTGCTGAACCTGGTCCAGGGTAATTCTTCCGTTGGCGAGTACGCCATACAATTCCGTACTCTTGCTTCCGAATTATCCTGGAATAATGAGGCCCTCTGCGCGACCTTTAAAAAAGGCCTATCCAGCAACATTAAAGATGTTCTGGCCGCACGAGAAATTCCTGCTAACCTGCATGAACTCATTCATCTAGCCACTCGCATTGACATGCGTTTTTCCGAAAGGCGTCAGGAGCTCAGCCAGGATATGGACTTTGTTCGCACGAGGCGTTTTTTCTCCCCGGCTCCTCTCTCCTCTGGTCCTCTGCAATCCGTTCCTGTGCCTTCCGCCGTGGAGGCTATGCAAGTTGACCGGTCTCGCTTGACACCTCAAGAGAGGACACGACGCCGCATGGAGAATCTTTGCCTGTACTGTGCCGGTACCGAACACTTCCTGAAGGATTGTCCTATCCGTCCTCCCCGCCTGGAAAGACGTACGCTGACTCCGCACAAAGGTGAGACAGTTCTTGATGTCAACTCTGCTTCTCCACGCCTTACTGTGCCTGTGCGGATATCTGCCTCTACCTTCTCCTTCCCTACCATGGCCTTCTTGGATTCCGGATCTGCAGGAAATTTTATTTTGGCCTCTCAATGACAATGAAAGATTGGACTGTACCGTACGTTACCGCACGGAGCCCCTCCTAATGTGCATCGGACCTCATCACGAAAAAATTGAGTTTTTGGTCCTCTCCAATTGCACTTCCGAAATTCTCCTTGGACTACTGTGGCTTCAACGCCATTCCCCAACCCTTGATTGGTCCACAGGAGAGATCAAGAGCTGGGGTACTTCTTGTTTCAAGGACTGTCTTAAACCGGTTCCTAGTACTCCCTGCCGTGACCCTGTGGTTCCCCCTGTAACCGGTCTCCCTAAGGCTTATATGGACTATGCTGACGTATTTTGCAAAAAACAAGCTGAGACTTTACCTCCTCACAGGCCTTATGACTGTCCTATTGACCTCCTCCCGGGCACTACTCCACCCCGGGGCAGAATTTATCCTCTGTCCGCCCCAGAGACTCTTGCTATGTCTGAATACATCCAGGAAAATTTAAAAAAGGGGTTTATCCGCAAATCCTCCTCTCCTGCCGGAGCTGGATTTTTCTTTGTGTCCAAAAAAGATGGCTCCCTACGTCCTTGCATTGATTACCGCGGACTTAATAAAATCACGGTAAAGAACCGCTACCCCCTACCTCTTATCTCAGAACTCTTTGATCGCCTTCAAGGTGCCCACATCTTTACCAAACTGGACTTAAGAGGTGCTTATAATCTCATCCGCATCAGGGAGGGGGACGAATGGAAAACTGCATTTAACACTAGAGATGGACACTTTGAGTATCTGGTCATGTCCTTTGGCCTGTGCAACGCCCCTGCCGTCTTCCAAGACTTTGTTAATGAAATTTTTCGTGATCTCTTATATTCCTGTGTTGTTGTGTATCTGGACGATATTCTAATTTTTTCTGCCAACTTAGAGGAACACCGCCAGCATGTCCGCATGGTTCTTCAGAGACTTCGAGACAATCAACTTTATGCCAAAATGGAGAAATGTCTGTTTGAATGTCAATCTCTTCCTTTCCTAGGATACTTGGTTTCTGGCCAGGGACTACAAATGGACCCAGATAAACTCTCTGCCGTCTTAGATTGGCCACGCCCCTCCGGACTCCGTGCTATCCAACGTTTTTTGGGGTTCGCCAATTATTACAGACAATTTATTCCTCATTTTTCCACTATTGTGGCTCCTATCGTGGCTTTAGCCAAGAAGAATGCCAATCCTAAGTCCTGGTCTCCTCAAGCGGAAGACGCATTTAAACGGCTCAAGTTTGCCTTTTCTTCTGCTCCCGTGCTCTCCAGACCTGACCCATCTAAACCCTTCCTATTGGAGGTTGATGCCTCCTCAGTGGGAGCTGGAGCGGTCCTTCTACAAAAAAATTCTTCCGGGCATGCTGTTACTTGTGGGTTTTTTTCTAGGACCTTCTCTCCGGCGGAGAGGAACTACTCCATCGGGGATCGAGAACTACTGGCCATTAAATTGGCACTTGAGGAATGGAGGCATCTGCTGGAGGGATCAAAATTTCCAGTTATCATTTACACCGACCACAAGAATCTCTCCTATCTCCAGTCTGCCCAATGGCTGAATCCTCGCCAGGCCAGGTGGTCTTTGTTCTTTGCCCGTTTTAACTTTGAAATTCATTTTCGCCCTGCCGACAAGAACATTAGGGCCGATGCTCTCTCTCGTTCCTCGGATGCTTCGGAAGTAGAGGTCTCTCCACAACACATCATTCCTCCTGACTGTCTGATCTCCACTTCTCCAGCCTCCATCAGGCAAACTCCTCCAGGGAAGACCTTCGTTTCTCCACGCCAACGTCTCGGGATTCTCAAATGGGGTCATTCCTCCCACCTCGCTGGCCATGCGGGCATCAAAAAGTCTTTGCAACTCATCTCTCGCTTCTATTGGTGGCCGACTCTGGAGACGGATGTTGTTGATTTTGTGCGGGCCTGTACTGTCTGTGCCCGGGATAAGACTCCTCGCCAGAAGCCTGCTGGTCTCCTTCATCCTCTGCCTGTCCCCGAACAGCCTTGGTCTCTGATTGGTATGGACTTTATTACAGACTTACCCCCATCCCGTGGCAACACTGTTGTTTGGGTGGTCGTTGATCGATTTTCCAAGATGGCACATTTTATTCCTCTTCCTGGTCTTCCTTCAGCGCCTCAGTTGGCAAAACAATTTTTTGTACACATTTTTCGTCTTCACGGTTTGCCCACGCAGATCGTCTCGGATAGAGGCGTCCAATTCGTGTCAAAATTCTGGAGGGCTCTCTGTAAACAACTCAAGATTAAATTAAACTTCTCTTCTGCTTATCATCCTCAATCCAATGGGCAAGTAGAAAGAATTAACCAGGTCCTGGGTGACTATTTACGGCATTTTGTTTCCTCCCGCCAGGATGACTGGGCAGATCTTCTACCATGGGCCGAATTCTCGTACAACTTCAGAGTCTCTGAATCTTCTTCTAAATCCCCATTTTTCGTGGTGTACGGCCGTCACCCTCTTCCCCCCCTCCCTACTGCCTTGCCCTCTGGTTTGCCCGCTGTGGATGAAGTGACTCGCGATCTTTCCACCATATGGAAAGAGACCCAAAATTCTCTTTTACAGGCTTCATCTCGCATGAAAAAGTTTGCCGATAAGAAAAGAAGAGCTCCCCCCATTTTTTCTCCCGGAGACAAGGTATGGCTCTCCGCTAAATATGTCCGCTTCCGTGTCCCCAGCTACAAACTGGGACCACGCTATCTTGGTCCTTTCAAAATCTTGTGCCAAATTAATCCTGTCTCTTACAAACTTCTTCTTCCTCCTTCTCTTCGTATTCCTAATGCCTTTCATGTCTCTCTTCTTAAACCACTCATCATCAACCGTTTCTCTCCCAAACTTGTTTCTCCCACTCCTGTTTCCGGTTCCTCTGACATCTTCTCTGTAAAGGAGATACTGGCCTCCAAGACGGTCAGAGGGAAAAAAAAATTTTGGGTCGATTGGGAGGGCTGTGGTTCTGAAGAGAGATCCTGGGAACCTGAGGACAACATCCTAGACAAAAGTCTGGTCCTCAGGTTCTCAGGCTCCAAGAAGAGGGGGAGACCCAAGGGGGGGGGTACTGTTACGCCGAGCGCTCCGGGTCCCCGCTCCTCCCCGGAGCGCTCGCCACATCCTCGCTACTGCAGCGCCCCGGTCAGATCCACTGACCGGGTGCGCTGCGATACCGCCTCCAGCCGGGATGCGATTCGCGATGCGGGTGGCGCCCGCTCGCGATGCGCACCCGGCTCCCGTACCTGACTCGCTCTCCGTCGGTCCTGTCCCGGCGCGCGCGGCCCCGCTCCCTAGGGCGCGCGCGCGCCGGGTCTCTGCGATTTAAAGGGCCACTGCGCCACTGATTGGCGCAGTTGTTCTAATTAGTGTGTTCACCTGTGCACTCCCTATGTATACCTCACTTCCCCTGCACTCCCTCGCCGGATCTTGTTGCCATTGTGCCAGTGAAAGCGTTTCCTTGTGTGTTCCTAGCCTGTGTTCCAGACCTCCTGCCGTTGCCCCTGACTACGATCCTTGCTGCCTGCCCCGACCTTCTGCTACGTCCAACCTTGCTCTTGTCTACTCCCTTGTACCGCGCCTATCTTCAGCAGTCAGAGAGGTTGAGCCGTTGCTAGTGGATACGACCTGGTTACTACCGCCTGTCACGATGCCGGCTGGCAGGTGGTGGATCCTCTGTGCCAGAGAGGGATTGGCGTGGACCGTGCTAGAGGATCGGTTCTAAGTCACTACTGGTTTTCACCAGAGCCCGCCGCAAAGCGGGATGGTCTTGCTGCGGCGGTAGTGACCAGGTCGTATCCCCTAGCAACGGCTCAACCTCTCTGGCTGCTGAAGATAGGCGCGGTACAAGGGAGTAGACAGAAGCAAGGTCGGACGTAGCAGAAGGTCGGGGCAGGCAGCAAGGATCGTAGTCAGGGGCAACGGCAGAAGGTCTGGAATCACAGGCAAGGAACACACAAGGAACGCTTTCACTGGCACTAGGGCAACAAGATCCGGCGAGGGAGTGAAGGGGAAGTGAGGTGATATAGGGAAGTGCACAGGTGTAAACACTAATTGGAACCACTGCACCAATCAGCGGTGCAGTGGCCCTTTAAATCGCAAAGACCCGGCGCGCGCGCGCCCTAGGGAGCGGGGCCGCGCGCGCCGGGACAGAACTGACGGGGAGCGAGTAAGGTACGGGAGCCGGGATGCGCATCGCGAGCGGGCGCTACCCGCATCGCGAATCGCATCCCGGCCGGAGGTGGTAACGCAGCGCCCCGGGTCCGTGGAACCGACCGGGGCGCTGCAGTGAGGGAAGTGTAGCGAGCGCTCCGGGGAGGAGCGGGGACCCGGAGCGCTCGGCGTAACAGTACCCCCCCCCTTGGGTCTCCCCCTCTTCTTGGGGCCTGAGAACCTGAGGATCAGACTTTTGTCCAGGATATTGTCCTCAGGTTCCCAGGACCTCTCTTCTGGACCACAACCCTCCCAATCCACTAAAAAAAAAGTTCTTCCCCTGACCTTTTTAGAGGCCAAAATCTCTTTGACAGAGAAGATGTCCGAGGAGCCGGAAACAGGAGTGGGAGGAACAGATTTAGGAGAAAAACGGTTGAGGATGAGAGGTTTAAGAAGAGAGACGTGAAAGGCATTAGGGATACGAAGAGAAGGAGGAAGAAGAAGTTTGTAAGAGACAGGATTAATTTGACACAAAACTTTAAAAGGACCAAGATAGCGTGGTCCCAACTTATAGCTCGGGACACGGAAACGGACATATTTAGCGGAGAGCCATACCTTGTCTCCAGGGGAAAAAATGGGAGGAGCTCTTCTTTTCTTATCTGCGAATCTCTTCATGCGAGAAGAAGCCTGTAAGAGAGAATTTTGGGTCTCTTTCCATATGGTGGAAAGATCACGAGAAATTTCATCCACAGCGGGCAGACCAGAGGGCAAGGGGGTAGGGAGGGGGGGAAGAGGGTGACGGCCGTACACCACGAAAAACGGAGATTTGGAGGAAGATTCAGAGATTCTGAAATTATACGAGAATTCGGCCCAAGGTAGAAGATCTGCCCAGTCATCCTGGCGGGAGGAAACAAAATGTCGTAAATAGTCACCCAAGATCTGGTTAATTCTCTCTACTTGTCCATTGGATTGAGGATGGTATGCAGAAGAAAAATTTAATTTAATCTTGAGTTGTTTACAGAGAGCCCTCCAGAATTTAGACACAAATTGGACGCCTCTATCCGAGACGATCTGTGTAGGCAACCCGTGAAGACGAAAAATGTGTACAAAAAATTGTTTAGCCAACTGAGGCGCTGAAGGAAGACCAGGAAGAGGGATGAAATGTGCCATTTTGGAGAATCGATCAACGACCACCCAAATAACAGTGTTGCCATGGGATGGGGGTAAGTCAGTAATAAAATCCATACCAATCAGAGACCAAGGTTGTTCGGGGACAGGTAGAGGATGAAGAAAACCAGCGGGCTTCTGGCGAGGAGTCTTATCCCGGGCACAGATAGTGCAGGCTCGCACAAAGTCCACCACATCAGTCTCTAGAGTCGGCCACCAATAGAAGCGAGAGATGAGTTGCACAGATTTCTTGATGCCCGCATGACCTGCGAGATGGGAGGAGTGACCCCATTTGAGGATCCCAAGGCGTTGGCGTGGAGAAACAAAGGTCTTTCCTGGAGGAGTTTGCCTGATGGAGGCTGGAGAAGTGGAAATCAGGCAGTCAGGAGGAATGATGTGTTGAGGAGAGAGTTCAATTTCAGAGGCATCTGAGGAACGAGAGAGAGCATCGGCCCTAATGTTCTTATCAGCAGGCCGAAAGTGAATTTCAAAATTAAATCGGGCAAAGAACAGAGACCACCTGGCCTGACGAGGATTCAGCCGTTGGGCAGACTGGAGGTAGGAGAGGTTCTTGTGATCGGTGTAAATAATAACTGGAAATCTTGATCCCTCCAGCAGATGCCTCCATTCCTCAAGTGCTAATTTAATGGCTAGAAGCTCTCGATCCCCGATGGAGTAGTTCCTCTCCGCCGGAGAGAAGGTCCTGGAAAAAAAACCACAAGTAACAGCATGCCCGGAAGAGTTTTTTTGTAGAAGGACAGCTCCAGCTCCCACTGAGGAGGCATCAACCTCCAATAGGAAGGGTTTAGATGGGTCAGGTCTGGAGAGCACGGGAGCCGAAGAAAAGGCAGACTTGAGTCGTTTAAAGGCGTCTTCCGCTTGAGGAGGCCAAGACTTGGGATCGGCATTTTTTTTTGTTAAAGCCACAATAGGAGCCACAATGGTAGAAAAATGTGGAATAAATTGCCTGTAATAATTGGCGAACCCCAAAAAACGTTGGATGGCACGGAGTCCGGAGGGGCGTGGCCAATCTAAGACGGCAGAGAGTTTATCTGGGTCCATTTGTAGTCCCTGGCCAGAGACCAAGTATCCTAGAAAAGGAAGAGATTGGCATTCAAACAGACATTTCTCTATTTTGGCATAGAGTTGATTATCACGAAGTCTCTGAAGAACCATACGGACATGCTGGCGGTGTTCTTCAAGATTGGCAGAAAAAATCAGGATATCGTCCAGATATACAACAACACAGGAGTATAGGAGATCACGAAAAATTTCATTAACAAAGTCTTGGAAGACGGCAGGGGCGTTGCATAGACCAAAGGGCATGACCAGATACTCAAAGTGTCCATCTCTGGTGTTAAATGCCGTTTTCCATTCATCCCCCTCTCTGATGCGGATGAGATTATAAGCACCTCTTAAGTCCAGTTTGGTAAAAATATGGGCACCTTGGAGACGATCAAAGAGTTCAGAGATGAGGGGTAGGGGGTAGCGGTTCTTAACCGTGATTTTATTAAGACCGCGGTAGTCAATGCAAGGACGTAGAGAGCCATCTTTTTTGGACACAAAGAAAAATCCGGCTCCGGCAGGAGAGGAGGATTTACGGATAAAGCCCTTTTTTAAATTTTCTTGGACGTATTCAGACATGGCAAGAGTCTCTGGGACGGACAGAGGATAGATTCTGCCCCGGGGTGGAGTAGTGCCCGGGAGGAGGTCAATGGGACAATCATAAGGCCTGTGAGGAGGTAGAGTCTCAGCTTGTTTTTTGCAAAAAACGTCCGCAAAGTCCATATAGGCCTTAGGGAGACCGGTTACATGAGGAAGCACAGGGACACGGCAAGGTTTACTGGGAACCGGTTTTAAGCAGTCCTTGGAACAAGAGGGCCCCCAACTCTTGATCTCCCCAGTGGACCAATCCAGGATTGGGGAATGGAGTTGAAGCCAGGGAAGTCCAAGAAGGATTTCAGAAGTGCAATTGGGGAGGACCAACAGTTCAATCCTCTCGTGATGAGATCCGATGCACATTAGAAGGGGCTCCGTGCGGAAACGTATAGTACAGTCCAATCTTTCATTGTTTACACAATTGATGTAGAGGGGTCTGGCGAGACTGGTCACCGGGATGTTGAACCTGTTGACGAGAGAGGCTAAGATAAAATTTCCTGCAGATCCAGAGTCCAAGAAGGCCACAGCAGAGAAGGAGAAGGCAGAGGCAGACATCCGCACAGGTACAGTAAGACGTGGAGAAGCAGAGTAGACATCAAGGACTGTCTCACTTTTGTGCGGAGTCAGCGGACGTCTTTCCAGGCGGGGAGGACGGATAGGACAATCCTTCAGGAAGTGTTCGGTACTAGCACAGTACAGGCAGAGATTCTCCATGCGGCGTCGTGTCCTCTCTTGGGGTGTCAGGCGAGACCGGTCGACCTGCATAGCCTCCACGGCGGGAGGCACAGGAACAGATTGCAGGGGACCAGAGGAGAGAGGAGCCGGGGAGAAGAAACGCCTCGTGCGAACAGAGTCCATATCCTGGCGGAGCTCCTGACGCCGTTCGGAAAAACGCATGTCAATGCGAGTGGCAAGATGGATGAGTTCATGTAGGTTAGCAGGGATTTCTCGTGCGGCCAGAACATCTTTAATGTTGCTGGATAGGCCTTTTTTAAAGGTCGCGCAGAGTGCCTCATTATTCCAGGATAATTCTGAAGCAAGGGTACGGAACTGTACGGCATACTCGCCAACGGAAGAATTACCCTGGACCAGGTTCAACAGGGCAGTCTCAGCAGAAGAGGCTCGGGCAGGTTCCTCAAAGACACTTCGAATTTCCGAGAAGAAGGAGTGTACAGAGGCAGTGACGGGGTCATTGCGGTCCCAGAGCGGTGTGGCCCAAGCCAGGGCTTTTCCAGACAGCAGGCTGACTACGAAAGCCACCTTAGACCTTTCAGTGGGGAACTGGTCCGACATCATCTCCAAGTGTAATGAACATTGGGAAAGAAAGCCACGGCAAAACTTAGAGTCCCCATCAAATTTATCCGGCAAGGATAGTCGTATTCCAGAAGCGGCCACTCGCTGCGGAGGAGGTACAGGAGCTGGCGGAGGAGATGATTGCTGGAGCTGTGGTAGTAACTGTTGTAGCATAACAGTCAGTTGAGACAGCTGTTGGCCTTGTTGCGCAATCTGTTGTGACTGCTGGGCGACCACCGTGGTGAGGTCAGCGACAACTGGCAGAGGAACTTCAGCGGGATCCATGGCCGGATCTACTGTCACGATGCCGGCTGGCAGGTGGTGGATCCTCTGTGCCAGAGAGGGATTGGCGTGGACCGTGCTAGAGGATCGGTTCTAAGTCACTACTGGTTTTCACCAGAGCCCGCCGCAAAGCGGGATGGTCTTGCTGCGGCGGTAGTGACCAGGTCGTATCCCCTAGCAACGGCTCAACCTCTCTGGCTGCTGAAGATAGGCGCGGTACAAGGGAGTAGACAGAAGCAAGGTCGGACGTAGCAGAAGGTCGGGGCAGGCAGCAAGGATCGTAGTCAGGGGCAACGGCAGAAGGTCTGGAATCACAGGCAAGGAACACACAAGGAACGCTTTCACTGGCACTAGGGCAACAAGATCCGGCGAGGGAGTGAAGGGGAAGTGAGGTGATATAGGGAAGTGCACAGGTGTAAACACTAATTGGAACCACTGCACCAATCAGCGGTGCAGTGGCCCTTTAAATCGCAAAGACCCGGCGCGCGCGCGCCCTAGGGAGCGGGGCCGCGCGCGCCGGGACAGAACTGACGGGGAGCGAGTAAGGTACGGGAGCCGGGATGCGCATCGCGAGCGGGCGCTACCCGCATCGCGAATCGCATCCCGGCCGGAGGTGGTAACGCAGCGCCCCGGGTCCGTGGAACCGACCGGGGCGCTGCAGTGAGGGAAGTGTAGCGAGCGCTCCGGGGAGGAGCGGGGACCCGGAGCGCTCGGCGTAACACCGCCGCTGCAAGACCATCCCGCTTTGCGGCGGGCTCTGGTGAATACCAGTAGTAACTTAGAACCGGTCCACTAGCACGGTCCATGCCAATCCCTCTCTGGCACAGAGGATCCACCTCCTGCCAGCCGAATCGTGACACTAATGACTACGCCGTTTACATGGGGGCAATGATCTGAAATGAATGTTCTTGCACATTTATTTGCAGATCGGTGGCCATTGTAAAAGGGACTTAAAGGGAACCTGTCCTCAGATTCACTTTGTCTCTGGCTGTAATCATGCCCCCGCAGCGTGATTTACAGCCTGCGTCACCGCTCTGCTCCCTAAGCAGAAGGAGCAGAGCGATGACAGAGCCGTGACCGGGCTGTCAATCCTGCTGAGGGAGCATGATTACAACCAGAGAGGACAGGGCTAGGTAAGGATGGCTTCCTGCCCTGTGGACTGCTTACTGGGATGGCAGAGGGACATTTTAAAACACCACATTCTCACCATCCCTGCTGGAAGAAATGTCTCCCAGGAATGGGGAGGAAGACGATTTTTACCATAAACAATGCATTGCCATGTATACTGTAATGAAAAATGATGAAAGGTTCCCTTTAAAGATGCCCATACACCATCAACAACTGTTGGTCGTCAACAGCTCTCTCATTCAATCCCTCAAACATATGAGTGTTCAACTTGGCAGAATGTTCATGTGTTCTGAGTGGGGAGGTGAGCTGCAGCCTGACAGCTCTGTGGCAGCTTATCTCTCCAAAAACAAACGTTAAAAAGTTAAAAATCCAACATGTCCAATCCTTCTCTCCCCAGACATTTTCTGCAGGGAAAGAGACTGGAGACCTCATACATGTTATATGGTCAGCTGGTTCCTCCAAGATCTGCAAGGTTTGCTGACTTTTCACTAATGTATATGGGAGGCTTAAGAATCCCTGTGATCTGATTGCAGAGGCGCTGTGTCTAACCCCTGCCAGTATAACATCTTACCCAAATAATTGATATATAAAAAGACTTCACCCCTGGAGTTATTGAGCAATTTTACTCCTTACGTAGATCACACGTAGCCCAGATCAGCCGCCTTTGCCATTTCTCAAGCCGTGGATATTGACTTCCTGCAGATAGATGTTATTGTAAATTCACCTTCACTTCCCCCAATCAGAAGATGAGTCACCCCCTGCCGCAACTACCCACCATACATCTTTTCATGCCTGTGTTTTCTCTAGACTGTTAACTCTTTAAATCAAGTCTGTGTGTGAAAAATCCTTCTGTTCATCAATCCCTGTACATCAAACTGAGAAGCTTTAATATGATTATTGATGAAACTACTAGTCTATACATCAACTTTACACTATTGTACAAAACTACTTTGTTCACATCTAGTAGAAATTAGATATTCATAGGGACCAGTATTAAAGTACCATACGTGCGTGCCAGAATTGCGCAGTTGTCATTTCCCCTCCCCTTCTCGAGGCTCAAAATGAGATTTCTGTCTTTTGAGGCACAATAAGAGTCATAGAAATGAAAGAAAAGTGGAAAATATTGATGTTCACATTGTATTTGAATAGAATGGATTCTGTGGTGTCTACTCTATAGGGTGCTCCCTGATCATCTAATTATCTACTAAAACATGTGGATAGCACCCATGTCATTCCCCAGAGCACTCCCTGACTCACTTCAGAAATCAGACAAACTTAATGCTGACATTTTTGTCCCAAGACAATAATTCTTTAAGAAAAAAGGGATTTGTTGGTAAAGGCATGTGATGTTTTTTTTTTTATCGTTTCTTCCCATAACAACCAATCACAGCTCAACTGTACAATAGCTCGTTAAGATTGGAAATCTGAGCTGTGATTGGTTGCTATGGGAAAAACCAGACAATTAGGGTTTCAGGCTGATTGATAAATCTCCCCCAGTGTGTCTTTTGCTTCATAGAGAATCCAGCGTCTTACGTCTATTCTTTTCTGCTCCTGCGAAAGCAACATTTCACCCAAAATCAGCAGAAAGCCATATCAAAAATAGGCATAATCACTAGATATGAGAGAATTTTTGAAAAATTAAATTCAGCTGATTCGCAGAATTCTCCCCCCAAAATTTTTTGGGTCCGAATTTATTTGCAGCAAATCGCTATTAAAACAGCTATTTCTGGCATACAGAGAGGCTCAATAGAGGTGTAGAACACTTTGCCTTGCATGCTGGGTTAGTGAAATAATACTGTTATTCAGTATGACATGCAGATCAGAGGAGTTGCTATTAGAATCACTGTTGCAGAGAGCACAATGACAGAGCCTGGAGGTGGCATCAGTATGAGGAGACCATATAGTGGCTGAATGACACAGAGTGAAGGTGGCGGCAGAATGAGGAGACCACATAGTGGCTGAATGACAGCCTGGAGTTGGTGGCAGCATATAGTGGCTGAATGACATAGCCTCGAGGTGGCGGAAGCATGAGGAGACCATATAGTGGCTTGATGACACAGCGTGGAGGTGGCAGCAGCATGAGGAGACCATATAGTGCCTGAATGACACAGCATGGAGGTGACGCAGCATGAGGAGAACATATAGTGGCTGAATGAGAGCCTGGAGTTGGCGGCAGCATGAGGAGACCATATAGTGGCTGAATGACACAGCCTGGAGTTGGTGGCAGCATGAGGAGACCACATAGTGGCTGAATGACACAGCCTGGAGTTGGCGGCAGCATATAGTGGCTGAATGACACAGTCTGGAGTTTGCGTCAGCATGAGGAGAACATATAGTGGCTAAATGACACAGCCTGGAGGTGACAGAAACATGAGGAGACCATATAGTGGCTTAATCACACAGCCTAGAGTTGGCGGCAGCATGAGGAGAACATATAGCGTCTGAATGACACAGTCTGGAGGTGGCGGAAGCCCTTTTTAGGGCAAATAACACTTGCCAAGATGGGAATTAATAATGCGAGAGTAGGGCCTTACAGGGTAAGTTTTTACTCCCACCAGTTACAATGGACGATACGTTGTTCATTTCCACTTTTTAGAGGTCTTTGCATCAAATCCATACTTGCTGGTATAGGTGGCACATGGTGTTTTTTTGCACATCTTTCCTTTTGTTTGATTAAAAAAAAATTGGGTCCATATCCTAAGAATATTATTAAAAGTAAAGTTTTACGTAATGCATATCCTCAAGACTTAGGTCTGATGCGGAGGAATGTCTAACTGGGGAACAGCATCGTAAATCTGTTTGGCACTATCCATATTTGTGAAGTGTTGGTGTGGCACCATGGTCAATCTACTCTGATGCATCAGGTATTGGTGGGTGGAAATCCTGGCTGATCCATGCCTGATTTATCTTCACAAAGGTCAGTATTTCCACATTTTTGTGGACAGACGAGATCTCCTTGGGGTTACTATGGCCCCCGCGGCACTAAACACCCGCTCTGATGGCACACTACTGGCTGGGCAGGACAGCTTTTCCAGGACAAACTCTGCTAGTTGCAGCCACAAATCAAGTTTGGCTGCCCAGAAGTCCAGCGGATCTTCAAAGTGTGTTGGCATGGTCATGTCAAGGTATGCCACCACCTGCTGGATGAGGTCCTGCACCAGGTCTACCTACTGCTGATGAGTTGCTTCACTATGCGGGTGAAGAAAGCTACTCATCAGCGACTGTAGACTCAGGCTGCTGCAGATGGAGCTGGTACTGCTCCTGCCAACCCACCCCTCCCCAGCAGCAATGGCAGTGGAAGGTGAGCACAGAGGGCCCCCCAAGTCAGACCTGTGAGAGGATGAACGATGGCGCCGATAGGCATCGGCCAACTGACTACATAGGATGTCTCTGTAGTAGGTCAATTTGTCCTCCCTCTCAGTGGGTGTAAAAAAAGCCCCCATTTTTTTATGGTAACTAGGTTCCAATAAGGTGGAGAGCCAGAAGTCATCCTGCTGCCAAATGGCGACTATTTGGCAGTCACTACGCAAACAAGTGAGCATGCTTTGTGTCATTTGTGCAAGTGACTCGAAGGGACTTGCTGTCTCCATCTCCACTGCATACTGCCACGTTGCGTCTTTATCCTCTGTCTCACCTTCCTCATAACTCTCCTGCTCCATAACTCTAGCTGCTCCTTCTATTCTTTCAGATGACTAGAAAAAGTGCCCATCTCTGTGCCCCTCCTCCTCCAGTTCAGCCCCCCCTGTAGGTGCCACATCTCCAGTGCCCTGACCAGCCATTGTTTCCAACACATGGTGACTGTGACTTTCTCAAAGGACCTGAGCAAACGGCAGTTGTCACATATGAGTGGCCACTGGTTGACATTGACGTTACACAGGGGAGTCCCCCTAACCGCTTGGATCATCAAGAAATCGGTGATGGCTTTTCTCTGTTCGTATAGTCGGTCCAACATATGGAGGGTGGAATTCCAACATGTGGAAACGTCGCAAATCAGACTATGTTGGGGGATGCCATTCTGACACTGCAGCTAAAGGAGGGTATGCTTTGCAGTGTACGAGTGGCTGAAATGCATACAAAGTTTCCTTCCCATTGTTAGGATGTCTTGCAGATAGGGAGAGCACTACAGGAACCGCTTGACAACCAGATTGAACACATGTGCCATGCAGGGCGCATGTCTCAGGCTTCCTTGTCGCAGCGCAGACAAGATGTTCTTCCCATTATCGGTCACCATGGTTTCCATTTCCAGTTTTTGTGGAGTAAGCCATGATTCGATTTCTTCATGAATGACTTTTAGCAGTTCCTCCCCTGTGTGACTTTGTTTGCCAAGGCCATGTGAAGAGCAGCGTGACACCGCCATGCTCTGCACACATGGTATGCTGGAGGGGCACTGAGACTTGTCCATGCAGTGGAGGCTGAGGACACGGTGGAGTATGAGGAGACGGAGTCTCACACTGTCACAGGACCAACAGCCTGATAGCATGGAAGTGGAAGCGGCATTACCTGCCCCAGTTGCTGTTGCAGATGTATAGGAACCACATTCACCCAGCGGGCCGTAAAGGACATGTATGTCCCTGACCGTAGTTGCAGCTCCACACGTCGGCACACTGACAGGCTCAAGGATTGGCCCACCTTCTATTCCACAAAATTGTGCAGGGCTGGTACTGCTTTCTTCGCAAAGAAATGACGGCTTGGGACTGTCCACCTCAGCTCGGCACAAGCCATCAGTTCTCTGAAAGGTGCAGAGTCCACCACTTGAAAAGGGAAGGACTGCAGCACCAGCAACTTGGACAGGAGTACATGTAGCTTCTGCGCCGATGGATGAGTGGGCGCATACTGTTGTCTCTTGGACATGGCTTCGCCAATGGATTGCTGACGGAATGACTGACTCGAAGTAGGAGGAGCAGGAGCATCTGGAGCGACAGAAGATGGGTTTGACACACAGCTCCCTTCAGCTGAGGCGGTGGAGCCTTGGCTGGCTGAAAGAGGGAGCGGCGTGCCACTGGGTGATGCAGCGGGCTGGACCACCACATCGGAGCCACTGTTCTCCCAGGCCGCTTTATGGTGACGCCGTTTAAGTTGACGCAGGGCAGTGGTGTCAACATTGGGACCCTGGCCACGCTTCTCCTTCTGCCGACACATCTTGCATGTGGTTATGGTGACACTGCTTAAGTTGACGCAGGGCAGTGGTGTCAATTTTGGGACCCTGGTCACGCTTCTCCTTCTTCCGACACATCTTGCATGTGGCCATGTTGACCTCCTATGGATGCTTGATGGAAAACTGCCACACCACCAAGTAGCTTATGTCACGATGCCGACTGGCAGGTAGTGGATCCTCTGTGCCAGAGAGGGATGGCGAGGACCGCGCTAGTGGACCGGTTCTAAGCCACTACAGGTTTTCACCAGAGCCCGCCGCAAAGCGGGATGGTCTTGCTGCGGCGGTAGTGACCAGGTCGTATCCACTAGCAACGGCTCACCTCTCTGACTGCTGAAGATAGGCGAGGTACAAGGGAGTAGGCAGAAGCAAAGTCGGACGTAGCAGAAGGTCGGGGGCAGGCGGCAAGGTTCGTAGTCAGGGGAGATAGCAGAAGTTCTGGTACACAGGCTTTAAACACACAAAACGCTTTCACTAGGCACAAGGGCAACAAGATCCGGCAAGGGAGTGCAAGGGAGGAGACCAGATATAGCCAGGGAGCAGGTGGGAGCCAATTAAGCTAATTGGGCCAGGCACCAATCATTGGTGCACTGGCCCTTTAAGTCTCAGGGAGCTGGCGCGCGCGCGCCCTAGAGAGCGGAGCCGCGCGCGCCAGCACATGACAGCAGGGGACGGGAACGGGTAAGTGACCTGGGATGCGATTCGCGAGCGGGCGCGTCCCGCTGTGCGGATCGCATCCCCAACGGCCATGACAGAGCAGCGCTCCCGGTCCGCGGGACTGACCGGGGAGCTGCAGGGAGAAAGGCGCCGTGAGCGCTCCGGGGAGGAGCGGGGGCCCGGAGCGCTAGGCGTAACAGTACCCCCCCCCTTAGGTCTCCCCTTCTCTTTGTCCGGTAACTGCCTCCCCTGGGATGAGGACACCGGGAAAGGATGGAGAGGGATTCCTCAACGGCAGGCAGAACAGCAGGAGTAGGAATGGGGAGAGAGGGCAGAGGGCGAGACCTGGCACGGGGCAGTGTGACACCAGGACGAGGGCCATGAGGGGACACAGAGGCTTGCCTGATGGGACTGGGAGGGGGGGAGAGGCATTTCCTGTGGCAGGCAGAGTCCTTAATGACCTTAGGGGGACCGGATACAGGAGGAACCACAGGGTCACGGCAGGGAGTACTGGGAACCGGTTGAAGGCAGTCCTTGGAACAAGAGGGACCCCAACTCTTGATCTCCCCAGTGGACCAATCCAGGGTTGGGGAATGGTGTTGAAGCCAGGGTAGTCCAAGGAGAACTTCAGAAGTGCAATTAGGAAGGACAAAAAATACAATTTCCTCGTGATGAGGTCCGATGCACATCAGGAGGGGCTCCGTGCGGTAACGCACGGTGCAATCCAACCTGGCTCCGTTGACCGCGGAAATGTGGAGTGGCTTGACAAGACGGGTCACCGGAATGCGGAATTTATTCACTAAGGACTCCCGAATAAAATTCCCAGAAGCTCCAGAGTCCAGGCAGGCCACGGCTGAGAGGGGAGAGCTGGCTGAAGTAGAAATCCGAACAGGCACCGTGAGACGTGGAGAAGCCGACTTAGCATCAAGAGACGCCACACCCACGAGAGCTGGGTGCGAGCGTGCGTTTCCCAGACGTGGAGGACGGATTGGGCAATCCACCAAAAAATGTTCAGTACTGGCACAGTACAGACAAAGGTTCTCTTCCTTACGGCGATTCCTCTCTTCCAGGGTCAGGCGAGACCGATCCACTTGCATGGCCTCCTCGGCGGGAGGCCTAGGCGCAGATTGCAGTGGAGACTGTGGGAGAGGTGTCCAGAGATCTAAGTCTTTTTCCTGGCGGAGCTCTTGATGCCTCTCAGAAAAACGCATGTCAATGCGAGTGGCTAGATGAATGAGTTCATGCAGGTTAGCAGGAGTCTCTCGTGCGGCCAGAACATCTTTAATGTTGCTGGATAGGCCTTTTTTAAAGGTCGCGCAGAGAGCCTCATTATTCCAGGATAGTTCAGAAGCAAGAGTACGGAATTGTATGGCGTACTCGCCAACGGAGGAATTACCCTGGACCAGGTTCAGCAGGGCAGTCTCAGCAGAAGAGGCTCGGGCAGGTTCCTCAAAGACACTTCGAATTTCCGAGAAGAAGGAGTGTACAGAGGCAGTGACGGGGTCATTGCGGTCCCAGAGCGGTGTGGCCCATGACAGGGCTTTTCCAGACAGAAGGCTGACTACGAAAGCCACCTTAGACCTTTCAGTAGGAAACTGGTCCGACATCATCTCCAAGTGCAGGGAACATTGCGAAAGAAAGCCACGGCAAAACTTAGAGTCCCCATTAAAATTGTCCGGCAAGGACAGGCGGAGGCTAGGAGTGGCCACTCGCTGCGGAAGGGGTGCAGGAGCTGGCGGAGGAGATGGTTGTTGCTGCTGTAGCTGTGACTGTACTTGCTGTAGTTGTGACTGGAGTTGCTGTGTCATGGTGGTCAAGTACGACAGCTGGTGATCTTGTTGGGCGATCTGACGAGCTTGCTGGGCGACCAGCGTAGGGAGGTCAGCGACAGCTGGCAGAGGAACTTCAGCGGGATCCATGGCCGGATCTACTGTCACGATGCCGGCTGGCAGGTAGTGGATCCTCTGTGCCAGAGAGGGATGGCGAGGACCGCGCTAGTGGACCGGTTCTAAGCCACTACAGGTTTTCACCAGAGCCCGCCGCAAAGCGGGATGGTCTTGCTGCGGCGGTAGTGACCAGGTCGTATCCACTAGCAACGGCTCACCTCTCTGACTGCTGAAGATAGGCGAGGTACAAGGGAGTAGGCAGAAGCAAAGTCGGACGTAGCAGAAGGTCGGGGGCAGGCGGCAAGGTTCGTAGTCAGGGGAGATAGCAGAAGTTCTGGTACACAGGCTTTAAACACACAAAACGCTTTCACTAGGCACAAGGGCAACAAGATCCGGCAAGGGAGTGCAAGGGAGGAGACCAGATATAGCCAGGGAGCAGGTGGGAGCCAATTAAGCTAATTGGGCCAGGCACCAATCATTGGTGCACTGGCCCTTTAAGTCTCAGGGAGCTGGCGCGCGCGCGCCCTAGAGAGCGGAGCCGCGCGCGCCAGCACATGACAGCAGGGGACGGGAACGGGTAAGTGACCTGGGATGCGATTCGCGAGCGGGCGCGTCCCGCTGTGCGAATCGCATCCCCAACGGCCATGACAGAGCAGCGCTCCCGGTCCGCGGGACTGACCGGGGAGCTGCAGGGAGAAAGGCGCCGTGAGCGCTCCGGGGAGGAGCGGGGGCCCGGAGCGCTAGGCGTAACAGCTTATTTTACCACCAACAGCATGCTCTGATTGACTGCCACTGCCGCAGACTCCAGGAACCCCTGTTTTACTACCTCCCGGGAAGGAAGGCTGCTCCTAAGCAGGTGGTCTACCCCGGGCACGTATGGGTCCAGAATTTCCACTTCTGCCATCATGCTGACTACCAACCATGCTACCATCTTGCTGGCTCAGCTGATGCCTCACGGGCAACCTGTAACCCTCTTCTTCTGATGATGATGAAGCCCCTTCTGCACCCGGCTCCCAAGTGCGATCAGCTTCATCATCATCAAGTGTACGCACGTCACTGATGTCGTCCTCAGGTTTCTCAACTGTGTCTGCTTCAGGAGCCTGAACGCTCGCAACACCACCTCCCACCACACTCTCCTTATCACTACTTGCCTGCCTAGCGGAGGAAGCGGCGGATGTTTCCTCCACTTCTTGGCTGGGCCGTAACTGCTGACTGTCTTCTAGATCATCCTCACTAAATAGTGGAGCTGAACCCACAGCATAAGATACTTCTTTATGGGAGGGAACAACATAGGACAGAGGCAATGGGAGGACAGGGACTGCTCCTGGGCCATGCAACTGAGGAACCCACCAACTGTTGACTGGGGGTGTCAGATGTCACTTGTGATGAAGTGGATGACCGTGTTAACCAATCGATGATGGCAGATGGGTTGCTGGTCGAGACAAGACTGCTAGCTGATACCAGGAGCTTAGGTCTCTCACTGCGACTTCTGCTGCCACTCTCCCCTAGTCTGCTGTGACCTCTGCCTGATGAAGTTAGGCCTCTGCCACTCCTCTGTGCACGTCCTGTCACGTCTCTGCCTGACATACTCAGTGCATATATGAGGGGAGTACAATATTCTCCACTACTCTTAAAACAGTATGTGTACAACACTAGACGGTGTGTACTTTTGGCTGGCCTTTCACAGTATCTAGGCCCTTAAGACTTTAACAGGAACAAAATAGTATACCACTTAGATGTACATATGTGGTTTGCACTTATGCGGGGAGGACAATGCCCTCCAGTACGCTTAAAACAGTATTTGTGTACAACACCAGCCAGTGTGTCCTTTTGGCTGGGCTTTCATAGTATCTAGGCCATAAAGACTCTAACCCCTTAACGACGCAGGACGTATATTTGCGTCCTCCGCCGGCTCCCGCGATATGCCGCTGGGTCATGCAGTGTCCCCGCGTCATATCGGGTCGGTCCCGGTGGCTATCAACGGCAGGGACCCGCGGCTAATACAGGACATCACCGATCGCGGTGATGCCCTGTATTAACCCTTCAGACGCGGCGATCAAAGCTGACCGCCGCGTCTGGAGTGAAAGTGAAAGTATCCCGGCTGCTCAGTCGGGCTGTTCGGGACCGCCGCGGTGAAATCACGGCGTCCCGAACAGCTTACAGGATACCGGGAGGGCCCTTACCTGCCTCCTCGGTGTCCGATCGACGAATGACTGCTCCATGCCTGAGATCCAGGCAGGAGCAGTCAAGCGCCGATAACACTGATCACAGGCGTGTTAATACATGCCAGTGATCAGCATGAGGGATCAGTGTGTGCAGTGTTATAGGTCCCTATAGGACCTATAACACTGCAAAAAAAAGTTTAAAAAAGTGTTAATAAAGATCATTTAACCCCTTCCCTAATAAAAGTTTGAATCACCCCCCCTTTTCCCATAAAAAAAAATAAAACTGTAAATAAAAAAAATATAAACATATGTGGTATCGCCGCATGCGTAAATATCTGAACTATAAAAATGTATCATTAATTAAACCGCACGGTTAATGGCGTACGCGCAAAAAAATTCCAAAGTCCAAAAAAGCGTATTTTTGGTCACTTTTTATACCATTAGAAAATGAATAAAAAGTGATCAAAAAGTCAGATTAAAACAAAAATCATATCGTTAAAAACTTCAGATCACGGCGCAAAAAATGGGTCCTCATACCGCCCTGTACGTGGAAAAATAAAAAAGTTATAGGTGTCAGAAGATGACATTTTTAAACGTATAAATTTTCCTGCATGTAGTTAGGATTTTTCCAGAAGTACGACAAAATCAAACCTATATAAGTAGGGTATAATTTTAACCATATGGACCTACAGAGTAATGATAAGGTGTGATTTTTACCGAAATATGCACTGCGTAGAAATGGAAGCCCCCAAAATTTACAAAATGGCGTTTTTTCTTCGATTTTGTCGCACAATGATTTTTTCTTCCGCTTCGCCGTGAATTTTTGGGTAAAATGACTAATGTCACTGCAAAGTAGAATTGGTGACGCAAAAAATAAGCCATAATATGGATTTTTAGGTGGAAAATTGAAAGGATTATGATTTTTAAAAGGTAAGGAGGAAAAACGAAAGTGCAAAAACTGAAAAACCCTGAGTCCTTAAGGGGTTAACAGGAACAGAATAGTACACCACTCAGATGTATGTATGTGGTATGCATTTATGAGTGGAGGACAATGTACTCCAGTACACTTAAAGTATTTGTGTACAACACCAGCTGGTTTGTACTTTTGGCTGGCCTTTTACAGTGTCTAGGCCCTTAAGACTTTAACAGGAACAGAACAGTACACCACTTAGATGTATGTATGTTATGAGGGGAGGACAATGCATTCCAGTACGCTTAAAAAAGTATGTGTGTACAACACCAGCAGCACACACCAGTGCTGCAGCACACAGTCGCTGTGCACTACACCCAAAATTGCACTCTCTCAATCTGACTCCCTTCCATATCAGTGCTTCTAGGCAGGATTTGGGCTTGAGGTGAATCGCTGCTGTTCTGTGCAACACACTGCTCTTTGTAATAGAACACTGTAGTGACTGGGAGGTGAATCGCTGCTGTAAAAATGCTTTTCTGTGCAACACACACTGCTCTCTCTGTGCAATAGAACTCTGATATGACTGGAAGGTGAATCGCTGCTGGAAAAATACTTTTCTGTGCAACACAAAGTGCTGTCTGTCCCTCTCTTTCTGTCTGCAATAAAAGGCTGAAGTTACTGGCCGCAAGATGGCTGCTTATTGTATAGGGCTATGACATCACAGAGGTGGCTGGCTGCTGATAGGCTGCATGCTGCATGTGATTCAGGTTCATCCCACCTATCCTTGTTCCCGCCTTCCCAGTATTCCTTGCCCCATGTCCTCACATGTGGATCCGCAATATTAGATGCCCTGGAGCCTGGACCGCACTAAATGGAGTTTAATGAAGCGATTTGTGGGATCGAATCGCAGCGATATCCTTAATAATCACTTTAAATAACAACAACACATCTGATGCTCGAAGGTAGGAAGGTGGCTGTTGAAATATGAAGTGCCACCTCTTATGATATTTAGATAAAAAGAGATAAAAAGATGTGATAGTACAGGATAATACTAGTGATATCACCTGATAACCACACAAGTCTTACATCAAACTGTTCCAACACTACTGTTTGATTATCATATTGAAAGGGTTGTCCACTTCAGACCATCTAAGAACCCACACAGCTGTGATCACTAGTGTTGAGCGACATAGGCCATATTCAAATTTGCGATATTTCGCGAATATATCAACGAATATTCCTCATATATTTGCAAATCTTGCATATGCGCAATATTTGCTGCCATTTTTTACTATGCACCATAAAATTCACATGCGCATTCACCATAAAATTTGCATGTGCAATATTGCGTGATATGAGCTAAAAGAAGGGAAGGATCAATGACACAGTAACTAGTATTGCTGCCTTGTTTACACCACAAGCTGGAAGCAGGGAGGGATGATCACTGTGATGTGTACTGTGAAAAAAAAGTGAATATTCATAATTGCAAATATTTAGCGCTATATTTGCAATATTTGGGAATATGTGATATTCACAATAAATATTTGCATTGCGAATATTCGCACCCAACACTAGTGATCACCTGAGTGAAAGTACTGGCTGATGTTGTTTAGGGTGCCCTTAGTGCTTATGTGCAGTGATGTAGCCAAACACTGTGGTAACGTGTAACAAGTCACATTTCCTTTGCAGCAATACAACCCAAACTGTTGTTTTTTTAGGGTAACTGAAGCTGGTCCAATTTACTCTAGCTCTTTTTGTCACTAGTCCTTGTGTCTATCTCCCTAGAGCAGGTTACAGCTGCTTGGCTTACTGCTTTTACAGAGAATACCTGACTACAGCTGAGCTCATATGTGAGAAGACTATATCCACTTTTCTCACCAGTGCTACAACTCCCAACAGGTGGGTGCAGGTCCTGATGGGTAATACACACAGTACTAGGCCTGGAAGGAAGCCCAATTGCTTCCTAGTGTGCTGTTATGGAGCAAATGTCAGCTGCAAGCTTCTAGGAGCTGTAGGGTATGGAGTGAGCTTGGATCTCAAACCAGCTCCATACAGCCTTAATGCCTTTATGTAATGAATACTTGTCATGGAACGTTAAAGTGTACCTGTCGCAATAAAAACGTTTTACATGTCCTAGAGACATGTAAAAAGTTTTGATCGATCAGAGTCTGAGTGTTCAGATACCCACTGTTCATTAGAATGGGTGGGGAGAGAAGCAAGACAATCCCATAGACTTACATTGTTTGTCTTGTTAGTAAGCTCTTCTCCCAACTCATTCTAGTGATCAGTCAGGGTCTAAACACTCAGACACCGTCCAACATATCATTTTTTTTTTTAAAGTGACAGTGCTCATTTAGGAGGTCGAATAGGGACTACCAGGCTAGAGTGAGCTTTCAGAGTTATGAGGTCACCCTTATTAGGGCAAGTGCCTCATCTAGAGATTTAGACATTGGTTTTGGGTCAGAAAATAGGGTTTATATTGTCCTTTTAATAGATATATATTTAGCATATAGGGATAGAATTGGGGCCACTGCACACTATACATGAATGCTACTCTACTGAATAAGGAAGGAGCAGCCATTTAACAACAAAGTGCCTAGTAATCTAGTGATGAAAATACCTTTTACACTGGAATTTTTAGACTTTTTTAAGAAGAACATATTAAAATATTGTCGGGAACCCTTTTAAACCATATAAAGAGTATTAAATCTATAGTCTGTTCTGATACCGGTACATGTCTTATTACATCAGAAAGTCCTGATGCACTGTATCAAGGGCTTCAACAGTGTCAGTTGTGCATCAATGGTATTAGCAATAATCTATAAATATATATATATATATATATATATATATATATATATATATATATATATATATGAGACTCATGTCTGTTTGTATGTATGTGTGTATGTACATGTGTTACTTATATGTCAGCTAAAAATATAGGTTAGTTAAATTGACCTATGAGATGTCCGGTACCTTACTTCACAAGCTCTACTCTGCATCTCCAGGTGAGTGCATCAGTCAAGCTTGCAAGCAACCAGTTCGAAAAACCACTCCCCTCCCACAAACCAAACCTCTTATATTATCTGCAAAGAAATTGAAAAATGGGTGGCTACACAATAAAATGGATAAACTTGTTTAGACCGAGGTACTGAGTTGCACTATACCCAAAGTATCAATGAATAGTGAACAGAAGAAATATAAGATTCAGACCTCAAGGTGTAAGCAAACAGGATAGTTATAAATTAGTGTAAAATGTGGAAATAAGATGTAGCTGGTTTATCTGAAAATTGCTTGTTTATTTAGGTTATAAAAATTATTTAAAAGATTGGTATCTGATCAGGGCCCAATAATTCCATTTATAATACAGATACTGATTGGTAAAAAGTCAATATATTGGGGAAATTATTATAAAATAATGGATAAAATAATTCAGTAAAATAATGCAGAACGCCACCTTGCTAGATAATATTCAAATAGTGCCTTGGACTCTGTAAACGGTATTTGTTACATTAGAGTCAATATAGCAGCGGTACATGGGATACTTTGACTGCTGAATATTTATCAGGCTAAACGTAACTCCACATAGAAACAGTTCTAGATTGCACTAATGAGCTGGAAGACTCCAAAGTTAACAGTTCAAGAGTCACATCTAGTCCAATTCAAAGGACATTGTTACGCCGAGCGCTCCGGGTCCCCGCTCCTCCCCGGAGCGCTCGCAACATCCTCGCAATTGCAGCGCCCCGGTCAGACCTGCTGACCGGGTGCGCTGCGATACCTCTCCCAGCCGGGATGCGATTCGCGATGCGGCAGGCACCCGCTCGCGATGCGCATCCCGGCTCCCGCACCTGACTCGCTCTCCGTCGGTCTTGTCCCGGCACGCGCGGCCCCGCTCCCTAGGGCGCGCGCGCGCCGGGTCTCTGCGATTTAAAGGGCCAGTGTGCCGCTGATTGGCGCCTGGTTCTAATTAGTGAATTCACCTGTGCACTTCCCTATATAACCTCACTTCCCCTTCCCTTCCTTGCCGGATCTTGTTGCCATTGTGCCAGTGAAAGCGTTCCCTGTGTGTTCCTAGCCTGTGTTCCAGACCTCCTGCCGTTGCCCCTGACTACGATCCTTGCTGCCTGCCCCGACCTTCTGCTACGTCCGACCTTGCTCTTGTCTACTCCCTTGTACCGCGCCTATCTTCAGCAGTCAGAGAGGTTGAGCCGTTGCTGGTGGATACGACCTGGTTGCTACCGCCGCTGCAAGACCATCCCGCTTTGCGGCGGGCTCTGGTGAATACCAGTAGCAACTTAGAACCGGTCCACCAGCACGGTCCACGCCAATCCCTCTCTGGCACAGAGGATCCACCACCTGCCAGCCGAATCGTGATAGTAGATCCGGCCATGGATCCCGCTGAAGTTCCACTGCCAGTTGTCGCCGACCTCACCACGGTGGTCGCCCAGCAGTCGCAACAGATAGCGCAACAAGGCCACCAGCTGTCTCAACTGACCGTGATGCTACAGCAGCTACTACCACAGCTTCAGCAATCATCTCCTCCGCCAGCTCCTGCACCTCCTCCGCAGCGAGTGGCCGCTTCCGGCCTACGACATTCCTTGCCGGATAAATTTGATGGGGACTCTAAGTTTTGCCGTGGCTTTCTTTCACAATGTTCCCTGCACTTGGAGATGATGTCGGACCAGTTTCCTACTGAAAGGTCTAAGGTGGCTTTCGTAGTCAGCCTTCTGTCTGGGAAAGCTCTGTCATGGGCCACACCGCTCTGGGACCGCAATGACCCCGTCACTGCCTCTGTACACTCCTTCTTCACGGAGATTCGAAGTGTCTTTGAGGAACCTGCCCGAGCCTCTTCTGCTGAGACTGCCCTGCTGAACCTGGTCCAGGGTAATTCTTCCGTTGGCGAGTACGCCATCCAATTCCGTACTCTTGCCTCCGAATTATCCTGGAATAATGAGGCCCTCTGCGCGACCTTTAAAAAAGGCCTATCCAGCAACATTAAAGATGTTCTGGCCGCACGAGAAATTCCTGCTAACCTGCATGAACTTATTCATCTGGCCACCCGCATTGACATGCGTTTTTCCGAAAGGCGTCAGGAGCTCCGCCAGGATATGGACTTTGTTCGCTCAAGGCGTTTTTTCTCCCCGGCTCCTCTCTCCTCTGGTCCTCTGCAATCCGTTCCTGTGCCTCCCGCCGTGGAGGATATGCAAGTTGACCGGTCTCGCTTGACACCTCAAGAGAGGACACGACGCCGCATGGAGAATCTGTGCCTGTACTGTGCTGGTACCGAACACTTCCTGAAGGATTGTCCTATCCGTCCTCCCCGCCTGGAAAGACGTACGCTGACACCGCACAAAGCTGAGGCAGTTCTTGATGTCAACTCTGCTTCTCCACGCCTTACTGTGCCTGTGCGAATATCTTCCTCTACCCTCTCCTTCTCTGCTATGGCCTTCTTGGATTCCGGATCTGCAGGAAATGTTATTTTGGCCTCTCTCATCAACAGGTTCAACATCCCAGTGACCAGTCTCGCCAGACCCCTCTACATCAATTCTGTTAACAATGAAAGATTGGACTGTACCGTGCGTTACCGCACGGAACCTCTCCTAATGTGCATCGGACCTCATCACGAAAAGATTGAGTTTTTGGTCCTCTCCAACTGCACTTCCGAAATTCTTCTTGGATTACCGTGGCTTCAACGCCATTCCCCAACCCTTGATTGGTCCACAGGAGAGATCAAGAGCTGGGGTACCTCTTGTTTCAAGGACTGTCTTAAACCGGTTCCCTGTACTCCCTGCCGTGACCCTGTGGTTCCCCCTGTAACCGGTCTCCCTAAGGCTTATATGGACTATGCTGACGTGTTTTGCAAAAAGCAAGCTGAGACTTTACCTCCTCACAGGCCTTATGACTGTCCTATTGACCTCCTCCCGGGTACTACTCCACCCCGGGGCAGAATTTATCCTCTGTCTGCTCCAGAGACTCTTGCTATGTCTGAATACATCCAGGAAAATTTAAAAAAGGGGTTTATCCGCAAATCCTCCTCTCCTGCCGGAGCTGGATTTTTCTTTGTGTCCAAAAAAGATGGCTCCCTACGTCCTTGCATTGATTACCGCGGACTTAATAAAATCACGGTAAAGAACCGCTACCCCCTACCTCTTATCTCAGAACTCTTTGATCGCCTTCAAGGTGCCCACATCTTTACCAAACTGGACTTAAGAGGTGCTTATAATCTCATCCGCATCAGGGAGGGGGCGAATGGAAGACTGCATTTAACACCAGTGATGGACACTTTGAGTATCTGGTCATGCCCTTTGGCCTGTGCAACGCCCCTGCTGTCTTCCAAGACTTTGTTAATTAAATTTTTCGTGATCTCTTATATTCCTGTGTTGTGGTTTATCTGGACGATATTCTGATTTTTTCTGCCAACTTAGAAGAACACCGCCAACATGTCCACATGGTTCTTCAGAGACTTCGAGACAATCAACTTTATGCCAAAATGGAGAAATGTCTGTTTGAATGCCAATCTCTTCCTTTCCTAGGATACTTGGTCTCTGGCCAAGGATTACAAATGGACCCAGACAAACTCTCTGCCGTCTTAGATTGGCCACGCCCCTCCGGACTCCGTGCTATCCAACGTTTTTTGGGGTTCGCCAATTATTACAGACAATTTATTCCACACTTTTCCACTATTGTGGCTCCTATCGTGGCTTTAACCAAGAAAAATGCCAATCCCAAGTCCTGGTCTCCCCAAGCGGAAGACGCATTTAAACGTCTCAAGTCTGCCTTTTCTTCTGCTCCCGTGCTCTCCAGACCTGACCCATCTAAACCCTTCCTATTGGAGGTAGATGCCTCCTCAGTGGGAGCTGGAGCTGTCCTTCTACAAAAAAATTCTTCCGGGCATGCTGTTACTTGTGGTTTTTTTTCCAGGACCTTCTCTCCGGCGGAGAGGAACTACTCCATCGGGGATCGAGAGTTACTGGCCATTAAATTGGCGCTTGAGGAATGGAGGCATCTGCTGGAGGGATCAAAATTTCCTGTTATCATATACACCGATCACAAGAATCTCTCCTATCTCCAGTCTGCCCAACGGCTGAACCCTCGCCAGGCCAGGTGGTCGTTGTTCTTTGCCCGTTTTAACTTTGAAATTCACTTTCGTCCTGCCGACAAGAACATTAGGGCCGATGCCCTCTCTCGTTCCTCGGATGCCTCGGAAGTAGAGGTCTCTCAGCAACACATCATTCCTCCTGACTGTCTGATCTCCACTTCTCCAGCCTCCATCAGGCAAACTCCTCCAGGGAAGACCTTCGTTTCTCCACGCCAACGTCTCGGGATTCTCAAATGGGGACACTCCTCCCACCTCGCAGGCCATGCGGGCATCAAAAAATCCTTGCAACTCATCTCTCGTTTCTATTGGTGGCCGACTCTGGAGACGGATGTTGGTGATTTTTTGCGGGCCTGTACTGTCTGTGCCCGGGATAAGACTCCTCGCCAGAAACCTGCTGGTCTCCTTCATCCCCTGCCTGTCCCCGAACAGCCTTGGTCACTGATTGGTATGGCTTTTATTACAGACTTACCCCCATCCCGTGGCAACACCGTTGTTTGGGGGGTCGTTGATCGATTTTCCAAGATGGCACATTTTATTCCTCTTCCTGGTCTCCCTTCAGCGCCTCAGTTGGCAAAAAATTTTTTGTACACATTTTTCGTCTTCACGGTTTGCCCACACAGATCGTCTCGGATAGAGGCGTCCAATTCGTGTCTAAATTCTGGAGGGCCCTCTGTAAACAGCTCAAGATTAAATTAAACTTCTCTTCTTCTTATCATCCCCAATCCAATGGGCAAGTAGAAAGAATTAACCAGGTCCTGAGTGACTATTTACGGCATTTTGTTTCCTCCCGCCAGGATGACTGGGCAGATCTTCTACCATGGGCCGAATTCTCATACAACTTCAGAGTCTCCGAATCTTCTGCTAAGTCCCCATTTTTCGTGGTGTACGGCCGTCACCCTCTTCCCCCCCTCCCTACTCCCTTGCCCTCTGGTTTGCCCGCTGTGGATGAAGTGACTCGTGATCTTTCCACCATATGGAAAGAGACCCAAAATTCTCTTTTACAGGCTTCATCCCGCATGAAAAGGTTTGCCGATAAGAAAAGAAGAACTCCCCCCATTTTTGCGCCCGGAGACAAGGTATGGCTCTCCGCTAAATATGTCCGCTTTCGTGTCCCCAGTTACAAACTGGGACCACGCTATCTTGGTCCTTTCAAAGTCTTGTGCCAGATTAATCCTGTCTCTTACAAACTCCTTCTTCCTCCTTCTCTCCGTATTCCCAATGCCTTCCATGTCTCTCTCCTCAAACCACTCATCATTAATCGCTTCTCTCCCAAATTTGTTTCTCCCACTCCTGTTTCCGGCTCTTCTGACGTCTTCTCCGTGAAGGAGATTCTGGCCTCCAAGACGGTCAGAAGAAAAAATTTTTTCCTGGTGGATTGGGAGGGCTGTTGTCCTGAAGAGAGATCCTGGGAACCTGAGGACAACATCCTAGACAAAAGTCTTATCCTCAGGTTCTCAGGCTCCAAGAGGAGGGGGAGACCCAAGGGGGGGGGTACTGTTACGCCGAGCGCTCCGGGTCCCCGCTCCTCCCCGGTGCGCTCGCAACATCCTCGCAATTGCAGCGCCCCGGTCAGACCTGCTGACCGGGTGCGCTGCGATACCTCTCCCAGCCGGGATGCGATTCGCGATGCGGCAGGCACCCGCTCGCGATGCGCATCCCGGCTCCCGTACCTGACTCGCTCTCCGTCGGTCTTGTCCCGGCGCGCGCGGCCCCGCTCCCTAGGGCGCGCGCGCGCCGGGTCTCTGCGATTTAAAGGGCCAGTGTGCCGCTGATTGGCGCCTGGTTCTAATTAGTGAATTCACCTGTGCACTTCCCTATATAACCTCACTTCCCCTTCCCTTCCTTGCCGGATCTTGTTGCCATTGTGCCAGTGAAAGCGTTCCCTGTGTGTTCCTAGCCTGTGTTCCAGACCAGACCTAGCCTGTGCTCCTGCCGTTGCCCCTGACTACGATCCTTGCTGCCTGCCCCGACCTTCTGCTACGTCCGACCTTGCTCTTGTCTACTCCCTTGTACCGCGCCTATCTTCAGCAGTCAGAGAGGTTGAGCCGTTGCTGGTGGATACGACCTGGTTGCTACCGCCGCTGCAAGACCATCCCGCTTTGCGGCGGGCTCTGGTGAATACCAGTAGCAACTTAGAACCGGTCCACCAGCACGGTCCACGCCAATCTCTCTCTGGCACAGAGGATCCACCACCTGCCAGCCGAATCGTGACAGACATGTACCATAAAAGTGAATATTCTCCACAGGTTGGAAAGGCTGCACCCGGCCTCTGGGTAAATGTTACCTGTGATTCAGAAGAAGCAGCTCACAATGGTAAGTGTATCGCTGAAAACAGAGTGACTCCATAGCCTGCGGGTAGATGCTCACTGGCTGGCTGCTAGGGGGCACAGATCTGCGTCCGGCTTGATGACAGTTTCCGGGCAGCAGGACTAGTGAGTGCAGACTCTATAATCGGCCTCGTGGGGCAATTGGTCATTTCAGGCGCGTAAACACACCTTGTGGTGGTCTCCAGATACGGATCAGAATGCAGATCAGAATGCAATGCAGAATTGCAGCAATGGGATGGCAAGACTTGGCAGTATGATGGCCAGATGTGTTTGGGGGAGGGGGGGGCCCTTTTTCAGTGGATTGATATGGGTGTCCTCAACATGGTGGACTTTTATAATGTGCCATTTTAATTGGCACACTGGGGATTTTAGTTTAAATAAATGGCATGGATCCCACTCGTTAGAATCGGGAGCAGTATACCTACTTGGGTAGGATATTACACAACATAGGTAGGATATTACACAATATAGGTAATTAAGTAAAAAAATTTAAAAAAAGAAGGTGAATAAAAGGGAATATCAGTAAAAGAAATATGAGTAAAAATTAATGGAATAATAAATAAATAAATGTAAACAAACATGGATTATGCATCCTTATGAGATAATGCATTATATGGAGATGAACTTTGTCGACGGTATGTCCTGTGGGCTAGGATCCAGACACTGCCGAAGCGCTGGGTATACAGCTTGGCATTGGACAGGGAACGGGTAAGAGCCCAACAGGAGTTTTTACAAGAATCCAAAAATCTCCAACTCAGAATTGAGTCCCTTTTGGTTCTGTTGTTTCAAATTCAAAGATTTTTTTGGATTCAGATCTTGACATTCTTGCAAAGAAAATTTCTAAATGCTGAGAAATTTGAGTTGTATTGGGTCCATTTAAAAAGCCCACCATGTTGAGGACAGCCATATCAAGCCATTGAAAAAGGGGGACCCCCGAAACGCGTCTGGACATCATACCGCCAAGTATTGCCATATCATTGCTGCTGCAATTCTGCATTGCATTCTGATCCGCATTCTGACCCATATCTGGAGACCACCACAAGGTTTGTTTACAAGCCTGAGTCTGCACTCGCTAATACTGCTGCCCGGACACTGTCATCAAGTCAGATGCAGATCCGTGCCCCTAGCAGCGGAGCCAGTGAGCATCTCCCCGCAGGCTATGGAGTCACTCTGTTTTCAGCGGTACACTTACCATTGTGAGCTTCTTCTTCTGAATCACAGGTAACATTTACCCAGAGGCCGGGTGCAGCTCTTGCCAACCTGTGGAGAATATTCACATTTATGGTACATGTCCTTTGAATTGGACTGTATGTGACTCTTAAACTGTTAACTTTGGAGTCTTCCAGCACATTATTGCACTCTAGAACCATTTCTATTTGGAGATACTTATAGCCTGAGATATATTCAGCAATCAAAGTATCCCATGTACCGCTGCTATATTGACTCTAAGGTAACAAATACCGTTTACAGACTCCAAGGCACTATTTGAGCATTATGTAGCAAGGGGACGTACTGCATTATTTTACTGCATTATTTTATTGCAATGTTACCATTGCTTATATCCATAATATTTTTCCCAATATATTGCATTTTTACCAATCAGTATCTGTATTATATATATATGGAATTCTAACTGGATCTGAAGGAAGGGCCCTGCTCAGATACTAGTCTTTTATATAATTTTTATAACCTAAATAAACAAGCATTCTTCTATCATCTGCCTTATTTTTTTTGTGCGGCTTAATGCCAAAAACACAATTTTTGCCCGATACACCCACATCAAAGGTCCTTCAATCACAATCCCTTCATCACAGCTCAGCCCCACCTTACTCCACAAGCTCTGCTTTGTCCGGTTATGAAGCCACGCACCTCCAACAAGCCACACCTTCTTCTATTTTGGTCCTTTATTGTGTGTTGGTCAGGCTTGAAAATCAAACCCCCACAAACCGACTCCCACATAAAGCAACACTCCCTTCTAGTTTCAACCCTTTTTGTGCGTCTGTCTGGCTTGCAAGCCCCGCCCACTCCCACAAAGCCATGCCCCTTCTATTTTCAGCCCAAGAGAACAACATATGAGGTTGGAATGTGGGTTTGGGATATGAGGTTGGGATATGAGGACGGGATATGAGGTTGGGATATAAGGTTGGGGCATGAAGTTGGGAATTGAGGTCATGATATGAAGACGTGATATGAGGATTGAAATAAAAAAGCACAAACGGATGCGCTCCGTAGTGTAACACCATAGTACAATCGGTAACGCTATGTGTGAACTGCGCTTACCACATGAGGTTGTACTGCAACCAAGTACAACAATGGATCAAAGCATATCATATCAAGCGTGTCTCTGCAGCTTCTCCCCGCTGGAATAAAATTACGATAAAAGCAGAAAATCTCCAAACAACAGGGCGGGTTGAATAGGAGCGCTGAGACCAGGTAAGAGCTTAAAAGGTTTATTTCCACAATGCAACGCGTTTCACGGTTACCCGCTTCATCAGGCCTGATGAAGCCAGTAACCGTGAAACGCGTTGCATAGTGGGAATAAACCTTTTAAGCTCTTACCTGATCTCAGCACTCCTATCCATCCCGCCTTGTTGTTTGGAGGTTTTCTGCTTTTATCGTGATATGAGGATGGCATATGAGGAAAGGATATAAGGTTGAGATATCAGGACGGGATATGAGGGCGGGATATGAGGACAGGATATAAGGTTGGAATATGAGGTTGGGAGTTGAGGTTGGGAAATGAGGACCGCATATGATTTTGGGATATGAGCACAAGATATGAGGAAAAGTTACGAGGAAGAGATTTGTGGGTGGGATATTAGGAGAAGAGCATCTTCCTATGTTGGTTTTTCTCTCCCACAAGGATTATGTAGACAAAAACTTGTACTCTGCTAGTGAGTAGATAAAACATAACTTTTATTGCAATATAAATGTTAGGAGTTCTCATTTCCAATGTTGTATATTAGCTTACAGTATACCTATACAGTGTTCGTGGAGCCTGAAGCAGTTGTATTTTCACAGCACACAAAATAACTTTTATTCCCATCTGCTTCCATCTATTATAAAACAATAACGCAGGCTTCTCTCTCAGCCAGAAAAAAAACCCTCTTGTGTGGGCCACATGAGATCAGCTACATACCAGGAATGAGGATGACATCACTTGACGCCACCAAAAGAGTAAACATATATGTGATTTCCCCTGGGTCCTGAGGATTCTGGGAAAATCTGATACGTAGTACAAGGCAAACAAGAGCAAAACAAACTAATTTCCCTGTCTGTCTGCTTGCCTGAACAGATTTATTGCGCTGAGTAAGAGAGGAATCTATACTAGTAAGCAAATAAACTGTATCGCATTGATTGATACAGATGATCGGGTGCACCTTACAACCAAGTACTAAGACAGTGCCGATGTATAGAAGTGCCACTGTAAGCTAACATGACTTACCTTTCAGATCTCCTATGTACAACTAGTCATTAAAAGGGGTTGTCTAGTTTGATGACGATGCTGTAAAGCTGAATAGTGAATAGATAATCAGCTTTCTAAGATAACCAAGAGCAGTGGACTCCAAACTGTGAATCTCATGCTGTTGCAAAATTATATCTCTCTGAGTGAGAAGCGCATGTTGACTACTAGTAGATGCAAGCCCTCCATTAATTTCTATAAGAGCGCCGATGATGCTGTACTCAGGTCTTTTCGGCACTCCCATAGAAGTGAATGGAACTGTGGTGAGGGGTGTGATGAAGGGCAGATGTTATTACCCTCAGGGAAGATGTAATTAACCCTATGTGTTTGTGACGCCGTATGGTGGCTGGTTCCTGGGCCAGGCGCGGGGCAAACAATGACTCCGATGTAAGGTTTCGGAACAACGGCAGCTTTACTGAGGCAGACAAATATTATAGTTTTTACAGCTCAGTTTGGGCCCAAGGAGATAACCAGTGACTTTAGGAGACTTGCTGGCACACTGGGACTTGTAGTGGACTTGGACTCAATTATGCAGACCTAATGACTTTAAACTTGACAGACTTGACTATGCTAGCTAGACTTCTCCCCTGTATTTGCTTACCAGGCTTTGACTTTCACCTGAAGGGGGTTCACTGTTGGTGGAAGTGAGGCTACTTGGTTAGGCCTTGGTCTCCTTCAGTACACCAGACATTTTCAGGTCTTGACTGTACTGCTCCTCAGCTTAGACTCAACTCAACTCAAGTCACTCAACTAGCTCCTCACTACTATATAAGGGAGCAATTTGGAGGGGTCCTATAGGTCACCCACAAGTCACCTTGGCAATGACACCTTTCATGGTTACATAAGACTTAGTAACAACATTTAAAGGCACATTAACATGACATTAATTCTTTATATCACAGAAGAAATGACGAGAGTCCTGAGGAGTGTGGAGGCCAGTGGATTCGGACTGAGTCCACAAACTCCCCCTCTTAAATGGAGCTGTCCTCGGCGTACAGTCCTGGAGGATGGATGAAGGACAAGGCCACTGGCCCACAACGAGGGTAAACAGTTCCTGTGGCAGCTTATAATGTCCTTCACAGTGCTGATAAACGGGAAAAGGAGTTGATGTGGCATTTTGAACAACGTCCATACATACTCGGTCTAAACGGCATTGAAACTGAGGTGAAATCAACAATATACTGAGTAAGATCTCTTGACTTTACAACTGCTTTAGTGAAGGTTAGTGTGGATCAGGCTGCCTGAGGCTCTCTACCCTGATGCCTGTGCTAATGGGGCACATCGGCAAGTGTTACTTCTCCTCCCAACAATTGTTTACAGCTTTGTTTACCTTTTCATCATACACAACAACATTATATATATACACAATAGCTCTTCCACTTTTATGTGCTACTCACACTCTCCAGTTGTTCTCTCTGGCCACAAGAGAACCCTGTGCGCAGTGGACAGGAAAACATTAGGCATTAGACATGACACATTTTTACAGATTAATATGGACTGAGTATACACTGATTACCAGGCTACAGTCCTAACTGAATATTGTACACCACATATAATATGTACATTGCTGACTATCTTACATTTGTACTAACTTTCTGTACATGAAATTACATAATAAGTAGATACTCTTTAGTGACTATAAATGACTAGACACTTCTGACGTACTTTTATGTACCTGACTACTGACTATTTTATACATACTGTAAGTACTTTATTCTCGGTATCTAGCGGGCAGTTGACCTTGTGTCGACCACTGGGACCTGCACTGCAACAACTCTTGAGAACCAGGATCTGGAGGTAAATCTGGAGGCTCAGCAGGCACTTCTTCCCCAGGAACTTGGACTTCAACTTGCACTTGTTCCAGTACCAGTTGAACGGAGACTGCTGGTACCGCAGGAACTGGTGCATAGGTTGGAGCTGTGGGGATCACCTTCAGAGCTCTTGGAGCTGGCACATAAACTGGAGCAAATGGAGACAAGCCAGGAGCGGAAGGTTGACAGATGTTTGTGGGTTGAGTGGGGGAGAACATAATCCATAGAGGGATGTATCCCTTCGCCAGGAACATATTCATGGACTGGTCTGGCACATAGAGGCAGTATTGGTGGGGCCGCCGGGAGATCTTCTTTTAGAAAGATTTTGATATGGTTTCTATGGATGACCTGTGGCTCATACCCAGAGTTTTGGACTTAGTAGACATCGGACTCAGGGTAAGGAATAGCGGTCATCGTGTAAGGCTCTGTCTCCCAGATAGAATCCAACTTGTCCGTTCTCAGGAATTTCCTTTATCAGACTTTGTCGCCCACCTGTAGTGGCTTAGCTGTAGCATGATGGTTGTAGTCATCCTGTTGACTTTGCTGGGCCTCGCCCATCTTTTTACTGACGATCTGCTTGGCCTCTTGAATCTGCCTTTGCTGATCAGAAACCCACTCATGGGATACTTGAGAAAAATTGTTAGGTAGTTGTCCGTGTTGCCACATCATCAAGTAGAAAGGGGTATACCCAGTAGAACAATGCACGGTATTGTTATAAATCTCCAGCAACTCAGGTAATAACCGGGGCTATTCTTCTTGTCGTGACACCGAGGCTGCTCGCAGAATATGGATGAAGACTTGATTGATCCGCTCACAGACCCCGTTTCCTTGAGGGTGATAGGCGGTGTTCGTGAAAGAGTTGGGCCTCAAAGGCCATTCCACGGTCAGTTAAGACAGACTCGGGACTTCCCAGGGTTTGCACCCATTTAGAGTAGAACATCTGGGCTGCCGTCTTGGCTGTGAAATCTTTGACGGGGACAACAACAACCAATTTGGAGAAATGGTCCACCATAGTGAGAGCATAGGTATACCCGGACCGGGTAGGAGACAATTTCACATGGTCTAGCACGACAAACTGGTTGGATCTGTCACTCTGGATGGAGTGGAGGGGCACTCTCCTGTCTTTGCGGACATTCTTGGTGACGTTACAGACAGAGCATTCACTGCACTATTTCTCAATGTCACTCCGCATTCCAATCCAGTAGAACCTTTGGCGGACAGTGGCTTCTGTCTTGTGAACTCCAAAGTGTCCCAACTGGTTGGGATATGCATTGAGGACCATCGTCGCTTCTCTTCGGGGAACTAGAATCTGATGAAGTCGATCACCAGAGACCGGATCCAAAGAATTTCGGTACAACAGTCCTTTGTGCACAAACAGTCTTTTCCTTTGTCACCACAAACGCTTTAACTGGGCCTAGATTAGACGGGTTGGTACCTTTTTTGCCAGAAGGTAGTCCAACAGATCCCCCATGACTCGACATTCGTCCTGAAGAGTCTTCCAGGTATACAGGTCTTCTTTAACCTTCTCGGACCTGGGCTGTGAGGGCGGTAACAACATTCTGGTTTACAAACCATTGGTAAAATGGGGGCATCTTCACATCTTCCCACTTGTCTTGGACAGGTGGTTCTTCGACGGGGTTCATTCGAGACAGGACATCGGCATTGACGTTTGACTTGCTGCTTCTGTACTTGATAGTGAAACTGTAGTTAGCTAGTCTTGAAGCCCATCGCTGTTCAAGGGCGCCCAATTTGGCAGTGAATTATTATCCGTGTAGACAATAAATGGCGTGGCAGCCAAATAATCTTTGAACTTTTCTGTCACGGCCCATACCAGCATCTACCTTTTCAGGGTTTGATTGGACACCATCTGCACTGACAATGTTGCCCAATTAATGGACTTATTCGTATTCGAATTTGCAATATTTTGCAAATATATTGACAAATATTCATCCTATGTTCGCGAAATTCACATATTCGCTATGTTCGTTCTCTTTTTTTTTTTACATGTGAAAATTCATAAAGAAATTCACATAGTGTGCATGCGCAATTATATCTCACCTAAAAGAAGGGAGGGATCAGTGTCCACTCTGGAAGTGCTGATATTTGCATGAAAATTTGCAGGAAATTTGCAGAAAAAAAAAAAGAAAAAAGAATATTCATCATTACGAATATATATCACTATATTCTAAATATTCACGAAATGGCGAAGTGCCGATATTTACGGTAAAAATTAGTGTGTCCTTATGTGTGACATTGTTCAGTTTCCTGTAGTCGACGCAGAAGTGAATAGTTCCATTCTTCTTTTTGACTAAGGCGAGTGGCGCCGCCCAGGGACTCTGACTTTCTTAAATCACATCTACCTCCTTCATGTCGGCTAGCATCTTCTTGACAGTCTGATACATGCCAGGTGCGCACCAAATGATGTCTCTCTTTGACGGGCGGGCTGTCACCTGTGAGGATACGGTGTTGGATTATTTAAGTTTTTGGGCGCTTACTGAAAGCTTCATGATACCTCTTGGCGATGTTGACTACTCCATTGACCTGTACCCATGGGGTAGCGGCAACCCCAACCTGGAACTGCGCCCACCAGGGTTCTGGGGGATTAGTACTCGATCCACTGGTGACTTGAGCCACACGCTGTCGGGCCACTAGACATCCAGTCACAATGTCTTTCAACTCTAGGAGGTACAACTGAGCCACTGGAGTGTACTTGGGTAAGAAAGTAGCAGAATCAGACAGGTTCACCAACAGTTCTGGGACTCTTCCATTTGAGACGGTGACAAGGCTTCTCGCAGCTCGGACTAATGGGTGATCTTCTAGCTGTATGGGTTCCAGCAGGGCCTGATAGTCCCGATTCTTGACTCCAGCACATGCATGGCATCATATGATGGTCTCAGTGTTGGGTTGCAAGGTCACTGACCGGATGTCTTGGACTCGTACTCTGCAGATCTCGCCTTGCTTGTTGGCAAACTTCTGTTCCACCTGTAGGACTTTCAGGTGGTGCTGCACAGCCTGCTGGTCTGAAGGGGGCATATGGGTAAGAGAGGCATTCAAGGCATCTAGTATCTCAGTAAAACAATTTCTGATAATGTTCATCCCCAATATAAATTCGGGAGACCCCATATCTGTCACATTTGTTACACTCCCTGCCCTGTAAGTACATGTTCACCCAATTGAATGGTTGACACCCAGTATCCATGTCTGGGGACTGGTTGCCCATTACCTGCAACTACTCTGAAATTAACATAATCAGGCTCACACAATAGACTAGCCTCTCAATGCTGATAAAAAACACTTTTAGGTATGGTAGACACTTGTGATTCTATATCTATTAATGCTGCTAAAGGTACACCTTCTACAATAACAAGGGGGCAGGAGGCGACATAAAGTGAGAGACCTGATTTAGGTCGTTCGGGGGTCGGACCTGATGACTGTTCTCCTGATTTCTGGCCCTTGACTTCAGAGGGAATTCTCTTTAAACCCCAGCACTGCATTTTCCAGTGACCGGACTTGTTACAGTAAGCACAGAAGGGTCTATTACTCCCAGAATAACTAGCGGGTGGAGGAGTACAGTAACTGGGATTACGTGGGTCAGGAACAGAGGGGAGGTTCTAGGCAAGGATTAGAGTGGAGCAGGTTGGGTGGCAAGCTCCTTGATAGCCTTAGTCAATTGTTCAATGTCTTGTTTAACACTCTAAGTCTGAAGCCATAGTGACTGACAGGGTTGCTTGGACTGGGGAGAGGAAAGGGGACGATGATGGAATGGGCCTGGCCGTCGCCCCCTAGTGATTCCTGAACATGTGCAAGGGGAGTACCAACATTTTCAAACTCAGTCCCGGACTCAATTACTTGTATAGCCAGTCTCTAAAAAGCAGGAAATAACATGTTGGGGTTTTGGACTGCTAACATTCTCAGTTGGACCTTGTCCCAGTAATTATGGGCTCCATCACTAAATCTATCCATTAACACTCTGTTGCCCTCCTCAGGAGTTATACCATCTAACTTCTGCACAGTCTCTAGGGCATTCTGTAGGGCTACAGCATATGTTCTATGGGTCTCACATGGCTTTTGTCGCCTTCCATAAAGCCGGAGACGTGTCTCTGATGGAGAATGTGACTCAAATACCTGGTACAGTCCTTCAAAAATGTGCTCCACAGTCACCTTCTCAGATGCTGGCCAGATGCAGACTTCCTCTAGTGCCAGTTCCTGGAGTTGCTGGAACACCAGGGTTGTTGATGCTTGCAGGAGTCAGGACACCAGCTGCTGGACCAGGTGGCAGGTTTGCCGCTGGCGATGGAGGGGAGCTGACGCCTGGTTGATTTGTGGTGCTGGGCTCAGACATCTTTGGAGATTTTTGAATGCTTTGTCGCTTAGAGGCAAATTACGTGCATTCCCCTTTAAGAAAATTGGCAAGGTGCTGCAGCAGTTTCGGTTTGAATGATGGGGGTAATAACAGCAGACACTCCCCTTTTTACAGGTACCCGGTGACAGGAGACTTAATAACCAGACTTGCGGACAACACCGGGATGATGGTAGCAGACCTGGGTACCAAATACTCTGTATTGATGATCAGTGATGCTTTTAGGAGTTGCAGTGCAGTGCTTACTTTGCATACAACAGCCAGCATGGACGCAGCAGGCGGATCTTCCAAGATGGCTGCTCCCAGGGAACTTCCCAGGAACTTCAACGGTGGGGACTGCTGTGGATGGAGCTGTGGCCGCACAGGGCTGCACAAGGGATCCACATCTTCAACACTGGACTGCACAACTTTAACACTGTTCACAATGGCAGACAACAAACCCTTGACCTCCCCCTCTATTTCACAAGCACCTCTTGACATAAACATTTTCACAGACAAAGTCCTGTATAATTTTGACGCAATTTCTTTTGGGCGTGCACATTTTTGGCAATACAGACACAGTTCAGACTGGGAGGGTTTTTTCGCATAAGGCGCACATCCGTATCCTGCTCTTAGGATGCCAAAAGTTAAGGTGAGGGGTGTGATGAAGGGCAGATGTTATTACCCTTAGGGTAGATGTTATTAACCCTATGTGTTCGTGATGCCAGGGCATAGTTATCCTCTACACCACCTGAAGTATGGCTGCTGGTTCCTGGGCCAGGCGCGGGGCAAATAATCACTCCGATGCAAGGTTTCGGAACAACGGCAGCTTTACTTAGGCAGACAGATGTTATAGTCTTTACAGCTCAGTTTAGGCCTGAGGAGATTACCAGTGACTTTAGGAGACTTGGGGGCTCGCTGGGCCTTGTAGTGGCCTTGGACTCAATTATACAGATCCACACTGACTTTAGACTTGACAGACTTGACTATGCTGGCTAGACTTCTCCCCTGTATTTGCTTACCAGGCTTTGACTTTCACCTGAAGGGGGTTCACTGTTGGTGGAAGCGTGGCTGCGTGGTTAGGCCTTGGTCTCCCTCAGGACACCAGACACTCTCAGGTCTTCACTGTACTGCTCCTCAGCTTAGACTCAACTCAACTAAACTCAACTGACTGAACTAGCTCCTCCCTGCTATATAAGGGAGCAATTTGGAGGGGTCCTATAGGTCAACCACAAGTCACCTGGTCACTGACACCATCCCTGGTTACATAAGATTTTGTAACAACATTTAAAGGCACATTAACATGACTATAATACATTAACTCTTTAAACAGAAGAAATTATGAGTCCTGAGGAGTGTGTAGGCCAGGGGACTGGGACTGAGTCCACCTGATAGGACCAACAGTGTACAGAAAGGCCACTTCTGTACTGGGCCAACACAGAACGTGTTCGGCCTGCAGCACACACTCCTCACTGAGTGCCGGGTCCTGTCCTGGTGATCACAAGGGATCCCCCCGTGATCAGTTCTGTGGATAGTGGACACTTTTATTTTTACCTAATTTCTCTCTTAATTCCATGTAAAGTTGCAGCATGTCTGTCCGGAAAAAAAAGGCAGACATTCCACAAATAAATACTGGGCACCGTCACGAAATGCCGGTGCTAGGACTGCTCAGAAATGCGCTGGCTCCAGAGACAGCAATGCATTTCTGACATGTAAATTTTTTCCATGTTGTGCCATGTGCACAATGCAACAAAATCATCAAAAGATGTCCGGCACAGGGAGTCCAGCACACATTACACTTTGCAGTGATTCCCAACCAGGGAAAGATGACACAAAAATGTTGTTGACTTTCCATCCCGGCCTGCACACCTGTCACTCATTTGCGGCAGGACCTGCAGCGCTGTGAGTGAGTCACAGTCGCGCAGGCTGGGTGGAAGAGATGTCTGTGTGCACTTCCAGGACAGGATGCTGCAGATTTGATCCCATGCATCCTTCTTCTCCAGCTGTAGACTCTGGAATCTCCCTGGTTACTCAGCAAAATGATGTGGATAGAGGGAAGGAGCAGGGGCGGTGCTGACAGAGGCCTACTCAGCTTCAGGTAGTGCACCCCACCCTTCTTTCACTCCTCTACACCTCTCTGTTACCCCTCGTCTTCTTTCTGTCTCCCCTGGACATCCCTCTGTTTTCCCGTACACCCCTCTGTCACCCCTCTACACCCTTCTGTCACAACTTTAAACCCCTTTTTCACCCCTGTGCACCCAACTGTTACCCCTGTACACCCCTTTGTCACCCCTGTATGCCATTTTCTCACCCATGTACAACCCTCTAAACCCCTGTCTCCCATGTACACCCCTCTGTCACTGTGTGGGGTGAGGCTGAAGGCATTTTGTGTGGGTGAGGCTGGAGGCATTGTGTGTGGGAAAGGCTGGAGGAATACGGGTAAAGCAGGAGGCCTTGTGTGTGCTTGTGGGGGGGAGGAGGGGGGGGCTGGAGGCATTTGTGTGTGGCTGGAAACATTGTGCATTGTGGGAAGGCTGGTGGTGTTGTGTTTGGAGGAGGCTGGAGGCATTTGTGGGGATAATGCTCAAAAAGTGCAGAGCCTAATATGTTTGTGTCATTTGTTAGTCACTGCATATAGCAGTACTGTAATCTACATAAGAAACATATATAAAAAAAAATCTGTAGGAGTAGCCCGCGAAAAATAAAAATTCTGAGGGGTGCCCTGAGCCCAAATGGGGGAGTGTGCACAATCTTCTGTTCTTTCCTCAAACGCAAAAGGAGCTAGCTACAGCTCTGGGCATAGGCATCTTAATAAATGCCGACCAGCTACGCCTGGCACACATCAGAACACCAGTAATCTTTGGAATTCCCTTTTATAACTCTTTACTTTGTTTCTTTTGCTAGATCAGCAAGCAAGATTTTTATTCCAGTAATAGACATCTGCCATTTTTGTTTTATGTTGTGGATAGGTGTCGTTCATAGGTAAAAACCCAGCACAGAATTATAAACTGAGCTCTTCATTATGGACAGACTTAGCTCTGCAACATTTATGTAATATTGTAGCTATTTGTGCCTTAGTCACATGAAGCCAGTAGTCATTTGCTTCCCATCTCTTGTGTAAATCAGAGCTGTTTATGGATGATTGGAAAATTAAATGTCCCATAGAGATAACGTCACAACCAGAACCATCGGCTGGAGATGGAGGAGATTATTAGGCAGTAATGTTTGGTAATTATCTATCAACACTTACGAGATGAGGTGATTTAGGGAAAACGCTGCCTGTGATAAAACCCATGTGACAAGCCCCATTTAACACCATGCAGTCAGGAACTCAACACTGCTAATTTGTATAAAGACTCATCAGTCACAGGTCAACCATGGGCGCCTTCCACTCATGGCCAGAGCTTAGAGATTGCTGGTTACTTTTAGTTTCCTACAAGTTGTTCTTGAGTCTCCTGAAACAAACATGTAGTGTTATAGATCAAGATGAATTCTTAATGGAGATGAGACTGACTACTCTCAGTTCATGCATAATTCACTTCTCTATGGAAGACTTAAGAGCATCTGATTAATTACTGAAGTGGTCGCCAGAGACTGACTCCATATCACCGCCTACTACTGAGTACACGCTGGTGATTCCTGCCCTGCTGTCCATGGTGCTGAAAATACTTCTGTGTAACTAGGATTAAATGTCATTATTTCACAACAAAGGTACAGTCTGGTCCAGACACTGGGTCCCAATGCCCACCAAATAGAAAGAAAAAATAAGCAGCCCTACAGTCATGTCTACATTAACCTTTTCAGGACTGACCTTTTACTGTGGGACAAAGCTGCAGAAGTGAAGCAATGGTAATACAATGAGATAATGGTGCAATAAAAATAACCATTATATGTAGAAAACTTTACAATTCACAATGGAACAGACATGAAGAATGTACCCCCCTAAAACCAACAAATTTTAGGTGCTAGTACTTCACCCTAAGCCATGACAGAGACTGCAGTACTACCACCAAAAACACACCATTTCAGGGGGGGTACGTTCTTCATGTCTGCTCTGTGGTGACTTTTAAAGTTTTCTACAAATAAAGGTTATTTTTATTGCCCCATCATCTCTGGATCATCTTGTTGTATCACCATTTACTTGTGGCACCAGGTGGAGGTGAGATCTGTGCGCAACAGATTGGAGCTTCTTTAGAACAGGTGAGCTGGTTCCCTCTTTCCTCAGAAGGGAAGCAATAAGGTCTGAGAGGTGGATCGGTTTGGGTGTAAAAAGTACTTTGTACATTATTGGGCTTGTTTTATTGGCTAAATGGGCTAACTCCTTACCCTTATGGTTTTTGGTTGTTATGTGACCGGTATAGGTAACATCTGTTTTTTGGTTTTCAAGATACAGTGAGGATAAGGATGATCACTGCAATGTTTTCCAGTGTGTTGCTCCTTTTTGTCCTTCATAAATTGACATCTTTAGAGGTTACTGTCCAAAGATTCTTAAAAGGGCTATCTCAGGTATAAAACGTATAACCTATTCACATGAATGAATGAATGAATATGAAAACGGGGGTCCTGAGTATTCCTATATGAATGGAGTAACATAGTTACATACTGTAGTTCATAAGGTTGAAAAAAGACCAGAGTCCATCAAGTTCAACCTAAATCGCTAATGGGTCCCTACTGAGTTGATCCAGAGGAAGGCAAAGAAAACACCTTATACTAGAGGTAAAAATTCCTTCCCGACTCCAAATATGGCATCAGAATAAATCCCTGGATCATTGTTCTGTCCTTAAAAATCTCGTATCCATAACCTGTAATGTTATTATTCTCTAAAAATGCATCCAGACCCCTTTGAACTCTTTTACTGAGCTCACCATGACCACTTCCTCTGGGAGAGAATTCCACAGTCTCACTGCTCTTACAGTAAAGAACCCCTGTCTGTGCTGGTGTAGACACCTTCTTTCCTCTAAACGTAGAGGATGCCCCCTTGTTACAGATACAGTCCTGGGTATAAATAGATCATGGGAGAGATCTCTGTACTGTCCCCTGATATATTTCTACATAGTTAAACCTTCTTAACTAAATAACCCTATTTCTGATAATTCTGAGTGCAGTCGAGTATGCACACTGCTTCTCCACTCTGCTGGAGAGTGCTGTACTTGGCTATCATTGGCTGAATGGAGCGGCAGTTCACATACTTGACCATCACTGCATTAAAACTGGAGCACTCAGGACCCCCATTCACATGACTGATAAGAACCCCCACTGATCAGCAACTTATTGCCTACTTTGTGGATAGGTGATAAGGTACTATCTTAACCCCTTAAGGACCAAGGGCGTACGTGTACGTCCGTGGGAATTTCTGTCCCCGTCGCGTGGTGGGCGGGGATTGGGGCAGGATGCCTGCTGAAATCATTCAGCAGGCATCCCCCCATGTCGGAAATCAATTCAGATCGGCAATTTGCGGCTATTCCGGGATGATTGGGTCTCTGGTACTCGATCGCCTGGAAAATAATGATGATATCATCCGAGCTGTCGGAGACGGTGTCCTCGGCGGTGTCAAATGCAAAAGTGAAGATTGTTGTAAAGTGGTCTTCACTGCTGGTTTTAGGTGTTTCAAATCTACAACTCCATGCCAAAGACTGTCTGGGTATGCTGGGAGTTGTAGTTTTGCAACATCTGGAGGGACACAGTTTGGAGACCACTGTGCAGGGGTCTCCAATCAGTGCCCTTCTAGATGTTGCTGTTGCAAAACTACAACTCTCAGCATACCCAGACTGTCCGGGCATGCTGGGAGTTGTAGTTCTGTAACATGTGGCCCTTCAGATGTTGCAAAAGTACAACTCCCCACATGCCTGGACAGTCTCGGCATGCTGGGAGCTGTAGTTTTGCAACATCTGGAGTGCTACAGTGGTGTCCAAACTGTAGCCCTCCAGATGTTGCAAAACTACAATTCAAAGCATGCTGAGACTGTCCAGGCATCCTGAAAGTTTTAGTTCGGCAACATCTGGCCCTTCAGATGTTGCTGAACTACAACTCCCAGCATGCCTGGGCAGTCTGGGCATGCTTGGAGTTGAAGTTTTACAACATCTGGAGGGCTACAGTTTGGACACATCATGAAGTGGTCTCCAAACTGTTCTCCTCCAGTTGTTGCATAACTACTACTCTCAACATGCCCTTCGGCTGTCTGGGCATGGTGGGAGTTGTAGTTTTGCAACAACTGAAGGCACACTGGTTGGGAAACATTGTCTGTTACTAAACTAAGTGTTTCGCAACCAGTGTGCCTCCAGCTGTTGCAAACTACAACTCCTAGCATGCACTGACAGACCTTACATGCTGGGAGTTGTAGTTTTGCAACAACTGGAGGCACACTGGTTGTGAAACACTGAGTTAAATAACAAACTCTCAGTATTTTGCAACCAGTGTTCCTCCAGCTGTTGCATAACTACAACCCCCAGTATGCACGGACAGCCAAAGGACATGCTGGGACTTGTAGTTTTGTGACAGCTGGAGATTTTCCCCCTCGTGAATGTACCCTAAAAACACTACACTACACTACCGCAAAATAAAAAGTAGAACACTACATGTACCCCTACCCAGTTACCTCCCCCCCCCCAATAAAAATGAAAAACGTATAGCACGGCACTGTTTCCGAAACGGAGCCTCCAGCTGTTGCAAAACAACAACTCCCAGTATTGCTGGACAGCCATTGACTGTCCAGGCATGCTGGGAGTTTTGCAACAGCTGGAGGCACACTGTTTGGGAAACACTGCCGTAGGGTAATTTTGGTATCGTAGGCAAGTCTAATTCTTACATCCGAGTCCGTCCCTAAATGCAAATCCCTAATTTAGGCCTCAAATGCTCATGGCACTCTCTCACTACAGAGCCCTGTCGTATTTCAAGGCAACGTATTTCCACATATGGGGTATTTCCGTACTCTGGAGAAATTTCCTTACATATTTTGGGGGGCTTTTTCTCCTTTCCCCCCCTTATGAAAAGGTAAAGTTGAGATCTACTCCAGCATGTTATTGAAATTTTTTTTAAATTTTTTACACTAATATGCTAGTGTTGCCCCATACTTTTCATTTTCACAAGAGGTAAAAGGAAAAAAAGACCCACAAAATTTGTAACGCAATTTCTCCTGAGTATGGAAATACCCCATATGTGGATGTAAAATGCTCTGCAGGCGCACAACAAGGCTCAGAAGTGAGAGCGCCATGTACATTTGAGGTGATTTGCACAGTGGTGGCATTCTTCTAAGTATATAAATACCCCATGTGTGGACGTAAAGTGCTCTGCGGGTAAACTACAAGGCTCAGAAGAGAAGAAGCACCATTTGGCTTTTGGAGAGTTTACAAGAATCTGTATAGGAAAGAAGAAGAAAGAGACTGATACCAGTGCCTAGTGCATTACCCTTGGTAACAGGAGCAGTGGGGTCCAGGGTTTGGCCCAAGAACCATATAGATGGCCGCTCACCTTAAAAATGATAAATGAAAGTCTTTCACCCCAGTATTAATGGGGTACTGAGTGGAGAGACAGTCGCTGCTTGCCTTCTGGGTTACAGGAGCTAGCTGCACTGCTGTCCTGGGTACGGATGAGGAGAACCTTAAGAAGAAAACCCTTCTGAGATGGCGCTTGAAGAAGATGGACTGGATGTTGTTTAAAAGGTTCACAGTGGAACCATTTTTATAAATTACAGGAAATAAAAAAACAAGAGATGACGCATTTCGGGAGGTACCCTCCCTTCCTCAGATCAAGATGCTTACTGTAAAACTTGCAGACATATAAATACATAAAAAAAAAACTGCCAAGGTACACATTAGGGGGCGTGGCTTGGTGACATTATGACTGGTATAAGCACTGAGCATTAATCTTAATAATACAACAATACAATTACTTAATAATACAAATGTCTGCCCACTATATAATTGTATTATTATAATTAATGCTCAGTGCCCATACCTGTCATGATGTCACCGAACCACGCCCCCTAATGTGTACCTTGGCATTTTTTTTTATGTATTTATATGTCTGCATGTTTAACAGTAAGCATCTTGATCTGAGGAAGGGAGGGTACCTCCTGAAGTGCGTCATGTCTTGTTTTTTTTTTTTCTGAAATTAATAAAAATGGTTCCACTGTGAACCTTTTAAACAACATCCAGTCCATCTTCTTCATTTGGAGGGATCCGCAGCGCCATCTCAGAAGGGTTTTCTTCTCAAGGTTCTCCTCATGTGCGTTTACAAAGCCCCCATGGTGCCAGAACAGTGGAACCCCCCACATGTGACCCCATTTTTGAAACTACACCCCTCGCAGAATGTAATAAGGGGTACAGTGAGCATTTACACCCCACAGGTGTCTGACAGATATTTTGAACAGTGGTCCGTGAAAATGAAAAATTTAACTTTTCATTTGCACAGCCCATTGTTCCAAAGATCTGTCAAACACCAGTGGGGTGTAAATGCTCACTGCACACCTTATTATGTGAGGGGTTTAGTTTCCAAAATAGGGTCACATGTGGGGGGGGGGGTTCACTGTTCTGGCACCATGGGGGCTGTGTAAAAGCCAAATTCTCTCTCCAAAAGCTCAATGTTGCTCCTTCTCTACTGAGCATTGTAGTGCGCCAGCAGAGCACTTGACATCCACATATGGGGTATTTCCATACTCAGAAGAAATGGTGTTAAAAATTTTGGGAGGTTTACCCCTTGTGAAAATGAAACTTTTGAGGTAATACCAGCATTTTAGTGAAAAAAAAAATATTTACACATCCGACTTCGTCAAACACCTGTGGGGTATTAAGGCTCACTGTACCTTGAGCACATTCCTTGATGGGTGTATTTTACAAAATAGTATGCCATGTGTTTTTTTTCTGTTTTAGCACCATAGGGGCTTTCTAAATGTGACATGCCCCCCAAAAACCATTTCAACAAAATTTGCTTTCCAAAAGCCAAATGTGACTCTTTCTCTTCTGAGCATTGTAGTGCGCCTGCAGTGCACTTGAAGCCCACACATGGGGTATTTCAATACTCAGAAGAGATGGGGTTACACATTTTAGGGGCATTTTCTCCTATTACTCTTTGTAAAGTGTACAATTTGGGGAAAAACTACATTTTAGTGAAAAAAAGAATTAATTTACACATCTAATTTTAACGGAAAGTTACCCCTTGTACCCCTTGTTACATTCCTTGAGGGGTGTAGTTTCCAAAATAGTATGCCATGTGTTTTTTTTTTTTTTTTTTTGCTGTTCTGGCACCATAGGGGCTTCCTAATTGCAACATGCTCCCCCCCCCCCCCAAAACCATTTCAGCTAAATTTGCTTTCCAAAAGCCAAATGTGACTCCTTCTCTTCTGAGCATTGTAGTGTGCCAGTAGAGCACTTGACCTCCACACATGTGGTATTTCCATACTCAGAAGAGATGGGGTTACACATTTTAGGGGGCATTTCTCCTATTACCCCTTGTAAAGTGTAACATTTGGGGGGAAAAAATGCATTTTTGTGAAAAAATTATTCATTTACAAAATAGTTTCCAAAATAGTATGCAATGTGTACTTTACGTACACATATGAGGTATTTCCTTACTTGAGAGAAATGGGGTTACAAATTTTAGGGATATTTCTCTCAATTTACCCCATGTAAAAATTCAAAACTGGGTCTACAAGAATATGCGATTGTAAAAATGTAAGATTTTGAACTTTCTTCTTTGCTGCTATTCTTGTGAAACACCTAAAGGATTGACAACTTTCTGTCATTTTAAATACTTTGAGGGGTGCAGTTTTTATATTGGAGTAATTTATGGGGTATTTCTAATATGAAGGCCCTTCAAATCCACTTCAAAACTGAACCGGTCCCTGAAAAATTCCGATTTTGAAATTTTTTTGAAAAATTGGAAAATTGCTGCTGAACTTTGAAGCCCTCTGATGTCTTCCAAAAGTAAAAACATGTCAACTTTATGATGCAAATATAAAGTAGACATATTGGATATGTGAATCAATATATAATTTGTTTGGGATGTCAATTTTCCATATAAGCAGAGAAATTTACCACTAACATAAAGTAGAATATGTCACACAAAAAATTGTCTCGGAATCAGAATGAAAGCATCCCAGAGTTATTAAAGTTTTTTTAATATATATATATATATATATATATATATATATATATATATATCAACTGGCTCTAGAAAGTGAAACAGATTTGTAAATTGCAGAGAAATATATAGAACAACTGATAGCGTCCAGGCACTGCTGAGGATGGATACAGCCGAAAACACAGGTAAGGAGCAAGACTGCTATCACTGCCACCCACCTGTGTACCCCTGCGTCTCGAGAGCGGCCGCTCTCACTCCCCGCTTCATGAAGATTTTTCTTCTGTAACATGCTGCTATCACCATCCGTGCAATAAAGGATCGGTTTCTTTGGGATATCCTAGTGGTGAGTGCGATTCATTCCTTACCTCCTTTACATTCATTGAGATTTGTAAATTGTTTCTATAAAAAAATCTTAACGTTTTGTAATGGGTCACGGCAGGTGGTGGATCCTCTGGGCCTGTGTGGATGATGACGTGAACCGTGCCAAGGAGCGGAGTCTAAGGTGCCGCTGGTTTTCACCAGAGCCCGCCGCAAAGCGGGATGGTCTTGCTGCGGCAGGCAGCACCCAGGTTGCTACCCCTGGCATGACTCATCCACACAGGTTGCTGGGATGTGGCGTGGCAACTGGCAAGACGTGGTCAAGATAGCAGAAGGTCAGGGCAGGCGACACAGGTGCAGGGTCAGGTAATGGAACAAGGATAAGGAACATGGATATCAGGAGTACAGGAACACAGTATGCTTTCACTAGGGAACAAGGCAACAAAGATCTGGCAAGGATACAAGGGAGGAGCAAGTACTAATAACAAGAGCACAGGTGAATACACTTAATTAAATGAGTACTGGCCCTTTAATTGTACGAGCTCCGGCGCATGCGTGCCCTAGGAGGCAGGGGCACACGTTTTGGGGCTACAGGAACAGAAAGACTAGGGAGGTGAGTGATGGGCTAGGATTCGCATGCGGGCGCATCCCGTGATGTCAATCCCAGCCCTGCCCACAGCGGGAACATGACAAGACAGCGCTTACGGGCCAGTGTGTCTGGCCGGAGTGCAGATGTTACACCTTTCAGTACTTATGAGTTGAATTGTTCTTTTTTTGTCTAAGTGCTCTCTGATGACACCTGTCTCAGGAACTGTCCAGAGTAGAAGCAAATCCCCATAGCAAACCTCTTCTACTCTGTGCAGTTCCCGAGACAAACAGACATGTCAGCAGAGCGCACTTTTGCCAGAAACAAAAGAAAAACTCAACTTCAGCAGCTGCTAATTATTGGAAAGATTAAGATTTTTTTAATAGAAGTAATTTACAAATCTGTTTAACTTTCTGGTGTTAGTTGATATAAAAAAATGTTTTTTCCTGGAATACCCCTTTAATGCTTAAAGTGACAGTGGTCAGATGTGCAAAAAATGCTCTGGTCCTCAAGGTGAAAATGGGCTTGGTCCTTAAGGGGTTAAAGACCACAGAATGGGGCAGTACGTGTTCAAAACCTTTCAACCTTATGACACATTTCTGTTTTGCTACAATAACATTTTCGTTATACTTCAGTATTTGGCCATAATGTCCCTTTATTAGGGGAATCGGTACATGATATCCTCTTCAGGTAAATATCCACAAATTGGTTTTTAGCAAACCCTTGTTCTCTGCATATTCCCTCTATATTCCCATCACACAACTGGTAGGTAACTTATACTGCAGTCATTTTAGATCCTGGAGAATGGCTTCTAACCTGTGAGAATAATATCCAATTTAAATGCCCACATTAAGGCTGGTGGCTCTGGGGATATGGAAATGTCAAAGGAGATGTACATTAATGAAGAGCCTGTGAGTCTCGATGGGCTTGTTACAGACCTCAGACATTATGAAAGGTTATTTAGCTAATGAAATTCAGTTTTGTTTTCCCTCAGCTAGTAAGAAATCTATGTCTTGTGCATGGTATACAGACAATAACTCATGTTTTAAATAAGGCAACTTATATGAAATATAAGTAAAATGATAGTTTGACAAGTCACATAAACCAAGCATCCTTGTCTGAACGTTCTCCTCTTTTACTGACCTTGCATTAAAGGGATTGTTCATTTTATTAAACCAATTCTTACATATCCTATTAGGGAATTCTGAGTTAAAGGGGTACTCCGGTGAAAACCTTTTTTCTTTTAAATCAACTGGTGGCAGAAAGCTAAACATATTTGTAAATTACTTCTATTAAAAAAATCTTAATCCTTCCTGTACTTATTAGCTGCTGAATACTACAGAGGAAATTCTTTTCTATTTGGAATGCTCTCTGATAATGTCACGAGCACAGTTCTCTCTGCTGATGTTATTATAATAACACTTTATTTATTGTTGTCCTTAGTGGGATTTGAACCCAAGTCCCCAGAACTGCAAGGCAGCAGTGCTAACCACTGAGCCACCATGCTGCCCTTAGCATACATCTGCTATGTATGGTTACTAAAATGGACAGAGATGTCAGCAGAGAACACTGTGTTCTTGATGTCATCAGTGTTCCAAAAAGAAAGGAATTTCCTCTGTAGCATTCAGCAGCTAATAAGTACTGTAAGGATTAAGATTTTTTAATAGAAGTAATTTACAAATATGTTTAACTTTCTGCCACCAGTTGATTTAAAAGAAAAATTTCACCGGAGTACCCCTTTAATAGAGGTTGGTTCTCTGTCCGGGATTCGCATCTATTGGCCACAGTGAAGACTGGCTGTAAAGAGAATCTCTGTGGAGGACCTTTTCCCATCCTTTATTACACAGATAACCTATTGACTTCAATGCACATTGTGTAATGCTTCATATCTTCTATGTTGGCGCTGCAGGAAAATGGAACACTTATTTTTCCTAGGTTTTCCTGTGGGTCCCATAAGAGGAAAACTTTGTGACCAAATCATTGTCAAGAGACCCTTCTAACAATTTTTTATGTTCTGTTTTTAAGATCTATGTCAACTGCAGTAGCAAGATACCTGGCATGGCCTCATTGCCATGATGCAGCCAATTTAGCTGCAGGAGGAGCCCCAGGATAAGAAGAGTTGCTGTCCCATCCACATTACTTTGGGGGGCTATAAATGCAGCCTAGGCATATATATTAGTAAAATATTTGCAGTGGAGGTTGGATGCTTTTTGGGGTAAAGGGGGCCACACACGGTTCTTTAACAGTACAAACAGCTGGCCCTTTACAGCTTCTAGAGTCCTGCATTAAGACCCTCCCACTCGGGAAACAGGAAGAGTAAGAACAAGAAAACATGGCGCCTTAGGATAAAAATCCAGATTGTAAGCGATATACTGCACTATGACTGTGTTGCAGAAGATGCTGTGCAGGAGGCCATAATAGACCTTTTAGTCATATGCTAACTTTGTCTGTAGCATCCCAGGAGATCCCTGTGCATGACATTGAGTGTCCTCCCAGTCTTCTGATGACCAGCTGAACAATGTAACAAGGCTCCTGAACTATTATGGTTAAATACAACTGTAAAATGAATCATACACAATAGAATATTGGGGACCATCTCATTTATATGTACACCTCTAATATTTGTACAAAAAAAGCATAAACAGTGAAACCTCTTTGAGACAATCAATCACCCAAAGTTGCACAAATTTTTTTTAATTTTTTTTAAAAAAAAGATGGCCAGTATGCAAAATATAAACAGTGGAACCGAAAATTGGTACCAGAAAGTCTGGTCTGGACAAGGGGGGTGGTCTTCCCAACGAGCTTGTATTTTGACTAAAAGCATCATGAATATACGTCATGTATGACTTTGATGATGTCACCGGTTGCATGCAAAGTTGTAGGCTATACCAGAGCTATTGTATACGCAGCACACAAAGACAAGTTCAGGAATTGCATAGTGTGCAGTAAACACCAACGTTTTCAGTATTTTGTCGCTGTACAGTGAGCCTCTTATTACAGCTGAGATAGAACAGGGTCATAATTGCTTTCGTCTCATTTATAAAATTCCCAACTGTACAGGAAAGTGAGAGCTAAATCTTAATCATTACCCCGTTCTCTAGTGTGAAAAATTAGACCCAAATTAAGACATACATCATTTTTAGTCGTTTTTCTTCTGGCAGAAGAAAGTAATACTATTCTCTGAATAGCTCTTTTTTTTATCTGAGTATTTATGTAATTTAATGACAATGTTCAACCATTTAAGATAATCATATAAGATTCTTGTATTAAATGCCAAATCACATGATATTGCAACATATGCCTTTCATTTATCTCCTCTCTGTCAATACCATATCTAACTATTTATCCATCTCAAATGAATCTTTCTATTCATCTATATTATATCTATCTAACTATAGTGAGACACTTGTGAGACAGTGACAAAAATGGTGGTAGAGGGAATCGCTATATTTCCCTGTCATATGTAGCACCCAGGGTTCAGGAGAAAAGCCAGATGAGATATAGGAAATCAAGGAAAAATCTGTTGCAATGCTTTGCTTGCTAGGGCCTAGATAAAGGGGTTATCCAGGAAAAAACTATTTTTTTACATATCAACTGGCTCCAGAAACAAATTTGTAAATTACTTCTATTAAAAAATCTTAATCCTTTCAGTACTTATGAGCTTCTGAAGTTAAGGTTGTTCTTTTCTGTCTAAGTGCTCTCTGATGACAAGTGTCTCGGGAACCGCCCAGTTTAGAAGCAAATCCCTATAGCAAATCTCTTCTAAACTGGACGGTTCCCGAGACACGTGTCATCAGAGAGGATTTAGACAGAAAAGAACAACCTTAACTTCAGAAGCTCATAAGTACTGAAATGATTAAGATTTTTTAATAGAAGTAATTTACAAATATTGTAAACTTGTATGTTTAACTTTCTGGAGCCAGTTGATATATATAAAAAAAGTTTTTTCCTGGATAACCCCTTTAAAAATATGAAAGGCAGGATTTGCAGCGGGGCCTTTCATTCCACTTCATGTGTCACTCCTAGGTTTTCAGATTAGCTCAGGTTAGCACAGGGGCTGAATCCAGCTGAGTACTTGGTGTTAAAATTAGCTGAAAGCTAGTCTGCTAGGGTATATTCAAAGAAGATCTTCGTTATAACCAGGATTCGTGGCGCTGAGCGGAGTAAGGAGTCACAGAGCCAGGATACAATCCATACGATTTCATTCCAATAATGCAACGTGTTTCGCTGCGCATGCATAGCTTCATCAGGCATGGGAGCTTTTCTATGAATATATTCTACACATGTCCAGGAAGGCTGCAGAAGGTTTTTATCCAACTGCATACCTTTACGATTGTTGTGTATGTTGTTGCACAACCCCCTCTGGTAAGCGGTACTGAATCTTCCTTTTGCTTTACCCTTACCATCTACGATACTCCACAAGGAGCGTCTTTTTTGCCTTTTTTATTTCAGTCTGCTAGGGTGGCTGAGAGGAACCTGATTCTCAGAGGGGAATTGTATTCTGAAAGGCTGGATACAGTCTAGGTTATCAGACTTGGCTTATATAATAGGGTATCCAGGGAAACCTTTATTTGTAGATTAAATACTCTTAGCAAGTCATTGAATAAGGCTTTGTACAGAGCCCCCCTTTACTGACTTGAGTAAGAGGGATGAAAAGCCACTTAACAGTTACAAGAGCTATCCGCAGATCATTTGAGACATAGGAACAACAAAGAGAAAACAGAGCAGTCATAAGCGCTTGGTATCACAAAGATGCTTTCCTTTCTCATAAAACACATAATTACGTAACTGAGCCTGTCTGCTTCAATGGGGGGAATGATCGCTTGGTGGGAGAGAGAGCAATCTGCAACTAATGCATCAGCTGTAGGCACCCTGATTGAAAACCACAGGTCTTTTGAATGGATGCAGCTCATTTATGTTTTAATGGGAGGGGTGGCTGATGTATGGGAGGAATTATAGCATTTGTAGGCAAAGAAGAAAACTCAAACAGGAAATACCAGTTCACAAAAAGCTAGCCACAGTGTTATGGTAATCTCACAACATAGCCATTTAGCCTCAAGATCCTTCCTAAGCATGTCCATTACCGTCTGCCAGGTATGTACTAAAATCACCTTATGGTAGATAAGCCCTTTAAGTGTGATAGTATGACTTCTATCCATTAACTAGAAAGAAAATGACAAGCAGAAGCACTTCATAGGATATTTGTGTGGGTATGAAGTGTATGTCATTGGAAGGCTATAGCCTGGATATTCCAGCATTTAAAAATGTTTTATGTTGCCTTGGAGCTGCTAAAAGTGATAAATACTTACCGATCCCAGTCCTCTGCAGCTCTCAATCTGGCGACTCCTGGTGCCATGCTGCTCCCCTCTCATTGCTGATGTGAGACAAGACATGAGCAGGACCTGCCCACCAAACCAATCACTGGCTGAGACTATGGGAGGGGTGAAGTTTTGTTTCCTTTTTATTTGTAGAAGCCCTCTGTATCAACAAATCTTAAAAACTTACTTATAGAAGACTCTGTACACATGGCGATCCAGCAAGCTCTTGGCCCGGTGATAGTAGACTTGGCAAAATTAAAGCAGATGTCAGACAAATTGGCCACAGGGTGGAATCGTTTGACATGGCAGTACAAAATACTTTTATCCCTTGCTTTCTAAATCTTCAAGACAACCCCGGAATGGACAGCATGGGAAAGTAGGGGTACATGACAGAGGACATGTCTGGAGCGAGAGGGATTAATAAGGGGTCGGCCAAGGGGAGGAGTCTTGGGGGAAGTTTTAAATAGGGGGTACGGGGAGTTAGGTTACCTCAGAGGGAGAAGACTGTGAGGAAGAAAGTCGGACTCACCATGTCGGACGCCCTGGAGATGCTGCTGAGACGGGTTAGGGAAGAGGCTCTCACATGTGGCCCTGGATGGCTGGAGGCCCAGCTGCTGTCTTCTTCTGCGTGTGGGGCCCCAGGTGGATCGGGGCCCGGAGGTCCCACCCGCCAGAGCGCCTGAGCCCAGAGGTTGTGCCCCGGGTACTCCGCCACCATGAGGTCCCTCATGCTTCCCCTGTGAGACATGCTCTTGCTGGAGGTAAGGGAGCAGGGAGGAATCTGAAGGGCACATGGCGGTATTGGCTAGTCCGGCTGCACACAGGACTGACAGCCACAGCAGAAGTCTGGGAGGTACGGCTGTCCCCTTCACTGATGCTCCTAGTGAGGGGGAGCCTGACGTACGGGGAGGAAGCATAGCGCTTCACCTGGGGCCCACGCGAGTCTTCTGCTGTGGCCGGGGGAGATCCGGCAGGGAACGCCTATGATGCTGCTGCCCCTGGGAGCATGCGGGTTGGAGGTTTGCCTGGCAAGAGGACGCTGCAGGATCTGTGGAGAGCCAGGATGAAGTACGGGGGAGGTTTGAGGCGGGGCCTTGCCCTGGGGTGTCTGACGTCAGCTCAGCTGAACTGAGCAGTGACGGGGAGGAGGGGGTCTTGGCCTCTCCTGCCCTGGTGCTGGCAGGCTGCAGAAGTGTAGAAGACAGAGTGTCCCACAGTGTGCCTGCTGCTGTTGCCAGGAGTCAACATCTGCGGTCCGTGGCCAGGAGTGTTGTGGTGCCGCCTGCCCTGACTGGGGACGACGAGGCTGCAGGGCAGGATTCTGCACCAGGATTCGCTGCTCCAGTTCCAGAATGTCGTGGACGGCCGCTGGCCCGCAAGGGCCGGAGAGGTTGGGTGAGTCGACTTCTTCAGTGGGGGGAGTGGGGGAGGGGTTGCAGGTTTTGTTGCAGGATGTCAGATGCTTGTTGCAGGATAAAGCTGCAGGCAGTGGGGGGTCTCCTGTGTAGAGGTCAGGGCTGGCACAAGGTCCGTCACCGACGGGCTTGGGGGTGGCGGAGGGAGTGCCAGGCAATGGTGCCATGGTGCCCCAGGCACCTACTGGGGGGCTGTAAAAGTGGTGGCATCGGGGATCACAGCGGCCGGGGGCAGTGAGGCTCCCACGACCGCTACTGCGTTGGCTAAGTCAGGGTAGGAGATGCGGCTGGCTCACTCGGCCCGAGGGGAGGTCTACGTCTATGAGGGTCCCTTAGGAGCACACTTGAAGAGCGAGGTTAGGGAAAAAATCTGGAAAGATGAGTATGTTGAGATTTTCTCCCTGTTGCCACTAGAGAAATGTAATCTTGATAGAGTGAAGCCGGATGAGTCTAAGAAAGAGGAGGAGGAGTGTCGGAGGTATCGGTTGATACCCCGCATGTTTGCCAATTGGATGCAGGCTTTTGCCATCCTGTTAGTGTGATTGGAGAGAAGGCGCCGGACAATTGTCTCTCTTCTGTTATTTAGACTCGGTGGGGGAGGCTTACAGGGTTTATGGGGATACCGTGTGGCTGTGGTACGATGAGCAGTTTCGGCAGTTCAAGGCGGTCCGGCCATCTTTGCGCTGGGACCATAAAGATATTGGGCTTTGGATGCGGTTAATGGCCGCGCTGCAGGGGGAGTGTTACGCCGAGCGCTCCGGGTCCCCGCTCCTCCCCGGAGCGCTCGCAACATCCTCGCAATCGCAGCGCCCCGGTCAGACCTGCTGACCGGGTGCGCTGCGATACCTCTTCCAGCCGGGATGCGATTCGCGATGGGGGTGGCGCCCGCTCGCGATGCGCACCCCGGCTCCCGTACCTGACTCGCTCTCCGTCGGTCCTGTCCCGGCGCGCGCGGCCCCGCTCCTTAGGGCGCGCGCGCGCCGGGTCTCTACGATTTAAAGGGCCACTGCGCCGCTGATTGGCGCAGTTGGTTTAATTAGTGTATTCACCTGTGCACTTCCCTATATAACCTCACTTCCCCTTCCCTTCCTTGCCGGATCTTGTTGCCATCGTGCCAGTGAAAGCGTTTCCCAGTGTGTTCCTAGCCTGTGTTCCAGACCTCCTGCCGTTGCCCCTGACTACGATCCTTGCTGCCTGCCCCGACCTTCTGCTACGTCCGACCTTGCTCTTGTCTACTCCCTTGTACCGCGCCTATCTTCAGCAGTCAGAGAGGTTGAGCCGTTGCTAGTGGATACGACCTGGTTGCTACCGCCGCTGCAAGACCATCCCGCTTTGCGGCGGGCTCTGGTGAAAACCAGTAGCAGCTTAGAACCGGTCCACTAGCACGGTCCACGCCAATCCCTCTCTGGCACAGAGGATCCACCTCCTGCCAGCCGAATCGTGACAGTAGATCCGGCCATGGATCCCGCTGAAGTTCCACTGCCAGTTGTCGCCGACCTCACCAAGGTGGTCGCCCAGCAGTCGCAACAGATAGCGCAACAAGGCCACCAGCTGTCTCAACTGACCGTGATGCTACAGCAGCTACTACCACAGCTCCAGCAATCATCTCCTCCGCCAGCTCCTGCACCTCCTCCGCAGCGAGTGGCCGCTTCCGGCCTACGACTATCCTTGCCGGATAAATTTGATGGGGACTCTAAGTTTTGCCGTGGCTTTCTTTCACAATGTTCCCTGCACTTGGAGATGACGTCGGACCAGTTTCCTACTGAAAGGTCTAAGGTGGCTTTCGTAGTCAGCCTTCTGTCCGGAAAAGCTCTGTCATGGGCCACACCGCTCTGGGACCGCAATGACCCCATCACTGCCTCTGTACACTCCTTCTTCACGGAGATTCGAAGTGTCTTTGAGGAACCTGCCCGAGCCTCTTCTGCTGAGACTGCCCTGCTGAACCTGGTCCAGGGTAATTCTTCCGTTGGCGAGTACGCCATCCAATTCCGTACTCTTGCTTCCGAATTATCTTGGAATAATGAGGCCCTCTGCGCGACCTTTAAAAAAGGCCTATCCAGCAACATTAAAGATGTTCTGGCCGCACGAGAAATTCCTGCTAACCTGCATGAACTTATTCATCTAGCCACTCGCATTGACATGCGTTTTTCCGAAAGGCGTCAGGAGCTCCGCCAGGATATGGACTTTGTTCGTACGAGGCGTTTTTTCTCCCCGGCTCCTCTCTCCTCTGGTCCTCTGCAATCCGTTCCTGTGCCTCCCGCCGTGGAGGCTATGCAAGTTGACCGGTCTCGCTTGACACCTCAAGAGAGGACACGACGCCGCATGGAGAATCTGTGCCTGTACTGTGCCGGTACCGAACACTTCCTGAAGGATTGTCCTATCCGTCCTCCCCGCCTGGAAAGACGTACGCTGACTCCGCACAAAGGGGAGACAGTTCTTGATGTCTACTCTGCTTCTCCACGCCTTACTGTGCCTGTGCGGATATCTTCCTCCATCTTCTCCTTCTCTACTATGGCCTTCTTGGACTCCGGATCTGCAGGAAATTTTATTTTGGCCTCTCTCATCAACAGGTTCAACATCCCGGTGACCAGTCTCGCCAGACCCCTCTACATCAATTGTGTTAACAATGAAAGATTGGACTGTACCGTGCGTTACCGCACGGAACCCCTCCTAATGTGCATCGGACCTCATCACGAAAAAATTGAGTTTTTGGTCCTCTCCAATTGCACTTCCGAAATTCTCCTTGGATTACTGTGGCTTCAACGCCATTCCCCAACCCTTGATTGGTCCACAGGAGAAATCAAGAGCTGGGGTACTTCTTGTTTCAAGGACTGTCTTAAACCGGTTCCCAGTACTCCCTGCCGTGACCCTGTGGTTCCCCCTGTAACCGGTCTCCCTAAGGCTTATATGGACTATGCTGACGTATTTTGCAAAAAGCAAGCTGAGACCTTACCCCCTCACAGGCCTTATGACTGTCCTATTGACCTCCTCCTGGGCACTACTCCACCCCGGGGCAGAATTTATCCTCTGTCCGCTCCAGAGACTCTTGCTATGTCTGAATACATCCAGGAAAATTTAAAAAAGGGGTTTATCCGCTGTCACGATGCCGGCTGGCAGGTAGTGGATCCTCTGTGCCAGAGAGGGATTGGCGTGGACCGTGCTAGTGGATCGGTTCTAAGTCACTACTGGTTTTCACCAGAGCCCGCCGCAAAGCGGGATGGTCTTGCTGCGGCGGTAGTGACCAGGTCGTATCCACTAGCAACGGCTCAACCTCTCTGGCTGCTGAAGATAGGCGCGGTACAAGGGAGTAGACAGAAGCAAGGTCGGACGTAGCAGAAGGTCGGGGCAGGCAGCAAGGATCGTAGTCAGGGGCAACGGCAGGAGGTCTGGAACACAGGCTAGGAACATACAAGGAAACGCTTTCACTGGCACGATGGCAACAAGATCCGGTAAGGAAGTGCAGGGGAAGTGAGGTGATATAGGGAAGTGCACAGGTGATAACACTAATTGGAACCACTGCGCCAATCAGCGGCGCAGTGGCCCTTTAAATCGCAAAGACCCGGCGCGCGCGCGCCCTAGGGAGCGGGGCCGCGCGCGCCGGGACAGGACTGACGGAGAGCGAGTCAGGTACGGGAGCCGGGGTGCGCATCGCGAGCGGGCGCTACCCGCATCGCGAATCGCATCCCGGCTGGAGGCGGTATCGCAGCGCCCCGGGTCAGTGGATCTGACCGGAGCGCTGCAGTGAGGAGAGTGTAGCGAGCGCTCCGGGGAGGAGCGGGGACCCGGAGCGCTTGGCGTAACAGTACCCCCCCCCTTGGGTCTCCCCCTCTTCTTAGAGCCTGAGAACCTGAGGAGCAGACTTTTGTCTAGGATGTTGTCCTCAGGTTCCCAGGATCTCTCTTCTGGACCACAACCCTCCCAATCCACTAAAAAAAAGGTTTTCCCTCTGACCTTTTTAGATGCCAGAATCTCTTTGACGGAGAAGATGTCCGAGAAGCCGGAAACAGGAGTGGGAGGAACAGATTTGGGAGAGAAACGGTTAATGATAAGTGGTTTAAGAAGAGAAACGTGAAAGGCATTAGGAATACGAAGAGAAGGAGGAAGAAGAAGTTTGTAAGAGACAGGATTAATCTGGCACAAAATTTTGAAAGGACCAAGATAGCGTGGTCCCAACTTATAGCTAGGGACACGGAAGCGGACATATTTAGCGGAGAGCCATACCTTGTCTCCAGGGGAAAAAATGGGAGGAGCTCTTCTTTTCTTATCCGCGAACTTCTTCATGCGTGATGAAGCCTGTAAGAGAGAATTTTGGGTCTCTCTCCATATGATGGAAAGATCACGAGAAATTTCATCCAGAGCGGGCAGACCAGAGGGCAAGGGGGTAGGGAGGGGGGGAAGAGGGTGACGGCCGTACACCACGAAAAATGGGGATTTGGAGGAAGATTCAGAGACTCTGAAGTTATACGAGAATTCGGCCCATGGTAGAAGATCTGCCCAGTCATCCTGGCGGGAGGAAACAAAATGTCGTAAATAATCACCCAAGACCTGGTTAATTCTTTCTACTTGTCCATTGGATTGAGGATGATATGCAGAAGAAAAATTTAATTTAATCTTGAGTTGTTTACAGAGAGCCCTCCAGAATTTAGACACGAATTGGACGCCTCTATCCGAGACGATCTGCGTGGGCAACCCGTGAAGACGAAAAATGTGTACAAAAAATTGTTTAGCCAACTGAGGCGCTGAAGGAAGACCAGGAAGAGGGATGAAATGTGCCATTTTGGAGAATCGATCAACGACCACCCAAATAACAGTGTTGCCATGGGATGGGGGTAAGTCAGTAATAAAATCCATACCAATCAGAGACCAAGGCTGTTCGGGGACAGGCAGAGGATGAAGAAAACCAGCGGGCTTCTGGCGAGGAGTCTTATCCCGGGCACAGATAGTGCAGGCTCGCACAAAGTCCACAACATCCGTCTCCAGAGTCGGCCACCAATAGTAGCGAGAGATGAGTTGCACAGATTTCTTGATGCCCGCATGACCTGCGAGATGGGAAGAGTGGCCCCATTTGAGGATTCCGAGGCGTTGGCGTGGAGAAACAAAGGTCTTTCCTGGAGGAGTTTGCCTGATGGAGGCTGGAGAAGTGGAAATCAGGCAGTCAGGAGGAATGATGTGTTGCGGAGAGAGTTCAACTTCAGAAGCATCCGAGGAACGAGAGAGAGCATCGGCCCTAATGTTCTTATCGGCAGGCCGAAAGTGAATTTCAAAATTAAATCGGGCAAAGAACAGAGACCACCTGGCCTGGCGAGGATTCAGCCGTTGGGCAGACTGGAGGTAGGAGAGGTTCTTGTGATCGGTGTAAATAATAACTGGAAATCTTGATCCCTCCAGCAGATGCCTCCATTCCTCAAGTGCTAATTTAATGGCTAGAAGCTCTCGATCCCCGATGGAGTAGTTTCTCTCCGCCGGAGAGAAGGTCCTAGAAAAAAAACCACAAGTAACAGCATGCCCGGAAGAATTTTTTTGTAGAAGGACAGCTCCAGCTCCCACAGAGGAGGCATCAACCTCCAATAGGAAGGGTTTAGATGGGTCAGGTCTGGAGAGCACGGGAGCCGAAGAAAAGGCAGACTTGAGCCGTTTAAAGGCGTCTTCCGCTTGAGGAGGCCAAGACTTGGGATCGGCATTTTTTTTGGTTAAAGCCACGATAGGAGCCACAACGGTAGAAAAATGTGGAATAAATTGTCTGTAATAATTGGCGAACCCCAAAAAACGTTGGATAGCACGGAGTCCGGAGGGGCGTGGCCAATCTAAGACGGCAGAGAGTTTGTCTGGATCCATTTGTAGTCCCTGGCCAGAGACCAAGTATCCTAGGAAAGGAAGAGATTGGCATTCAAACAGACATTTCTCTATTTTGGCATAGAGTTGATTGTCACGAAGTCTCTGAAGAACCATACGGACATGCTGGCGGTGTTCTTCTAGATTGGCAGAAAAAATCAGGATATCGTCCAGATATACAACAACACAGGAGTATAAAAGATCACGAAAAATTTCATTAACAAAGTCTTGGAAGACGGCAGGGGCGTTGCACAGGCCAAAAGGCATGACCAGATACTCAAAGTGTCCATCTCTGGTGTTAAATGCCGTTTTCCATTCATCCCCCTCTCTGATGCGGATGAGATTATAAGCACCTCTTAAGTCCAGTTTGGTAAAGATGTGGGCACCTTGGAGGCGATCAAAGAGTTCAGAGATGAGAGGTAGGGGGTAGCGGTTCTTAACCGTGATTTTATTAAGACCGCGGTAGTCAATGCAAGGGCGTAGAGAGCCATCTTTTTTGGACACAAAGAAAAATCCGGCTCCGGCAGGAGAGGAGGATTTATGGATAAAGCCCTTTTTTAAATTTTCCTGGACGTATTCAGACATGGCAAGAGTCTCTGGGGCGGACAGAGGATAAATTCTGCCCCGGGGTGGAGTAGTGCCCGGGAGGAGGTCGATAGGACAATCATAAGGCCTGTGAGGAGGTAGAGTCTCAGCTTGTTTTTTGCAAAAAACATCCGCAAAGTCCATATAGGCCTTAGGGAGACCGGTTACGGGAGGAACCACAGAGTCACGGCAAGGGTTACTGGGAACCGGTTTTAGGCAGTCCTTGGAACAAGAGGGCCCCCAACTCTTGATCTCCCCAGTGGACCAATCCAGGGTTGGGGAGTGAAGTTGAAGCCAGGGAAGTCCA